>NC_073247.2:52367500-52992500 GCF_029281585.2 Gorilla gorilla gorilla
TTTATATTATGGTGCTCTATTCTCATCTTTATTATTTATTTCCTTCTTCTTTCTTTGGGTTTGATTTGCTGCTTTTTTCTTAGCTTTCTGTAGTGGATATTTAGATGACTTATTTATTATTCAGCCTTGTTTATTTTCTAATTTATGCATTTATGGTTACATGTTTCTCTCTAAGCACTGAATTCTATAAGCTTTTGATATGTTGTATCTTCATTACCATATGGTTCATATATTTTCTAATATCCTTTGCAATTTCTTCTTTGTCCCATGGATTATTCAGAAGCATGCTGATTAATTCTAACACATTTGGGGATTTTATTTCAAGTTTAATTCACCTGTTTAGGTAATTCAATTTGTGTCTGATTTTAACCATTTGAAATTTGTTGAGACTTGACTAATGGCTCTACCTTATGTTCTATTTTGGCAAAAGTTCCATATTCACTTGAAAATAATGTTTATTCTGCAGTTTATTGCAATGTTCTATATATGTCTATTAGGGCAAGTTTTTAGTCCTGTTGTTCAATTCTTCTACATTCTTAATGATACCATTAGTTACTAAAAAGAGGTATATTAAAATTTCTAAATATTATTTCTGATTTCCCTATAATATTCTTCTAAGTTTTGCCAATTTTGCTATACATATTTTAAGCTTTTTTATTAGTCACATACAAATCTAGGATTGTTATAGCTTCCTGTTGAATTGAATGCTTTATTGTTATAAAATATCATTCTTTATCTCAAATAATATTTCTTGCTTTAAATAACATTCTATCTAATATTATAGTTGTACCAGTTTTCCTTTGGTTAGTATTTTTCCTTCCTTTTAGTTTCTTACTTTCTGTGTCATTATATATAAAGTGTGTCTCTTGTAAGCAGTGTATAGTTGATTTAAAAATTCCAGTCTGATAAATTTGTCTTTTATTTTCTATTTTACTTTTTTTGGTTATTATTTTTAATTGATACATAATGATTGTATACATTTTGGAGATACAGTGTGATATTTCAATACAAGTATATAATATGTGATGAGCAAATCAGGGTAATTAGGATAGCCATTACCTCAAACATTTATCTTTTCTTTATGTTGGGAACATTCAAAAACCTCTCTTCCAGCTATTTGGAAATATGCAATAAATTATTAACTATAGTCACCCTACCAAACTATCAAACACTAGCTCGTGTTTCTTCTAATTGCATTTTTTGTACCTATTAATCAACCTCTTTTCATCCTCCCTCTCCCCTACCTTTCCCAGTCTCTGGTAACCACTAATCTACTCTGTAGCTTCATGAGATCCGCTTTTTTAGCTTTCACATATGAATGAGAAGATGCAGTATCTGTCTTTCTGTGCCTAGCTTATCTCACCTAACACAATGTTCTCCAGACTCATCCATATTGACGTGAATAACAGAATTTCATTCTTTTCTATGACTAAATAATGTTCCATTGTGTATATATACCACATTTTCTTTATTCACTCATCTATTGATGGATACTTCAGTTGATTACATATGTTGAATTGTGAATAGTGCTGCAATAAACATGGGAGTGCATATATCTATTGGACATAGGGACTTCCTTTCCTTATGATATATACCCAGCAGTGGGATTGCTGGATCATATGGTAGTTCTATAGTTAGTTTTCTGAAGAACTTTTATATTGTTTTCCATAATGGTTGTACTAGTTTACATTCCTACCAACAGTGTACAAGAGTTCCCTTTTTCCACATCCTCACCAGCATTCTTTTTTGTCTTTTTTATAATAACCATTTTAACTGGAGTGAGATGATATCTCATTGTGGTTTTTATTTGCATTTCCCTAATGATCAGTGATGCTGACCTTTTTTTTTGTTTTTTTTACATTTATTCTGGCCATTTAGGCACCGAGAACATACACTGGGTAAAGAACAGTTTTCAATATATGGTGCTGGGAAAACTGGATATACACACGCAAAGGAATAAAATTAGAACTCTTTCCCTCACCATATACAAAAATCAACCCCAGATGGTTTAAAGACTTAAATGGAAGACCTGAAACTCTGAAGCTACTAGAAGAAAACCTAGGGGAAATGCTTCAGAACATTGGTGGGAAAAGATTTTATGGATAAGACCTCAAAAGCACAGGCAACAAAAGCAAAAATAGACAAATAGAATATATCAAATTGAAAAGCTTCTGCATAGCAAAAGAAACAATCAACAGATTGAAGAGACAACCTACATAATGGGAGGGACTATTTTCAAACTATCCATCTGACAAGGGGTTTATAACTAAAGTGTATAAGGAACTGAAACAACTCAATTGCAAAAAAAAAAAAAACAATCTGATTTAAAACTGAGTAAAAGATGTGAATAAACATTTTTCAAAAGAAGACATACAAATGGCCAACAGGTACATGAAAAAAGGCTCATTACTACTAATCATCAGGGAAATGCAAATCAAAACTACAATAAGATATCATCTCACCCCAGTTAAAAGAACTTTTATCAAAAAGACAAAAAATAATGGATGCTGGTAAGAATGCAGATTAACGTGCAGAACCCTTGTACACTGTTGGTAGGAATGTAAATTAGTGCAGCCACTATGGAAAACAGCAATGAGGTTAATCAAAAAACTAAAAATAGAACTACTATATGATCCAGCAATCTCACTGCTAGGTGTATATCTAAAAAAAAAAAAAGGAATTAATATATCAAAGAAATATCTGCATTCCTATGTTTATTGCAGCACTATTCATAATAGTCAAGATGTGGAATCAATCTTGGTGTTCATAAACAGATGAATGAATAAAGAAAATGTGGTATAGAGACACAATGGAATATTATTCAGCCATAAAAAAGAATGAAATTCTATCCTTTGTGGAGACATAAATGAACCGGGAATACATTAGCGAAATAATCCAGGCACAGAAAGGCAAATATCACATGTTCTCACTCATATGTGGGAGCTAAATAAGTGGATCTCATTGAGATAGGGAGTAGATTGGTGGTTACCAGAGGCTGGGAAGGGTAGGGAAAGGGGAGGATGAAGAGAGGTTGATTAGTAGGTATAAAAATACAGTTAGATAAAGGAATAAAATCTAGAGTTTGATAGTTCAGTAGGGCAACTATAGCTAACAATCATTTACTGTATATTTCAAAATAGCTAGAAGAATTAGAATGTTCCCAACACAAAGATAAATGTTTGAGGTGATGTATATCCTAATTACATTGATTTGATCATTACATATTGTATGCATTATCAAAATATCACATGTACCCCTAAATATGTACAACTGTTATGCATCAATAAAAACAAAACAAAACAATCTGATTTAAAAGTGAGCAAATGATTTGAAAAGACATTCTCAAAAGAAGATAATCGATTGATAACTGTGTTTTGAGAATTTAGTTCATTCAGATTTAATGTAATTAATGATAGAGTTGATTTTGTCTATTTTACTTATATATTTGTCTAATCTGTTCTTGTTTCCTTTTTCTTCCTTTATTGACTTCTCATACACTATTGAAGTATTTCTTATTATTTCATCTTCTGTTAGCTTATTAGTTATATAGTTTACAATTTTATTTTAGTACTTCCACTTCCAATATGATAGTGTGACAAGCTCTGTCACACTGTGCTGGTCCAGTGGCCCTATGGACACACAACAAATGACTAAACATATATTTAAGAAAATCTTCTAAAACTTGGTAAGAATTGCAAGAGTCTTTGGTATTTGAACCAATATCTGTGCCATCCTTCCCCTTCCCACTTTGGTGAGATGGAAGCTCCACTCCAGACTGGTAAACCAAGAACACAAGGTTCCCTCTCCCCAGCTCCCAGAAAAAAGGCTAGCTTCCAAGGAGAGGCAGAGTGTTAACATTTCTCATCCTGCTCCTAGCTACCTGTTGCTGAGACTAAGTTTCACATGAGTGGGGCTGAGAGATGGGGCCCCCTTCTGCCCAGCACTACTTGTGAGATGAAGGCTCTACCTTGGGCATGGTGCTGCTTAGAATATTGGGGTCCAGATTGCCCTTGCACCCAGCCCATAGGGCAGGGGCTCAATGCTGAAAGGTGTAAGCTGATGCTCTCTCCTCCCCCATCCATTGAGTGCTCAGCTTCTAAAGCAGTGGTGTCACTGGGAAAGAAGCATGTTCTCTCTGTACTCAGTGCTAGAACCTTGGCTCAAAGGTTTGAGCTGGGAAGAGAAAGCAGACTGTAGAACATAGAGCTACAAATCTCTACTCCCAAAAACTAATTTTATTTGCAACACACCTGGAGCAATTCAAGCCTAAGAAGCTCACAGAAACAGTGGAAATGGTAGTGAAAGGCAACTGCAAAAAGATTGATTGATTTATTAGACATATAGGCCATATTGCTAGAGAGAAACAGGAGAGACAGCTGGGGAGACCTCCTGGAGTCAGAACAAATTTCAAACCCTGACCTCAGGAACTATCTCTTCAAAGGAGCTAGAATTGCAATTAATGGAGCTTAAAAATGGGATGTGGTCAGAGAATGAGATAGTCAAAGAGAGCGGTGGAAAACCACTGTCATCCTAGAGTGACTCTGGGCATATCCAAGGCTGTATCCCTGAGGAGCAACATCAGAGACTTCACACTACAGGGGAGAAGGGAATAGAGTTCCTTAAAACAAGCCATTCACTAAACTAGTAAACAAGCAAATAACAATGACCAGGCCCAGACAGGGAGGGTAAGTACCCAGAATTGCTACAATATATTATTTAAAATGTTTGATTTTCAACAAAAATTATGAGATATGCAGAGAAACAAGAAAGTATAGTCCCTACACCAGAAAAAAAAAGCAGGCAGCTGAAGTGTTTGTGTAAAGTGACCAGATGTCAGAATTAACAAAGATTTCAAAATAGCCATTATAAATATGTTTAAAAAACTAAGGGAAACCATTATTAGACAAGTAAAAGAATGTATAATGACAATGTCACATCAAGTAGAGAAAATGATAAAGAGAAATTTTAAAAAATGGAAATTCTGGAATTGAAAAGTACAGTAATTTAAATGAAAAATTTACTAGAGGTGCTGTTAATGTATTAGTACTGGCAGGAGAAAGAATCAGCAAACTGAAAGACAGATTGAAAAAGATTATGCAATCTAAGCAACCGAGAAAAAAGAATGATGATAAACAGAGTCTTAGAGAAATGTGGGGCACTGTTAAGCACGCTGCCAGTGAATGAATTAAATAATCCAATAAAAAAGGCAGTGATTTTCAGACTGGGTAGGAAAACAATATCCAACCATATGCTGTCTATAGGAGAAACACTTTGGATGCAAATATACAAATAAATCAAAAGTAAAGGTATGGAAAAAGATGTATTATGCAAACAACCACAGAAAGCTGGAGTGACTGTACTAATATGAGAAAAAATAGACCCTAAGAGAAAGAATATTACTAGAGATAAATAGGGACATTTTGTAATAATGAAAGGGTCAACCATCAGGAAGATGTAAGAATGATAAACATATGTATATCTAATGGCAGAACACCAGAATACATAAAGTAGGAACTGACAGAAATAAAGGAAAAAAACAAACAAACTGGCCATTCTACAGTAATAGTGCCTTCAATACTCCACTTTGAAGAATGGAAAGAACAACCAGGAAGAAAATGAGCAAGCAAATAGAAGAACTGAAAAACACCACAAACCATCTAGACCTAACAAACATCTCTGCATCTAACACAAGAGAATAAACGTTCTTCTCAAGAGTAGATGGAGCATTCTCCAGGATAGACCATATGTTACATACATTAACTGAATACATTTAAAGTGACAGAAAAATACAAAGTATGTTTTCCAACCATAATGGAACAAAATTAGAAATCAGTAACAGAAAGAAATTTTGGAAACTCACAAATGTGGAAATTAGTATATACTCCTAAATAACCAATAGATCAAAGAAGAAATAAAAAATGAAATTAGAAATACTTTGAGATGAATAAAAATGAAGACACAAGATGCTAAAATGTATGGGATGAAGCTAAAGCAGTGCTAGTGGGAAATTTATACCTGTAAATGCCTATATTAAAAAAGAAGAAAATGTCAAATCAATAACCTAACCTTCCACCTTAAGAAACTTGAAAAAGCAGAGCAAAGTAAAGCTAAAGGTAGCAGAAGGCAGGAAATAATAAACATTAGAAAGGAAATTAATGATACAGAGACTAAAATGATATAGAGACTACATAACAGAGAAAATGATTTTTTACAAGGGTACAAAGACCATTTAATGGGAAAGAAGAGTGTTTTCAACAAATGATACTGGAACAACTGGTTGAAAAACAATATAGTTGGACCTTTGTCTTCACACCATGTAAAATAATTACCTCAAAATGGATCAAAGACCTTAATGTGACAGCTTAAGCTATAAAATTCTTAGAAGAAAACATAGGGGTAAATCTGCAAAAGTACAAAAAAAAAGTAGGTAAATTGGATTTTATCAGAATAAAAAACTGCTATGCCTCAAAGGTCACTATCAAGAGAAAGCATAAATATCTCATAGAATGGAAGAAAATATCCACAAATTATATATCTGATAAAGGATTTGTTTCTAGGAAGTATAGTAATCTCCCCCTCTTACCTGCAGGGGATATATTTCAAGACCCTCAGTGGATGCCTGAAACCACAGATAGTGCTGAATTCTATAGGTACTATGTTATTTTTAAAATCTAGTAACTGAGGCGGCTACTAAGTGATGTTGGCTACTATATACAGCATTGATATGCTGGATAAAGGGATGCTTCACATTCTGGGTGGAATGGAGGAAGATTTCATGCAACTCAGAATGGAGCGCAACTTAAAATGTAGATTATGTCTGGAATTTTCCATTTAATATTTTTGAACTGCAGTTAACCATGGGTAACTGAAACTGTGGAAAGTGAAACTGCAAATAAAGGGGGGGACTAGTGTATAAAGAACAATTATAATTCAATAATAAGAAAACAAATCACATGATTAAAAATGGGCAAAGAATCTAAATAGATATTTCTCCAAAGAAGATATATAAATGGCTAATAAGCACATGAAGAAATGCTCAACCTCATTGCTTGTCAGGGGAATGCAAATCAAAACCACATGGTGAGATACCTCTTCATACCCACTATATGACTATAATTAAAAAGTAAGATAATAACATGTGTTAGTGAGGGTGCAGAGAATTTGGAATTCTCATACGCTGCTTATGGGAATGTAAAATGGTGCCACCACTTTGGACAACAGTCTGACAGTTTCTCAAATGGTTAAACATAGAGTTAACCTATGATTCAGGAATTCTACTCCTAGGTATATACACATAGGAAATGGAAACCTATGTCAACGCAAAAACATATTCATGAGTAACATTATTTATAATAGCCAAAGGGTGGAAACTACTCATTTTTTTCAACCAAACACAGGATTAAAAAATGTGATATATCCTTAGACTGGAATATTATTTAGCCATAAAAGAGAATGAAGTACTGGTATATGCTGCAATATGGATAAACCTTGAAAATATTATGCTAAGTGAAACAGACCAGTCACTAAAGATGTATGATTCCATTTATATGAAACATCATGGATAGATAAATCTGCTTAGAGCTGACTGGGATGGGGAGATTGGGCAATAGCTAAAGAGTACAGGGTTTTGGTTCTTTTTTTGAGGTGACAAAAATGCGCAAAATTGAATGTAGTGATGGTTGCCCATATCTCTGAGTATACAAAAAGCCATTGAACTGTGCACTTTATGTGCATGAATTGCATGGCACGTGAACTATATCTTAATGAAGCTGGTATAAAACTTTTAATTTAGTGCCCATTCTACAGATTATAACATGCATAATCAACATATTACTGTTTAGTTTAAACGAATGCTTTTATCATTTCTTGAGCAACCTAATAACTTCATAACCTTTTTTTGAGACGGGGTCTCACTCTGTCGCCCAGGCTGTATTGCAGTGGTGTGATCACAGCTCACTGCACTTTTGACCTCCTGGGCTTAAGTGGTCCTCCCACCTCAGCCTCCTGAGTAGTTAGGACTACAAGTGTATACCACCATGCCTGGCTAATTTTTGTAGATACAGAGTCTCGCTATATTGCCCAGGCTGGTCTCAAACTCCTAGACTCAAGCAATCCATCTGCCTCAGCCTCTCAAAGTGCTGGGATTACAGGTGTGAGCCATTGCACCCGGTTCTTTATAACTCAACTCCATTTGTTCTCCTTCACATTTTTGTGTTACTGACATCAATATTTACTTCTTCATATATTTAAAATTTTATGAGGTTATATTAAAGTTATCATTTTAAACCCTAAGGAAAGTAAAGTATACATTTAGATTTAGTCACATATTCTTCCCAGTGCTTTTAATTTCTTCTTGAATTATTCTATCTGAGATTATTCTCCTTCCATCTGAAAAACTCCGTTTAGTATTTCTTTTGGTGGAGTTTTGCTGGAATTGTCTTATTTTTATTTGTTAGAACATTTAGTTTTTGAAATAGTTTCACTGAGTGTAGAATTCTCTGTCGGCACTTTTCTCTTAAATCATTTAAAGATGTCATTCCATTGTCTTCCGGATTCTACAGTTTCTTTGCAAAAGACAGTTGTTGGTGTTATTACTGTTTTGATGGTTATATGTCATTTTTCCCCTCTGGAAGCTTTAAATGTCTTCTATTTGTGTTGAGTTTTTAGGAAGCTTATTATAAAGTATCCTGTTAGGAGTCTATAGAGATTCTTGAATTGATATTTTTATTATTAATTTTTTTTTTAGTTTTGGGAAATCTTGGCCAGTATTTCTTTAATCATTGTTTTTGTTTCTTCTCTCTTCCTGGGACTCAATTACACATCTTAGATCCTTCAATTTTGTCCCATATGTTTATTTTCTGCATTTTCCATCTTTTTATTTTCTCTCAATTATGGATATTTTCTATTGATCTATTTTTCAGTTTGCCAGTTCTCTCTTCTACTACCAAATTCATCTATTGAATTCTTCATTTCAATAAATGTGTTTTTCAGTTCTTGAGTTATATCTATCTATCTATCTATATATAATTTCTTGAATTATATATAATGAAGTTCTTGAATTATATGTATATAATTTCAGTTTTTTGGTGAGATTCTTCATCCTTTGCTTTCTTAAACATATTGTTCATAATTACTTTAAGTTCCATGTCTGATAACACCAACACTTAAATCGCCAATTTTTATTGTCTAGTTTATCTCTTGATTTTCAGGCATCTATTCATGTTTCTTGATGTGTCAATAAATTCTTATTAATTGGATGCAGGACACTGTGCATGAAAAATTGCGGCTGCTTCAACTGATGTTAGCTCACAAGCACACAGCATTGGAAGAGCGCCTTGATTCAAATGATGGCAGGTGTTAGCCTTTGTCATGGCTGGTCTATTTCCAGTTTGTTGTTACTGGCAGAATATTACCTTTACACTTAGGAATTTTCCCTTCTGGAGTCCCAACTTAAACCCTTGTATGCTTAAAAGGACCATTACACTTTGCTGAGCTTGAACTTCATTTGCTGATTCCCTAGCGCTATTAGACTGCTGAAGTCCTTTAATAACTCTTTAGCCTCCCAGATGTGGCTTTCGTCTTGGTTTCTGGGACTCTCACTTAAGCATGCACACAACTTAGGAATTAGAAAACATCTCAAGGTGAGGTTGATTCTAGAATTTTTTTAGTTTACTTCTCTCCTCTTATTTGAGACACTGGTCCCCTGGGCAACACAAAACTAACTCTTTTCTCTGCAGCCCAAAGAGATTTCCACAAGCCCCTGACCACTGATTTCTGCTAGGCTCCAACTTTCAGTGCAGTGAACTTGCAAATGTCCTAAAGGAAAAGTCACAGGTGAATGTGGGGCTCACCTCAATGTACCTCCCAATTCTAACATTTTGACCCTTGAAGTTTTGCCTGCCTTGTTGTCCAATAATGTTAGACAGATACTTGATGTATCCAATAACTTTTATAATGGTTGTTGGCAGGAAGATTGTTCCCGGAAATATTGCTCCTTTGTGGCTGGAAGCTGAAGTTCTTTGCATTGTGTTTTGTAATATTTTTCCCTTTTGATCGTTCATACCATCAATATGAGTCTCAAAAGTGTTCATTTTCTCTTTCATTTCATCCACTGATTTTCTTAAAAGTGAAAAAAAATCATGTTTATTGGCCTCAGAAACTCTTATTTTGAACTGTTTGACCCTCATTCGGTGGTTTTTTTTTCCTTTATGATGTCCTTTAGGAAATCTGTTTTAGTACTGCAGCTCCTCCTGGGCAAGTTGTTTGCTACACTGTTCACTGTCTTTTCAGAATGAAAGACCAGATCCTCGCAATCTCTCTGGCATCGAGGACTCACTTCCAGATTTAGCTCCCTGACAGCTCCTCTCTGGACCACTCCCAGTGGCTTTCACTACCCTACCTCTGGGTGGGGTGAGTTCTGAGATTTTTAGGGAGCAAACGTATCTCTAGGAATTGAGAAGCTCTGGTTCTCAATCCTAGAGTTTCTTGCCACAGGAATTTCCTAGACTCTAGTTCAGTCTGGAGGGAAGCAAAATTGTGTGAAAGTTCCTTCCTCAGAACTCCGAGATGTCTGACGAGGCCTTCCTCACGCTTTTCAGCCCTCACCTGCTCTCTGGGCCCTGTGGCTGCCCCTGAACACATTGGATTGGCGATGTGAGGCATTGGGCAGCAGGGATGCATGTTTCTGTTGACATCTTTCTAGAATCCTTTTTAACCCTCTTTCCACCTCTGAGTGTAGGGGGTTCCCACAGAAAATTAGGTCAAGGCCATTGGTGCATAGAAAGCCATGTGAGCTGAGAGTCTGAACAGTATTGAACATTGCTTAGGTTAAGGCATTCAAAAATCGATCTCATCATTAGCAAACAACTGAAAATATACTTGAAAAAAATGAAAATTTGGCTTAAAACTCTGAATATTTGGACACTAGTTAACATGTTTTAATTTAGCTCTGGGTCTCTATGAAAGAAGGGTACATTTCATTAAAATTAGAAATGCATCAATATCAATTCCAGAACTTTCCAAACTGGCTTTAACTGGGAGGCTAATAAGGGTGCCAAAAAGTTTGGTTAACTCTTAAACAATGTTAAATAGGTTTTGGTTTTGCCACTTGACTTTTTTTTTTTTTTTTTTGAGATGGTGTTTCGCTCTTGTCACCCAGGCTGGAGTGCAATGGCGTGATCTTGGCTCACCATAACCTCCGCCTCCTGGGTTCAAGCGATTCTCCTGGCTTAGCCTCCCAAGTAGCTGGAACTATGGGTGTGCACCACCAAGCCCAGCTAATTTTTTGTATTTTTAGTAGAGATGGAGTTTCACCATGTTGGTCAGGCTGGTCTCGAACTCCCAACCTTAGGTGATTCACCTGCCTTGGCCTCCCAAAGTGCTGGGATTACAGGCATGACTCATCGTGCCTGGCATGCTAATGGACTTTTTAATGTTGTCCTTATCCTAATGTGTATTGTAAATCTCCAAGAAGAACAAATCAGTGGTCACAGATATCCTGTGTATAGCTGTTTGGGGAAATGCTGCTCTATTCCAGTGACTTGTGAAATAACAGATCATTCTGTCAGTCATCAGTAACATTCCCACTTGGCTGAGTTATTGTGTTTTAGTTTGGATTCCCCAAAAAGCTGATCTTATGAGTAGTCTGAGTGAAGAATTTTACATGGGAGGTAATGTTGGGAAGCACTGCTAGGGACATAGGGAAGTTAGACAAGGAAGGAAAATTAGCCAATACATAGTCTATTAATGTGGGTAATTGGGTTCTATCCCGCTGGGGACCTCTAGGAGAGGGTACAGTACATCCTACTTGAGAGGCGAAGAAGCAGAGGAATTGATTAACCAGCTTTCATGCTTCTGCGTCTGAGGGTTGTGTGTAGAGAACAGAGAGTCACAAGGGGATATGGGTTGAGTGTCAGTAGTGTCTGCCACATATCGTAAATAATATCGCAAAAGCTCATGCATTTACACTGTATATTTTCTGCCTTTTTCCCTTTATTCCTGGTACTGCTGCTTCTTGAAATCCTAACCAACTTTACATTCTATGTCAAATACTATGTCTTCTCTTGTGTAATTTCCTGCTATTGCATTATAGGTATTCATAAGTAAATTCTCTCTCTCCTACCAAGACACTTGCAGAGAGATAGATGTATTTCATTCATTTTTCTAGACTTGTATCACAGTGGCTTGTGCCGGACAGGAGCCCAGTCAATGTGTGTTGACTGAAGGTCTTCAAATTCTAGAATAGAAACAGTGTTAGCACAGTATGAATTAAAGCATGAAGAATTCACTTGCTACTTCTACAAGCAAGTGGATGGTTTGAACCACTTATTTTTGGAATGGCAATTCTTATTTGTTGGATAAAGTTTGTATCTGGACAGCCAAACATTTAAATAAATGCCAGGAGGGTCTTGGAAGTTTCATCATTCCATCTGGACTGCAAGACACGTATATGGGTACGTCTGTTCTGAAAGCATGCTTAGAAGTAGTTAAGTATATCCTTGGGAATTTTCTGACTTTATTCAGACAGATGTTTTCTCTAACTAGTACTGGCCTTTGTTTAGACAAATCTAAAAGTCAGGATAGTTGCATTTTGCTTTTTTAAAATAGAATAAACAGTGTTTCTTCTGCATTCATAATGAATGTTTATAGTCATTTATATATATTAAATGCTATTAATCAAGAGAAGTAAATGAGTTAAGCTATTGCCCTAAATAAGTAAAAAATGGGAACATAATTGGAAATGGCTTCCCCTTTCCTATTTTTGTACTGTTCTACTTAATATTTAGCAGATGGAGTATGAATAGAAATGCTTAAGTTGGAATGCTTTATGGGGTTATAAACTGTTGTTAATTAGTTGTGAAATAATTTTAATTACTTAAAAATTCCATTATGACAGTGCTTCAAATATGTGCCACATATTGGCATCCTATTACAGATCATCATTTTGTAAATCCAAACTGGAGTGCAGTGGTGAGATCACAGGTCACTGCATCCTTGACCTCCTGGGCTTAAGTGATCCTCCCACCTCAGCCTCCCGAGTAGCTGAGACCATAGGCATGCGCCACCACATCCGGCTTTCTTTTAATTGTTTTGTAGAGACAAGGTCTTTCCATGTTGCACAGGCTGGTCCCAAACTCCTAGCCTCAAGCAACCCTCTTGCCTTGGCCTTCCAAAGTGCTGGGATTACAGGAGTGAGACACTGCCCCCAGCCCGTAAATCATTTTACTTACACTTATATTGATGGAAGGAAAATAAGGTGAATCTATTTGATATATTTATAGAGAAGAGATTTGACAGGATAAGGAAAAATAGTTTACCTCAAATTGGGCTATAAAAATACTGAAGCCTTTGGGATTTTATCAGCCATTCAAAGCAATTTCTTTAAAAAAAAATGGAAAAAGTAATGTGAAAGAAAGAGGAAGATCAATTGGATCTAGCCCTCTTCTTCTAAGCTCCTCTTTTTACTCTATTCTTTATTTTATCTATTTGTAGTTTCACTCCTAGCCTAGAGGAAGGAGGTATCAGTCATGACTACCAAAAGTAGCCCATTTTATTTTTTTCCAGCTTTATTAAGATATAATTGACAAATAAAAATTGTATACATTCAGGTGCACAAAGTGATATTTTGATATATGTATACATTGTGAAATGATTATCACAATCAAGCTAATTAACATACTAATCACCTCACACAGTTACCTTTTTTTGTGATGAGAATACTTAACCACAAATTTCAAGCAAACAATACAGGATTATTAACTATTGTCACCATGCTGTACATTAGATGTCCAAAACTTATTCGTTTTATAAGTGAAAGTTTGTACCCTTTGACCAACATCTCTCCATTTCCCCCACTCTCTGACCCCTGGTAATGACTCTCCTACTCTCTTTCTATAAGTTCAACTTTTAAAATTTGTGTGTATAAGTGAGATCATGCACTGTTTGCCTTTCTGTGCCTGGCTTATCTCACTTAGCAGAATGTCCTCCAGGTTCATCCATGTTGTTTCATATGGCAAGATTTCCTTCTTTTTAAGGTTGATAAAGTTTTCTCTTTTTAATAGCTCTGGGAAGATTTTCTGAGGAAGGATGATGTTATATATAAGGCACTGGGGAGTAGAGAGAGATTCATCCCTTAGTTCATTCAATCATTCAAATATTTGTTGAATGAACAAATGAAAGATTAAGAAGGCAGTTTTCAACTTTAAGGTATTTATTATCTAGTATGAGACAAAACATATGTAGTCAAATTATAAATTTATAAATATTATAAATTATAGACTGTGTAAGTACTCAAAGACAGGTTAAAAATGTTAAAAAAAAAAAGAAAAAAAAAAAAAAAAGGCCGGGCACAGTGCCTCCCACCTGTAATCCCAGCACTTTGGGAGGTCGAGGCAGGCAGATCATGAGGTCAAGAGATCAAGACCATCCTGGCCAATATGGCAAAACCCTGTCTCTACTGAAAATACAAAAATTAGCTGGGCATGGTGGCATGAGCCTGTAATACCAGCTACTTGGGAAGCTGAGGTAGGAGAATCGTTTGAACCCCGGTGGTGGAGGTTGCAGCCAGCTGAGATCGTGCCACTGCACTCCAGCCTGGACTGCTGAGTGAGACTCCATCTCAAAAAAAAAATGTTAAAAAAATATAAAAGAGGAAGACTTTTAACTAAGTATATACTTACAGTTTGGGTTAATGGTGGTGGAGTCTGGGAAGACTTCTTTAAAGAGGTAGCATTTGTAGAAAACCCTAAAGTCTTGACTGAAAGGCTCCTAGAGCTGATAAACAACTTCAGTAAAGTTTCAGAATGCAAAATCAATGTACAAAAATCAGCATCATTTCTTTACACCAATACTGTTCGGGTTGAGAGCCAAATCAAGAATGCAATCTCACACTAGCCACAGACAGACACAAAGTACTTAGGAATACATCTAACCAAGGAGGTGAAAGATCTCTACAAGGAGAACTACAAAACACTGGTGAAAGAAATCATAGATGACATAAACAAATGGAAAAAACATTCCATGCTCATGGATTGGATGAATCAATATTATTAAAATGGCAATGCTGCCCAAAACAATTTGCAGATTCAACACTATTTCTGGCAAACTAGCAATGTCATTTTTCACAGAATTAGCAAAAAACAGTTCTAAAATTCACATGGAACCAGAAAACAGCCCGAATAGCTGGAGCAATCCTAAGCAAAAAGAACAAAGCCAGAGGTATCACATTATCCAACTTCAAACTATTCCACAAGGCTACAGTAACAAAAACAGCATGGTACTGGTACAAAAACAGACACACAGACCAATGGAACAGAATAGAGAATACAGAAATAAAGCCACACACCTATAACCATCTGATCTTTGTCAAAGGTGACAATAACAAGCAATGAGGAATGGACTCCCTATTCAATAAATGGTGCTGGGATAACTGGCTAGCCATAAGCAGAAGGTTGAAACTGGACCCCTTCCTTTCACCATATGCAAAAATTAACTCAAGATGGATTAAAGACTTTAATGTAAGACCTCAAACTATAAAAATCCTAGAAGAAAACCTAGGAAATACTATTCTGGACATCAGCCTTGGCAAAGAATTTATGGCTAAGTCCCCAAAAGCAATTGCAACAACAACAAAAATTGACAAGTGGGATCTAATTAAACGGAAGGGCTTTTGCACAGTAAAAGAAACTAACGGTCGGGGGAGGAGCCAAGATGGCCAAATAGGAACAGCTCCGGTCTACAGCTCCCAGTGTGAGTGACGCAGAAGACGGGTGATTTCTGCATTTCCATCTGAGGTACCGGGTTCATCTCACTAGGGAGTGCCAGACAGTGGGCGCAGGTCAGTGGGTGCGTGCACCGTGCACGAGCCGAAGCAGGGCAAGGCATTGCCTCACTTGGGAAGCCCAAGGGGTCAGGGAGTTCCCTTTCCTAGTCAAAGAAAGGGGTGACGGACGGCACCTGGAAAATCGGGTCACTCCCACCCGAATACTGTGCTTTTCCGACGGGCTTAAAAAACGGCGCACCACGAGATTATATCCCGCACCTGGCTCGGAGGGTCCTACGCCCACGGAGTCTCGCTAATTGCTAGCACAGCAGTCTGAGATCAAACTGCAAAGTGGCAGTGAGGCTGGGGGAGGGATGCCTGCCATTGCCCAGGCTTGCTTAGGTAAACAAAGCAGCCGGGAAGCTCGAACTGGGTGGAGCCCACCACAGCTCAAGGAGGCCTGCCTGCCTCTGTAGGCTCCACCTCTGGGGGCAGGGCACAGACGAACAAAAAGACAGCAGTAACCTCTGCAGACTTAAATGTCCCTGTCTGACAGCTTTGAAGAGAGCAGTGGTTCTCCCAGTACGCAGCTGGAAATCTGAGAAAGGGCAGACTGCCTCCTCACGTGGGTCCCTGACCCCTGACCCGTGAGCAGCCTAACTGGGAGGCACCCCCCAGCAGGGGCAGACTGACACCCCACACGGCCGGGTACTCCAACAGACCTGCAGCTGAGGGTCCTGTCTGTTAGAAGGAAAACTAACAAACAGAAAGGACATCCACACCAAAAACCCATATGTACATCACCATCATCAAAGACCAAAAGTAGATAAAACCACAAAGATGGGGAAAAAACAGAGCAGAAAAACTGGAAACTCTAAAAAGCAGAGCGCCTCTCCTCCTCCAAAGGAATGCAGTCCCTCACCAGCAATGGAAGAAAGCTGGATGGAGAATGACTTTGACGAGCTGAGAGAAGAAGGCTTCAGATGATCAAATTACTCCGAGCTACAGGAGGACATGCAAACCAAAGGCAAAGAAGTTGAAAACCTTGAAAAAAATTTAGAATAATGTATAACTAGAATAACCAATACAGAGAAGTGCTTAAAGGAGCTGATGGAGCTGAAAACCAAGGCTCGAGAACTACGTGAAGAATGCAGAAGCTTCAGGAGTCGATGCGATCAACTGGAAGAAAGGGTATCAGCGATGGAAGATGAAATGAATGGAATGAAGCAAGAAGGGAAGTTTAGAGAAAAAAGAATAAAAAGGAATGAGCAAAGCCTCCAAGAAATATGGGACTATGTGAAAAGACCAAATCTATGTCTGATTGGTGTACCTGAAAGTGACGGGGAGAATGGAACCAAGTTGAAAAACACTCCGCAGGATATTATCCAGGAGAACTTCCCCAATCTAGCAAGGCAGGCCAACGTTCAGATTCAGGAAATACAGAGAACGCCACAAAGATACTCCTCCAGAAGAGCAAATCCAAGACACATAATTGTCAGATTCACCAAAGTTGAAATGAAGGAAAAAATGTTAAGGGCAGCCAGAGAGAAAGGTCAGGTTACCCTCAAAGGGAAGCCCATCAGACTAGCAGCAGATCTCTCGGCAGAAACTCTACAAGCCAGAAGAGAGTGGGGGCCAATATTCAACATTCTTAAAGAAAAGAATTTTCAACCCAGAATTTCATATCCAGCCAAACTAAGCTTCATAAGTGAAGGAGAAATAAAATCCTTTACAGACAAGCAAATGCTGAGAGATTTTGTCGCCACCAGGCCTGCCCTAAAAGAGCTCCTGAAGGAAGCACTAAACATGGAAAGGAACAACCGGTACCAGCCGCTGCAAAATCATGCCAAAATGTAAAGACCATCGAGACTAGGAAGAAACTGCATCAACTAACGAGCAAAATAACCAGCTAACATCATAATGACAGGATCAGATTCACACATAACAATATTAACTTTAAATGTAAATGGATTAAATGCTCCAATTAAAAGACACAGACTGGCAAATTGGATAAAGAGTCAAGACCCATCAGTGTGCTGTATTCAGGAAACCCATCTCACGTGCAGAGACACACATAGGCTCAAAATAAAAGGATGCAGGAAAATCTACCAAGCAAATGGAAAACAAAAAAAGGCAGGGGTTACAATCCTAGTCTCTGATAAAACAGACTTTAAACCAACAAAGATCAAAAGAGACAAAGAAGGCCATTACATAATGGTAAAGGGATCAATTCAACAAGAAGAGCTAACTATCCTAAATATATATGCACCCAATACAGGAGCACCCAGATTCATAAAGCAAGTCCTGAGTGACCTACAAAGAAACTTAGACTCCCACACATTAATAATGGGAGACTTTAACACCCCACTGTCAACATTAGACAGATCAATGAAACAGAAAGTCAACAAGGATACTCAGGAATTGAACTCAGCTCTGCACCAAGCAGACCTAATAGACATCTACAGAACTCTCCACTCCAGGTCAACAGAATATACATTTTTTTCAGCACCACACCACACCTATTCCAAAATTGACCACATACTTGGAAGTAAAGCTCTCCTCAGCAAATGTAAAAGAACAGAAATTATAACAAACTATCTCTCAGACCACAGTGCAATCAAACTAGAACTCAGGATTAAGAATCTCACTCAAAACCGCTCAACTACATGGAAACTGAACAACCTGCTCCTGAATGACTACTGGGTACATAACGAAATGAAGGCAGAAATAAAGATGTTCTTTGAAACCAACGAGAACAAAGACACAACACACCAGAATCTCTGGGACACATTCAAAGCAGTGTGTAGAGGGAAATTTATAGCACTAAATGCCCACAAGAGAAAGCAGGAAAGATCCAAAACTGACACCCTAACATCCCAATTAAAAGAACTAGAAAAGCAAGAGCAAACACATTCAAAAGCTAGCAGAAGGCAAGAAATAACTAAAATCAGAGCACAACTGAAGGAAATAGAGACATAAAAAACCCTTCAAAAAATTAATGAATCCAGGAGCTGGTTTTTTGAAAGGATCAACAAAATTGATAGACCACTAGCAAGACTAATAAAGAAAAAAAGAGAGAAGAATCAAATAGATACAATAAAAAATGATAAAGGGGATATTACCACCGATCCCACAGAAATACAAACTATCATCAGAGAATACTACAAACACCTCTACGCAAATAAACTAGAAAATCTAGAAGAAATGGATAAATTCCTTGACACATACACTCTCCCAAGACTAAACCAGGAAGAAGTTGAATCTCTGAACAGACCAATAACAGGATCTGAAATTGTGGCAATAATCAATAGCTTACCAACCAAAAAGAGTCCAGGACCAGATGGATTCACAGCCAAATTCTACCAGAGGTACAAGGAGGAACTGGTACCATTCCTTCTGAAACTATTCCAATCAATAGAAAAAGAGGGAATCCTCCCTAACTCATTTTATGAGGCCAGCATCATCCTGATACCAAAGCCAGGCAGAGACACAACCAAAAAAGAGAATTTTAGACCAATATCCTTGATGAACATTGATGCAAAAATCCTCAATAAAATACTGGCAAACCGAATCCAGCAGCACATCAAAAAGCTTATCCACCATGATCAAGTGGGCTTCATCCCTGGGATGCAAGGCTGGTTCGATATACACAAATCAGTAAGTGTAATTGAGCATATAAACAGAACCAAAGACAAAAACCACATGATTATCTCAATAGATGCAGAAAAAGCCTTTGACAAAATTCAACAACACTTCATGCTAAAAACTCTCAATAAATTAGGTATTGATGGGACGTATCTCAAAATAATAAGAGCTATCTATGACAAACCCACAGCCAATATCATACTGAATGGGCAAAAACTGGAAGCATTCCCTTTGGAAACTGGCACAAGACAGGGATGCCCTCTCTCACCACTCCTATTCAACATAGTGTTGGAAGTTCTGGCCAGGGCAATTAGGCAGGAGAAGGAAATAAAGGGTATTATTCATTTAGGAAAAGAGGAAGTCAAATTGTCCCTGTTTGCAGACGACATGATCGTATACCTAGAAAACCCCATTGTCTCAGCCCAAAATCTCCTTAAGCTGATAAGCAACTTCAGCAAAGTCTCAGGATACAAAATCAATGTACAAAAATCACAAGCATTCTTATATACCAACAACAGACAAACAGAGAGCCAAATCATGAGTGAACTCCCATTCACAATTACTTCAAAGAGAATAAAATACCTAGGAGTCCAACTTACAAGGGATGTGAAGGACCTCTTCAAGGAGAACTACAAACCACTGCTCAATGAAATAAAAGAGGATACAAACAAATGGAAGAACATTCTATGCTCATGGGTAGGAAGAATCAGTATCGTGAAAATGGCCATACTGCCCATGGTAATTTACAGATTCAATGCCATCCCCATCAAGCTACCAATGACTTTCTTCACAGAATTGGAAAAAACTACTTTAAAGTTCATATGGAACCAAAAAAGAGCCCGCATCACCAAGTCAATCCTAAGCCAAAAGAACAAAGCTGGAGGCATCGCACTACCTGACTTCAAACTATACTACAAGGCTACAGTAACCAAAACAGCATGGTACTGGTACCAAAACAGAGATATAGATCAATGGAACAGAACAGAGCCCTCAGAAATAACACCGCGTATCTACAACTATCTGATCTTTGACAAACCTGAGAAAAACAAGCAATGGGGAAAGGATTCCCTATTTAATAAATGGTGCTGGGAAAACTGGCTAGCCATATGCAGAAAGCTGAAACTGGATCCCTTCCTTACACCTTATACAAAAATCAATTCAAGATGGATTAAAGACTTAAACGTTAGACCTAAAACCATGAAAACCCTAGAAGAAAACCTAGGCTTTACCATTCAGGACATAGGCATGGGAAAGTACTTCATGTCTAAAACACCAAAAGCAATGGCAACAAAAGCCAAAATTGACAAATGGGATCTAATTAAACTAAAGAGCTTCTGCACAGCAAAAGAAACTACCATCAGAGTGAACAGGCAACCTACAAAATGGGAGAAAATTTTCGCAACCTACTCATCTGACAAAGGGCTAATATCCAGAATCTACAGTGAACTCAAACAAATTTACAAGAAAAAAAACAAACAACCCCATCGAAAAGTGGGCGAAGGACATGAACAGACACTTCTCAAAAGAAGACATTTATGCAGCCAAAAAACACATGAAAAAATGCTCATCATCACTGGCCATCAGAGAAATGCAAATCAAAACCACAATGAGATACCATCTCACACCAGTTAGAATGGCAATCATTAAAAAGTCAGGAAACAACAGGTGCTGGAGAGGATGTGGAGAAATAGGAACACTTTTACACTGTTGGTGGGACTGGAAACTAGTTCTACCATTGTGGAAGTCAGTGTGGTGATTCCTCAGGGATCTAGAACTAGAAATACCATTTGACCCAGCCATCCCATTACTGTGTATATACCCAAAGAACTATAAATCATGCTGCTATAAAGACACACGCACACATATGTTTATTGCGGCAGTATTCACAATAGCAAAGACTTGGAACCAACCCAAATGTCCATCCATGATAGACTGGATTAAGAAAATGTGGCACATATACACCATGGGATACTATGCAGCCATAAAAAATGATGAGTTCATGTCCTTTGTAGGGACATGGATGAAATTGGAAATCATCATTCTCAGTAAACTATCACAAGAACAAAAAACCAAACACCGCATATTCTCACTCATAGGTGGGAATTGAACAATGAGAACACATGGACACAGGAAGGGGAATATCACACTCTGGGGACTGTTTTGGGGTGGGGGGAGGGGGAAAGGATAGCATTGGGAGATATACCTAATGCTATATGACGAGTTAGTGGGTGCAGCGCACCAGCATGGCACATGTATACATATGTAACTAACCTGCACATTGTTCACATGTACCCTAAAACTTAAAGTATAATAATAAAATAAAAATAAAATAAAATAAAATAAAAAAAGAAACTAACAACAGAGTAAACAGACAACCTACAGAATGGGAGCAAATATTCACAAACTATGCATCCAACAAAGGTCTAATATTCAGAACCTATAAGGAACTTAAAAAATTCAGCAAGCAAAAAGGAAATAACCTATTAAAAAATGGGCAAAGGGCATGAACAGACACTTTTTTTTGTCTTTTTTTTATTATACTTTAAGTTCTAGGGTACATGTGCACAATGTGCAGGTTTGTTGCATATGTATACATGTGCCACGTTGGTGTGCTGCACCCATTAACTCGTCATTTACATTAGGTATATCTCCTAATGCTATCCCTCCCCCCTCCCCTCACCCCATGACAGGCCCTGGTGTGTGATGTTCCCCTTCCTGTGTCCAAGTGTTCTCATTGTTCAATTCCCACCTATGAGTGAGAACATGCAGTGTTTGGTTTTTTGTCCTTGAGATAGTTTGCTGAGAATGATGGTTTCCAGCTTCATCCGTGTCCCTACAAAGGACATGAACTCATCCCTTTTTTATGGCTGCATAGTATTCCATGGTGTATATGTGCCACATTTTCTTAATCCAGTCTATCATTGATGGACATTTGGGTTGGTTCCAAGTCTTTGCTATTGTGAATAGTGCTGCAATAAACATATGTGTGCATGTGTCTTTATAGCAGCATGATTTATAATCCTTTGGGTATATACCCAGTAATGGGATGGCTGGGTCAAATGGTATTTCTAGGTCTAGATCCTTGAGGAATCGCCACACTGTCTTCCACAAGGGTTGAACTAGTTTACAGTCCCACCAACAGTGTAAAAGTGTTCCTATTTCTCCACATCCTCTCCAGCACCTGTTTCCTGACTTTTTAAAGATTGCCATTCTAACTGGTGTGAGATGGTATCTCATTGTAGTTTTGATTTGCATTTCTCTGATGCCCAGTGATGGTGAGCATTTTTTCATGTGTCTTTTGGCTGCATAAATGTCTTCTTTTGAGAAGTGGAACAGACACTTCTTAAAAGAAGACATATAAGTAGCCAACAAATATGAAAAAAAGCTCAACATCACTAATCATCAGAGCAATGCAAATAAACACCACAAGGAGATATATCTCACACCAGTCAGAATGGCTATTATTAAAAGGTAAAAAACAACAACAACAGATGTTAGTGAGGTTGCAGAGAAAAAGAAATGTTTATACACTGTTCGTGGGAATGTAAATTAATTAAACCACTGTAGAAAGCAGTCTGGAGATTTCTCAAAAACTTAAAGCAAAACTACCACCATTTGACCCTGCAATCCCATTACTGGATATATACCCAGAGGAAAATAAATGGATCTACCAAAAAGACACATGCACTCATATGTTCATTGCAGCATCTATTCACAATAGCAAAGACATGCTATCAACCTAGCTTCCCATCAGTGATGAACTGAATAAAGAAAATGTGGTACATATACACTATGAAATACTATGCAGGCATAAAAAGAATGAAATCATGTCCTTTGCAGCAACGTGGATGAAGGTGGAGGCAGGTATCCCAAGTAAGTTAATGCAGGAACAGAAAACTGAATATCACATATTCTCACTTATAAGCAGGAGCTAAATATTGAGTAAACATGAACATAAATATGTGAACAATAGACACTGGGGACTGTGGGGGAGAGAGTGGGAGAGGAGCAAGGGTTTAAAAACTATCTGTTGGGTACTATGCTCACTACCTGGGTGACGGGATCATTTGTACACCAAACCTCAGTGACATGAAACTTACTCATGTGACAAACCTGCACATGTACCTCCTGAAACTAAAATAAAGGTTGAAAAAAAAGTAAAGAGGTCGCATTTGAATCTTATCCTGACAGATTGGTAGGATTATTTCAATAGGCATGCAGGAGGACATTCACAAGAGACATATTACCCAGTCCCCTTCCTAATTGTAACCTACCCTTACAGCCCATGTATGTTGGAGAGAGCTGACCCAATTCCAGGCTCCCGGGATGGCCTCAGTTGACTTAAACAGATCTGCATCTTTTGTTCCCTGGGCTGAATTAGAAGAAAAGCCAGGGTAATTACTGGGTCCGAAATTTACGTGAGGTCTCTGAATCAGAGACCTGGACTGAAGGAGGATGGAGAGCGAGAAGTTGAAGTGACTGGGCAATGGAGCTGTAAGAGTGTTAGGGACTTGGGTTGAATAACAAATGTCCAGGATCCATAGCTTAGGTCAGCAAAGCTGATTTGACTAACAGAGGGAAATTATTCCCATGATGTGTCTAGAACTCACTGCCTTTTTAACACACTGGCTCTGTTGCACCAAACCATTCAGCTTGATTTTAACTGGGCATCCCCCTGAATGCAGTGATTAATTCTTTAATTGTATCTTCATAAATTTCTCAGATCCGTTCACTTTTCTTTGTCCCCACTGCAGCTGTCCCGGTTTCCCCTTCATTATTTCTCACCCATATGACTGCAATCCCCTCTGAATTGGTCTCCCTGGCTCCCATCTGACTTCTTCCTATTCCAGAATGACGTTTTCAAGACAAAAACTGAATCATGATGATATTCTCAAGCCTTGTCTTTCATCACTCCTCAACCTCTATCTGGGTCCCACACATCTGAACATGTAATAGCTTCCTAAAAACAACAATGCTCTCTTCCTTTACACATGATGGTTCTTTGCCTGTAACAATTGTGGCCCCTTCCCTCTGTCCTCAGATTATGCTTTAATTCTTCCCCAGAGTGTGACTCCCCCACTCCTCAATTCTCAACCCACAAGGGCTCCAGGGCATTTTGCATTAGTCTCCTACTGTGACTATGGGGGTGAGCACTGGGTAGTAGAATGTCAGCTGGCTTGGGTGTGGTGTTTAAGGAAATGTGGTGCAGAGCTGAGCCCCCTATTCTTGCTCCTGCCTCAACTCTCATGAAGCTAATAGTGAGTGAAGCCAGGGCATTGAACAGGCTGACCAAAGCAGCCAGAAGTCAGGGTCTAGAGGAACACAGACTCTAGAGCAGTGTGGGGTTTTGAAACAAGACTGGTAGGGCAAAGAGTTGAAGGTCCTAGAGTCTAATCCCTCATCTGTCCCTTGGTTTTTGTCTTGTCTAGCTAGTCTTCACCACCCCCACCTCCTAAAGGTGGCTGATGAAAAATTATCTTGATGCTTAAGGAGACTGTTTTGCATTATTTTAAAGACACCTTATGAAATTTAACAAGAACTTCTAGGTTTTGAAAAAGTTTACATTTGAAAAATTTTCCAGCAATATTTGTCTCTAAATTAATTTTTTTCTATAGGTAGAGAAGGCTAATTAAATCATTCATAAGAACGAGCATTTACAATAATTCCTCTCTTGCCTCATGCCCTGTGGAATTTTAACTAAATACCAGATAAATTAGTTCTGCCTCTGTGGCGTTTTCCATAACTAATGTTTTACAACTGTTCAAAAACATAATCAGCCATTGTAGGACAGCAGTTTTTGCAGCTGCATTACAAAGAAAGTTGCATGGTCTAGATTTGTCATGTCTACCAATCTTAATGTTATTGCTATTAAACTCACATTAATAAAGATTAAATAAACTCAGTAATTCAACAACTGTTTATTGCACCCTTAGTATAAACAACACATTGTTTTAGGCACTGGGAGGTATACAAAGATGTAGAAGACCCATTCCAGCTTTCAGGGAGAGAATCTGGTACGGAATATAAGACACATAGAGAAAAAGTAAAATAGAAGGAATGATGTAATATGTGTCACTAAAGAGATGTAAAGTTCAATAGTCATTCCACTGGAATGATTGAAGAAAAATTGAGTCTTTGATTATCTGTAGGGAGCAGAGATGGGGAGAGAGGTAAATGTCTAGGGAGAGAGAATTCCATGAGTAAAATCTCAATGATAAGAAAGTATAGGGATTGCTCAGTGCAGTGATAAGCAAATATTTGGGAAATGTTGATTTTAACAGATTATCTAAGGCTTTTAAAACATGCCAGTGTAAGATGCTTACTTTTTTGACCAGTATTTCTTAAAATGGGATCTACAGACCTAGTCTACAAGATCCATGTCTTTTCTTTTAGATTATTTTTACAGCAACAAAGGGTTATTTCCAGCTCACATTACATCTACGTTTTGGGCCAGCTGTGGCTCTGCTTTACCCCAGGGCCCAAGCTTTTACAATGGCATCTATCTGGAACATTCCTGGTTGGCAGGGCAGAAGCAAAGACAACTATGGGAAGCCATACAATGTCCTTTGAAGCTTTTATTCAGAAGTGATGCATTTCATTGGCCAAATAATGTCTATGAGAATTGAAGAATTTTTTATTTTTATCTAAATGACAGTCTAAAAAAAATAAATTCAATGTGTTCCGGATGACCCTTTAAACTGAGGACAGCCATAAGATTTCAGAGGCTGCACTGGCTTCAGTGATTAGATGGCACAAAATAATACCAACTGAGTTGTTTTATTAGGACTCCCTAGGCAATTAGAGACAGTCGGAAAAAGTAAATGATCCTGATGTCTTTGCCCTAGTTGAAGCCAAATGACATCACCAGTGTACAATGAAGATGTTCCAGGGCTTTGAATAAAGAAGTGGGAGGATTTAGTCATCACAGGTGCATTGCAATATAGGTGTGCCAAAAATAACAGCAATAGCCACCACCACCACCAAACTTGGGCCATAACATTCAGTTCCATACTTAAGTTTAAGAGGATAATTTAGTGTAAGCCAGTTATTATCTGTTACATTAAATTATTGCAGTTTGACTTTTATTGATTTGGTGATTTTGTTTTATTTAATTAGTAAGTTACATCATCGGATCTACTTGGATTTGTGGGTAAGTTTTATTGAAATTGTAAGCAACAGATCATCCTAATTTTCCACAAAGTCTTATTCAAAGTCTTCTAGAAAAGTTAGCAATTGATATACTTCCCAACTTATTCTATAAGCTTGTTACCAAAACCAGACAAGGACATTATAGCAAGAAATTACAGACCAATCTTATTACTGAATCTATGCAGACATCTTTAACAGACATTAGGAAACCCAATCCAGTCACGTATAAGAAAGGTAAAAATAGGATTTATCCCAGGAATGCAATGCGTAGCTCAGAAAGAGATCCATACATATATGGAACTATAATTTATGCTGTGGATGTCCTTGCAGATGAGTGGGGAAAAAGAGGAATTCTTAAATAAATGGATATTAATGTATATGAATATATTAAAAAGTAAAATTGGATCCCCACCCTACACCATACACAGAATTCAAATCCAGGTGGATAAATGAGAAAAATGTAAAAAGCAAAAGCTAAAAACCTCTAACAGGAGATCTAGAAGAATATATTTCAGACCTAGGGGCATGGAAGGATTTCTTAAACAAGATAAAAAGTTTCAAACTACAAAAAAATTGTTGATAAATTTGTCTACATTAAAATTAAGAACATCTGTTTATCAAATGACATCTGAAAAGCAAATGAAAAATAAGCCACATATTGTGAAAAGATATTTATAACACGTAAAACTGACAGTATGTGAAGAACTCCTAAAATTAATAAGAAAAGGAGAGCAACCCATTAGGAAAATGGGCAAAAGACATTAGTTAGCATTTTATTAAAAAGAGAGAGAGAGAGAGACAAAGAGAGAGAGACTATCTTAGGCTAGATTCTCTAGAAGCCTGAGACAGGGATTCTTGAGTGAGAGGGGAGTGCTGTAAGGAGAAACCTGTAAGGAAGTGAGAGAAGTAGGACAGAGCAGGAGAAGAAGCCAAACAAGAGATATGTTCTCAGTCTGATCCCATGGTATGGCACTACAGATTTATCTTAAACAAGATAAGTTTCAAACTACAAAAAAATTGTTGATAAATTTGTCCCACTAGAAGAGAAGGGACTGGGCCTTTTTATTCCTATATGGCCAGTCGTTGGCAGTGAGCTGCCCCAGGCTTCTTCAGGTGAGATGACTCACATTGGCCAAGAGCATTTCTCCAGAGAAGAGAGAAGCTATGAGCCACTAACAGCCAATCTGGCCACATCTGAAGGAAAAATGCACTGGCCCAATAAAGGAGATCTGCTCAGGGCACCAATAGTGTCTGCTACACTCACTCTTGTTAGTAGTCAGGGAAATGGAAATTGTGACCAAAATAAAATATTAAAAACATTTTGGCCAGGCCCGGTGGCTCACGCCTGTAATCCCAGCACTTTGGGAGGCTGAGGAGGGGGGATCTTGACCTCAGGTCAACAGATTGAGACCATCCTTACCAACATGGGGAAACCCTGTCTCTACTAAAAATACAAACATTAGCTGGGCATGGTGGTGCGCACCTGTAGTCCCAGCTACTCGGGAGGATGAGGCAGAAGAATCGCTTGAACCCGGGAGGCAGAGGTTGCAGTGAGCCGAGATCCTGCCACTGAACTCCAGCCTGGCGACAGAGCAAAACTCTGTCTCAAAAAACAAAAACAAAAACAATAACAACAGCAAAAACAAAAAAATTCTTAGCTTGTTAAGATACAATTTACATACAATAGAAGTCACTCATTTTAAGTGCAGTGTGATGAATTTTGGTAATTGCATACATTCATGTAACATCCACCACAATCAAGATATAAAACAGTTCCATCATCTTAATGATCCCCTCTTCTGGCCCCAGCAAACATTGACCTATTTCCTATCACTAGAGTTTTGATTTTTCTTCAATTTAATATAAATGGACTCATACAGTATATATCCTTTTATGTTTGACTTTTTTCACTTAGCATGTGTTAATATCTGAGATCACCCATGTTGTTTTGTGTATCAATATGAAATAAGATTTTATACTCACTATATTTGTAATAATGATGCAGTCTGACAATACCAAGCGCTGGAGAGGATTCGATTAATGGGAACTCATATGTTGTTGATAGATTGTAAGTTGTTGCAACCATTCCTGAAAAAATTTTGGCATTTATGCTGTAGAGTTAAGCATTTGCTTACCCTATGAGCTAGCAATTCTTCTTTTTTAAATACCCAAAGTAAAATTTTTCCTGTGTGTTCCAGGGAATATACACACATGGAAAAAACATAAAACAAAATCACTGAATGTTCCACAGAAGAATGTATCAAAATGTGCTGTATGTATAAAATCGAATATTATACACAAATGAAAATAATATTCATTAAAATAGAATATTATACACAAATGAATGAACTATATCTCCAAGTGACAATATGAATTATTTTGGGGAACATAACGTTAGTGAAAAATCTAGCTATAAACGTTTGTACTTTTTTTAGTAATAAACTTTTCCTATCACTAGAGTTTTGATTTTTCTTGAATTTAATATAAATGGACTCATACAGTATTTAGCCCGTATTACTTTTTTAGTAATACACACTTTTATACTCAAAATAAGGAAGCTTAATAATATAGGGTTCAAGCACACATACATATTTGATAAAACTGTAAAAAGGAATAGAATGATGAACACAAAATCAAGATAGTAAGTACTTCTGTAGGGAGGTGGGAGACTTGGATAGGGAAGAACACGTAAGTAGATACAAGTTATTTACAATGTTATAGTGCTTAGGTAAGGGTTTCATTGACTTTTATTACATTCCTTCCTTTTTTAAACTTAAGCATTTATCTTTTCACATGGATAAAATATTATATAAAATAAAAAGAAAAGCACAATATTTGAAATTAATAATTTACAAGTTGGAAGTAATTTTTTTCCAAGTGAGCCATTTGATGACAATTTTTATCTAGATTCCTTGAGTAACCCATCCTTTCCTCAAGCTCTTTATTCATAGTAACTCATGTGTCATATTCTTTTTCTTTGGAAAAAGTTCCAGAGTAAATATTCGATCATAGCTGCTTAGCAGTTTCTCCTCAAAAAGTGTTAGTCACCTGAAACTGCCACAAGATTTAAACAGCCCCAAACTGAAAAATTTTCATCCAAGTAAACCGTATTGGAATATGTCACTGTCATATAATAGTAGTTCATTTAAAAATATGACTTCATTTACTTTCTATTGGTCTGTCATGTTCTGTGAAGTATTGGTTCATGGGACCTGGGAAGATTGAGAACCAGATAAAGGAAACTCTGAACTAAAGGATGACCTACACAGATCAAGTGATGGCCTGTGAAGAAAAACCATTATATTATCCTCCTTCCTCTTTCAGATATAGCTGCTCTTTTTCTCTCCAATTCGGACATTCTGGGAAATAACTTTTCAAGAAGTACCTTCTGTTATGAAAATTTTGAGATGTTTCTGGTTTTTCCACTTAAACACGTAATCTGCTGATCTCTGCTGAAGAAAATGAAGCAACCTTGGGGATAACATCACAAATAATAATGGCCTCTAAATTTAGCTAATTTACAATGCCCATATCAATCCGCCTACCCCACCTCTGCCCTTTTACTTTCAACAGATGAAATGAACTGACAGTTTCAAGGAGAAGATAGATAGATGTTAGACATGAAGACCCACAGTTTTACACTCCATCTCTGTAAATTTAGGACTTTTCAGTTCTTTTTTTTTTTTTTTTTTTTGAGACAGAGTCTCACTCTGTCGCCCTGGCTGGAGTGGATCTTGGCTCACTGCAACCTCCACCTCCTGGGTTCCAGCGATTTTTCTGCCTCAGCCTCCCGAGTAGCTGGGACTACAGATGAGTGCCACCACGCCTGGCTAATTTTTGTATTTTTAGTAGAGACGGGGTTTCACCATATTGGCCAGGCTGGTCTCAAACTCCTGACCTCGTGATCCGCCCGCCTCTGCCTCCCAAAGTGCTGGGATTACACGGTTGAGCCATTGCGCCCGGCCCTGACTTTTCAGTTCTTATTTTACTTTAGCTGTCTGTAGCACTGACCATGCTGGGCAGGTAACTTAAATAAGAGCAGTGAACAAGGGTAAGATACTAGGGAGGGTGGGGACTGGCTAAACCGAAGAGCTGATTTTTGCTGTGTGAGAATGTGAATTGAGGTCTTCCGAGTTTTCAAGAGAATCTGGATCTATGGATGTTAACCTGGTATTGAAGCCCAGAAACATCTATTCCTTGTGACTTCCCCATATGATGAAAACTTCGTCTCTTTCTCCATGCTGTATTCTGGTTTCTTAAAGAATCTATTGCTACTTGGGCCACAGTTGGACTACAATATATCCCCCCACCTCACCTGCTGTAATCTTTGTTGGAATAGTGGAGGTGGGGGTGGCCCTTTTGTGAGTTAGAAACCAGATGCATTTTCTTGTAGGAAATAGGACGCTTAGTACAATTTTGCAGGTACATTATGGGTTAAATAGACCAACAGCTCGGGTTGGCTTGGGAATCTAAATAACCTTTTATGACACTGCTCCTAAAGAAATATGCACACAGTGTTCCAAATAATGGACTTAAAACATGATTTTAAAAACACAGTCAGTGCCTGAGTTGGGAACTGCTTGTTTTGGAAGCTAGAGATGTAGTTGTTTTTAAAAAGTGACTTTTCCTCTTCTTTCCTTAAGTCAGCCATACTTTTCTGAATCTTGCTTTGTGTGTTTTACTACATCAATTAAAATAGTTTTCTTTGATATTATACTAGAACATCTGTTCATCCATCCATCAATATGTCCAATTGCTCCTTTGGATAATACGCTCATTTTTGATGTGGTATTGATATAGTATTTTTAAGGCATCTCTACTTTTGAACTGTCCTCCTACTTTTGAACTGTCCTCCTACTTGCAAATAACTTTTCTCTTTGCATTAATTGTGTACAGTTTTAATGTATGAAAGTTAAATGGAAAGTTCCAATGGTCTATAAGCTTCTCTACTGGACTGTAAGATTCTCCAGAATGGGACTAAGTCTTATTCTTTTTCATATACCCTTTGCTTATCATAGGTCCTGGATGGTAAGTGCTGAAGAAACCTTTCTTGCAATGAACTGAAATACTATAGTAGTTCTGCTCCATTTTGAAATATGTTAGCATGACAACTGGCAATGAGGAAACTACCTCATTATAACTTTCTTGACTATTGAGATTAAACAGGTTAAAAATCTCAGTTATGTTATAGTATTTTCAGGAATAAGGAAATTATTTTATATCCTTGTGACAGAGAGTTCCTGCTTGCTCATCAAACCCATTTCCTGTTCTTGGGTTCACAGCTAGAGTGCATTTCCTGAGATGCTTTGTAGTAAGAGGCAGACTAAATTCTAGGCAATGGAATGTGAGTAGAACATTTTCTGTATATGCCTTCCTATGCTCTTTCCCCATTTGTTGAGTGTGTGGAGTACTCTGAGGCCCAGTAGAAGGTGGACACCCAAGATGGAAGACCACCCAATGAAGAACACCACTTTTTGATTTCGTATGAGTAAAAAATTTTATTGCATCCAACCATGAGATTGTGGGTCCCACTCTGTCACCCAGGCTGTACAGTGGCATGATCTTGCCTCACTGCAACTTCTGCCTCCCAGGCTCAAGCAATTCTCCCATCTTAGCCTCCCGAGTAGCTGGGACTACAGGCGTGCACCACTAAACCCAACTAATTCTTTTGTATTTTTAGTAGAGATGGGGTTTCGCCACGTTGCTCAGGCTGGTCTCAAACACCTGAGCTAAGCGATCTGCCCGCCTCGGCCTCACACAGTGCTGGGATTACAGGTGTGAGCCACTGCTCCCAGCTCTAAACATTCTTGAGTGCTGTTTTGCCATTTGTATATGCAGATGATGGTTTTGTTCTGACAGCAATTATCTGACACCAACTGGTTGTCCTGCTATTCAATTCAACTGTGACATTAACTACTCAGGAGTTAGTGTAGACCCCACAGGTTAAGGGTTTCTGTCTCACAAGGTGTCCCCTGCTTCAGATGCCAGTCACAAGTTCTGGGTGTTCCCAAGCCACCTGCACTTCTGCCCAGCCGGCTACGTATTTGGGGGTTCTTATGACCACTCATCCTTTCAGGTTCACTAATTCATTAGAATGACTCAGAACTCACTGAATGTGCTATACTTATGATTATAGTTTTATTATAAAAGATACAACACAGGGACAGTCAAATGGAAGAGATGAATAGGGCAAGGTCTGGGTGGGAAATGTGTGTGGTGGGAGGCACAGAGTTTTTATGACCTGTCCTCATGAAATCAGGGCACACCACCTTCCAAGAACATCAGTGTGTTAACCAACTAGAAGCTCTACTGAGACTCAAGGTCCAGTGATTTTACTGAGCTTTCATTATATAGAAGGAATGATTAAATCACTGGCCACATGATTGAACCCAATCTCCAGTTCCCTTTCCCTTTCTTGGGGCTGTCTTTCTGATGACCAGCTCTTGTCCTGAAGCTATCTAGGGAAGCCACCATAAGTCACTTCATTAGCATAAACTCAGATGTGAAGGAAAGGGGCTTGTTATAAATAAAGACACTCTTATGGGGAATTCCAAGAGTTTTGAAACTCTGTGCCAGGAACAGTGGACAAAGACCAGATATATTCTTTATTATATCACGATGGTAAATGACAAAGATCAACCTTGTATTTTTAGTAGAGATGGAGTTTCGCCATGTTGCCCAGGCTGGTCTCAAACACCTGAGCTCAAGCGATCTGCCTGCCTCGGCCTCCCACAGTGCTGGGATTACAGGTGTGAGCCACTGCTCCCAGCTCTAAACATTCTTGAGTACTGTTTTGCCATTTGTATATGTAGATGATGCTTTTGTTCTGACAGCAATTATCTGACACCAACTGGTTGTCCTGCGATTTAATTCAATTGTGACATTAACTACTTGGGAGTTAGTGCAGACCCCACAAACATTTGTTGTTTGAGCTTATTGACCAAAGAGTCTCTGGACTGAGGCTTGCCCATGAGACCTTTCCTCCCAAGCTCTAACATTTTCTTCTTCATCCTGGATCTTACTTTTCTCACCCCTATTGCAGCTTCAACATGCACTTGCTTTCAAGTCAGAAGGAAAGGTCACGCACATTTGACTGACCAATAGCCTGTTTACCTACTTTAACTTCAGTATTGGTTTGTATCATTTTGTGTCCAGAATTCTACTATGTTGGTAATTTACTTTATAGAAAATGACTCAAATACCTCAAAATAGACACATACACTCATGAGCATGACACATAGATGGAAGAAATGATGTGAGTATGCTGCTACTTGGAAATATGTATACAAAATAATGTTAAGTGAAAAAAGGACAAGGTTTAGGAAGTATACACTGGCCAACTAAGAAAAAATATATTGCTGTATATTGATAAAAATTGAGAGAGGATTTAGAGTAACATCAATATTGGTTATTTAAGCATATGAAAGCCTTTTTTGTAATCCTGTTTAAGTGTTGTGCCAATTTACCTTTTAAGCTCCCTCCTTCAAGTTACCTCTGGAGAAAGGAGGACTTATTGTTTGGATGTCTACATACTAGAAATAAAGAGTAGGAAGACATCAGCAATTGATGTGGTTCTAGAAACCAGTCTTTCTCCCTCAGTTCTGTGCATCATCTTTGCTTCACACAAGGATCTGCCCTGACTTGGCTTTGGTCTGTTCTTTTCTTTTTTTCTACCGTCTGCTTCTTCTTCTTCTTTTTTTGAGATAGAGTCTCGCTCTGTTGCCCAGGCTGGAGTGCAGTGGCACGATCTTTGCTCACTGCAAGCTCCGCCTCCTGGGTTCATGCCATTCTCCTGCCTCAGCCTCCCGAGTTGCTGGGACTACAGGCACCCGCCACCATGCCCAGCTAATTTTTTTGTATTTTTAGTAGAGACGAGGTTTCACCGTGTTAGCCAGGATGGTCTCGATCTCTTGACCTCGTGATCCGCCCATCTTGGCCTCCCAAAGTGCTGGGATTATAGGCGTGACCCACCGCACCCGCCTTACTGTCTGCTTCTTATAATCCTGTGAGGCACTCAGGATTATAAGTAACTCCAAGTTACTTTATGGAGTGAGGTGCTCTGATTTTCTTGGGAAATGTTAACTTGAAGGCTAGGGGTCTTGAGGGTACTGACTAATCTTGGGCCCTCTGCCTAGTTCTGCCCAACTCATGCTACCAATAAATGACATAGTACATGGCTACCTTGACTCACCTATTCTGTGAAGCCATAGGCCATGTGGTTTCCTCAGACGTTAAGGCAAGCACATTTAGCCTATAAAAGTGTATATGTTTCTTTAAGTGGTAAATGAGCCTCCAGGTGTTTGAAGTTCAAGTAATATAAAGAAGATATTTGGGAAAGACTTGTCCTTAGGCCATTGAATCACCAATTGGCTCCTTATACCATAAATGAGTAAAAAATCAGTAAAAAATCAGGTTTTAATGACGGAGCCACACTACTTCATCAGATCCTCCTTGGGACAAGATGTTAAGGTGGGAGATGGGAAGAAAGACCTGGGTCAGACAGACAAAGATAGGAATGTCAGTAGAGTAACTCTAGCTTCTCTCTGTGCAAAGAAACTAGCTTTCCTGAAAGTGAAATCTATGATTTATAGTTTGTGAGCCTTGTATTGTAACTAAACCAAGTGTCTCTCACTGAACATATTCCTACACCTTTAAAATTTCCCAGAGTGTGAAAAAGGTCTGTGCTTCCATCTTATGGCTCTACTGTATTATGGCTCCAAGGATGTCCTGGTGTCAAGGGGCTGGAAGACAGTGTCAAGAGAAAGCATGGAGGATCAACCATGTAACCACCAGACTTAGTCCATTTGTGTTGTTATAAAGGAATACTTGAGACTGGATAATTTATTAAAAAAAAAGAGGTTTATTTGGCTCATTGTTCTGCAGGCTGTACAAGAAGCATGGCTCTGATATCTGTATCTGGTGAGGGCTTCAGTCTGCTTTTGATCATGGCAGAAGGGGAAGCAGAACCAACATGTGCAGAGATCACATGGCAAGAGAGGAGGGAAGAGGTGGGGAGGTGCCAACCTCTTTATAACAACCAACTCTCTGGGGGAACTAATAAAATGAGAACTCACTGATTACGTTGAGGACAGCACCAAGCCCTTCATGAGGGATCCACCTCCATCACCCAAACACCTTCCATTAATTAGGTCCCACCTCCAACATTTGGGATCAAATTTCAACATGAGATTTGGAGGGGACAAACAAACCAAACTACAGCACCACCTTAATTTGGAAGTAATGAGCATCAGTTCCGCTGAATTCCATTGGCAAGAATTAATCACATAATCTCAAATAGTTGCAGGATAGGGGCAGGAGGAGCTGGTGAGTGTAGTCTGTCTGGATAGCCACGTTCAAGCCCCAACTCCATACCAGAGAAGGGTGTATTTTTACTGGTCAGTTAGCTGTCTCTATTACACTCTCCTAACTTGTTTTCTGGTCTGCTCTATCTCCTTGATTAAATCTAGCCTACACATTGATAATGAATTAAGTAGCTCTAATTATAACAGTTAAATTGCTCAAAGATTCTGTGACATTCCACCGTCTGCCAAATTAAGTACCAGCTCCTCACTCTGGTATTCAACCCCCAAAGAACATAGTCCCAAGCTAATAACTTGGCTTCATCCTCCAATATTTCTCTAACTTTTAAAAATGTCTCAGCTAAAATGGACCACTTGCTGTTTTTCAAACACAAGATCTTTGATTCATCCTCTGTTCCCATCTGGTACCTGTTTACCTCACCATTCTTCCTCTCATGGGTGGTATGCATTTTAAATAAATTCAGAATATTACTTATTGTATGCCTTTGTGAGTGCTTGATTGAGGGAAGCCACCAAATTCTAAACTGTCAGGGTCAAAAATTGTGTCCCTGTTTAACATTACAACACTTGGCAGCAGCGGGAGGCTCGGCCCACCAGCCCAGGGAGCTGGGTCCTTTCACTGACATGTTACAATTAACACCCATGGAGACAGTCCCTTACATACAATCTACTGTGCATAACTACTAGTTGAAAATGTCACCGTGAAGTCATTTCCTAGGGTACACTGCCTACCATCTAGACCTCAAAATTTTACCTTCTTTATAAAGCAAAATCTAGGACATTTCCTGAGGAGTACAAGGACTCATCAGCGTATAAGAGAAAACAAACTTAAAGCAAGAGGCCTTATACAGAATACAAAAGACAATGAGGAGAGTGGTGCAACAAAGAAGGAGAAAATTATATGAGAGCTTCTAAAAAGAGCTCTTTAAACTTATTAACCTAAGGTTCACAGTACCAAAAAGCTAATCTAGCTGCTGACACTTCGTTACCTTCCTGTTTAGTAACTCAGTTTACCAGGTTTTCCTGATGTTTCTGGTTTTTGAAAATTCTGTAGAATATTGCCTCCAGGCATCCAATCAAACCCATCCATCTATGCAGACCAATCTTTGCCGTAGTCACCATTTCCTTCCACTGGAATTACCTCTCTACTTCTCTCTGAGTATCTCAGTCTTCTTCTGAAGATGTAGACATTATGTCTATTAGCTGTCTTTTCAACATTTACTTTACTGCACCCTGAATTCATTTGGACTTGGCAGGCTCAGAGTACCTACTCATTTTTGTAATAGGTAAGCTCCCCAGAAGTTTGCTTAATATTCAGTTGTTAGGCTGAGATGAATGTTAAAAATGACAATATAAAAAAAGTTACATTCGTAGTCTTCAAGATATGAAGTACCAGAACTGATATCCAGGTTCTCTAAACTAAATTATTAAGTAGAAAAAATGCTTTGACAGTGTCCTTTTCCCATCACTTCTTTTAACTACCCATTTCTCCATCCATTTGTTCATCTATTTACTGTGTGCTTATTCTGTGTAACCATTGTACTAGGTGCTCCCACAATAAGACAGGAAGTTTCTCACTCTGTACCTGCTCTATTTTCTTTTGGCAAACTTCCTGATATTGTTTGAGCTGTTTTATTTTTAGGTTTGATCATCACTAGACTAATAGCACTGACTGTGTTACTTCCATGATAAAAAAAAATTCAATTCTTTTTTTTTTTTTTTGAGATGGAGTCTGACTCCATCACCCAGGCTGGAGTGCAGTTGCCTGATCTTGGCTCATTGCAACCTCTGCCTCCCAGGTTCAAATGATTCTTGTGCCTCAGCCTCCCAAGTAGCTGGGATTACAGGCGCCTGCCACCACGCCCAGCTAATTTCTTGTATTTTTAGTAGAGACGGGGTTTCACTACGTTGGCTAGGCTGGTCTCCTACTCCTGACCTCAGGTGATCCACCCACCTTGGCCTCCCAAAGTGCTGGGATTACAGGCATGAGCCACCACACCCAGCCTGAAAATATTCAATTCTTTAAAAACAAGCAAAATGCTCCAAACCTACCACATAATGTAGAGGAAGTGAAGTATAAATCTCACAACTTGGCACTCAAAGCCCACTATCATCGGGGCTTTACCTTGTTTCCCCAGCTCATCTTTTGGTCAGTCCCCTTTGTTTCATCCTGACTGGACTCCTTGTAGTTCCTTGAAATTCTCTCCTGCATGCCCTCGCCCCAAGATTTTTCCTAATATGATCTTTTTCCCCTTGATGCCCTTTTACTGAACTCTCCTGTCAAAATCCTAATCGTCCTCAAAGGTGTTGTGCAAATGATGGAGTCTTAAAGTTTGGTTTTCAAATTTACACCAAATCTATTGATCCCTCTCTGTGAACACTGATAGGGTTTAGTATGTGATGTGATGTGATGTGATGTGATGTGATGTGATGTGATGTGATGTGTGTGCACGTTTTTGCGTATACTTCTCTCAAGGCACTTACACAAATAACACAAATACACAAATAACTTTAAGGGCAATTGTTTTTTCCCTCCAATTAAGGACTATGTCTTTCAATTATCGAATCTCAGAGAACACCTAGAATAGTGTTATGCACAATTAGGTTTGCAATAAATGTTTTTTGGCTTGAATAGGCAATGTTCAGTCATTTAAGGTCTGTGAGGAGGAGAGAGAGCACATATCCAGACTAGAAGAAAGAGATGATAAAGGACAACTAGGAAGCCTTTGTTGTAATCGAGACATAAAAAACATTTGGGCCCCAACCAGGGTGGGAATGGAAACAAAGGGGTGAATGGATATGAATGTCTACACAGAGAATAGATTCTAGGATAAGGGGAAACAAATAGAAATAACATCGAGGATTGGAGCCTGGGTAAGTGGGAGAATGGTGGCATCCTGAGCAAAAATAAGAAACTCAGAGTGGAGTTGTTTGGGCAAAGGGGCAGGGTAGGTAGGAGATAATGAATTTAGTGTTTTAGGTATTGAGTTAGAAGTGTAGGTGGAACCAGGTGGAGAGGTACAGCAGGTGGCTGGCAATGTGGCATTGCAGCCTTGGAGGGCCACCAGCTTGGAGGGCCACCAGCTTGGAGGTGATGGTTGAAACCGAAACAGTGAAAGAGATTTCACAAAAGAAAACCTTGTAGAGCCAAGGAAGAGGGCTATGAAGTAGACCCTAGTGAATGCCTGGATGCACAGAGCATTGCCACGGGAGATTCCTTTTTTGTGACAAGATTTGCTGACATAAATTACATCTAGCACTTAGCCATCTGTTTCACTGTAGCTGTTGAGATGATTTCTCTGGTTGTGAGTTTTCTCTCCTTCACCTAGACCTTACACTGAGGGAAGGAAGCTATTTACAAAACCCTCTGATCTTGCCTTTCAGAAGGCACCAGATAAAGTAGTTACTTTTTAACCAGAGATAATGAACTGAATTCTTCTGCATATCAGAATTAAATGTACTTTGAACTTGGAGTGGTGATCAAAGAGAAATACATAACTGGGATGGGAGCTGGATAAAATAGTCCTTGGGAATTCTATGTTTTGGTAGAAGCCAACCCAGAAACTACCAGCCTTTTTTTGTAAAACTTGGGAAAGCCTCCTAAACAGACTCAAGAAACATCTATTAAGCATCTATTTTGCTCCAGGTCCTGTGATCAGTTTTTTATTTTGGCATAATTTTCCCCAAACCCTGTGAAGTAGATATTCTCTTCATTTTCAGAAGAGAATGTATCCTGACATTTAAAAAATAGTGAACCTTGAACTATCTCTGCTAATACCGTTGCCAAGGGCCACTGGTTGTTGTGCCCACTGCTCCCACCAAGTGGTAGATTCCATTGTATCAGAGTCCTCAAATGCTGGCTCAGACCTCTGATTGGCTAAGCCTGGGTCACGTGCCTGTGTCCTGTCTGCAGCTTTGTGGATTTTGTAGTTGCTTCCTCCAAGGTTCACACAACGGGATCTTCTCCCCTATGGGAAAGGAGATCAGATGCTGGGAAGCCTCCAAACCCCATTAGTAAATATCTACTCCAATGAGGAAAGCAGAGTTTATATGTCCAAGGACAATGGTAAGCACTGGAGCTGAACAAAACCGAGGCCTTCGAAGTCTGACTGATCTTTCCATTATACTATAGCTGTTTTACCGCAACTATTTGAAAGAGGACAGAGAATTCATTTCCCTCACTTTTCCAAAACTCTCCACAATTAACAAAACTTCTTTTTGTGTACTGTTAATGTACCAGACACTGTTAGGTGCTTTACATACATTGTTTAATCTCTATAAAAACCTTTGGAGACAAAGATTATTGGGAGGAATTAGAATCCTCATGTTACAGATTAAGAAAACTGAGGTTTAGAGAGGTTATGTGGTTTGGTCCAAGATTGTCAGTAAATAAAGGGCTCTTTCTATCTAATTACAAAGTTAGAGGTCTTTATATATCATGGTGCCATCAGAAGCTGTCTGGGTAAGGGTTTGAGCCTTATTTATATTTGCTGTTTCTCCTACTTCCAGCTCCTAATTCGATGACTGGCACATATCAAGCTCTCCATCAATGCTTGTTGAATGAGTGAGTTGGTATGCCTGAACTGAGTGGAGAGGGGAGGGAAGAAAACTTTAAAGAGTGATAGTGACGATTAACGAGGAGGCATTTGGGATGCAGGTGAGAGGAAATCACTCAGTGAGGTAGAATTGTCTCTCACTAGATTAAATCAAGCAAGGTAAATAGGTTAAGAGTTAAGGCTGATTTAGAAAGCTTACCCTGTGGTGGTTCCACCTAGGAGTATCAAAGCCCAGCTCCCTTGCCTTACTTAAGTCTGGACAACTCTGCAGTGTAACTTACACTCCAGAATTCTCCTCTTGGGGCCAGAATGCACTCCTCTCCAAGGGACTTCGCCTGCAATCACCCTCTTGCTTGGCTTCCTCCCAATCTCTGTCTTGCTTCCCCCACTCCCTTCCTGGCTTCCCTGGAGGGCAAGTTTTTATTAAATCTCTTGCACATGAATCTTCAACTCAGGGATCTGCTTCTGGGAAACCCAGCCTAAGCCTGTCAGTCATTCTAGAAAAGTTTGCAGTGTGCCTGGAACTGGTAGACACTCAATAAACACATATTGAATGAATGAATGAATAAATGAATCCTAGAGCTGTCCCTCTCCCTCATGACAAATGGCCATAGGGCCATAGCTCTCTTTTTTAAAACTTTTTTTTATTTTTTAATTTTTCCAGAAGTTATTGGGGTACAGGTGGTATTTAGTTAAATGAGTAAGTTCTTCAGTGGTGATTTTTGAGATTTTAGTGTACCCATCACCCAAGCAGTATACACTGCCCCATATTTATAATCTTTTATCCCTCCTCCTCTCACTCTTCCCTGCAAGTCCCCAAAGTCCATGGTATCATTCTTATGCCTTTGTGTCCTCATAGCTTAGCTCCCACATATCAGTGAGAACATATGATTTTTGGTTTTCCATTCCTGAGTTACTTCCATTAGAATAGTAGTCCCCAGTCTCATCCAGGTCACTGCAAATGCTGTTAATTCATTCCTTTTTATGGCTGTATAGTATTCCATTATATATCTATCTCTATATATGTATATAATGTATATATATACTACAGTTTCTTTATCCACTTATTGATTGATGGGCATTTGGGTTGGTTCCACGATTTTGCAATTGTGAATTGTGCTTCTGTAAAAAAGCATGTGCAAGTATCTTTTTTGAATAATGACTTCTTTTCCTCTTGGTAGATACCCAGTAGTGGGATTGCTGGATCAAATGGTAGTTCTACTTTTAGTTCTTTAAGGAATCTCCACACTGTTTTCCATAGTGGCTGTACTAGTTTACATTCCCACCAGCAATGTAGAAGTGTTCCCTGCTCATTGCGTCCACGCCAAAAATCTACTGTTTTTTTAATTCTTTTGATTATGGCCATTCTTGCAGGAGTATTGTGCAAGAGTATTGTGCAGGAGTATGGTATTGTGGTTTTGCTTTGCATTTCCCTGATCATTAGTGATGTTGAGCCTTTTTTTCATGTTTGTTGGCTATTTGTATATCTTCTTTTGAGGATTGTCTATTCATCTCCTTAGCCCACCTTTTGATGGGATTGTTTGTTTTTTTCTTGCTGATTTGTTTGAGTTGTTTGAGAAAAATGTGTATTCTGTCCTTATTAGGTAGAGTGTTCTGTAGATGTTTGTTAGTTCTAATTGGTTTGTGGTGTTGCTGAAGGCTTCTATTCGCATTGATCTTCAAACTAGTTGTTCTGCTCATTATTGAGAAGAAAGTATGGCAATCTCTGTCTGTCATTGTTGAGTTGTCTACTTCTCTCATTATTTCCGTCAGTTTTTGCTTCATGTATTTTGGTGCTCTGTTGTTAGGTTCATTTATCTTCCTGATGGATTGAACTTTTTGTCATTATAATGTGTCCATCTTAATCGCTAGAACTTTTTTGCATTAAAGCCTATTTTGTCTTATATTACTAGAGTCACTTCACTTCAGCTTTCTTGTGGTTGTTATTTGCATGATATATCTTTTTGCATCCTTTTGCTTTCAATCTATTTGCACATTTGAATCTAAATCGTTTCTTCTCTAGTTAGCATATAGTTAGATCTTATTTTTTAAACCCAGTCTGACAATCTGTTTTTTATTAGATTGTTTAATCCATCCACATTTAATGTTATTATCAATATAGCTGCATTTATATCTGCCATTTTACTTTTTGTTTTCTATACGTCTTCAGTCTTTATATTTTTCTTGTTCCTCTGTTCCTGCATGTGTGCTTTCTTTGGCATTAAATGAATATTTTCTAATGTAGCATTTTCATTTCTTTAATGATTTTCTCACTGTATATTTATTAGTTATTTATCAGAAATAGCTTCAGATTTATACTAATTTAATTCTAGTAAGATACAGAAATGTTACTTCTCTATAGTTCTCTTCTTTTCCTACTTTTTGCAGCATTATTATACATATTACATCTATAAATGTTAAAAATCCAAAAACACACTGTGATAATTATTACTTTATAAAATTCTATGTCTTTTATAGAGTCTAAGAGGAAAAGGAGAATAAGTATATATTTGTAGCTTTCAGTATATTAATCTTCTTATTCATCATTTCTGGTTCTCTATATTTTTTCTTGTGGATTCCAGTTACCATTTGGAATTCTTTTCTTTAGCCCAATACAGCTTACTTCCACCTACTTTTTGTGCTTTTATTGGCAAATATATTACATTCCTATATGTTATAGGCTAAATGATACATTATATACACATTGTTTAATAATATTGATTTTTAAAAGCAGTTAAGCAAAGAAAGGAGAATAAATATGCATCTTTACTGTCATTTATAATTACATAATTAGCTTTATTGATGTCCTTTGTGTTTTGTGTGTGGATTAAAGTTACTACCTGGAGTCACTTGGTTGCAGCCTAAAGAACTTTTACTATGTCTTGCAAGATTGCTGTGCTAGCAACAAATATCTGTTTTTGTTTATCTGGGAATTTTTAAAATTTTGTCTTCATTTTTGAAAGTTAGGTTTGCTGGATACAGGATTCTCCACTGACAGGTTTTTTTCCTTTGTGCACTTTAAATGTTATTCCATTGTCTTCTGACCTCCATTGTTTCTGATGAGATGTTAGTTATTTTTATTGCGGTTCTCATGTAAGTGATTGTTTTCCTTTGTTTTCAAGATTTTCTCCTTGTCTATGGCTTTTAGCATTTTTACTATGATGCGTCACTTTGTAGATCTCTTTGTACTTATCCTACCTAGAACTTATTGAGCTTCTTATATGTATAGATTAATATTTTTCAATAAACTTTGGCAGTTTTTAGCCATTATTTCATCAAATATTTTTTCTACTCCTTTCTCTCTCATTTTTCCTTTTGGTACTCTTGCTATACACATTTTGCTTTACTGGTATTTTATATTTGGTGCAACATTGTTTCCATACTTCTATAATTATTATTTCCTTTAGTTCTTTGAATGTATTTATAATGGTATGTTGAAATCTTTGTTAAATCTGACATCTGGTCACCCTCACAGGCACCTCCTGTTGCTTGATTTTTTCCCCTTTAGCATATGGGTCATACTTTCTCATTTCTTTGAATATCTCATATTTTTGAAACTAGACATTTTCAATAATATATTACAGCACATGGGCACTTCCCCATCACTGTCTTCAGGGCTTGTTATTATTACTTCCTTCCTTACTTATTTAGTAACCAGCTGGATTATTTTAGTGAAGTATACTTATTCCTACACTCACAGCATGAGGCTCTGATGTTGCTCCTCAGAAGTGTCAGTCTTGAGTATGCCCATAGTCACCTTGTGATGATAGTGGTTTTGGCAGTACTCTCTTTGACTGTCTTTTTCCCTGACTACACTCAACTGTTAAGATGCTTCTCTAATTGTCAGTTGAATGTTCTATTTTTTTTCCAACAAAGCCCTGGTGCATAGATTACTTCTGAATCTAATCCAATAACATCTGGACTCCTTTAAAGGAATAGTTCCTGAGGTCAGTGTTTTAGATATGTTCTGACCCCAAGAGAGGTCTTTTCAGCTGTTTCTTTCCTTGTTTCTCTCCAGCACATTAGTTGGCCTACAATTTAGCCTATATCTCCAATGAATCTACTAATCATTTCCCCATTGCTTTTCAGCACAACTTCCACTGTTTTTGAGAGTGCCCTTAGGCTTGAACTTCTTCACTCTCTGTTCCAAATGAAGCCAATTCCTTTGTAGTGGGATTTGGAACTCTCTGTTCTATGGATTGCTTCTCCCTTCAGGCAACATCTCTTAGTCATGGCTCTGGTGCTGATGGTAGAGTCAATGGCTGGTCTCTGAACGACATCCTTGTATTAGGAGCTGAATACTTGGTGGATAGAGTGGGGGCAACAATCCTGATCTCCTAGACTTGCCTATTTTGGCATGAAAACCCTGTCCAAGGAACTAAGGCAAAGACAACTGGGGCTCCATTATTCTTAGAGGCACTGAACCAAAGGTAGAACTTCTATTTTGTGAGTAGTGGCTAGGCAGAAGAAGGGAGCACATACCTCTCTGTCTCACTCACCTGGAATTTAAATTTAGCAGCAGCTAGCTGGGGGCAGGATGCGAAATGCTATTTTCCTGCTCCCTTCCTTGGATGATAGCCCTCTGACTGGGAGCATGGTAAAGGGGAGTACTGTATTCCTGGTTGTACCAATCCGAAGTGGAGTTTCCAGCTCACTTAGTTTGGAAGTGGAAGGGCATAGGTTTTGGTTCTTATACTACAGACTCTTACAGCTCTTACCAAGTTTTAGTAGGTTTTCTTGAGTAAACATTTCTTCATTTGCCATATGCTCATATCGCCATTTCCAGAGGATTAAATGGTTATTTTAAAACAGTTTTCACCAATTTCTTAATAGCTGAGGAGCAGGTCCATGGAGCTTTTTGTGTTGTCATGTCAGAAGTTGAACTCCTCCAGTGATTTCATTTCCAAGCATAGATTATTGTTTTTTCCATAACCAGATTCTGGCTGTATTGATTTCCATAGTCGTCTGTCTTAATGTTGTCCTCTAATCAGCAGGAGTGAAAAAACACTAAATCAAAGTCTTCTATACATTGATTAGGACTATCTACAAGTTTAAAAAAAATAAAAAAGAAAGGTTAAACTGTGTTTTAAAGCATATTTCAAAGCTATGAACAATTCTAAAATTTTTAATGGAAAATTTGCTGTCTCATCCACAGGTCAGTGCAACCTATGGTCACACATTGCCCTGAGTGAACTGAACTAAACTGAGTTGAATTTTGTTCTGGGCATTTGCCAGTCACAGTGCAGCAGGTGAGCAGGAAGCCTGCTTTTACTGCCTGAGGACTAAGTCTTGGTGATTTCAGAGTTTCTAACATGGCCATCAAGAGTTCAGTTTCCCAGGAACTATTTTGTGGGTAATTGCTTTAGTTGTCATAGAACAAGGTTTTGGCATATGTGGATGCTCCCACATAGGCAGAATACCTGTCATTTGGCAGCAATAAACCTCTTCGCAAATGAAGGACAAGTGTGTTCATGCCACCTTTTAATTCTCTGTGTTAATTTAGTTCAGGGGAAACGCTTGCAAAACTGCAATCCACGTATGAACCCCTAAATCCACCTATGAACCCCTAAACTAAATTTAGTTAATAAACCCCCTGGCTCCTCAACTAAATTTTATTTTAGTCCACAAACTTGAGTGGATAAGAGACAGTACATTGCACTCTTTATTTTTCTAAAATCAAATCAAATCTGACTCTAGTCTCCATCCTGCCTGGGCTGTGAGAAATACTACCTCAGATACAGACAGGTCCTTATCTCTTCCTTCCTTGGGCTGTGTTGGAGACTGGTTTTTAGATCACATGATTACTACTGCCTTTTTTTTTGAAGTCTAGGCTGCTTCCAGCTCAAGCAGCCACTGGAAATTTTTCTTGGGGCTTCTAATGCCATGGTGCAGGTCTCTAGGTGGTTCTCCAGTCTCTCCCTACTGAGGTCCTCTCCAAGTGAGGGGTCAGGGTTCCATACCAGACTCAGAGATGCCCTCTCCTCTGATTTAGCTGCTTCTACTCTTGAATTCCCCAATGCCAAAGGGGATAATCCCTTTCCCCTCCTTTCTAGGATCTAATTTAATCACCCCAATAAGCTCAAGGATTTGAAAACCAAATCCAAAAAGTGTGTGTGCCTCCTGCTTTCTGCTGTGTAACAACGTTTTCCCCTCTTGCTTGCACAATCTTTCCATACCCCACACAAAGGAATACAAAGGCATTTGTCCTTTCTTTGGGGAAAGGAAAAATACAGCAAAAGCAAAGTCAAATCAGCTCATCAATAAATAATTTTTTCATGGTTACTAATAGCCTGTAGGGACCACTTTCTCCTTATTCCTTGTCTACTCTTTAGTGGAGTGTCTTAGCAAGATGGTTAAAGAAAGAGAGAAAAAAGTAAAGAAGAAGTTTAGGGGACTAGGTTAATTTAGCCTGCTCGATGAGTAGGCTCCTATGTTATTAATTGATATTAAACTACATGTGTAGCAACGCTAGGCGTGAACAGTATTTGGTAACACTTCAAATATTCTTTCTTCCCTCTCCTTATACCTGTGGTGGCCACACTGATCCCTATGCTCTCTCAAGGGTTTGGTTTTTGCCTTAAAATACCTGGTGTGCTTTAAGGGTGATTACCCATAGGCCCTATAACTCTTCAAAAATCATCCCCACCAGCAGACTGATTCCTGCAATTCCATCATCAGAGATACACCTTTCTTAAAAGTGCAAATGAGAGGGTTATATTAGTTTCCTGTGGCTGCTGTAACAAAGACCACAAATTTGGTGTCTTTAGAAAACAAATGTATTCTCTCATAGTCCTGGAGGCTAGAAGTCTGAAATCATCTTGTCTGCAGCACCACACTCCAGCACTGAAGGCTCTGGAGGAGACTGTCCCACATCTTTCTTCTAGCTTCTGGTGGTTGCCTGCGATTCTTGGTATCCCTTGGCTTATAGCTGCATCACTTCAATCTTTGTATCTGTGGTCACATGGCCTTCTTCCCTGTCTGCCTCTCCGTCTCTCCAAATCTCTTTCTTCTTATAAGGACAGCTATCGTTGAATTGAGGGCCCACCCTAATCCTATATGACCTTGTCTTAACTTGATTACATCTTCAGTGACCTTATATCCAAATAACATCACATTCACATGTACCAGGGATTAGGATTTAGACATATCTTTTGGGGGATGCAGTGGAACCTACAATAAGCGTTAACACTAATTATTGTCAGTTACTTGCAGTTTAGTGGGAGCAGTTTTAGCAGACTTTATTTGAGAAGGAATTCAGAATCAGAGACAGGATAATGGAGGATGGGGCAGATAGAAAAGAGTGGAAATGAGCTGTTAACTGCACATTAATGTTGAGGGTGGGTCTGCTGTGGCCCTGTGACTCTCTGCCAATTTGACCATAACAAAAAAGAGGAGGCTGAGAAGACACAGTAGCTACAGCTGGACAGAAAAATAGGAATTAAAGGACTTTGGTGATATTTCAGATGAGTCCAGAAGGAAAGAAATCTTGGTACAATGATCCATGATTTGAGTAAAACACATCTCTCTAATTTAAATAGATTTGGGAAGTGATTGAAATTTCACATTCGTAAGTTTTTAAATTTTGCTTCATCATTGGTTGTTTCATAGTTGAGCTCCTAAAAGTTTAGCTTTTTGTTTCCTTTAATAGGATTTGAGTTATAATTCTAAAGAACTATAGAGTCTTTATTCCTTCTTGATTGTATCATCTTAATTATTTAACGTTTAGAGAAACTATCAAAACAAAGTGTCAAAGACAAAACTAAGTCTGTGGCAAAATTAACCAAGGCTGTTTATTCATCAGCTTGCTGCAAGGGAACCCTTGTCCAGGTCATTTCCATTTCCGCACAGGTTCAAAGGTGTTGGAGAGGAGAGTCAGTTTTATAGCAAGTGAAGAAGTGCTGAGACAGTCTGATTGGCAAGCATTCTATCGAGGTGAGATTTTTTGGAAGGGAGGGAGACTTTCTAATGGCCCCTAGGTACATTTAGCAGTCATAGGTTGGCTGCAAGGGCAAGTGAGCTGTTTGGGAACATTTCGTAAGAGGAAGGATTGCTTAGTGTTGGGATGAAGGGTTTTCCTTTCTTTTCTTTTCTTTTTTTTTTTTTTTTTTTGAGACGGAGTCTCGCTCAGTCGCGCAGGCTGGAGTGCAGTGCTGCGATCTCGGCTCACTGCAAGCTCCGCCTCCCAGGTTCACGCCATTCTCCTGCCTCAGCCTCCCGTGTAGCTGGGACCACAGGCACCCGCCACCACGCCTGGCTAATTTTTTGTATTTTTGGTAGAGACGGGGTTTCACCGTGTTAGCCAGGATGGTCTCGATCTCCTGACCTCATGATCTGCCTGCCTCGGCCTCCCAAAGTGCTGGGATTACAGGCGTGAGCCACCGTGCCTGGCCAGGATGAAGGGTTTTCTATGGCTGGCCATATCCTGGAAGGAGAGGGGCTCATGGTGTGCTTTTTTTTTTTGAAGTCAAATGGTCATTGTGGTCTTTACCGGGGAGGGGGAAGCTACCATGGCAGACAATTTCCCAGAAGCAGTGAGAGCTATAGCTAATACATCTCATTGTAATGGGATGGAAAGGATAAAAAAGAAGACTACAGGCTGGGCGTGGTGGCTCAAGCCTGTAATCCCAGCACTTTGGAAGGCCGAGGCGGGGGGGATCACGAGGTCAGGAGATCGAGACCGTCCTGGCTAACACGGTGAAAACCCGTCTCTATTAAAAATACAAAAAAATTAGCCGGTCATGGTGGTGGGCGCCTGTAGACCCAGCTACTCAGGAGGCTGAGGCAGGAGAATGGCGTGAACCCGGGATGCGGAGCTTGCAGTGAGCCGAGATCGCACCACTGCACTCCAGCCTGGGCGACAGAGCAAGACTCTGTCTCAAAAAAAAAAAAAAAAAAAAAAGAAGACTACCAAATGGCAGTTTGTAACAAAGCTAAATTTATTTGCTTGCCTGACAACACAAATACTGGATCAGCAGACTCTCTTAGCAGAAATAAAGGTCTAGGTATGGAGTGAAAAGGGAGAAAGTACATCAAATGATGAGACATTCTGAATTCAGGTCTCCGGCTGGCTCATAAAACAGATTGTAAATTCTTCTATGCCAGTGGCTAGTTTCAAGTGTTTCATCACTGAATGCCCGGAAGCTGAGTTTCAAACAAGTTCAAGATGGGATGTGTTAAATTCCAGTGCCTAGGTTAATTCAGCAGAATGCTCATATGCACATGCAAGCAGCTCTGGCAAGCTTTTTCTTCAACAGGGAAAACAATATAGCAATATTAAAAAAAAATTACAGGCAAGAAAGCATCCACCCTCTTACAGCCTTACTCACTATACAATGTTTTATTTTGGGATATTGCTTTTGTGTTCAATACACACATTTATTTTTTATTTTTATTTTATTTATTTATTTATTTATTTATTTTTTTGAGATGGAATTTTGCTCTGTCACCCAGACTGGAGTATAATGGTGAGATCTCGGCTCAATGCAACCTCCACCTCCCGGGTTCAAGCGATTCTCCTGCCTCAGTCTCCTGAGTAGCTGGGATTACAGGCATGCGCCACCAAGCCTGGCTAATTATTTTTTATTTTTAGTAGAGAGAGACAGGTTTTCACCATGTTGGCTAGGCTGGCCTCGAACTCCTGACCTCAAGTGATCTGCCTGCCTTGGCCTCCCAAAGTGCTGAGATTACAGGCATGAGCCACCGCGCTCGGCCAGTAAACACATATTTAATAGTTATAAACACACCACGTGTACTGTTTTGTATTTCCAACTTGCTTTATGACTTGAAAATAATCCTAAAATATTGTTCAATGTTATTACATGGTCTTTATTATTAGGATTTAATGACTAAATAGTATTCTTTCAAGTCAATATGACATCAACTATTTATTCACGTTTCCTATTTTTGAACATTTGGTGAGTCCAATGACCTCTGTGTAATATGCATGCGTGTGCGTGTGTGTAGGATAGCAGTGAACATCTTTGCTGATTCAAGAATTTATTTTTTCTCTTAAATTATTTTCTTAAGATCAATTCCCCCAAAGTGAATATTCTATGTCAAAGTGAAGGAACTCTTGCTGACTCTTAATATGAGGGGCCAAATTTCTTTCCCATTTCCAGGGGTATTTCCCTCACTCTCACCCTAGAGCAGTAGAAGTGTACCAGTTTTATCCCTATGTTGCCAGCACACAATGTTCTTGCCATTAAAAAATCTTGCTAATTTGATGTAAGCGTAAAATAACAGCTCAAGGTTACTTTAAAATGTACTTCTTTACTTGGAAGGATAAACATTTCCTCATATCTTTATTTTCTAATGTTAATTAGTTCTTTATATCTTTTGCTCATTTGATGTATTTGATTTTGAACCAAAATAACACACTGCACACCCTTCCACCTATCCCAATGAAGACTTAATGTAAAATAACGCTCTTTTGTTTTTCACCTTCTGCATGGGGTGGCTGCTCACAGCAAAAGCAGTCTTTATTTTTAAAAATTTCCTCTTGAAGTTCAGCCCCTGCAATATAAATAAGAGTTCTTTGGTACACTTGTCCTTGATGAAAAAACAGATTTCTGCTAGCAAAAGAGCCTCTCAAGAATAATGCAAATGTCTTTAGCTTCTGATTTTTTCTCAACCAAATTAAATGGTATATTTTAATATCTATGATCTATTTAGTCACGTTGTGTGCCTTCTAGCCATGTGCTATACAAAAGTGTTCCTCTTGAATTTTTTTTAAACTTGATTTTAGGTTTGCAGGGACATGTGAAGGTTTGTTACATAGGTAAACTCATGTCATGGGGGTTCGTTGTATAGATTATTTCAACAATCAGGTATTAAGCCCAGTACCCAGTAGTTATCTTTCCTTCTTCTCTCCCTCCTCCCACCCTCCCTTGTCAAGTAGACCCCAGTGTCTGTTGTTTCCTTCTTTGTGCTCCTAAGTTCTTATCATTTAGCTCCCACTTATAACTGAGAACATGTGGTATTTAGTTTTCTGTTCCTCCGTTAGTTTGCTAAGGATAATGACCTCCAGCTATATCCATATCCCTGCAAAAGACGTGATCTCGTTCTTTTTTATGGCTGCATTGTATTACATGGTGTATATGTACCACATTTTCTTTATCCAATCTGTCACTGATTGGCATTTAGGCTGATTCCATGTCTTTGCTATTGTGAATAGTGCTGCAGTGGACATCGAATTGTCCACTGAATTGTCCATTGAACAGTGCTGCAGTGGACATTGAATTGTTTTGATTTGCCACCAACTGTAGCCAATTAATCTCTTTGGATACTCATCACCCTTTGTGCCCCTAGCACCCCTTCCCTACCCTGATTTTAGAACCACCAACCTACTTTCTGCATTGGAAGGGATATACCAGAGATTCATCACAAACACTTTTCCCAGATACTTTCACTTTTTCACAGACTCTGTTTTAGTAGAGATTGATTATTTGGTATTTATACTGTAAATGGAATGAATGTATGCAGAGCCTTGTACATTCAGTCCCTATTTTGTGATTTCATATAAATTATACTTTCATTCATAACGCTACCCCAAAGTCAATATAAAATTTTACCACCCAGCAAACTTTTTCTGTAAAGGGCCAGGTAGTAAATATTTTAGGATCTGTCAGCTATATAAGGTCTCCGTTGCTTTCACTGCTTCTGCCTCTTCTTCTTTCTCCTCCTCCTCCTTCTTCTTTTGCAACCCTTTAAAAATGTAAAAACCATTCTTAGGTCTAGGCCTTACAAAAAATCAGGCTGTGGTTGGATTTGGATTTGGCACATGACCTGTAGTTGGCCATTGCTGATCTAGAAGAATTCAGAAAAAAAAATTAAAATTTAAATGTTTTCTTTGTGAGTTAAGTAATGCATGACTAGCATTAGTTAGCTGGTTGTTTATTTTTTCTTTTTGAACAATAGCAAAAAGCATATTCATGGCAGTGAGTATGGGCCCCATTTGAATGGCTAATATTCATCTCAACACAGCTATTTTTGAGTAGTTGGTGATATTCTCTTACAAAAAGGAAAGAAAAGAAAACGAAGCTGCCAGACAGTACTTGAAGCTTGGGTTTATTTTCTCCACCACAGCAAGAAGGTCTTGCAATGAGAACCAAAAAAATTATATTTTCTGATGGCGCATTGGGAAAACTAGTGGTGATTGTAAAAATGTATTTAGAGTTTAATTAAAACACAGTCACTGCAGAGGCTTCATAATAATGTATTGTCTTTCTGCTTAGATTTGTATCATCAGTGTGCTAGCTACTTGTGCTTTACATTGACCAAGAGGACATACTGCACAAGTATGTGGATGAAGATTACTGGACTTTTACCTTAGAAAATATTTCTCCATAGGCCACATAATGAAGTATCTCCATTAATTTTTCTTTTCTAATACTATATTTGAATTTTTTAAAGTAATTTCTTACTTATCCAGTAACTCCACTCTGACATAACACAAGCAGAATATGAAAGTTGGCAACCCCACTGATACGGTTTGGCTATGTCCCCACCCAAATCTCATCTTGAATTGTAGCTCCCATAATTCCCATGTGCTGCGAGTGGGACCCAGTGGGAGATAATCAAATGATAATTAATTCCCCCATACTATTCTTGTGGTCTCGTGGTAGTGAATAAGTCTCATGAGATCTGATGGTTTTATAAGGGGTTTCCCTTTACACTTGGTTCTCATTCTTTCTTGTCTGCCACCATGTAAGATGTGCCTTTTGCCTTCTGCCATGATTGTGAGGCCTCCCCAGCCATGTGGAACTGTGAGTCCATTGAACCTCTTTTCCTTTGTGAATTACCCAGTCTCAGGTATGCCTTTATCAGCAGCATAAAAAAGGACTAATACACCCACCCCCTTTCAAAAAACAGAGGCAAAAACACAAAAACACTTCCCTATGTGGTCTGTGTCTGTTCATGCTGCAGTAACTGAATTCCAAGGACAGGGTGGTTTAAACAATAGAAATTAATTTTTTCACAGTTCTAGAGGCTGGAAGTTCAAGATCAAGATGCCCTCAGGGCCAGTTTCTGATGAGGTCTCCCCTCCTGGATTGTAGATGGTCATACCTTTTCCCTGTGTCCTCACATGGCCATTCCTCTATACACACATGGAGAGAGGGAGAGCTCTCCAGTGTCTCTTCCTCTTATGAGAATACTGGTTTTACCAGATTAGGGTCCCACCCTTATGACCTCACTTAACCTTTATTCTTTCTTTATAGGCCCTGTCTCTACATACAGTCACATTGAGGGTTAGGACTTCAACAGAAATTTAGGAAGACACAACTTGGCCCATAACACAGTCAAGACAGATATTTCAAAATTATAACATTCCTTGCTCTCTCACCCAGAATCTGCTTACCTTTCAATTCTAAATTTTTTTGTGTGTGTTTTGAGACGGAGGCTCCTTCTGTCACCCAGGCTGGAGTGCAGTGGCACGAACTTGGCTCTCTGCAACCTCTGCCTCCCGGGTCCAAGCGATTCTCCTGCCTCAGCCTCCCAAAGTACTGGGATTACAGACATGAGTCACTCCACCCAGCCTAAAATTTTTTTATTCCATTTCTAAGGCAACGTAAAGTTTGTAATAGCAAATGAAAGTGAAAAAGGAGAGGAACTGCTGTGGGGAGACATACTGATTGACCCCAGGCGGGAAGGGACATTGGACAAGAGGTTGCCAGCCATCAGGAGACAAAAAAAAAAAAAAAAGGAAAAGAAGATTCAAACATTAGTTTAGCACTGTAGTCTAGGGCCACGGATTGCAGAGGTAAATGGCCCTATGGATTTTGAAAGAACCGTAAGGTATCACTCACTGGAGCTGCCCAGTAATGAATGTGCATAATGACTGCGACAAGAAGAAAAGGTGCCTTGTTCAGGAAGGAGGAATGAATGTAACACATTTTAGACAGGATAGTTTAGGACAAGCAAGTGTGATTGCTTATAACAATCAACCCTTAAGTCCCCTGGAGAGGGCCTGGCCCATCTCTAGGGTCTTTTCTTCCTGGGAAGCACAGTTTAGAGCCCAACCTACTAGATTTCAGAGCCCAGAGTTGAGAACTGTCCCTGCTCTTCTTGTCTTTTCCCCTCATCTCTCCTTAGAGGAATCTTGCTCCAATCGGGGTTCTGAAATCTTTCTTCCTTCATTTTTTTCCTCAAACTTTTGTTCTGCAGTTCAGAGGCTCTCTGTTCTCCTAGGTCCTAGGGGATTAGGCTTTTGTAAACTGAAGCTGGGAAATGTGTAGACTATTTCAGCTTTCAGCCCGGTTCCTCTCCCCACCCTTCCTCCAGGCAAGGAACTTAAAGCTGACTCTAGGCTTGAATGGGAAGGGAGGCTGACCAACCCTGGAAAACGAAGAACACATACATTGTCTCCCAGACACTTCACAACAACCTTTTGAGGTAGACACTGTCACCATCCTCATTTTTCAGAATAGGAAACTGAGACTTAGAGGGGTTAAGTTGCCCAAGGTGAAACAATTACTTAAGTGATGAGGTGTTAGAGAGAGGCAGGATTCAAACTCAGGTGTGTCTGCTTCTATGCCTGTAGCCCCTCTGTGCATCCTCAGAAGGTAGAAAGAAGGCAGTTTCCTAATTGATGTTATGAACTTTGAAGGAATTAACTCTGCATTAATTACTTAACAAGTAGGAACGTCTGCAATCCTACTTTATGAGATCTCATATTTTCCAGCAGCAAACCTGGGGCAGGAAAATGATTTTCCTGAGAAATGGGGCTCAGCAACCAGAGCCAATCACAGGAAAACCAATGTCAAAACAGGCAGATCATGTGGCCCAAGTTGTTGGGCCTTGTTGGGACATTAAATAGCACGGTAGATACACCAAGGATATGTCCTAATTGTATGAGTCCAAGGGCAGTATTTATTTTCTAAAGAAAGCAATGAGCAGCCTGCATAATTAGAAATTAACTACCATACTTGAAATTATGCAAACAGCGTAACAGGCAGAAAGCTAAACAAAAATGTAAAAAACTCTTGTCGGCAATATTTGTACTTAACTTGAGTCTTCAAGGTTGACTTCTGCACAGAGTGCTTTTTTTTTTCTTCCTGTGTTAGTGGCATTCTTCATGTGGAAGCTGTTGGTCTCGATCCCAGATTCAAGAGCTGGAAGCTTCACCTTGCTGAAAAGTTTAGGCTGGCATCATTCAGCAGGCTGAAGCTTCATTAATGGCAACATCTCTCAGCCATATGTCAATAAATCAATGCTCTAACAGGAAACAAATGCAGAAGGCATATCATCAGCTTCCTGTCTCCTCCTTAGGAAAGCTGAGTTCGTGATAATGAAGGGCAATTTCACCCCTTTCTCTTCACCTTTGTATAAGTCCTGCTTCCCTTGAGTTTCCAAGACAACTGCAAGCTCAGTTGGAAGCAACAAGTAACTTAGATGGCAAGTTCCCAATGGAATTGGAAGTGACCACCACAGACAACGACAGCATGAAACAGAAAACAAGCTGCCACGCAGCTGGTCGGTAGATTCGGAGGCCACCCTTTCTTAGAGTCTGGATTTCAGAATGCTTCGTAGGATGAAGTAATCATATAAACAACCAGCTGTGGAAACTAAATAAGTCTTTTCATAGTTTCCATTTTTGCAGCTGGGAAAAAACTGTAAAATAAAGGTGAATTTTGTCTGACAGCCTAATGTTAATTAGAACAGGGCCTTCAAGGATTGAAATCCATTATACTTTAGGGAAGGGTTGATTATCCTTCCCACTTCTCCGTTTAACAAACCAAATTGACTTGTTCTTAAGCATGGAAAGAATGCATAGCACCTCGGGATGGATTATTGAAATCTTAATCCTGTGGTCCCATCCATTGAGGCCCCATAGCAAGCACTATTGAAATTATTTTTTCATCCAATCAGCAACTGGTAAATACTTTGCAGTCATAGACTTGGCTAATATGTTTTGTTCAGTGACCATTTCAATAGGTTCTCAGCCACGATTTGCCTTCACCTCTGAGGGGACACAATTCACCTTTACCAGGCTACTCATGGGGTATCTCAGCAGTCCTGCTGTCCCACACAATTTCACAGGTAAAATCTTAGCCACATCTATCTTTCTCAAGGAACACAGGTATCACATCAAACTGATGACATCCTCCTCTGACGGGATTCACTTGACATACTTATTTAGGCCATACAAACACAAAGGAACTCTCAAAAAGGGGATGGACCATTGCCTCACACATAGTACTAGGCCCTGCTATCTCAGTTAAATTCCTGTTATTGTCGGGAAACAAACATTGACTCTCTTAGTGCCCACAACGTTAAAGAAAGCCCAACATCTTTTAGTCATTTTTGGGTTCTGGAGGTAATGCATTCCTCATGTACAAATTTTATTAAGCCCATTTTTGTTACTTACAGATTGGCTTACCTTGAGTAGAGTCACCAACAACAAAAGCCTCCAGAATCTGTCCAAATTTCAATAAAACAGGCACTCCTGTTCTTGCCCCACCCTACCCTGAGACTCCTTTACTGTAGAGGCCTTAGCAATCTCCTCTTGGGCCTCCTGGAGTCTCTGGACCACCCATGATGGTCATAAATTGCCAATGCCTTCTGGTGCAAGAAACTGCCCTCCTTTCCCCCGTCATGTATACACCATTAGAGGGAAAAGTGCTGGCCACATACTGGGTGCTTCTGAAGATGAAGGCTCACATAGACCTTGAGCCTATGACCTTCCACACCCAGCTGCCTATTATGTCATGAGAGCAGCACCCTGCAAGCTTGTCATGGACACTGAGGACTCCTTGCTATCCAATGGAGTCAAACCTGGGTCTTCTGGTGTATCCCACTTGCAGAAGGTGGTAGATAGCTTCCTCTGTCCTTGGTTTCTTGCTAGATGCCATGGAGCTGGAGGTCACCCCTTTCCAAGTCCCCGTTGTTTATCTGGGAAACCCCTTGGGATCAACTGAGTGAGCGACAATGGGACTTTATACATTTTATGTATGGTATCACCACCATTACATATAATGAATCTTGTGGGAGAGCTGCTGTTTTCATCCCTTAGCCAGATCTTACCTGATCAAGGATGATACCTCAGCACAATTGGCTGAACTTCAGGCAGTCATTTTAATAATGAATTCCCTGGCCAATAGTTAGCCCCATTTGCACATTTATACACTCATGGGCCATTGCCAATGATCTGGCTGTCTGGCTTGGGCAATGGCAGCAGCAACAATTCCTTGTCCAAGCTTGCCCTCTTCAAGGTAAGGAGCTCTGGGAAGCTCCTACCTCATAGAGCCTCAAAGTATAAATGAATATCACATGTGTCTACACATCCTAAAGTCACAATACAAGACTTCATGGACACACTCATTATCCCTTTCAGAGTTCCAGACATTATGGAGAGGGACCAAGGCACTCACTTTTTCTTTCATCTTCACTCAAAGTCATTTTCTGACCTTGTTGGGAGCCTGCCCAGAAAGCCTCATTATGTGAAGTAATAAACCCTTTTGTATGTTCTTGGTGTATGTGTGGCATCATCAATCTCAATATCCAAACCAAATTTTGAGTGGTGGTCCATTCTGTTTCTGCCAAATAACTATGACATGTACAATGGCCCCAGTATAATAGAAGTTTATTTCTTGCTCATTAATATTCCAATTGGATATTTCTCATTAATTTCATTAATGGTTGGTTTTCCTCTGCATGACGATTCAGGGACCCAGGATCCTTCCACCTTACAGTTCAGCTATACCCTAGGACCTTATATTCATTATCTGCATATAGCCATGGAAAGGGAACGAGTATGGTGAAGGTACACCTGTTTCTTAAAAGTCTTGACTTGGAATGATGTACTTCATTTTTTGTTCTCATTCCATTGGTAATGACTAGTTATATGGCCACACCTAAATAATAGGGGATGCCGGGAAATGTAGCTCTGTGTGTCTTAGCAACGTCTATTTTATTGAAGGGGCAAGAACTTTAGTGGACAAGTAATTATTTTTGCCGCAGGGACATAGCCATATCTACAGATGTTTGAGAATCTGAATGGAATATGGCCCTACCCTGACATAGGAGAGAATATACATATGAAAGCCTACTCTCTAGACTGTGGAACAACCATTTTTAGAGTGGAGTTGCTTGCTGGGAACAGGTATTTCAGTAGCTTAATTTTTGCTTTCCCTCAAGCCGTCCCTTCTTGCTGCTGCTTCTTGTCTTCTTTTCCCTTCTCCTTCCACATTCATGAATAAAGGCCAAAATGGCGGGGGATAATGGAGTTGGGAAAGAGAAGCATGGATAAATCTTGCTTGGCCATATTAACAAGTGTGGGTACAGAGAGGAGGACCAATCCATCCTCCCATCTCTCTATTGCAAGAGCTCAGCCACATTCCGGTGAGGCCTGTATATGAAAGCTTTTGTTGCTGTTCACGTGGTCTTGAGCTCCTCAGTTACTTTAATTTCAAGCAATTAATTTTGGAGACAATCAATTTGGGGACAAATATGCTGGCTACTGAGAAAAGAGTCCAAAGAAATATGTATTTTTATTTGGCTCCCCGTATTAACTCACTGTTTGCACAGTGCCCCCGACTGCTTCCATTTTTCTGTTTTATTTCCTGAGAGCTTAAGAAAAAAAGCACTATGATGGCCTGAGAGCTTTGATGACGCCACCTAGATTATCCTTATGTTAGAGTGTTTTTTGGTTGGTGTTCAAGTAATCACTTCCACTGTGTTCACGCTTATGTACTGCATTTTAACACTGCACTATGAATCAAAATATCAATAACGAGCTAATAAAATAATATCGAGCTGGGGTTGAATGAGGGGAATCAGTGAGCCACAGGACTTTCATACTCTTCTTCGGCATATAGATTTAACATCGCATCTGATTTAAATCCATACAGTAACTAAGCCCACCATGTGCTGTTTTCATTTAAAAAAAAAATCCTCCTCAGACACATCTTGCCAGGTCTATCTCTTTTTCACTTTAATACCCTTTAAATGATTGAAAATCAGATTTTCCCACTGACTGTGCCTTTTGTCCTGAATGATAAATGATGATTTCTGTCTCCTCCTTTCTCCGTCTGGTTCTGAGCGTTGTTCAAAATAAGCCGGCTCTTTGCACTGAGTTTTTGCTGCTGTCAGGGGATTTCTGTAGGATGTGAGCTGAGCTATGGCAACTGCAGTGATTGGATAACGGTTCCTTCAGAGCTGCAAGCAGAGCACAAACCATGGTGGGTCTTTTTTTGGTTCTTCCCCAAATAGCTGCAGTTCTTGTTTGGGGATTTAAAATGTTCGTGTATTTCCAAGCCAAAGAAGGAATGAAAAAAAGAAAACTCTTGGCAATTTAGGATTTGGCAAATGACCCTTACTTCATTACAGTGGAGGCTGACTTTGGGCAAAACATTTAGCCTTTCTGAGCCTCAATTTATTTATCTGTAAAATGAGGAGATTGGTGCCGCATGAATTTTAAGATCTCGTCCATGTATGAAATTCCATGTTCTATATTTGATTCCTTAAATTGCTTGACTGAAATTGTCTTTAATAGCTCTTTTCCTTCTCTTTAAGTAGGGAATTCAAGAGAGGGATGGTATTCTTTTGCACTCTGTGTTCAAAAAGTGAATAAATAGCATTCCCCCATACTTAAAATGTCCAATACTGAACTCATCATGTTTTTCTCCACAAATCCCCTCTTCTCTAGCATTCCCCACCTTGGGTAACAGCACCACATCCACCCAGTTTCCTAATCTAGAAACTTCCAAGTCATCCTCCCTGTCAGCTCCTTCCTGCATCTCCTAACCGTGCCTTGAACAGCAATCAGCCATTCATTGCATTTGTGAAATGTGTTCCTTGGAGGCTAGGCCTACCTTGCTGCTAGGCTGGTCACAGAAGGTAGAAATTCTTAGTGGAAAAATGCCTGCATCTCATCAGACAGCCTGGGCTCCAATCCTAGCTCTGCCCCTTGCTATTAGCTCCGTGACTTGTCCCAGGATGGTCTAGGAAAGCTTGGCTCCTAGAAAGTAGGACAGGCTGAGCCCCATGTATGAGTGTGGCACTATGATTACTAGCCTTATGACATTTCCGCATTATAATTTCTTTTCTGAAAAATGCTTATAATGATAGTATCCAGCTCTCTGGGATTTAATGTATGTGAAGTGCTTAGCCCAGTGCCTTGATGTATAGTAAGTGCTTAATAAATGTTAGTAGTTATCATTACTATTATTACAGTAGAATGCTCATTATCAGCCTTAGCTGCCATGTGTGGTATGGCCTAGAATAAAACATTGCTGCCCAAAACCTTCTGTTGGTTGGGTTAGGCATTCACTCTGGGTGTCTTTGTGACCATGAATCTGTAGCTTATCCCGCCACCTTTCACTGCTTGCGATGGTGAGTTAATAGGCTCTGATTCTTCTATCTTATTTATTTATTTTTTGAGATATGGTCTCATTCTGTCGCCCAGGCTGGAGTGCAGTGGTGTGACCACAACTCACAGTGGCCTTGACTTCCCGGGCTCTGGTGATCCTCCCACCTCAGCCACTCGAGTAGCTGGGACTACAGATGTGCCCACAAAACCCAGGTAATTTTTTATATTTTTTGTAGAGATGGGGTCTTACTATGTTGCTCAGGCTGGTCTCAAACTCCTGGGCTCAAGTGATCCTCCCGCCTCGGGCTCCCAAAGTGTTGGGATTATAGGCGTGCGCCAACACACCTGGCCTGATTCTTCTACTTTTAAAACTCCTGTCACGTTGCTAGGTGGGTGGATGGTCAGTAGAGAGTGGATGAGTTGCTTTGACCTGGTGCCACCTCCCACCCGACTTTGAGAATCACCCACCATGCCCTGCACACAGGACCTGTGCCCCTGAATTTTTTTTTTTCTTGAGACAGGGTCTTGCATGATCTCAGCTCACTGCAGCCTTGACCTGCTAGGCTCAAGCGATCCTCCCACCTCAGTCTTCTGGGTAGCTGGGACTACAGGTGTGTGCCATGATGCCCAGCTAATTTTTGTATTTTTTGTAGAGACGGGGCTGACCAGGCTGGTCTCAAATGCCTGGGCTTAAGCACTGCTGCCTTGGCCTCCCCAAGTGCTGGGACTACAGGTGTGAGCCACTGTGCTCTGCCCTCTTGAGACGTTAATGACAGTCTCCCCTACCTCTGACACAGCCGTAGTGCTGCTAGCTGGGCCTTGTCCATCGAAGGTCCATTTTTCCTCAGACCCTCTTCTGCCTGTCCCCACCTTCCTCCTCTCCTTCCCCTCAACATTGCTGAGATGGTATTTTCCAAAGATAGCCAAACCAAAGCTCCCATCCCACAGGCTCTTCTATGATGGGACTTACCACTCCCCCATCAGAAGATGAAGTCTAATTTCACTCTTCTTGAACGTGGGCTGGCCTTAGTGACTCTTTCAATAATTAACATTAAGATTCTTATTAATTAATGCTATTGATGATTATTTGGCTGGCTCTCTCATCACTCAGGAGTCTAGCCCATGCTTTTTTACATGGCTGCAGGAGCATTCCAAGAGAGCAAGAGTAGAAGTGGCAAGGCTCTTGAGGTCTAGGCTCTGAAACTCACAGAACATCACTTCCACCACGTTCTACTGGGGAAATTTACTTGTAGTTTTTATATTTATGAAGGTTAGTTATTAATAGAATGTGGTAGAAATGACTACTTGTGGGCTAGGTCAGAAAGGGCCATGTAGCTTCCACCTGGGTGTCTTGGAATCCTAGCTCTCGGGGCGCTCCTTCTCAGGGCCCTTCCTCCCAGAGCCCAGTCCCTGTGTCATGAGAAATGTAAGCCATATGGAAAGGCCACGTGTGGGTACTCCAGTCAAAGTCTCAGCTCAGCCTGTCCTTCTGCCATAACAGACCAGACCCACCTGCTCTCATCTGAGGCCTTCGAGTTCCCATGGGCCCACCTTGTGAGCATAGCATGTCCTGTTCCTTTTCATCCTCCATCCACGTGACTCTGCCTTCATTTGGGTCTTCACTGTCTTGTGCCTGAATCTGCACCACCATCTCTCACCCACTCTTCTTACTGCCAGTCTTTCATCCTCCATATGAGTGAGGAAGTCATCTGGGAGAGGATCTTCCCGCCCCAGCTATTTGAGTTGGTCTTAGCTGTTCAAGTCATTCTAGACATTGTGGAGGAGAGATGTCTCCACTGTACTCAGTCCAGATACCTAGCCCACAGAGTCCATGTGCATAATAAATTGGTGGTTCTTTTATGCCACTTCACCTGCTCTCATTTGAGGCCTTCAAGTTCGCATGTGCCCACCCTGTGAGCATAGCATGTTCTGTTCCTTTTCATCCACCATCCACGCGTCTCACACCCACTCTTCTTGTTACCAGTCTTTCACCCTCCAATTCAGTGTCACACCCCTGCCAGGGTCATTTTTCTAGAAAACAAGCCCAGTCATATCAATTTCAAAGTGCTAGATATAGCCTTCCCATTCTCCACCATCTCTAACTCGGCAAACAAGGTTCTTCACAATCTAGTTTCAACAAAACTCTGCAGCCTCATCTGCCTGCCACTTTCTTACTGGAATTCTATACTCCTGCCACCCAAACTTCCTGCCATTCCCTAAACACATTGTGTTCTTTCACACTCTGCAATGTTGCGCTTGCTGTTTAGAATGACCTTTCCCCCAACTTTTTCTTTTCTCTTTTTTCTTTTTCGTCTTTCTTCCCTCTCTCCCTCCCCCTCTCTCCTTCCCTTCCACCTCCTCCCTCTCTCCCTCTTTCCTTCCGTCCTTTCTCAAATAATGCCTAATTCTTAGTTTTCTATTGTTGTGTAACAAACCACTGCAAAACTTACTGGCTGAAAATAACAGTAATTTATTATTTCTCATAAACTTGTGGGTTAACTGGGTTTTCGCATCTTGACTCACTCATGCAGCTGCAGTCAGCTGCCAGCGCAGCTGGCATTGGAAGGTCTAAGGTGGCCTCACTCGCATATCCAGGCTGCCAATCCAGATTGAAGAGGTAGGGAAATATACTCTACATCTTAATGGGAGGAGCTGCAAAATCTTGTGGCTACATTGATCACAGCCCCATATATACTTTAAGGTCAAGTTCATCTGCAAGCATTCCCTATTCATTAATTATTTTTAAATTCAGCCATCCATTCTGTTATTTCACTTGAATTTGAAGATTTTTTTCTCTTATTTACTTATTTATTTTATTGATACATAATAGCTGTATCTATTTTGGGGGCACATGTAATAATTTGATACATTCAGATAATCAAATCAGGGTGATTAGGATATCCATTAGCTTCAACATTTATTTTTTTCTTTATGCTAGGAACATTATAATTATTCTCTTCTAGCTATTCTGAAATTGATTCATGTTAACTAGAATTGATTAATATTAATTATAGCCACCTTACTGATCTATCGAACAACAGGTCTTATTTCTTCTATCTAAGTATATATTTGTATCCATTAATCAACCTTTCTTCATCCCCTCCTCCCCCTACCCTTCTTGGCCTCTGGTAATCACCAGTCTTCTCTCTATCTTCATGACATCCACTTTTAGCTCTCACACATGAGTGAGAACAGGCATTATTTGTCTCAGCCATCCATTCTTCCATTTACTTAGAAAATACATCTAGCATCTTCTATAAGCCAGGTACTGAGCAGTGAAAACCCAGAAGCAAACTCCTTATTGTCCCCCCACCTTTTGTCCATACTTCTTTATAATATGTGTCTCATTATGTTGTAATTGTTTACACGTTTTATGCTTTTAGTAGTTTGTGAGGTCCTGTAGGGGAGAAATGATGTCTCCTCTCATTTTGGTAGGAGTAACAAAGTATTTTTTAAAGCTAACAATAATTATTTTGTTTGTTTCCTATTGTTCCTGAAGGGGTAGCTGATTAGTCTGTGGAGGATCCTACACTGCTGTTTTACTTAAGGGGAAAACACTTTGATGAACTTTTTGTCTATGGAAAGCCTGAGCACACACAGTTCATAGAGAAGGTAAGGGCAAAACAAAAGTGCAAACCTGAACATGCTTCCTGAAGGACTTCTCTATTAGTGCTTGCCGTGTTAGGAAGGAAATGAAAACCCCCGAGTGAAACCTTAGGGGAAGACTAAGCGGGTTTCTCCACAGAACAGTGATCAAGGCTCTTTATTCTTTGGATGTCATAATCACATTTCCTGCAGTGAAATGTTGTTAAATAAGATGATCCAACAACTGGACTTCATAGGGATTGTTTCTTTCATACCCTGGGAAAATATGGAAGGATGTTTTTGTTAGTTCCATAGTTTATACAACCGGGCAGGTACTTTGTTTGCATGGTTAAATGATTTCGTTTTGCATTTGCCTTTTAGTTTGACTTCTCATTTTCAAGTCAGTTTTTTCCATCTATAAAAAAGTTTGTGGCCGGGCCCAGTGGCTCACGCCTGTAATCCCAGCACTTTGGGAGGCCGAGGCGGGCATATCACAAGGTCAGGAGATGCAGACCATCCTGGCCAACATGGTGAAACCCTGTCTCTACTAAAAGTACGAAAAAATTAGTCAGGCGTGGTGGCAGGCACCTATAGTCCCAGCTACTCTGGAGGCTGAGGCAGGAGAATGGCATGAACCCGGGAGGCGGAGGTTGCAGTGAGCTGAGATCGCGCCACTGCACTCCAGCCTGGGTGACAGCGAGACTCCGTCTCAAAAAAAAAAAAAAAAAAATTGTGACCCATTTTGCTTAATTCACAAATATATCTACATACAAATATATCTGTAAGCTTATTCACACATCCACACGCATTATAACCTAGATGAAATAGTTTAAAGATTTATAGTCTTTTTTTTTCTTTTTAGCAGAACTGGGATTCTAGTGTGTAAAAGCTGATGTACATATATTTTCTCTTAATATTATCATGAGCTCTTTCCCATCTAATTAAATGTTCTTTGAGGAAAGAATTTCCAGTAATGCAGCACAATTTATTTAAACATTTTCCCACTGTTGAGTAGTTTTTAGCTACCGTAAATAATGTTTCAAAATATTTCCATGTACATAAATTTTTGTGTTTATCGCCATTTCCTTGGGATATGTTTCTTAATGGCAAATTATTGGTTCAAAGAGCATGATCGTGTTTAAGCTTCTTGCTCTATATCACCACATTGCCCTTTAGAAAGGTTGTAACACAATTTCATGGAAAATAAAGAACTTGAGAACTTTCATTTTTCTCTAATATAATTCCAGTTTAGGAAGAAAAGAAAGATTGTAACAATGTACAATTTTTCAAATAGTGTAGGAGAGTCCATTTCTGTGCAGTTTATTCTCCTATATTGGTAATTTCTTTAAAAATCACTTTGATAAACTGATAGTGAAAATGCTGTTGGTTTTAATATGCCCTTTTTTGCTGTATTGATATAGGTTCTTTTTAAATAAACTGTGGGCTTCATCTTCGGATCCTTACAATCAGAGAGGCACAGTATGTCTGTCTCCTTGGATTCTGAGAGTTCACATTCCCGTTTTCTGAGCTAGAACTTGACTCTTTTTCATTGAAAGTGAAGGCCAGGAACAGATAGCTCCATAGCAACCTCTCTGAACTCCCCAAGGGGAATTTACTCACACAAAGCAAACAGTGTCCAATTCACTGAAGATTTTTCAGAGGAGACAGAAGAGAGAGAGCTGGTATTGCACACCTCACTGCAAATGACTTGAAATCTTTGGATGTTTTACTTACCTCCAAGTTCCTCCCTTTCCTTTCTCTGTTGACCCATAGTCCAAGGTCTTCTTTCAGTTCTTCCTACATATGGCACTCAATCTCACCAAGTTCTTCTCAGTCTTCAAATGTCCTTTACTATCTCAGCCAATTAGTGACCATAATTTGTGAATCAGCCATGCCATTTGAGGCTGTCATCCCCACCTCCAAGGGATTCACATTCCAAGGGATTTTTAATATTTTCCCATTGTGAGGAGTGATTCTGATGTAGCGGCTGTTAAAAGAACAATATTTTTGCACATTGTTTCAGAAACATTATGTAAAATTTATGTAAAATTATCAATGAATTTAAAAACAATGTATTTCTTAGGCCAGATTCTCAGTTTTTTCTGTATATGGGAGTGTGTCCTTAGGATTAGAATTTTTCAGAGATAAGAGAAGCATGACTGGGTAGAGGGAGGAGTTAAGTTGAGATGCAGTGACAACTGAGGCCTCAGCTGACCCTGTGGGGAGCTCTGAAACTGGCATGGTCCTTCAGAATTACCCCAAATTGAGACAGGGGAGCCAGACTTTCATATCCCACACCCATGGACCAAACCTTGAATTTGACTGTCCTTGAGCGAGTGAGTGTAACTTTGGCAAGTTCCTGCTTACCAAGGGCAAATTCTTGGAAGGGACTCAGTTTCCAGCCTTCAGCAACCAACACTCTCAACAAGAAGAGAATGTGTCTTGGCTCTGGAGGGGGATCTGGGTGATTTTTCTCAGGGACTTTATTATTTTTGAGATATACTTACAGTGCAAACCTTTCTTACTCTAAGGTATGCTTAAGGATTAAAGCTGGAGATGTGTTTGAGGTGGAAAAGTAGAGTGAGGGCTTCAGAGTTGGATGGAGATTGGATCAGAACACTAGTTCTGGCTGTTTTATCTGTATGGTCTTATGCAAGTCACTTATACTCTCTCAGCCTTTTTTTCATCTGTAAAATGTTGTAAACAATTTCTTTCCCTTTAAGGGGTAAGATACAAGAATTTCAGTAAGATGACTAATATTAGATATTTAGCACTGTGCCTCCTGGCACTTCGAAGATGCCCAATTCATATGAGTTTCCTTTTTTCTTGCTCCTTCCTCATCCTCTCTAGCATTTCTCTCAAGTTTTCTTCCTTTTGACAATGTCGAGCTTGTGTACGCAATATTCTTGCATAGTTCTTCTTAAGTAGAGGCCTGGGTTTTAAAATTAGGAGCTTGGATCACGTGATCTTTAAGTTTATGTATTTGGCTGTTGTTGCATTATTACAAAGGAATACCTGAGACTGGGTAATTTATAAAGAAAAGAGGTCTAATTGACTCATGGTCCTTTGGGCTATGTAAGTATGGTGGTGGCATCTGCTTGGCTTCTGGGGAGGCTCAGGGAGCTTTTACTCATGGAGGAAGGAAAAGTGGGAGCAAGCAGGTCACATGGCAAGAGCAGGAGCAAGAGAAGGGAGTGAGAGGTGCCACACGCTTTTAAACAACCAGATCTTGCAAGAGCTTACTATAGCAAGGACAGCATGAAGCCATGAAGGATCCGCCCCCATGACCCAAACACCTCCCACCAGGCCCTACCTCTAACATTGGGGATTATTACATTTCAACATGAGATTTGGGCAGGGACAAATATCCAAACCATGTCAGTTTAGTTCCAACATTTTAAAGTTATAACATTTGGCGATTCAATGCATTAGAGCACACTGCATGATTAATTCTTATCTCATTAGTATTCTCACTATTATCACCTTGGTTTTAATGAGCTACATTGGCTATCCCAGTGCTCTGTGTATTCAGATCTTTCTGATAATTAGAAGAATTACATGAAGAGAGTCTTTTGGGACAGTTTCAGGACCAATGGCACAAAATGATATTTCTTTGTTGTCAGTTTCTTGTGAGGGAAGCACTGATCCTCTGTCTTTAAAGGAAGAATTCCTACTACATGAAGGACATTAAATGAGAATATTTAAGTATTTTATAGATTATACATTAGCTTTCTCTCCCTAACTAGACTGCGAGCTTTTTGTTGGGATGAATGGTCTCTCCTATTTCTTGCAGGACCATTTTCTTATTGATTGATTAACTCTAAAACCCTTGTGACCAACCATCACCATTAGAATCACACAGATACACACACAGACACAGGCACAGACACAGACACAAACTTTGGTTAATTGACATTATAGCAGCTCAGTCAGTTGGCTGCTGTGTGTACTGATAGATCTTACAGATGATTTGGGAATCACTTTGTACGCTCTGTACTTCCAAAATATCTCTTATTAGTCTGTTTGGGCTGCCATAACAAAATACCATAGATTGGGTGGCTCAAACAACAGAAATTTAATTTTCTTACAGTTCTGGAGGCTAGTGTGGCCTCTCTTCCTGGCTTGCAGATGGCTGCCTTCTTGCTGTGTCCTCACATTTCTTTTCCTCTGTATGCATGTAGGGAGAGAGCGAGATCCCTCTCTTCCTCTTTTTTTTTTTTTTTTTTTTTTTTGAGACAGAGTCTTGCTCTGTCACCCAGGCTGAAGTGCAGTGGCAAGATCTCGGCTCACTGCAAGCTCCACCTCCTGGGTTCACACCATTCTCCTGCCTCAGCCTCCCAAGTAGATGGGACTACAGGCACCCGCCACCACGCCTGGCTAAATTTTGTATTTTTAGTAGAGACGGGGTTTCACCATGTTAGCCAGGATGTTCTCGATCTCCTGACCTTGTGATCCGCCCACCTCGGCCTCCCAAAGTGCTGGGATCACAGGCGTGAGTCACCGCGCCCAGCCCTCACTCTTCCTCTTCTAATAAGGACACCAGACCTAACAGATTAGGACCTTTCTTTTATGACCTGATTTCACCATAATTACTTCCCTAAAGGCCCTAGCTCCAAATACGGTGACACTGGTGGTTAGGCCATCAATATATGAATTGGAGTCGGGGACACAATACAGTCCATAACAATCTAAATTTGGTATTGGCACTTGTGTAATTATCTAGTTACTAGATAATCAGTTAAGCAAATCACTCACTGCTGTAAGTCATTAGCTGTTCATATGGAAGAGTTAGCTATACATAAGTGAATATGCACAAAGTGATGTTGACTTTCTCCTAAATAATTATTCAAGAATATTAAGTGTTCACAGGCTCTGCATTGTCAAAAGGAAGAAAACATCTTCAGACCTCTTATAAGGTTTGTAGAATGAGGACTTGTTAAATTTGGCTATTCCCAGTTGGATGGTCACTTGGGGGTGGTTTAAGTTTTTAACTTTTAATTCCTGTTTTCTATTCAAGTTTTCTTTGTATTTTAAACTTTTTTTTCCTGAGCACCGATTTGCTATGTTATGACTAGTTTTCAGAGATGAAGCTCTTCTGTTTCATTTAGGTTGAAAAGTTGCTGTTTGAAGCTGTTTTATGTGAATTTTGCCCCCTCTTTTAGAGCAAATAAGTTTTGTTTATTTATTTCAAGGGAACTATTTTTCAGAAAAATGATTCCCTGCAGGTTTGTGATGGTTTTAATACATCTATAAACAAGGCCATTTCCCCAGAACTGCCATTGTCACTTGAGAGAATTTTTTATTTGTCTCCACTCAAACCTATACTGTATTTGAAAATAATAGATTTTTATTTTATTTTATCTATTCAAATCTCACTTTAAGCTGTATTTACTCATTTCCAAGCACCTTGTAAAATTTGACAGTAGGTACCCAGAGCTGTAAGAGACTACCTGCTCTGAGCTTTATTTGGTGTTTTCCACTTTTCTTTGCAAGAAGAAAAGATGTTTATACACTGGGTCTCTGACTGTTCCCCAACATAAGAGCCTCTCATGTCTTAGCTTGGTTCCACTCTAAACAAAATATTCTTGAGAAGGCATCCATGCCCATAATGCCTTCAGTTGCATTACTGATTGCTTCCTCTCTGGAGGAGAATGAGGCTTTTTAAACAAGATCTGCCCGTAGTGAGGACCGTTCTATGTGATTGGTAAAGTAGTCACTACTGGTTCATGAGGAGATAAGTTAAAAATCGAGAGTAAGCATCTAAAAACCGACATTACAAATATATCCAAGTACATATTCACTGAACTCATCTCGAATAGGCCATACACCTGCACTGTTCAGTATAGTAGTCATTAGCTGCATGTGGCTAATTAGCATTTGAAATGTAGCTACTCTGAATTGAGATACCTGTAAATGTAAATTGAACATTGGATTTTAAAGATTTAGTGTGATAAAAGAAATATAAAATATCTCATTGATAATATTCTTACATGTTTTGATGATAATATTTTTCATATACTGGGATAAATAAAATGTAATATCAAAATCAAGGTCACTTGTTTCTTTTCACTTTTTTCCCCTTGAAATAGACTGTACGTTTTAGTGCAGTATTAGGTTCACCATAAAAATGAGCAGAAAGTACAAAGTGTTCCCATAAACCTGCTGCCCCCATACATGCACGACCTCTCTTACTATCAATATCCGCTACTACAATGGTACATTTGTTACAACTGATGAACTTACACTGACACATCATTATCATCCTGTATTAGGCCGTTCTTGTATTGCTATAAAGAAATATCTGAGACTGGGTAATTTATAAAGAAAATAGGTTTAATTGGTTCATGGTTCCACATGCTTTGCATGAAGCATGATGCTGGCATCTGCTCGGTCTCTGGGGAGGCCTCAGGAAACTTACGATCATGGTGGAAGGCGAAGGGGGAGCAATGGTGGGGGGACAGGTGCTACACACTTTTAAACAACCAGATCTTGTGATAACTCACTCACCATCATGAGAACAGGATGAAAAGGATGCTGCTAAGCCATTCATGAGAAATCCATCCCCATAATCCAATTACCTTCCACCAGGCCCCACTTCCAACATTGGGGATTACAATTGAATATGAGATTTGGGTGGGGACACAGATCCAAACCATATCACACGCAAAGTCTACAGTTTACATTGGGGTTCACTCTTGGTTTTGTACATTCTGCGGGTTTGGACAAATATATAGTGACATGTATTCACCATTGTAGTATCATACAGATACTGCCCTAAAAATTCTCTGGACTCCACCAATTCATTCCTTCCTCCCATCACCTCCTGGCAACCACTAATCATTTTACTGTCACCATAGTTTTGCCTTTTCCAGAATGTCATGTAGTTGGAATTATATATTAGTTAGTGTTTTCAGATTCGTTTCTTTCACATAGTAATATGCATTTATGCTTCCTCCCTGTCTTTTTATGGCTGTATAGTTCATTTTTTTTAGCACTGAAAAATATTTCATTGTCTGGATGTATCACAGTTTATTTATTCATTCACCTATTGAAGGACATATTGGTTGCTTCCAAGTTTTGACAATTATGAATAAAGCTGTTATAAACATCTGTGTGCAGGTTTTTGCATGGACATTAAGTTTTCAACTCATTTGGGTAAATACCAAGTAATGTGGTTACTGGACTGTATGGAAAGAGGATGTTTAGTTTTGTAAGAAACTGCCAAACTCTCTTCTAAAGTGGCTGCCTTATTTTACATTCCCACCAGCAATGAATGACAGTTCCTTTTGCTCCACATCCTTGTCAGAATTTGATGTTGGCAATGTGTTGGATTTTGGCCATTCTAATAGGTATGTGTTGATATCTTATTCTATTTTAATTTGCAGTTCCCCAGTGACATAATGTGAGCATCTTGGTATCTTTTCATATACTTATTTACCATCTGTATATCTTCTTTGGTGAGGTATCTGTCCATGTCTTTTGCCCATTTTATTTACTTATTTATTCGAATAACCAAAAAACAAGTTTTTATTTCTTACTTCTAAAAGTATAGCTTATTTTCTTGTGAGGGAATAGATCCATGCAGCTTAGCCACAATTCATGTGTGGAAGCCCTCTTTTCTTGTTATGAGGATATAATGACTGTTGCATGGTGATGCCAAAGACATCTGCCAGAACAGAATTTTCCTGAGGATTTTCATGGCAACACCTAGGCTGCAACTGATTAATTTTCATAGCATTTTCTCCAAAATTTTGTTCTTCATTAAAATTTTCTTAGTGATGTAAGAAGAAAATTGCCTTTGCATTATGGCAAAGACAGTAAAAAGTAGTAAAAACTTTGTAGGCATCCCAGTATATTTCATTTAAAAATGAACTAGATGTTTATGTATGTCATGCTACATTAATAATTTTCTTTCTTCTTTTTTTCAAAATAATTTCAACTTCTATTCTAGATTCAAGAGGTATATGTGCAGGTTTGTTACCCGGATATATTGCATGATGCTGAGGATTTAAGCATGATTGATCCTGTCACCCAGGTACTGAGCAAAGTACTCAATAATTAGTTTTCCAGCCCTAGCCCCCTCCCTCTCTCTTCCCTCTAGTAGTCCCCAGTGTCAATTGTCACCATCTTTATGTCCATGAGTACCTATTGTTTAGCTCCCACTAATAAGTGATAACATGCGATATTTGGTTTTCTGTTCTTGCGTTAATTTTCTTAGGATACTGGTCTTCAGCAGCATCCATGTTGCTGCAAAGGACGTGATTTCATTCTTTTATATGGCTGTGTAGTATTCCATGGTGTATAGGCACCACATTTTCTTGATCCAATCCACTGTTGATGGGCACATAGGTTGATTCCATGTCTTTGCTATTGTGAATAGTGCTATGATGAACATTATGAGTGCATGTGTCTTTTTGGTAGAACAATTTATTTCCTTTTGGATATATACCCAGTAATGGGATTCTGTTAAATGGTCAAATGGCAGTACTGTTTTAAATTTTTTGAAAAATCTACAGACTGCTTTCCACAGTGGCTTAATTAATTTACATTCCCACCAAAAGTGTATAAGTGTTCACTTTTTCCATAGCCTCACCAGTATCTGTTATTTTTTGACTTTTTAATAACAGGCATTTTGACTGGTGCAAGATGGTATCTCATTGTGGTTTTGATTTCTGTTTCTCTGATGGTTAGTGGTGTTGAGCATTTTTTCATATGTTTGTTGGCTGCTTGTGTCTTCTTTTGAGAAGTGTCTGTTTCTGTCTTATGCCCATTTTTTAATGGGGTTCTTTGCATTTTTCTTGTTGAATTGTTTAAATTCCTTACAGATTCTGGAGTAGAATCTTTAGACAGGTAAAACCTTTGCCAGATGCATAGTTTGCAAATATTTTCTCCCATTCTGTAGTTTGTCTGTTTACTCTGTTGGCAGTTTCTTTTGCTGTACAGAAGCTCTTTAGTTTAATTAGATGTGTACAGGCCTTATTTCTGGGATCCCTATTCTGTTCCATTGGTATATGGAACTGAAAAGTGTCTGCTTTTGTCCCAGTACCATTTTGTTCTTGTTACTGTAGCCTTGTAGTATAGTTTGAAGGTGGGTAATGTGATGCCTCTGGCTTTATTCTTTTTGCCTAGGATTACTTTGGCTATTCAGGCTCTTTTTTTGTTCCATGTGAATTTTAGAATAGTTTTTTCTAGTTCTGCGAAAAATGATGCTTGTACCTTGATAGGAAGTGTTGAATCTATAGATTGCTTTAGACAGTATGGGCATTTTAATGATATTGATTTTTCTAATCCATGAGCATGGGATTTTTTTTCATTTGTTTGTATGTATCATATATGCTTTTTTGAGCAGTGTTTTGTAGTTCTTCTTGCAGAGATCTTTCACCTCCTTGGTTAGATGTATTCCTAGGTATTTTGGTGGGGGGCTATTGTAAATGGGATTGCATTCTTGATTTGGCTCTCAGCTTGAACACTATTGGTGTATGGAAATGCTACTGATTTTTGTACATTGATTTTGTACGTTGAACCTTTACCGAAGTCATTTATCAGTTCCGGGAGCCTTTTGGTAGAGTCTAGGGTTTTCTAGGTATAGAATCATATCATCCATGAAGATAATTTGACCTATTTTCCTATTTGGATGACTTTTCTCTCTTTCTCTTGCCTGATTGCTCTGACAAGAACTTGTACTATGTTAAATAGAGGTGGTGAGAGTGGTGAGAGTGGGCATCCTTCTGTTATTTCAGTTCATAAGGGGAATGCTTCTGGTTTTTGCCCATTCAGTACAATGTTGGCTATGGGTTTGCCATAGATGGCTCTTATTATTTTGAGGTATTTTCTTTTAGTGCCTAGTTTCTTAAGGGTTTTTTTCATGAAGGGTTGTTGGATTTTATCAAAAGCTTTTTCTGCAAATATTGAGATGATCATATGATTTTTGTTTTTAATTCTGTTTATATGGTAAATCATATTTATTGATTTGCATATGTTGAACCAACCTTGCATCCCAGGAATAAAGAATGCTTGATCATAGTGAATTAAGTTTTTAATGTGCTGCTGGATTTGGTTTGCTAGTATTTTGTTTAGGATTTTTGTGCCTGTGTTCATCAGGGATATTGGCCTGTAGTTTTCTTTTTTCAGTGTGTCTTTGCCAGGTTTTGGTATCAGGGAGTTGCTGGCTTTGTAGAAAGTGTTAGGAAGGAGTCCTTCCTCCTCTATTTTTTGGCATAATTTCAATAGAATTGGTACCAGCTATTCTTTGTATGTCTGGTAGAATTCGGCTGTGAATCCATCTGGTCAGGGTTTTTTTTGGTTGGTAGGTTTTTTATTACTGATTGAATTTTGGAACTTTATATTGGTCTGTTCAGGGTTTCAATTTCTTCCTAATTTAATCTTGGGAGATTGTGTGTTTCCAGGAATTTGCCCATTTCCTCTTGATTTTTTAGTGTGTGTGCATAGAGGTGTTCATAATAGTCTCTGAAGATCTTTTGTATTTTTGTGGGATCAGTTGTAATGTCACCTTTGTCATTTCTGATTGTGCTTATTTGGATCTTCCCTCTTGTTTTCTTTGTTAATCTAGCTATTCATCTATCAATCTTGTTTACTCTTTCAAATGACCAACTTTTGGCTTCATTGATTCTTTGGGTCTTTCATTGGATGTTTGGGTCTCAGTTTTGTTCAGTTCTGCTCTGATTTTAGTTATTTTTTTTTCTTCTCCTAGCTTTGGGGTTAGTTTGCTCTTGTTGTTCTAGTTCCTTTAGGTGTGACATTAGATCATTAATGTGAAATCTTTCTAACTTTTTGAAGTAGGCATTTAGCCCTATATACTTTCCTCTGAACACTGCTTTTGCTACATCCCAAATATTTTGGTATGTTGTGTCTCTTTTCATTTATTTCAAATAATTTCTTGATTTCTGCCTTAATTTTATTGTTTACCCAACAGTCGTTCATAAGCAATTGTTTAATTTCCATGTTATTGTGTGGGTTTGAGAGATCTTCTTGGTGTTGATTTCTATTTTTATTCCACTGTGGTCCAAGAGTATGGTTGGTATGATTTTGAGTTTTTTTTTTTAATTTATTGAAACTTGCTCTATGGCCAAGCATGTGGTCATTCTTGGAGTATGTTCCATATGCAGATGAGAAGAATGTATATTTTATGGTTGATGGCTGGAGTATTCTGTAGATGTCTATTAGGTTCTATTGGTCAAGTGTCAAAGTTATGTCCAGAATTTCTTTGTTAGTTTTCTGCCTCAATGATCTGTCTAATGCTGTCAGTGAGGTGTTGGAAGTCCCTCACTATTTTTGTGTTGCTGTCTAAGTCTTTTTGTAGGTTTGGAAGTACTGGTTTTATGAATCTGGGTGCTCCGATGCTGGGTATGTATGTATTTAGGATAGTTAAGTCTTCTTGTCAAATTGAACCCTTTATCATTATGTGATGTCCTTCTTTGTCCTTTTTTACTTGTTAGTTTAAAGTCTGTTTCATCTGATGTAAGAAGAGTGACTCCTGCTATTTTTTTTGTGCTCCATTTGTGTGATAGATCTTTCTCTCATCCTTTACTTTGAGCCTATGGATGTCTTACATGTGAGATGAATCTCTTGAGGACAGCAGATGAATGGGTCTTATTTTTGTAATCCAACTTACCATTCTGTGCCTTTTACATGGGGCATTTAGAACATTTACATTCAAGGTTAATATTGATATGTGAAGTTTTAATCCTGTCATGAAGTTGTTATCTGGTTGCTTTGTAGATTCTACTGTGTGGTTGTTTTATAGGATCTGTGGGCTATGTGCTCAAGTGTGTTTTTGTGGTAGCAGATATTGTTTCGTTTTCATGTTTAGAACTTTCTTAAGGATCTCCTGTAAGGTTGGTCTAACATTAATGAATTCCCTTAGCACTTACTCATCTGGAAAACATTTACTTCTCCTTCCCTTATGAAGCTTAGTTTGCTTTTGCCCATTTTAAAATCAGTGTGTCTGTTTTCTCATTGTTGAGTTTTAAGAGTTCTTTGTATATTTTTGATGTTAATAAGTTCTTTATCAGATCTATCTTTTGCAAATATTTTCTCCAAATCTGTGGCTTTTCTATTATTCTCTTGACAGTGTCTTTTGCAGAGCAGAAAAATTTAATTTTAATGAAGTCTGGCCTATCAAGTATTCCTTTCATGGATCATACCTTTGGTGTTATATCTAAAAAGTCATCACTATGCACTAGGTTATCTAGATTTTCTCTTATATTATTTTCTAGAAGTTTTATTTTATATTTTTATTTATGATCTAGTTTGGATTAATTTTGATGAAGTGTGTAAAGTCTATGTCCAGATTTATGTTTCTGTATGTGATTTCCAGTTGTTCTAGCACCATTTGTTAAAAAGAATGCCTTTGCTTTATTTTATTGCCTTTATTCCTTTGTCAAAGATTAGTTGACTATATTTATGTGGGTCTCTTTCTGGGCTCTCTATTTTGTTCCATTGACCTATTTATCTATTCTTTTGCCTATACCACACTGTCTTGATTATTCTAGCTTTATAGAAAGTCTTGAAGTCAGGTAGTGTGAGTCTGCCAACTTTGTTCTACTCCTTCAATATTTTGTTGACTTTTCTGGGTCTTTTGGCTCTCCATATACACTTTAGAGTCAATTTTCTTTGTATCCACAAAATAATAGATTTTGATGGGGATTGGGTTGAATCTATAGATCAAGTTAGGAATAACTGACATCTTGACAATATTGAGTGATCATCTTTTTACTTTTTTAATGTGGCTATGAGAAAATTAAAAATTATGTATGCGGTTCAACTTATATTTCATTTTAACGGTGTGGGTATAGACCACTCTGGGTGCTGTTTACAAGTAGCTTGAGAAGCAATGCTGTCTACACCCTGGTGCCATTATGGCATCTTGTTAGGTAAAGCAAGAACTGGTCACTTCCGGTAGTTTTTCTGGTTTCTGATTATTATTTACTCTAAATACCTTCTAGGATTATTGGCACCTTCTCGGGGTTTGTCCCCAAGTCACCTAACATCACAGAGTTAGCATATCTCACTGAAGTCAGTCAAACTTGCATAAATTGGGTGTTATTTACCCTAAAGGACACTGTGTGTGTGTATGTGTGTGTGTGTGTGTGTGTGTGTTCAAAAGCATTAATCTTCCCAGCTCCCATGGAGCTACTTACATCTGCTCTGGGGCCCTGTTTGAGATTGTGGACACTTTACCTCTGTGGCTACTGTTTTCCTGACCTTAAGCTTGTGTGATCAGTTCATCATTATCTCCAGATTCAACATATTGATGGGCAAATCTACCCCCTCCTCTCAAACTGAGCTGCAGTATAGCCTCCTCTGAGAAACTGCCCCACCCCTTGCCCTGAGCTGGATGTTCTCTCACATGACTTCCCATAATACCTGCTCCTTTTCCTAAATCTGAACATTTACCTGGTTACGTAGTAAATGTGGTCTAGTAAGCCTTCCTCACTTGACATCCCTAGAGCACAGGGAGTTCGCTTTATTCGTCTTAGCAACGATAGTATCTAGACAATTCGATGCATAATGTAACACTTTACAGTATCCCTCAGATTGAAGCTGCAATGAGTTTTAAAAAGTCAGTAATGTATTTTGGGTGGCCAGAGTCATTCATCTAATCAGCAAATATTTTTTGGCTATTTCCTTTGCAGAATGCTGTTCTGGGTAATTTAGAGGGGATATGGTCCCTCCTCTCTAAAGAAGCCACATCAGTTATCCTTCTCTGTCATTCAGCCTCCAAATCCCCTTCTCATGTGTGAAGTCTCATCTTATGAGACTTAGTGGTGAGAAGGATCCACCTCCCATTAGGAAAACTTAAAATGACAGATCCTCATGTTTACAACTTCTTTGCAGCTAAAGCATGGGCACTTGACTGAGGTTTGACAACTCAGATATATTCCTCCCGCATTGGACCTGGGAGCAGTGGCTCAAAGAAGCAGGCACTGTGGGGAAACTTTGGATTCCCAAGGAGCAGTGTCAGTGGTACAGTGGCAGTATCTGGCGTTTTTGGGTGGTAGCAGTGAAATCCTCTCTGGTTTGTAGAGGGGAGGTATTGCATATTGTTTTCAGCTGAGTTCTCCAGATCTTTTGGCATTTCTGTGAGCCACCAAATATCCTTTTGATGAATTCCTTTTCGGTATAAATTAGTCAGAATTAGTTTCTGTTGCTGACCACTAAATATATTGACTTATTCGGGATAATAAGAAATAAATACATGAAAAGTGATATGACAATTGAAAATCCCAGTACAGAAAATGTCACAAAAGTGGCAGATTCAGTGAAAAATGAACCATGTGAGAAATATGCTATTATTGAAGAGGTAATGGACTCAGCAAGTTGCTTCAATAATCTGAGAGGCTTCACAGAGGAGGTGGCCTTGCTTTAGGCTTGGAGAGTGGGCTGGGCACATGCATAGACTCACTGCTGTGAAAAATATGAATGAAGTAAAAGATGTGCATCCAGTCATAAAGTAGATTTGATCATAAAGGAACTACAGAAAACATCAAAGTAGAAAAGGCCAATATTTACTTGAAAGGGGGCTTGCCAGATTTAGCAAATAACAAAAAGGATGCCCCGTTAAATGTGAATTTCAGATAATGCATAATTTTAAGTGCATGTCCCTAATATATGTTTTATAGTTTTTATGAGTTATTACATAACTTAGAAATTTATGATTAAATTTTTTAGCATAAGTGAACACTTATTTTATCTGATGACTCTACCTGAAAGGGGATAGAGAACTTGAGTAGAAGAGCCTGGAATTACCAAAAGAAAATTTCTAGGACTAGTGAATTTGAGCTCAGCTTTAAAGGAGATTTGACAGTCAAGCCAAGAGCCAAATCAGGAACAAACTCCCATTCACAATTGCCACAAAAAGAATAAAATACCTAGGAATACAGCTAACTAGGGAGATGAAAAATCTCTAGAAGGAGAACTATAAACCACTGCTCAAAGAAATCACAGATGACACAAACAAATGAAAAAACATTTTATGCTCATGGATAGGAAGAATCAAATATCAGTAAAATAGCCATATTGCCCAAAGCAATTTATAGATTCTATACTATTCCTATCAAACTACCATTGAGATTCTTCACATAACTAGAAAAAAACTATTTAAACCAAAAAAGAGCCCAGATAGCCAATGCAATCCTAAGCAAAAAGAACAAAGCTGGAGGCATCATGCTACCCAACTTTGAACTATACTATGGGGCTACAGTAACCAAAACAGCATGGTACTGGTACAAAAACAGACACATAGAGCAATGGAACATAATAGAGAATGCAGACATAAGACTGCACACCTACAGCCATCTGATCTTCTACAAACCTGACGAAAACAAGCAATGGGGAAAGGATTCCCTATTTAATAAATGGTGCTGGGAGAATTGGCTAGCCATATGCAGAAAATGGAAACTGGACCCCATCCTTACAGGTTATACAAAAATTAACTCAAGATGGATTAAAGGCTTAAATGTAAAAACCAAAACTATGAACACCCAGGAAAATAACTTAGGCAATACCAATCAGGACATAGTCTCTGGCAAATATTTTATGACAAAGATGCCAAAAACAATTGCAACAAAAGCAAAAATTGACAAATGAGATCTAATTAAACTAAAGAGCTTCTGCCCAGCAAAAGAAACTATCAACAGAGTAAACAGACAACCTACAGAATGGGAGAAATTTTTGCAAGCTATGCATTTGACAAAGGTGTAATATCCAGTATCTATAAGAACTTAAACAAATTTACAAGAAAAAAACCCAAACAACCCCATTAAAAAGTAGGCAAAAGACATAAACAGACACTTTTCAAAAGAAGACATATATGTGGCCAACAATCATATGAAAAAAAGCTTATCACTGGATCATTAGAGAAATGAAAATCAAAACCAGATGAGATACCATCTCACGCCAGTCAGAATGGCTATTATGAAAAAGTCAAGCAATAACAGATGCTGGTGATGTTGTGGAGAGAAAGGAATGCTTGTATACTCTTGGTGGGAGTGTAAAGTAGTTCAACCATTGTGGAAGACACTGTGGCAATTCCTCAAAGACCTAAAGACAGAAATACCATTTGACCCAGCAATCCCATTGCTGGGTATATACCCTAATGAATATAAATAATATAATATAAAAGTATGAATATTATATAATTATATAATAGTTATATAATCTATATTTCTTTGAGTATACATCCAGTAATGTTCTATTACAAGGATACATGTACTTGTATGCTCATTGCATCATTATTCACAATAGCAAAGACATGGAATCAACCTGAATGTCCATCAATGGTAGACTGGTTAAAGAAAATGTGATACATATACACCATGGAATAGTATGCCACCATAAAAAGGAATGAGATCATGCCCTTTGTAGGGACATGGATGCAGCTGGAGGTCATTATCCTTAGCGAATAACCCAGGAACAGAAAACCAAATACTACATGTTCTTACTTATAAGTGGGAGCTAAATGATGAGAACACATGGAGACATGGTGGGGAACAGTACACACTAGGGCCTGTTGGAGAGAGGAGGGTAAGAGGTGGGAGAGGATCAGGAAAAATAACTAATGGGTACTAGGCTTAATACCTGGGTGATGAAATAATCTGTACAACAAACACCCATGTCACAAGTTTGCCTATGTAACAAACCTGTACATGTACCCCTGCACTCAAGATAAAAGTTAAAAAAGGAAACACATGCAAAAATAAAAGAGATTTGGAATATGGAGGAAAAGGTGATGAAGGAAATAAAAAATGCCAATTAATTAAACTTCCACTATTTTCTAGATGCTCTAGTAGGCACTTTAACTCATTCCCATATCAGAACAATGCTGTGAGGTGGGTATAATGAAGTTTTCCCCTTTTCTTATACAAGTCAAGAAATTAAGACTCCGAAATTCAATAACTTGTGTAGAAGCCAGAGTTATGCTAGGGGGTCCTCCTGCAAAGCCTATGATCATCAGTAGGAGAAAATATGCATGTGAAGGTTGATAACCAGCTTTTCTTGCATGCAATAAGGGCAAGCCCTGTGTTGGGTGCACAAGAGATGTCAGCTCTGACAACCAAGAAGTGTTTGGGTTTGATTCGGCATGCAAGAATAGGGAAGTTATTTTGGATTTGAGATGTACAGTTCAGTTTCCAATGGATAAATGGGAAGAATATAGAGGCAGGGAAATGGATTAGAAGGTTTTTTCAGTGATTTCCATTTGAGTTTTTGTGGGCTTTGTCTGGGGGGGGAGTTTGGAAAGAGTAGGGAAGGGACATGCATAACTGGAAAATCTTAATCCTGATGATGGAAAGCCTAAAAAGAGACATTGAAGTGAGAGAACAATGAACTTAATTTTACAAACACTATTGGAGTCACTGGGCAAATGCACTAAAATAACTGGCAACGTGAGCCCAGAGAAATCCTGGAAGACATCTGTTATTAGGTGGAGATTGGAGATATATGAGGGGAGGAAGAATGGGAAGATGAAAGAGAAGAAGGCCAAGGTCCAGGTCTTAGCAAAGGCGATGGTGGAGGCAGGTCAAGAAGGAGTGAAGAAAAGAGGTTGAGAGGAGGGCAGGGCAGTAAGGGAAACAGGAGAGTAACCTGCGGGGCAGAGGGGAGCAGGAGGGTTAAGTGGCCTATCAGTGAGGCCAAACCTGTGCCTAGGCTTTACTTATTTGTGGGAGTCAGCCAGTCACAGGCAGTGGCCATTCTGGTCCTGTAGAAAGTCAAATTCCTATTTTATAGTGTGGACTTAATTTAATTGGAGAACAAATATCTTTGAAAGATTTGATGCATCAGTCTAGAACTCTACCCCAAACTCTAATCTTTAGTGTGTTCTTGTTTTAAAATAAGGTGACATAATCCAGTTTTGGAGTTTTTACAGCTGTTCTTTGCATTGACTGTTATACTGTACGCTGTGTACCCTGACTTGCGTGCTATGCCTTAAATGATTTTTGGTCATGGTCTTTTTTTCACTGCTCTGAATTTCAAAGTTACTGTCTATTTCAGTCACTGGCATTATGGTTATCTTTAGAGAAAATTAAACAAGTAAACCATTTACATGCCCTAAGTAGATGGAAAATGATCTAAAATTGCATGCTTCTTTCCTGGAGATCTCTTTGCCAAATTCTTGGGCTAATCATCTAAATATTTGGATTCAACACTTTCTATTGGATCCATTTGTCTCATGACTGGTATGTTCAAAATTCCAGATGTGGAATTTGCCCCTCACTATTTTATTAAACAAAGATGTTACTCTGGTTTGGCAAAATGTCTTAAAGGTGGTGAGCAACAATGGCTTAAATATTTAGTGTATTTGAATACTGCCTTCTCAATAGGACAATATACTGCATTCTTTTGTTGGATAATTAAAATGTACTAAATGTTGTGTTTGGGCAGTAAAACCTAATTAAACACCCTGATGGAAAATAAGGCTCAGGGTCCTGTGGGAGGCCTGTAACCTTTAAACCAGAAGGCAGGGGAGCCCCCATATGTGCATCCATGGTTTTGGTCATTTAGAAGGACATCCAATTTTGCGGCTTCTTAACTGGCTGCCAAGAGAGGGATGGGATGGATGTTCTGAGCACTATCTACCTTAATGCAATTTAGGAAAGTTACCTCCTGAGCTATAATGAGGAGTTCCCCCTACCTGTTTAGCTCATGCCCGCAGAGAACTTGATTGTGATTCTGGGCCAGAGCAAAGGCTTGACTTGCAACTCCTCCTGATCCACTTAACTGCTGAATTCCCTTTCTGAGGGGCTTTTCCTTCTGGTGCCAAGCTTCTGTTTTCAGAGCAGAGTCATCTGATGTTTCACACACAGGCTTTCCTTGCTTCTCTTTCTATTTTTCAGCTCACAGTAGCCCAGGCCTTTGGGAAGCTTCTATAAAAGGCCTTGGAGAAGTTCCAGATATGTGAGTGTGGCAACTCAGATCGGAAAATAACACTGGGACCTAAATGCTAGTTTCAATATCCTTCTTTGGTTCTTGTCTGTTTGAATGTGGCAGACATGACCATACGTGAAAGATTTGATCAGTTGATTCATTATGGCTCACTGACTAATAGGCCTCTGAGATATACCTGTCTCTCCTCTGGTGTCCCAAGCTTTAGGGAGGGAGTCTCTCCATGCCAAACTTTACCCCCTTCTTCCCTGACCCCAGTACCATCTGGTCTCCCTCTTCTTGTGGTAGAAGCTTAAGTATTAATGTTTTGAAGAAGCCAAGAATCCCTATGTCTTAGCTTGTATTATGAACTGAATGTTTGTGTCCCCCCACCCCAGATTCCTTTGTTGAAACCCTCACACCTAAAGTGATGGTATTAGGAAGTAGGGCCTTTCGAAAGTGAGCAGCTCATGATGGTGGAGCACCCCATGAATGGAATTAGTGCCCTTGTCAGAAGATATGAGAAAGATAATTTTTTCTTGGCCATGTGAGGATACAATAAAAAGATGGCCATCTGCAAACCTGGAAGCAGACCCTCACCAGGCACTGGATCTGCTGGCAACTTGATCTTGGACTTCCCAGCCTCCAGAACTGTGTGAAATAAATGTCTGTTGTTTAAGCCATCCAGTCCATAACATTCTGTTATAGCAGCCTGAACTGACTAAGGCAGATTGGGTTCCCCCAGAACCTGACCCTGAGACAAGGATTTGAGGGCACATAATTAATTTGTGAAGTTGTTCTAGGAAACAGTAGTAGGGGAGTGGGGAAGAGACAAGGGGAAGGGAAGGAAGCCAATTAAATGTGCAGTATCAAGCAGGTTACATCTGTGGGCAACTGAGGTCAGTTCCACTGGAGATCTCTGGGAGACAGTGTGGACCATGCCTCAGAGTTACCTGAGCAAGAAAGCTGAATATTAATCCCCCAACTCTCCCAAATCACCCTCTTAGGGCTGCTCACAAGGGAATTAGCTCCCTAAAGCATTTGCCTCACTGAACTTCATGATAAATACCAAGGAAGAGAGAGACTTGCTGGTTCAGATGAAAAATGAAAACACTGACACATTTAGGAGAACCTATGCCCATTTTGATTCTTGGCGACTTCTTCTCATTCTGTCTTTTGGGGAAGAAAGTGGTGAAGCATTGTTACAATACCCAAGTCCTCCTGGCTAGTAGGAGAGCCTGAGAGCCCAGTTGCTTCTGACCTGAGCTATAACTATCTTTTTCATAGGGATTGCTCTAACTTCTCCCTATCTCTCAGTCCATCTGACACATGGTTCCCAAACAAGCCCTTCTGAAAATGCTGCTTTTCTTTGCTGCTCATCTCCCTAACCTGGCTTCTAAAGTTACTTTCTCTATTTGATTCTAGCCTACTTGCCAGGCATATCTCCTATCTGCACTCTATGCTCCATCCAAATGAGATTATCCTGGGTCAGCTTTAGGGCTTCTCTCTTCTAGACTTCAACTTATGTTGTTCCTTCCACCTGGAATACCCTGCATGAAACTTGTTCTTACTTTATTTGGTTTGTTGAAATCCTACCAAGTCTTTAAAGCCCCACCTAGATTTCTCTTTAATGAACTCTTTTCTTTGCCCTTTAACTCTCTGTGACACTTTTACTGCTGTCTTCTATTGTTTCTGGTGTGTGTGTTCTCTATTCTATTAGATTTTAAATGTCTTGGGGGTAAGGACCATGTTTTATTCATCTCTATATCATTCCACATTCATCCAGCTAATTTAACAAAGATTCATTGAGTGTCAGAGACTGCATTCAAAATTGGAGCTCCAAAGATAAATGAGACATGACCCTTGCTCTCAAGGGAGCTCACAGGCCAGGCATAAGGGAGTGACTAGTGTAAATAAGTGTGTGTATCCATCTCGGTGCCTCAAATATTAGAGAATGGGCAAAGATCATGAGCGCAGAGAATGAATGAAGGTACAGGGAGAACGTTTATTCTCATCTTATTTCCTGCAAATGCTCAGAAATTAGTTTGGGAAGATAGTTTTTAGGGGAGAAAATGAACATACAGTAGTCTTCCCTTATTTTTCAGAACATGTTCTAAGACCCCCAGTGGATGTTTGAACCCAGGGGTAGTACTGAACCCTACATATACTAGGTTTTTTCCTATACCTACATACCTATGATAAAGTTTAATTTATAAATTAGACACAGCAAGAGATTAGCAATAATAACTAATGAAAAAATGGAACAATTATAACAATATACTGTAATAAAAGCTATGTGTAAGTAGTCTTTCTCTCTCTCTCTCAAAATATCTTATTGTATGTAATATTTTTGGACCATGATTGACTGCAGGTAACTGAAACCTTGGAAAGTGAAACAGTGAATAGGCAGGGAATATTGTAATTAGATTATGGCGGGAAGCACTTCTGTGTATCTCTCTTGGGGTGACAGAATGGTTTAGAAAAGGGCAATAAGCTTCAGAATCAGATTGCTCTGAGTTTGAATTCTAACTGTGCCAATTTATAGTTATGTGACTGTGAGTTATCTGCTTATTTCTTTATGTATAAAACAGATAATACCCAACTAATAGCATAGTTGTAAAATTAAATGAGATAACACTTGCATAGGGCCTAGCAAATGTTTGGAACTTATTAGATGCTTGGTAACTAATGGGCTTCACCCTACCATCTCTGCTTTTAAAAAATAAAGGGAATTTTTGATTTTCTGTCCATACTAGAACAATCTGGGTGGAGAGAGGTTTGATCTCTTCACTTTTCTCTACCTAAGTGGAAAGCTTTTAACTTACATTTCTTTTTCATTGCTTTTGAATCTCCATGCCAATTTCAAGCATAGATTTCAGGTACTATTGGGCTCAGTGGTGGAAAGAGGGAGAAGTTGGCCTTCCTTTGGGGCATCTAAAGAAAGACCTTTAGACAGGGTAATGTTCTAAAAGTAAGAATTGCTTTTAGAAATTAGATCTCCTTTCCACTTGAATTTGTGAATCATTAGAGCTTAAATAGTCCTTATGGTTTTTCTATTTTTAGATCATTTCCATTTATTTTTAGAGGATTCAATGAAAAGATGCTGGTTTTGGTGCCCTGGGGTCAGCTTTTTTCTTTATCTTTTCTTCCCATAAACAGTTATTGAATACCTACTGAATACCAGGCGCTGATTAATGAGCAAGTAGTGAGCAAAACAGACAAGGGCACTGCCCCCAGAGACCTTATAACTTGTGGCAATGGGGGCTGGCAGTGATTAAATAATTACATGGATAAATATATAATGCTAAACTCTGAAAAGAAATGACACGGAAATTCTAGGAAACTCTGAGCACTGTACTAATCTAGATGAAAAGGAAATTCTAGGAATCTCTAAGCCTTGTACCGGTCTATATGGTGACTCATAAAACTTTCTGGAGGAGGGGGGGCATTTGAATTGATTCAGATTTGTGGGTGAAAGGTGCTAATGAGGCAAAAGGAGTTGGGGTGGGTCTACGCATACCGGGAGAAGGGGATGACTTATGAGTGCCTCCTGAAGCTTGCAGGGACGTGGTTTGACCTTGGAACACGAAAGAGACCAAGAAATAAGGCTAAAGAGGTTGGTGACGATCAGATTTTGTAGAGCCTGGTGTGCCATGGGAAGGCATTGGTTTTTGTGGGAGACTTTTGAAGGATTTTAAAAGGACTGATGTGATGAGACTTGCATTTTGAGAAAGTTTTTTTTTGGCCATGTTATGGAAAACAGATTGGAGGGCCTAAGAATGGAAGCTAGGAGAACAGTTTGGGTAGATCAGGTGAGAGTCGATGGAAGCTTCATTTGGGGACTTGGCTATATGAATGGGGAGAAAGGAGTGGAATCCAGAGAGGTTTAAGAAGTAAACTAAATAGCTTCAGGTGATGGATTGACTCTGAGGATGGGGCCTGGCTTGTAATCTTGGTCTTTAATCAGTAAAGCTCTGAGAACCATGCACATGCTGATGACCATTGTAAAAATCACCTGCAACCTCAGAGATGTTCAAGGTGATCAGGGGGCCCAAGAGAACACTAGGCTGGGTGTGAAGAGAATACTTTTCTTTGCAGTCTTCACAAACCATTGAACTTTTCTAGATCTGAATTTTGCCATCTGCAAAACAAATGGGTTGTATTAGATGAGCTCCACACATGAACTGCATACAGCTCTCTATTCTTAAGGAGCAAATCAATTTTAGATTTTCTATATTAACACTTTTATATTTGCAGAACAATTACTGTGTGTGTATGTGTGTGTGGGGGGGTGCTTTCATATTAATGATCACATAGATTTTCATAACAGTCTTGTGAACTCTTAAAGTTTTCTCTCCAGTGGCCAAATGAGGAGACTGAGATCCAGGAAGATTAGAAAGTTTGTCCAAGATTACAAATTGTTGGCAAAATTAGAGACCTTAAGGCTGAGTGTGGTGGGTCACAACTGTAATCCTAGCACTTTGAGAGGCCAAGACAGGAGGATTCCTTGAAGCCAGGAGTTCAAGACCAACCTAGGCAGCAAAGCAAGATGACCCCATCTCTAAAAAAATCCCCAAAAACATAGAGTCCTTAAGTCTCCTAATTTTTTCTGACCCCCTTTTATTAGTTCTTTCTTTCTTCTATTGTATATTTATATGCCTTTGTATTCTGTTTATCCCCCTTCCATTCCATTTTTTTTAAGTATTCCATCCAAGAAGGCAGAGTGAGGCAGTGTAACTTCCTTTAAGCACTTCTGATATTTGGTTTGAAACTATATGCTCACTTGAAACTTGGACTTACTTGTGATTATTCTTGCCACTCCTGACCCAATTACTAAGAATAAATAATAATTTGGGCAAATTTCAAATGTTCATATAGAGAAAATGTAAGCAGATACAGAGGTCATGAAAGACTGGCCTGATTAGGAAGAAGTCTATTATTATGATGTCTTTCAACTTTTGCTTCCAAAACCGGACAGTCACCATTTTATAAGTGGATTTGGTTCTAAAGCAATCTTGTAAATGATGGTGAATATTGGGACTGATCATTTTTGAACCCTATTTGATATGTTCTATATCTCAAAGAAGATTCAGCTCAAGAGAAAAATCCAGCCCAATGAATAGCTGTTATTTGAGGGCAGTCTTTCCTTCCTGGTTAACTGGGCTGAACACTTATCCAGAAGGTAATTTGGTCTCCATTCAGCAAACAAATACCCAGCCAGTTTTGATTGTTCACCTACTGTGTCAGTTTGTTCTTGCACTGCTATAAAGAAATACCTGAAGCTGGGTAATTTATAAAGAAAAGAGGTTTAATTGGCTTATGTTCTGCAGGCTGTACAGCAAGTATAGTACTGGCATCTGTTTGGCTTCTGGTGAGATCTCAGGGATCTTTTACTCACGTTGGAAGGTGAAATAGGAGCAGACATGTAACACGACAAGCAAGTAAGCAAGAGAGAGAGGGTGAGGAGGTCCCAGGCAAATCTGAAACCCAGCAGGGAAGGCATTAAATCTTCAAACTCCAGCACAATCCTTGACTCCATGTCCCATATCCTGGTGTGAGGGGTGAGCCCCCAAGGCCTTAGGCAGCCCTGCTCCTGTGGCTTTGCTGAATGCAGCCCATGTGGCTGCTGTCATGGGTTGGAGTTGAGTGTTTGTGGTTTTTCCAGGCAGAGGGTGCAAGCTGCCGGTGAATCTACCTTTCTGAGGTCCAGAGGGCAGTGGCTCCTTTCTCACAGCTCCACTAGGCAGTGCCCTGGTGGGGACTCTGTGTGGGGGCTCCAACCCCAGATTTCTGCTCAGCATTGCCCTAGTAGAGTTTCGCTGTGGGGGCTCTGCTCCTGCAGCTGGCTTCTGTCTGGTCACCCAGACTTTCTCATACATCTTCTGAAGTCCAGGCAGAGGTTGTCAAGCCTCATTTACTCTTGCACTCTGTGCACTTACAGGCTTAATACCACCTGTTAACCACCAAGGCTTATGGCAGGTTACAATCTCCAAAGTTGCAGCCTGAGCTGTACCAGGGACCCTTTGAGCTGAGTCTGGAACTGGAGCAGCTGGGATTTGGGAAGCAGTGTCCTGAAGTGGCTCAGGGCAGTGATGCCCTGGGCCTGGCCCCTAAAACCATTCTTTCCTCCCAGGCCTCTAGGCTTGCAATAGGAGAGGCTGCCTTGGAGATTTATGAAAAAGCCTTTAGGGCCTTTTTCCCATTGTCTGGGATATTAGCACTTGGCTCTGTTTTAGTTTTGCAAAGCTCTCTATCAAGTGGTTGCTCTGTAGCTTGCTTGGATTCTTTCTCTATCATAGGGCCATGCTGCAAATTTTCCAAACTTTTATGTGCTCTGTTTCCCTTTTAAATATAAGTTCAAACTTTAAATCATTTCTTTGCTCCCACATCTGATTGTAGGTTGTTAGAAATAGGCCACTTCTTGAATGCTTTGCCGCTTAGAAATTTCTTCCATTAGATACCCTATGTCATCACTCTTAAGTTCAAACTTCCACAGATTTCCAGAGCATGAACATAATATGCCCAAGCTGTTTGTTAAGGTATAACACAGGTGATCTTTAACTGCAGTTCCCAATAAATTCCTCATTTCCATCTGAGACCTTGTCAGCCTGACCTTCACTGTCCATATTTTTCTTTTCATTCTTTCTTTCTTTTTTCCTTTCTTTTTTTTTTTTTTTGAGATGGAGTCTTTCTTCGTCACCCAGGGTGGAGGGCAGTGGCATGATCTCAGCTTAGTGCAACCTCCACCTCCTGGGTTTAAGTGATTCTCCTGCCCCAGCCTCCCGAGTGGCTGGAATTACAGGTGTGCACCACCATGCCTGGCTAATTTTTGTATTTTTAGTAGAGACACGGTTCCACCATGTTGGCCAGGCTGGTCTTGAACCCCTGACCTCAAGTGGTCTGCCCACCTTGGCCTCCCAAAATGCTGAGATTACAGGTGTGAACCACTGTGCCCAGCCTACTGTCCATATTTCAATCAGTATTTTGGTTGCAACCAATGAACAAGTCTCTAAGAAGTTCCAAACTTTCCTTCATCTTCCTGTCTTCTTCTCAGCCCTAGAAACTTGTCCCAACTCTGCCAATTACCCAGTTACAAAGTCATTTCCACCTTTTCAGGTATCTTTATAGCAACACTCCACTCCTTGGTACCAATTTTCCTACCATGTTGCCATTTCTTACCTTTTTCCTTCTGGAAACTTCTAGCTTTCTACATAGAGGATACTGCTTCAGTAGTCTGAACTAGAAAAACAGAAAGAAAGCCCACAGTGGCCTGGAAATCCTCAACACTCCGTAGATTTAAAAGCCTGGAAAGTCCATAGGCCAAAAAGGATCTTTGGTCAGTGTCTCACTATCTATTGCTGCATAACAAACAACCCCAAAACTTAGTGCTCTAAAACAACAACAAATTTGTTACATCTTATGAATTCATGGGTCACAAATTTGGTTCAGGTTTCTCCTAATCAATTATTCTGTTCCATGTGGTGTTGACTGAGGTCACTCAGTGGTATTCAGTTAATGGCTCATTTGGTCTGGAAGATTCAAGATGTCTTCAATCACGTGTATGGTACTCTGGTGAGGATGACTGGAAAGATGACTGGAGAAAGAGACCCAACCTCTCAATGGAAGTTGTGTCAAAGAATTTGTAGCCATGGTTAATCCACCACACTTTAAATGTTATAATTCTTTCATTTCTTCAGTCCCAGCACTAAGTCTGAATACACCATTTACCTAAGGAGCTAGTGTTGTTCTAGCTCTTCCAACTTTCCTTGTCTGGCCTGTCCATGGTTGGGACTCATTGGTAAGGAGTGCTTTCCCTTATTATTGGCCTCTAAGGCCCAGGGATCTTGACACTCTGAGTGTATCATTATCCTTTGGATGTTCTTGTTGCTTCCTTGAAGGATCCTGCCCTGAATAGGCTCCTGATCTCCTGGAAAAGTGTGATGTATTTTTAAGAAATTTAATCTTGGCCAGGCGTGGTGGCTCACGCCTGTAATCCCAGCACTTTGGGAGGCTGAGGTGGGTGGATCATGAAGTCAGGAGTTCGAGACCAGCCTGGCCAATGTAGTGAAACCCTGTCTCTACTAAAAATACAAAAATTAGTCAGGCATGGTGGCATGCACTTGTAGTCCCAGCTACTCGGGAGGCTGAGGCAGGAGAATCACTTGAACCCAGGAGGCGGAGGTTGCAGTGAGCCAAGATCATGCCACTGCACTCCAGTCTAGGCAACAGAGTGAGACTCCATCTCAAAAAAAAAAAAAAGAAATTTAATCTTAATAAATCTCTTACATATATATTAGCGAATCCCTCTTTGGTAGGTTTTCAGGCTGTGTGACAAACATAAATCTAGAAAGTATGTTGGGTGAATCATACTTGTGCACAAAGTTCCATGCATACTGATCTTACTTTAGTTCTTCAAACATGCCAGGCTCTTTCCCACTTTCCAAGAACTTGTGTATGCCTTTTCTCCTGTCTGAAACAGCTTGTCTTTCCTTCCGCTGGGCTAACATCCATTTAACCTAGGAATTGCAGCTTCGATGGCATTCATCCACAAAGGCTTGTACTTAATCCTTTGTCTAAATTAGCCTCCTTATTTTTGGTCTTCTAGGCCCTGTTCTCTTCCTTTATAATATGCATCATAATTTATAATTAGATATTTATTTTCATGTTTATTTCTTTGTCATCTGTCTCCTCCATGATATGTATGCTTCTTGAGGGTAGAGATTATCTGTTACATTCACTGCTATATTGGCTCAACAAATATTTGCTAAATGAATGTGTGGATGTGTGTGTGTGTGTGTGTGTGTGTGTGTGTGTGTATGAGAGCGTATCATATAGATAGGCAGGCTGTACATCAAGTTGTGCTTCTGGCATCAGTTCCCAGACTTGTTTCTGTAGGAGTTCTCCTGTCTCTATTACTCTAAACACTTAAAGCCATTTTTAAGAGGCAGGCTCATGGTGAGTGATGGCATCAGAATGTGTGACCCTGGAGAAGGAGGTCACATTCATAGGTAAAGATCAGCCTGGAAATGACCTTTTGTCTGGACCCACTCCCTCAAAATGTTGAACATGGAAGTGGAGGAAAGACAGAAAAGAAGCTGGAGTAATGATTGATAGTTTTTTCTGAATAGCTTTTCTCTCTTTTCATAGTATTAGGATTTTCACCTTTGCAGGTATGGTTCGAAATAATGAATACATTTCCCATTCTCCCTTGCTGCTAAGTATGACCACGTGTCTATATTCTGGCCAATGGGATGTAAGCAGAAGGATTATGTAACTTTTTTTTTTTAACTGTTATTTTGTCTATCCTGTTTCTTATAATCCAAATGCTGTCATCTTGGACCATGAAGACAAAGAGTAGAACCTCAGGGTAGAGGAGCAGTGAATTGGAAGGATTTTGTATTGTTAAAAACTTCGTGAGGAGAGCTACCTTATTAGCATTGGCCTGTATATCTCCAGACTTTTATAGGAGGGTAAAATAAAATTCCACCTTTTTAAAGTGTTTTTTAATAGGTTTTCTGTCCATCTCTGGCAAAGCTAATATTAATGGGTATGAAATTATGTCTCATATCAGATTATGTGAGTTTGGTCCCCAACAATGTCAGAAAAACAAAAGATAAGACAATATCAATGGTAAGACAGAGAGTGTATCACTGACCATGGGCTCCAGGATATTTCTTAACGTATTTCCAAAGGTAGATTTTTTATGGGGGAAAATAAATCCACATTTCAGGCTCTCCTTTCTTGACTGTTACAAAGGATTGGGAAAATTATTCCATGCCTAGAGGGCTTTCTGATTTCACCAGCAACTTCTGCTATATCTTAAAGCACAAATTGATTTCTTTATTACTGTTAGAAAGTTCACCTGCCAGATTATACTGATTTCCTGAAGTCATTTTGGACAAAGGAAAGGTCACATTGTTTTTTAGTAAAGACATGTTTTTTCTCCTGTATCACTTGCCTGGTTTTCTTTCTTTTCAGCCTTTCTTTTGTGATGTCTTAAATAAGACATTTCCCCGAGATGTTTAAAGCAACAATACTTAACCTTTGTACAACCCTTTCATCTCTAGAGTCTTTTGCAGTGGGTACTGAAAGAAGTCAGAAATCTTCTTGCAAAGGATTGTTGGTGACTACAAGTGAGTATGGGGAGAGTTTTGAGTTCATGGACTATTAGATACAATTTTAACAGTAGAAAAAAAACATTATCAAGAGTGGTTGACACAAGTTGCCATGCTTGGTGCTAATGAAAATAATTCTGGACCCTGAAGAATCTGGTCTAGTAGGGTCTCACATGGATATAGCTAAAATCATTCAGCATAGAAGGAGGCATCTCTATCATAACTACTCTTGTTTGGGTTCTTTCCATTCACTCTTCCCTCCTTTCTCTGCCTTTCCCCATTTCTTAACCCCATCTTTACAGCTATTTCACCTTTACCTTATCGAGATACCATCTCCCATGGTCTTAGGTTGGATTTCCCTGGAAGTGGACTTTGAGACAAGGACTTGAGTGCAAGGAGTATATTTGAGAAGTGATCTGGTTAGAACTAGTAGGGGAATAGGGGAAGGGAGACAAGAAATGAAAAGTGGGCATTTTATGAGTGTGAGCAACAGGGGCTCAACCCCACTGGGGACCTCTGGGAGACAGTGAGGAACATGGCTCAGAGTTCTCCCACCTGAGGGAGAGGGTGCTGGATTATTTATTATAAATGAAGTTAAAGAGAAAAGAAGTATGTTTGAGGACAACTGATTTTTAAAAATAAGTCTTGTAGAACTATTTGACTTCCTGAATTATGTGCATGTATAATAAGAAAATAAACAATCTATAGGGATTACTAAGAATTTTATTGATTTGCCTATGTCAAATAGAAAAATATACCAATTTTAACATTAAAACAGGGGCTTTTCTCTACTCCACCTTTCTAGTATTTATTATTTTTAATTTGACTTTGGGGGTCAAGGGGTAATTTTGAGCACTCACTAAGTATGTGGCATTATGCTAGACCCTCAGAAGTTGGAAGATAGGAGAACTTTAGTCCCAGCCTTCTAAAATTTATAACAGAACAGAGAGAAAAGTCATATGTTGGAAATTACAAAGATTAATTCTATAATTTATTGGAAGTGAATTGGAAATTAAATTTAAGGTTTATACAAGCCAATGTAAGGCAGTGTCATTCAGGATATATATAGTAACACTAAAGGAAGGATAAATAAGGTAAATAGCACTGTAAAGTAAGTAAGTGCAGTAGAAAGTGAATTTAGTACTTGATCCGAAGGACCTGGCTCACAGAAAAGGAAGAGGGAGGGAAGAGCAGAGAGGTGGAATGGCATGAGCAATATCATAGTGATGATGGATTAGGTGTTAAGTTACAGAGGGAGACTGATGGAACTGATCAGGTGGGAGCAGGTGATGAAGGTAAGAACAGGTGATGGGGTTGGGCTCGGTGACTCACGTCTGTAATCCCAGCACTTTGGGAGGCTGAGGCGGGTGGATCACGCCAGGAGTTCAAGACCACCCTGGCTAACACGGTGAAACCCCATCTCTACTAAAAATACAAAAAATTAGCCGTGCGTGGTGGTGGGCGCCTGTAGTCCCAGCTACTCGGGAGGCTGAGGCAGGAGAATTGCTTGAACCCTGGAGGCAGAGGTTGCAGTGAGCCAAGATTGCACCACTGCACTCCAGCCTGGGCGACAGAGTGAGACTCCATCTGGAAAAAAAAAAAAAAAAAAAAAAACAGGTGATGGAGGACCCTGACAGCCAGGCAGAAGTCTGGAAACTGGATTGAATTCAGAAACAGGAAAAAGACAGGTTGAAATGATTAAAAAAAATTCTGGCAAATACTATATTGTTAATTTTTAGTTGAGGTATAATTACATAAAATAAGATGGGCAATTCTAAGTGTACAGTTTGATGAATTTTAACGAATGTACACCCATGTAACCATCACCCAGATATAGAATATTTTCATCACCCAAGAAGGGCCCCTTATGAAGTTTCCCAGTCAATAATTGCCCCGTCCGTACCTCTTAACCACTGTTGAGGCATTATTGAACTGTTTTTGAACTTCATATAAATTGAATCATACAGTATGTATTCTTTTATGACTGGCTTCTTTCACTCAGCTTAATTTTTTTGAGATAAGTAGTTTGTTCCTTTTTATTGCTGAGTGATATTCTATTGAAGGAATATACTACAATTTGTTTATCCAGTCTCCTGTTAATGAAAATGTGGGTTGTTTCCAGTTGTGGACTATTATGAATTAAAAAGTCTGTGAGCATTTTTGCACACGTCTTTTGGTGAACATGTGCACTCGTTTCTCTTGGGCATATAATTAGGATTGAGGTTATTGGTTCATAGGGTAGGCAAACGTTTAGATTTAGTAGTTACTGCCAAATAGTTCTCCAAAATGGTTGCATCAATTTATACTCCCATCAACAATGGGGGAGAGTTGTGTTTGCTCCACAGCCTCGTCAATACTTGGTATTGTCAATTTTTTTCAATTTTTGCCATTCTGATGGCTGGGGAGTGGAAATGACTTTTTAAAAAGAAAGAATTAATTATATACTAAGTAAAGGATGGATTTGGTGGGAAGGGATACCAGACACAAATAAATCAGTTGTAAAGCTGTTGTCCCAATGCCAATGAGAGGACTCAAGACCCTGGCCTGGGGGACTATAGGAGCTGTGGGGAGAAAGCGTTTAAACTGAGTGACTTTATAGAGCTTGGCAGAGGATCAGAGCTCATTTCTCAGGATGTCCTTTCTACCTAGAAAAATCTTTGCATTTAAGTTATTTGCTGTTAACTGTAGCCAGAAGAGTGGGATCACCTTTATTAAATCTGCCTAAGAGATATCTTATTGTATTGTGGACACTGTAAATATTTGGAGAAATTTACTAAGAGAGCCTGGAGAGGGTTTCACAAGTGAGAGGGTTTGCCGTGGGTTTAATGAATTGCCACATGAGGTTTTTTTGTTTTGTTTTGTTTTGTTTTGAGATGGAGTTTTGCTCTGTCACCCTGGCTGGAGTGCAATGGCGCGATCTCGGCTCACTGCAACCTCTGCCTCGCGGGTTCGAGTGATTCTTCTGCCTCAGCCTCCGGAGTAGCTGGGATTACGGGCACCCACCACCACATCCGGCTAATTTTTTGTATTTTTAGTAGAGATGATGTTTTGTCATGTTGGCCAGGCTGGTCTCAAGCTCCTGATCTCAGGTGATCCACCCGCTTTGGCCTCCCAAAGTGCTGGGATTACAGGCATGAGCCACTGCGCCTGGCCCACACATGAGGATTTTTAATGTACTTTTCTGTTTGCTCCTTGCCTTGAGGACCTGGTGTTAGGATTCCTTCTTTTCTCCCCTATTCCATTGCCCTCATTCCATTAATCCATCAGTGAATAAACATTTGCTGAGGGCCTGCCCTGTGCTAGGCCCTGGCTGGGCAACACAGTGGATCCAAAAATTAATTTGACATGTTCCAGTCTTCCAGAAGTTCAGTGCATTCAGTAAAGGATTTGAAAAAAAAAACAAAAAGCTTATAATACCAGGCAATGCTGTGTAAATCCCCACTGTCCTGTGTCTGTGAGTCTGTGACCACCCCTCTTCCAAATTACTGCTTAGGACTGTTCAATGAAAAGAGTGAGTAGCTAGGTTTGAAATGGAGGGTGAGTAGGGGGGAAGGTGTCTTGTTTGAGGTGGCAGCTAGGTTAAGCCGAAGATGGATAAGATTTCAATAGCAGAGATGAGGGAAAGGTATGATAATAAGAAACAGCCTGAGTAAAGTTGTGGAGAGGCAAAATGTAAGGCACAGTGAGGGAATTACAAATAGAATTTGGCCAGAGCACAGGGTGTATAGAGAGGAGTATATCAAGTAGGAAGGCAGGACGGACTGTGGGCCAGAGTAGGAGCCAGGTTACAAATTTTGTCGATTTCATGGGCAATAGGGAACCACTAAAGGTTTTTGGTGAAAGCAATGTAATCAGAGCTGCCTTTTGCAAAGATGACTCTGGCAGTGATGAGCTGCAAGACTGAAGACACAATAATGTTTTAGGAGGCTATTACAATAGTCCAGGGAAGAATTAATGAGGGCATGTATTAGGTCGGTTGGGATAGAAAGGAGGGGATAGGTAACATGAGCAATAATTAAAAAAAAATATGGAGATCAGAGGGGAAAGGGATGGCAGAACAGCAACAACTGTTTTACCTTTCTTTCACACTGCTGTATTTTGAACATGAGCCAAACTTCGTGTGAAGTAGGTGTGGGTGTTGATCAGGATTGCGTTCCTGATAGCTGAGCTGTGGGTAAGAGGTCAAACGGACAGAACCCAGAGTGGAACATTCTGCTGTGCTCAACATGGAATTCCTTAGGAAACAAAACCCAACCAAAGTCAAAAGCCCTGTTCCTCAACTCCACACTTTTCCTGCTGCTGCTCCATCTCTCTTGTGCGTGCCTTTCAACATCAAACTTCTAGAAAAAGTTGCACATTCTCAATGCCATTACCTTTTCACTTCTTATCCACTCAGCTCCCTCTGATCTGGCTCTTAACTCCTTCACTGCAAGAAAACTGTGTTCATTATGTCACCAGGGCCTTCCATGTTGCTAGAGTTAATGGCTATTCTTCTAGTCTCAGCTTACCTGCAGTATCAGGTGTGTCCAAGCCTGTCAGCCATTCCCCCTCTTTAGAATGCTCTCCTTTCCTGGATTCTGTGACCCTGATCCTTGTATTTTTCTCATTACCTCATTGACTACTCGTGCTCATTCTTCTTTTCTAGCACATCCTCCTCTACTAGGCCACTACATATTGGAGATGTTAGGCCTTCTTTTGTTTTTACTCTATGCTCTTTCCTTAAGTGACCCTGTAGATACTCATAACTTCTGTTTTTATCTATATGCTAATGATGTGTACATTTCTAGCTCCAGTCTAGATGCCTCTCTGCTGAGCAGCAGACCTGTAAACCCAACTGTCTGTTAAACATGTTCACTTGACTGTCCCCAAAGTAGCTCAAACTCAGCATGTGCAAAACTGAATTCATGATCTCTTCCCTCCAACACTTCCTCTGCGGTAAGCGGCACCACCTGCCATCCATGTATGCATGGCAGAAGGTGGAAAAACAGTCTTGACCACCACCTCTCTCTTAATTCTTCATATCAAATCCATTAATTTCTTATTGACTTTACTTGTTAAAATATTTCTTAAGCTCATTCATTTCTTCACTCAAGTCTTGGTTACCAACAACTCCCATCTTGACCACTATCATGAACTTAACCTGAATCTGAGCCCAAGCTGCCCTCTACTTCAATGCATCTTCCACTCAGAGCCAGTGTGAACTTAAATAGGCCTAAATAGGATAATGTTATTGTCTTCTTAAGCAATTTGAATTGTTTTCCATTGCTCACAGAACAAAAGCCATAATGTTCATCTGGCCTTAAAGGCCCTACAAGGGCTGGTCATTCCTATCCTCTTCGGCCTAACCCCTCCCCACTTTCCTCCATTCCCTTCTTTATGCTGCAGCCGCTCAGACCTTCTCTCTGTTCCTTCTTTGCCACAAAACCCAGTCTTCCAACAGGACTTCTGCAGCTTCAGATTGCCCAGAATTATCCCCTCTCACCACTCCTCTGCCCAGTTAACTTCTACTCATGGTTTGAATCTCAGATTATGTACCACTTGCTCAGGGAAGTCTTCCTTGATGCCCTAATTTAGATCATACTAGACCTCCTCCCCACTTGTTATATAATATGTTCCTAGCCCTGGGTACCTTTCCTTGACGGCACTTTGCACAGCTTATAATGACCCACCTATTACTTTGATTATTTGATTAAGGTTTGTCTGACCCACCAGACTATAAATTCTATGAGGGCAGGAACTGTGTCAGTTTTTACTCACCCTTGTTTGGTGACATGATTGGTAGTGTCTGGAGCACAGTAAGTGTTCAATAAATACATGCCGAATAAATAAATTAGCAAATGGGGTGAGTTAAGCTGTATTACACTGTGTCTCATGGAGGGGTATTGGAGAAGCCTTCAGTGCACACAGTGGCTTTGCCATCAACAATGCCAGCTAAGTATGTTAATAAATATTCTAATCAGAGGTTGAAAATTGGTGATCCTGGGCCATATACAGCCTGGTAGAAATTTTTAGTTTGGCCTGCACAATGGTTTGGGAAAAATTCAAACTGTATGCAAAGATTTCAAAATGTGGAGATTTCATTGTAAAAATCTGATTTTCTCTTTTTTCCTGAAAAATAAAGCTCTTGCATCACTGGGCCCACATTTCCTTGTAGCAATCATTGAATGAAGTTGAAAAGAGGCTGTCCCATTATGATGAGACATTAGCTCTTCAACTCTATTGTCACAAACTAGCCTCCCTCACTCATTTAATTACCAGCCTGGCCTGTAGGGGCATATCCCTCATCAAGTTTGCTATTTTTGGTCTAATCCTCCTTTATTAGAAATGGTTGGACCCAGCTAATTGGGTAGCCTGAAAAACCCCTGAATTGTTGCCATGAAAAAACACAATTTCTTTTTCTTGATTCTTAGGAGGTTTTCTTAGAAATGCAGAATTCTTTTATCTAACCCTTTCATTTTAGAGATGAAAGGGCTGAGGGCCAGAGTAGGTAATGACTTGCCCAGACTCACAGGGCGACTTCTTTGTCTTTTGACTAGTGTGCTTAGAAATACCAAAAAATATTTAGGGAAATATATTCCTTTATAAATTTTCCATTTTAATTTTTTATCTTCTTAAATCTAGAAGAATTAATTTAAATATAGGAATTGATCTTTCAAGTCTCAAGTTAATCTCATTAATTTTTTCCTTGAATTGTTTGGGAAACTTAGTGTTGGTTGTGTAGAAGTGATAGTGTGGCAGTAGTAGTAGTGAAACTGCTTTTGCAAAAATTATAACTGAGACAGTGAAAGAGATCTGACCTAACTGGCTCCATCTTGCTTCTAACCTCCGAGCTGGACTTGTTCATTCCTGGGTGTAGGCGGAACTTTGGGAGGAACTTAGTTTATGGTTTAGCTTTGAAAAAAGAAGATTAACAGCCCTTCCCCAAACAAACCCCCCTCTTGCCTGGGGATAGTCTGACTTTGCAGGACTAACAAATTAGCTACAAGATTAGAAATTACAGTTTAGGGGCCATGCAGCATCTGGATGCAAGAATCTGAACCTCCCCAAATTGTTCCTGGGGATAACATCATTTTGTAAAAACTAAGATCAGTGCTTGAGATATTTTGCAGACTCTGCACTCGATGGATCAGCTGACACCACCTGGACCTTTTATCTGGCTCAGCGCGTTCTGCCATCCCACCCAGGAACAAAAAAACTCAAGAAAAACAGCAAGAAAAACTCAATTTGACTCCCCTATAATTCCATCTCCAACCTGACCAATCAGTACTCCCCACTTCTCGAGCCCCTACCCACCAAATTATCCTTAAAAACTCTGATCCTGGAATGCTCAGGAAGACTGATTTGAATAATAATAAAACTCCAGTCTCCCGCACAGCTGGCTCTGCGTGAATTACTCTTTCTTCATTGCAATTCCCCTGTCTTGATAAATCAGCTCTGTCTAGGCAGCTGGCAAGGTGAACCCATTGAGCGGTTACAGTAGTAGTAGTAATAGTAGTAGTAGTAGTAGTAGTAGTAACAAAACCCAGTATGTGAAAATGTGAGTTGATAATCCCGGGCTAATAGTTTCCTTCTAGAAAGGCTGCTGATTTATTTTTTCTTTGTGGGTTTTCTGTCTGAGCCTGTGAATTTTGATTCCAGTTTTATATTTAGCTTTTTAAAAAACCGAGGTAAAATGCATATACACAGTGATAAAATGTATGACTGTAGCCATTTTAAAGTGTACAATTCAGAAAATGGAAACTCCACATTCATATCCCTGTTTCTGCCTACCCCCAGCTCCTGGCAACCACAAATATGCTTTCTGTCTCCATGGATTTAAGAATCAAACAATATGTGACCCTTTGAGTCTGACTTATTTCACTTAGCATAATGTTTTCAAGGTTCACCCATGTTGTACCATATATCAGTGCTTTGTTACATTTTATAAGTGGATAATATTCTACTGTATGGATAAGCTACACTTTGCTTATCCATTCATCCATTGATGGACATTTAGGTTGTTTCCCCCTTTTTGCTATTGTAAATAAAGTTGCTATGAACACTCATGTAAAAGTTTTTTTTAAATTCTGATTTATGAAGTTTGTATTTCAGGAACTCATTTATCATTTCTGAAATATTGCTTGTCTACTGTGAATAAAGGTAAAAAAAGGAGTTGGCAGGTCAACCAAGTGTCAATTTCTATTGATTTCTCTTCTGTATCTCTGTATCTGGCTTGAAATTGCAGACATTTACAGGCAAGAAATAGCAGTTCATTTTCAGTAGGCATCTATCTGGAAAGTGCCAGGTGCTTTAAACAAATTACGAAGAAGAAATCAAACTAACCAAGTGATGTAGCCTTTATAAGCTATCAAATCTTATGGGAGAAAGTATGGATCTTATTCAGGAAGGTATCGACAAAAGAAGAGCTTAGCTCTGAGTCAAGGTACGTCTGTTGAACTTTTCACTTTCATTCAACAAACATGTATTGAGTGCCCACAAGGCTGATCTTATGCACAAAGGGAGATTAGAGTCTAGTGAGGAAATGTAGACATTAAGTAAATACACACGTGTAATTACAAATAGTCCTTGAAAAAAGTGTGTAAGGAGTATGACAGTACATAATAGGGCTACCTGCTCTCTTCTGGGGGCTATGACAAAGCCTTGCTTTGTGAGAGTTAACAAGGTGGGCAAACAAGTATTGAGTACCTAATGTGTGCTGGTTACTGCCATAAATGTTTTGACTTCAAGGATGAGTAAGAAGTGGCCTTTGCTCAGAAGAAATTTTGTTTTCTAGACAATGGTTAGGAAACCCCCTCCTGTATCATTTACTATCAAATGCTTTATCTTAATGAATGACAAAGAAAGGGCTCCTGGAACCCATTCATTTTCCTGGGAGCTTCCAGGGGAGCTCTCTCAGAGAAAGGCTCAGTATAGGCAGAGGAATTTTGACAGGAACGTTTTCAAATTCTTCAATTTTAATTCAGATCTAAAGTTTGATAGCTGACATCACGCCACTGCACTCCAGCCTGGGCCACAGAGTGAGACTCCCATCTTGAAAAAAAATTTCATCTTGACCATAAGATATAACTTCCATAAGCCTTTCATTAACTTTATAAGCTTTATTAAGGAGTTGGTTAAGCCTTCAAGAAAATCCTGTTAATCTGACACAGAGGCCCATATGCTGGTCTTGCATCGGTGTGCTTTTGACATTAATGATTAATTTATAGAGAAACTGAACTTATTTTATCTCTCAAAATCAGCCCTTACAATCTCACACACCCCACCTCTTCTGCATTAGTCCCTGGGTTTTGAGGAGTTGAATAGCTTTAATTTCTGGCCCTGTGTCTGAGGAATGCCGTTTATTTTGACTGGCATCTTCTGCCGGGCCTGAAGATGAGGCTTTAATTGCTATCAGTGTTTAAGATTTAGTAGGACTTGGTGTCCCTTTTAGACCCAGGAGTCAAAACCCTGTAACTCAATGTCACAAGTACTTTAAAAGCGCATACAGAAAGGTACATAAATGTAATAACCTTAATTAAATTTTTTTAATTTCTGTTTTTTTCCTAAGCAAACCAAAACTTAATAATAATGGCATAGGAATTGTTTCAATAAACAGTAAAATCTGTTAGGCCAGTTACCAAAAGGCAAAAGAAAAGACCTTCTGTACTGCACAGAATATTATGTTGGTAGAAAACATTTTCTTTACACCTTTAATAAAACTTCTTTAGCATCAGGACGCAACAAACAGAACTTGAGGAAAAAAACTTATATGAGCTGAATATGAGTTGGAGAGAATTACTATTTCATGCCCTTTAAAAGGGGAGAAAAAACTGAAAACGGTGAGAGGCACTAACAGTTGAACTTTGGGTTAAAAAAATGAAAATCTCTTATAATTTATTAAGAGTAAATCAATCCCTTATGAAAATTTCATTGTTCTAACCAATTATTTAGTGTATAAGTGTTTTTTTAACATCAAGCCCAATTTCTAGAAACACCCTTATAATTTCCCTTTAATTACAGACAAGTTGATCATATAAAAGTTTTTTTTAAATAAATCCTCCTATTGTGATTTAAACAGACTGTTTGTGACACACTTGAACTTTCTGGTTTGTCCTGAACATCCCTCTTTCTTAAACAATCAGTCACTTTATTCTGGAACTAAATTTACCATACAAGATTCTTTCTCATATAAAATTATTTCTCTTTAAGCTTTCTTACCAAAAAACATCTTTATTTTTATAACTTTACTTACATCTTTCTTATTTCCTCGTTCCCTTTACCTTGTTTTATACATAACCTTTAAATAAGCTTTGAATTAGACAAAAATTGTTCACCTTTTAAAAAAAACATTTTTTTGAAAGAATGTTTTCCTACAATAGATTTTTATTGGAAAATACCCAAATAATGAAATATCGATTATTTAATTTAATATAACTTTAGATTGTAAATTATGATGAATTTGTCTACCAGTACTTATTCCATTACATTTACCTAATTATTTTATTTTAATTGTTTGCCTAGATTATTTATGAAAACTGCGATAGTCATCATTTAAAGCTATAGAACCACTGTTGCAAAATTATAACTGAGACAGTGAAAAAGCTCTGATCTAACTCACTCCATCTTGCTTCTAACTTCCAAGCTGTCCTTTTTCATTCCTGGGCATAGGCCAAACTAACTTTGGGAGGAACTCAGTTTATAGTTTAGCTTTGAAACAAAGACAGCAATAGTCCTTTGCCAAAACAAACCTTACTGCCTGTGGACTAGACCACTTAAAATCACAAGATTAGAAGTTATGGTTATCTTACTAAATTCAAGATATAGCTATTTTCATGAAACCTATATTAATGTCTTATTTATTAAAAATTACATAAGCAAAGATCATTCTGTCTTGGTTGGGTTTATAGTTTTATAACCCCTATGCCAAATTTTGAAACCTTATAGTATTTGTCAGGAATAAGTGTGAAATTGCTTGATTAATAAATGCAAACAAAAATGTATACTGGCAATTCTTAAGACATTTCTAATATTACTTTACCAATAATTTTAAAGCTAGCTTATGTATTAAAGATTTTACTTGTTACGTAAACATGAAAAAGCATTTGACTAGTCTTTTCTTTTTTTCCTGATAAAGTATTTGATTCAAGCACTTTTATATTCTTAAGCCAATTAATTAGAGCTCTTTTATATATTTTCAGTAGTGAAACACTGTGTATACAACACATAAATACATAGATGTATTAGGCATGTCAATAGAAGTACATCTTATAGGGTCATAAAGACCCTTTTTTCTCCTATCTTAGACTTTCAAATTGATGATAACCTGTTTCACAAGCCTAGGCAGTTGTCAGCTAAATAGCCTTAAATTTGCAAATTAAAGGAAACAACTCAGGTGGAAATCAAATAGCAAAATTTACATCATAAGGCATGGAGAGAAAAAGTATGATGTGCTAGAGGGAAATTAAAACTGATTTAATTGCCAACTAAAATTATAAAAATGATACAAATTATAAAGGCCTTTTAAATGTATATACACACATATACACACACATACAAAGATCCTATAGCTTCTACTTCAGAACTTTAGCCGTGAGATAAATACAAATTCACCACTTTGCAAAAAAACCTGTTGGATCCAAACAGTGGTTTTTATCTTAATAAAAAAATAACAGCAGATTTAAAGCATGCAGAAAAGAAAGTAGAAAGAAAGAGAACTTGAGAACTCTGTAGTTTTAAGGTCAACCTTAAGATTCTTTTTCCTTAATGCAAATGTGCACATAGACCATATTCTTTCCATTTTACATCTATAAAACCTATGGAGTGCTCAAAAGGGGGGTCATTCTCCTTGTTTTCTCCTCGTTCTTAGATTATTTGTTATCTACTTTGTCTTAAAAGGAGAAGCTGAGATATGGCCTAGGGATTTTGTGTGGTGAATCTGTGTCTGCTGCTTGTGGGCAGGACGACACAGTGTATCACCACTGAGTCGTTTCCACCCTTTTACGTGTTTCAGTTTCTCTCTCCCGAGGTCTGTGACCTCTGAGAGGGCTCAGAATGCCAGGTGATTAGCCCTTATATGCGTTTCCTGGATGAGCTATTTTTTAAAAAAGTAATTTTTGTTGGGAATTTCCCTGTAGGGCTGCTGCATGTCACAGGGGGGTCAACCCCCCAGACACTCCCATGAGGCCCCTGGTCACCCAGGGGCGCCTTTTGGCTGGGAGGAGAAAAATGCCCTTTCTCTTCCGAGCTGAGAAAACTGTCTCTCATTTACCTATGAAAACAACAGTTCAGTTCCTCATGCAAATGCACACAGACAAGCCAAAATGAAATTAATTCGGGGAGAAAAAGCAATAGGGAAGACCCTTTAGAATGTATCTTCGAACTAGAATTAAGATCCTTAAACAACTTCCTAGGAGAAAAGAAAAAAAACAACAGCCAAGATCACTTCCTGTAAACTGTGCTCAGCCACCCCTAAATTTGTAGCTCTCGTCTGCCATTACACACACCAAACTCAAATCCTCTCACAGTACAAGGTAATCTCTGGTATCCCTAAAGAGGTCGGGTTATGCAATACAGGAAAACAGAACTTTAGACCTAAGAAGAATCTGCCCATGACTCTTGAAACTCCCAAGAAAGCAGAACTCCCCCAAAGGGGTGAGTGGGGCATTTGTTCTGATTCATTTAAAGGGGTTCGAATCATTAGAAGCCTTCTCTAAATTTTTTGGTACTGCAGATGGCAAAGGGGGAAGGCGGTATAGGGTGGAAGAAAAGTAAACGAAAGAACATTTGTTGTTTTTTAAGACAGGAAGCAAATACAGAAACCAAGTGCATTTTTTTCCCTCTTTTGCAGCTGCAAGGAGTTTTAGCCAAATTAGAGAGGATTTGTTACTCATAATTTGGAATTCTGACTCGGATTTGACCAAGTCAGGTAGAGTTAGTCAAATCTGATGGGAGAAAGACTGGAACAAACAATAAAAATACCCCCAACAATATGATCACTGAGCGCTGTAATGGTAAGGGGAAATTAAGACCAGCTGGTTGTTAAACTTTAGCCAAGACAAAACCCCAATTCTGCTACTTACCTAGGGATGGGTCTCAGGCTAAAGGCTGCTTTCTACCATGCTAGAAGCAGGAAAAAAACCTCAAACTCGTCCTCCCTGCCGGGAGCAAGCTCAAACTCCATAAAGGAGTTACCTGTCTTCCATCATTATGGAAGCTGAAAAGCTTGCCTTTCTTGTTGGAAGCAAGTAAAAATCCAAAAAAAAGGGGTTGTACAGCAAAATAAACTTTTGATTTCAATCAAATTTTGGGAGATCAGGGATTTTCTGGAGTAAGTGCTCCCAGACCTCAGCAAATTGTCCTATTGGTTTGAGCCATAAAGTTAGCTTATGTTGGTACCAAGCACTGATAGCAGATTTGTCAAAGGTCAGGGGTACCTCCACCCGGAATCCCTCCATGGTTACCAAAATGTGAAACCCGAATATCTGAGATAGGTCTCAGTTAATTTAGAAAGTTTATTTTGTCAAGGTTGAGGACGTGCACCTGTGACACAGCCTCAGCATGTCCTGACGACATGTCCAAGGTGGTCAGAGCACAATTTTGTTTTATACATTTTAGAGAGACATGAGACATCAATCCACATATGTAAGATGAACATTGGTTTGATCTGGAAGGGCGGGACAACTTGAAGAAAATGGGGGACAACTCGAAGTGGGGGGGGAGCTTCCTGGCCATAGGTAGACAAGAGACAAATGGTTGCATTCTTTTGAGCTTCTGATTAGCCTCTCCAAAGGAGGCAATTAGATATGCATTTATAATAAAATGGGAGACAGGTTTTTCCAGTTCCCAGCTTAACTTTTCCCTTTAGCATAGTGATTTTGGGGCCCCAAGATTTATTTTCCTTTCACAATATGATTAGGTTAATAGTGATTTGTCTTATAACCTTTCAGGAACCTCTTTACTGAAAATGAGAATATTGTGAATAAATTATCATTTACGTGCTCCCATTGTGGAATGTGATCATAATTTTAGCAAAGGGCTTGCTGATTACTGGACTGAGAATCACCAAAGAAGTGAGATAAAATGTGTGGAAGGGTTTGGAAGGCCTCTGCAAAGAGCAGGGAGAAGGGAGTGGAGAAAGATAAGGCAAAAGCACACAGAAATGAAAAAGAGTACAGTAGGTCCTCTGTACCTGATGGTTCCATATCAGCAGATTCAACCTATTGCAGATCAAAAGTATTTGAAAAAAATAATGAGAAATAAAAATAAAATCCTAAGACCCCCAGCTGACCGAACAGACCTCCTCTTGGCTAAGGGGAACCCCAGAGAAACCTGAAAAGTGGAGTTCCTGGCCATGAAAGGATAGGAGGTAAGACATGCCTCAATAGGCCTTTTTCTTATTAATTTTTAACCCAAATTCTTTCCTAAGGAGTAAGCAGAAATCAGTGGTGGAAAATCAGAAATGGACGACTCATTCCTTTATCATCCTTAGCCAAGTATCTGGGGCAGTGACCAGATTCTCCTTCCCGTTTGTGGTTTCAACACAGCAACTGACCAGCATTCCTTCCTGATAAGAGGCCACCGATCATGGAGTGGTTCCGGCCGGTCTACAAATGACGTACAGTGAGGGTTTTCACATCCTCTGCTTCACCTTTTGACATCAGAAGGCTGAGAACTCCACCCTCTGATCATGCTAACACACGATTTTTTGTACATGTGACCCATGAAGAGGCATGAAATTCGATTGGATATATGCATGCTTCTTTCATAAATATTCATAAATCCTCCTATAGCTTATTAAATATGTATACTTACACAACCCATCCAGCACAAATTCCTGTCTTATCCTTCCCTCCCTCAAAGTGTTTGCTCTCAGCTTTTACTGGAAGCTATGCATCCCAGCCTGTGGCATGGCCAGCCTGCAGGCTGCAACCCTTTATGAGAAATACAGCTCTCCTTTCCAAATTTATAAACCTTGTGGTTCTTCAGTTGACAATAACAATACAACAGTAAAAAATAATCCAAATAAAATATAGTATAACAATTATTTACATAGCATTTATAATGTATTAAGTGTTATAAGTAATCTAGAGATAATTCAAACTATATGGGAGGATGTGTGTAAGTTATATGCAAATATTGCACCATTTTATATAGAAGACTTGAGCATCCACAGATTTTGGTATTCTCTTGGAGTGCTGGAACCAATCCCCTGTGGATATGGAGGGATGGACAGCTATATTATGAAGTGTGGGTATGACTGAGAACCAAATGACATTGCCTTAGTATCAGTGGTCAGTTGCCTGAAGAGTCTTGAGCCCCTCAAGCTGAGCCAGTGGGAAGAACAATTTTGTGGGGCCTATGCCTGTTAAAACTGCTCTTTCAGACTAGATAGTTCTAGCAGAATCTTAGTGGCCCCAGCCTGTTTGGAAATGCCTGGAACTTTTTCAACAAAAGCAGAGACTCTTCCTTGATGGTGGAGAAGCACAAAGGGGAGCCAGGAAAAAGCACACATCTTGCTCAAGAAAGCTTTGGAGAAACAAAGACTGTAGAGAGAAAGTAAACGAACACTACAGAATCAAAACAAAAATAAAATCACTATTTATGAAGAAAAACTGGAAGGAAATACAGTTGATATGGTGATGGGATTTGAGCTATCCTTTATTCCAAATTTTCTGCGATATGATTATATTGTAAGTTTTTCATTTTAAGAGAAAGCAATTCCGGCAGTTTGGTGTGTGTGTGTGTGTGTAATGGGGTAGCGGGTGGTGAGCAAGCCCTGGACTTGTAGTCAGGGGCTCTAGGTTAAACTTTAGCTCTGTTACCAGCTGCTCACTTCTGAGCTAGTTATTTAACTCCTCTCTGCCTTGGTTTCCTTATGTTGAAAGCTGAAATCAACATAAATTCCGTTCCTGTGTTTAACAATACTGAGACCAGGCATATGTTCCTGTTCCCATGTTAAAAAATACTGAGAACAAACAAAAATAACTTAAGCTACTTGCTCTAGGAAATAATAGTTCCTAGAAGATAAGACTGTTAACTAACTAAAATAATTCACCTATGAAGACTAACAGCTTACTCATAAAGACTTGTTCAAGTCTTTCCTGTGCCCACCAATCCAAAGCTAGTATGTCATAAACTCGGCCCAATCCTAGTTTTGCACCTTGTAAAACTCACCTTAAAATCACCCAGCTCAGGCCCTAAAACTCTATAAAGATACCTCCAACTTACCCCTTCTGAGACACTACTAAGACTGTCAAGATGGTGTTCTTCCTTACCGCAGTGGGTCTGATCAGGATACCCCTCAACTGCTTTGCATGGTACTGTAACAGGTTCTCCTGGCAGGTTTTTTGAGGACTTGACAATATGTTAAAGAGGATGGTTGGACTCTATACTCTCAGAAGTCCCTTTTATTTCTCACTTTCTCAAATTCGTGTTGGTGACATTTTCTTCTTGTTGGCTGTCTTTCTGACATGGATTCAGTCACTTTTACAAACTTTTTTTTCAGGCTTTGTTATTTTTCTTTTTCCTTCCTTAATTTGAAAGTGCAATCTAAGCTGGGCATTTCAGAGGAACAGCCACTGGTAGGTTCTAGCTGCAATTAAGAAGCTGAAAGATGGATAGTGGTGATGGTTGTGCAACCATGTGAATGTATTTAATGCTACAGAACTGTACAATTAAAATGGTAAAAATGATAAATTTTATGTTATGTATATTTTACCAGACTTTTTTTTCTTATTAATACAGTATTTATTTGTCTTTTCTCTGTCAAAACCTGAGCCAACCACGTTCCCCAGGCTGCCTGGGGAGGTATAGGAAAAGGAACACACAGGGCTGACCACACATGGGAGAAAGAACTATGGGAGGAGGAGATGGCTCCTTCACATGGCAGAGAGGATAAGAAAGGCCACCATCAGGCAAAAGCACCCCATGGCCTCTCAGAGGGCAAAGCCTAGAATGGCGTAGAAGAGCTGTTGCTTCAGAGAAGGGTTCCTGGCATAACCAGTGATGAGGCTCCCAAACACAGTCCCAATCTGAGCCCCAGAGCCAGCCACCCCAACTGTGGCAGCCCCAGCTCCAATGAACTTGGCTGTTGTGTCGATGTCCCTTGAAATGGTGCTGGTTTGGAAGCTGCGGCTAGAGACAAGTGAGGTAAGGGGACGTGAGACTGCCAAGCTGCTGAGGCTCTCATCTGTCAGTATCTCCGGTCATTTCAGCACCACTGCAGATAGCCGACGGCTCAGCAGCTGTGAGGTGCTCTTGACCAATGAGGGAGAGGAGACGAACTTGGAGCAGGCGAACGTTTTCAGGGGCTGAGGGGCTGTAGCTGGAGAGCTGCTCCCAGTGCAGAGAAGACAGTACCAGAATTTTTTTAAAAGAAGAAGCTAAAGGCAATTTCCTCTTTCCAATATTTACACTGGCACCATAGGATGCCAGCAAAGGGCTGCTGGAAACTGTTCCTCTTCTAGGTTAAAAGACATATACATGAAATGTACAGGTCTAGAGCTTGTTAGAGTAAGGAGGTGCTCAGTGTCCAGCCTCCTCCTCCTCCTTCTCCTCCTTTCTCCTTCTTCTTCTCTGGGGAAGAGTAGGAGAGGCAACACTTTCTTTCCTATTCCTATTTAGCTGGATTTCAAACCTAAGAGTATAAAGACAGAGTGGGTAAATACCCAGAACCTGGTTCAGGAATGTCTTGGTTCAGTATACCTCTCTATTCTGACCCAATTTTTGCACTGGTGGATTGGGGTACAATGACAAGCAGGGTAACGTTATGGTTAGACCAATGTTAAGTTTAGGGAGAAGGTGGATGTAACTTGAGGAGAGGCAGACGTGGTTAGAAATGGCAGACACAAGCAGTATATCTGAGTATCAATTTTTCTTTGGCAGTGAAAGCATAAGGAATACACAGGTTATTTTATGTACATATAAGCTCGATAAATCTGGCATTTCTAGCTCTCACCAAAAGGTCCATCCAGTGTCAGCTATATAATTTGTGGGGCCCAGTGCAAAATGAAAATGCAAGGTCCTTTGTTCAAAAAGCAGTGAAAAAATGCTGTTTAAAAAAGCAGTGAAAAAAGCTTTAAAATATAAAGCTTTTCCCTTTTGTCCATGGTCTCTCTCTTTGGACTTTCATGGTGTTTTCTATCTGTGATTTAATGTAGTTCTAAGTGAAGAAAAATTAAAATTTTAAATTATTAGAATGAATTTTACCATTCATTTTTGTACTGTGCAGTGACTATTTAAGTCATATGTGGAATAATCAAATATGCGATTTGTCTTTTGTAGTTTGTATGTGTGTATGTGTTTCATTCTTATCAGAACAGTGGGAATGCTGCAGAAAAGAACCATTTTTATTCTACTTCTTGATGTACACACATTCTACCAACACTCTCTACCTTCAGCTTACTGATGAGTAAGGAAGAGTTGAAAGGAAAGGAAAAGGTTTGCAAAGACAGGGCAACCCTTTTCCTTTCCTTCTATGTTATCATTTTCTGTGGAAGTGGTTGGTTAACATGGAGGAGTAATATGAGTAAGAAAGTATATGATAGAGTTCCTTGGTCATTCGTGTTTCGGAGAATGTCATTGCTTTCTTTCTGTGTTCAAAGCAAATTCTAGTTTGTATGGAAAACATGATCTCTCAGGACTGTCAGCAATCACACTTATTTACTCATGGATGTAACACACTTACCTTGTACTTGCTGTGGGTCTCAGTGAACTCTCACGCATTGCGGGCCCATTGGAATTCTGTGCTTATGGAGCATCACAAAAGCTATATCTGAATGGGGTGGCAAGAAATGGTGGACACACATACAGTGTGTATCTCCTCTGTTCATGCTCCATTGAAATCCCATTGGACATCTACAAAACATAACCTCAAAGATAAAATGATTAAGAATTTCAAGATGGTGACAGCAGAGTATTAAACCAAGCCTGGGGTCTTTCTGAGTGTGGGGCTTGGTGGGACTGCACAGGTTTTGTGTTCATGAAGTGGGCCCTGGACCCATCAGAGTATGATATTACATCTAAAAAAAATACTAATCTGACTCCAAAAATATCCATGAAAATCAACTTTTACTGAAATTTTCTTGAGATTACTGAGGAGAGGGTGTCAAAGTACACCACCAGGTAAAATTTCCCACAAATCCTTATAAGTTTCTCTCTCACCAAAGAGAACTCTTTGAGGCAGCTGTTATGTTGGCAGTCTCTGGCCCCTGGAGTTCCAGGCATTGGGATGAATGAGGGGGAAGATGGCCTGGATCAGTTTATAGCTGGCCCCCCTAATTGACTATAAGCACTTGCTTCCCTAAATAAGCCAGTTGTCTAAGGAGAACCAGTTGGGATGGATTGAAGGATTTATTTCACTTTACTTTATCAGAATGGCTAGTCCATGGACATATAAGGCGACTGAATTAATTTTTGTAAGTTTTGAAATAAAAGGGTGGGGTGAGAAGGAAAACAAATTAATAACTCTTTAGCGCATGATGCACATGGAAGTTCCTTAGTGGCTCAAAGTGAGCGCCCCCATTGGGATTTGAAACCAGCTCTCTCTGCTTCTAAAGCTGGGCTCTTTCCACTTGATTGTGCTGGTTCCCATAAAAGGGAAGGCAACTCTTGAGCAACCACTGTATGCCAGCCATGTGGAAGATGTTTTATGTGACAAATATGTGATGGAGGTATTACGAGTTCCCATTTTCCTGATGAGGAGACTGAGGCTTGGTGAGGCTAAGCACCTTGTCCAAGGTCACAGAGCAAGTAAGTGACAATGCCAACACCCTTGTCATTTCTGAGTCCAAAACTCATGTTTCCTCAGTTTGCACGAGGCTAGGGAAGAACCTAGCTCTCCTAGCTTCCCCTTCCTTAGTCTGTTCAGAATATCAGGCTGCTTCCATCATTAAATCATTTTTGGTTGATTGATTGATAGACTCTAAAGAGCTGTACTTTGCTTGTCCAGGGATATAGGACTTGATGTGGAGGAAGGAAGAGGGACTCCGCCAATCATCTCTTTGATTTAATTTTTCCACAGTCAAGCCCCTTCTCCAGGGCCTGTTAATTTTCTCCACTTTGGTCCTCCCCAGAACAGTTTCTAGGGTTGGTGGGGCATGGGGGAGGGGTGGGGTAAGGGTGGTCAGGAATGAAGAAAGCGGAGGACCATATTTGTAATTCCTTTCCTTTTTGTCCTGCCCCAAGCTCTGTTGGGATATTTCTTCAAACATGTTTAGTGACCTGTCACCACAGGGATTTGCTGAGTTAGTTCAGTGGAAAGAGTTTGAACTTACATGAGATTTTAATTTTGGCTTCTGACACTTTAACCCAGGTAGGTTAGAATTGCAGCGCTTGTAGCCAAAGGCTATCAAAAAGCTTCTGGAACAAAAATCAGTTACTTTTTTTCAGAATAAATTGTGAGATAAAAACAAAGTGTCACTTCTGGTTTTCAAATATAATTCGTACTTAATGATCTGTAAATGTTTTGTGGGAGGTCTACGTTTCTTTCTTCATTTCTGGAGGAATGAATGAAGTGAGGGTGAGGAGATCTGTGAGGTGGCAGCATTCCTGGACCTCAGGCTCTGAGATTTGTCTGAGCATTTTGTGTTTTGTATTGATGGGTGACTCTCAACTGACTAGACTGGAAAGTTTCTCCCAAATAACATCCCACTGAAATAAAAGGTAGTCATGGTGGTAGGGGCAATGGAGAGAGGGAAAATCCACCCTGAAGGTTCTCTTCTAGACTCGTGGGCCTCTGAGGAATAAGGGCAGGAAGGAGCTTCTGTGCAACGTAAGAAGGCTTGGTCTCTCAGGTTCTTTGGGTTTATGAATCCCCGGTGACCATTCTGTGCTGTCTGCATTCCTGGGCATAGCCAGTGGCCTGCTGGCTTTTAAATATGAGCACCTGTGAAATTTGCCTGTAGGCTTTCTCTGGCTGCTGGTTCAAGCCAAAAATGCCAGAGAGTTAATTCCCCCATGCTCTCCTTCTCCCCAGCAGCCCTCAACAATGACTGAAGTGAGTTGGTGGAGAAATTCCCCAGCTTCCTAATCCCTTGGCAGGGGAAACTTCGAGATGTGTCCATCCAGTCTCATGGAGTTCTCTAACAGGATTGGGCTCCATTTATTGGCTGCCTTTCCTTCCCTGACTCACTTCCCCCCTCCTTTACTGGTGTTTTCTGGGATCACCTCCCAAATAAACTTGAAGTCTTGTCCTGTTTCTGTGGGAGCCTAGCATAAAACAGACCCTTTGTAGCCAAAATGGCTTTCCTCCAAAGTGACAAGAAAGCTGCAGACACTACCTCATCTGCTGGGGGCAGTATGGGAGTGCTTCTTTATTGTTGAGCAGCTTAGAAAAAGCCAGTTGAATGGTATTGCCTACATTTTCTTCTAGGGTTTTTATAGTTTTGGGTTTTACATTTAAGTCTCTAATCCATCTTGAGTTAATTTTTGTATAAGGTATGAGGAAGGGGTCCAGTTTCAATTTTCTGCCTATGGACAGCCATTTCTGCAGATGAATAGCCCAAAAGTAATTGCAACAAAACTAAAAATTGACAAATGGGATCTAATTAAACTAAAGAGCTTCTCCACAGCAGAAGAGACTATCATCAGACTGAATAGGCAACTTACAGAGTGGAAGAAAATTTTGTAACCTATCCATCTAACAAAGATCTAATATCCAGAATCTACAAGGAACTCAGACAAATTTACAAGGAAAAAACCAAACAACCCCATTAAAAAGTGGGCAAAGGATATGAACAGACACTTCTCAAAAGAAAACATTCATGCAGCCAACAAACATGAAAATAAGCTCAAGATCGCTGATCACTAGAGAAATGCAAATCAAAACCACAATGAGATACCGTCTCATGCCAGTCAGATGGCGATTATTAAAAAGTCAAGAAACAGCAGATGCTGGCAAGGTTGTGGAGAAGTAAGAATGCTTTTACACTGCTGGTGGGAATGTAAATTACTTCAACTATTGTGCAAGACAGTGTGGCAATTCCTCAAATATATAGAACCAGAAATACCATTTGACCCAGCAATCCCATCACTGGGTATATACCCAAAGGAATATAAATCATTCTATTACAAAGATACATGCACATGTATGTTCATAGAAGCACTATTCACAATTGCAAAGACATGGAATCAACACAAATGCCCATCAGTGATAGACTGGATAAAGAAAATGTGGTAAATGTACACCATGGAATACTATGCAGCCACATAAAGGAATGATATTATGTCCTTTGCAGGGACATGGATGGAGCTGGAAGCCGTTATCCTCAGCAAACTAACACAGGAACAGAAAATCAAACACTGCATGTTCTCACTTATAACTGGGAGCTGAACAATGAGAACACATGGACACAGGGAGGGGAACAACACACCCCACCTGTCAGGAGGTGAGGTGAGGGGAGGGAGAGCATTAGGAAAAATAGCTAAAGTACGCTAGGCTTAATACCTAAGCGATGGGTTGAAAGGCACAGCAAACCACCATGGCACACGTTTACCCTGTGTAACAAACCTGCACATCCTGCACATGTACCCTAGAACTAAAAATTAAAATTAAAATTAAAAAAAAAAAGAAAAAGCCAGTTGAATGAATGACTCACAGCTGGAGGGTATCTTGGTGCTCCAGGTGTGACTGAGCACTTGGGGTCTCAGTGCAGCCACAAGGAAATCAGCTCTCCTCAGCAGGGAGCTCTGGCAGGGTTGTTTTCTGTCTGGGTTGGCCAAGTAAAAGGCAGAGCTCTTTGGAGTCTAGGGGAGTCCTGGGGTGCCTGAAGTTCTGTGAGCTTTCAGTGGTGCTTTCAATTTTAGCCCGAGGTCTTATGAGAGATCCAAAGACAGCAGGTCTCAGCTATACCTTCTAGTAGCTTATAATCCCGAGGGGTAGGATGAGGCAGGTGTTCAAACACTTCCTATCCATGGTGGAAGGGAACAGGAGAAACAAGACTTTCTGTAATGAGTGTTGACAATCATGGATTTTGTTAAGCATCTGAGCTGTTAACTTGAGGCATTTGGAAATAAACGGGGACACAAATTTGCTTTCACTAAATGGCACTGTTATAGGAAAAGCAACTTATCAATCATAGAAAATAATGAAGCCACAAAAGTTCATATCTAGAAGACCCACATAAAATTGCTGATAATGACCGAGTGGCAGAAATGTAGATTGAGAAATATATCTTTGAATATAATATTCAAAAGGAGCTAATTTATTTTAGATGAGTAGGTCAAAGAAAGCTGTATTATTTTTAATTACTGTATTATTCATAGCAATATTTTGAATTTGTCTGGCACCTTTCTTTTGAGGAGCTTGAGGCATTTCACATATATTATCTCATTTATCTTTTATAACATCCCAGTGGAAATATATATGATTAACTCTCTATTGCCATTGGACTACATTTTTGTAAATTCTCTTTCCTGGGAATGAATGAGGCCACATCATTACAGAAGCAGATGCTGGCTGGAAGTCACCTACAACTTGCTACTGAATGCAAGTTAATTATAATAGCTCAATATTCCGATTTTTCTTTGGGAAGCCATTTTGCCTCTCTCCACCTCAGTTTATAGGAAAACAAAGGAGCCTAGTTAATCACAATAGTTATGAAATCAACCCACAACCTTTGAAAAGAAAAAACCCTCATGCACTGTAGAAAACCGTCATGCAGAGTTAATTATTACATATGGAGTTTGCTAGTTACAGATGAATATTGATGTAACATTTCAATAGAAAAAAGGTTATATAATGAACTTTCTCTGCCACCCACTTTTAAGTGGGAAAAACTCTACTTAACAGAAAGTGCCTGGTTTTGGTCCTAGCTGAAAGGTAAATTTCTTTGTCAAGTTAGGGAACACTCTGTCCAATTATTATTGAATAATAGTATTTAAATCCCATTTCTACTGTGCCCAAAGAGGAAAATTTAGATATGGTTTTTCTCATTAACTTGAAACACTACAAAGTTCATCCATGACTTCTTCTCTATAAATTACTCTCTAGTAAGGTTTGCCAGAAAAAGTAAAAAAAATTATTTTTCCAAGTCATAACTAAGGAGTAGTAGGAGGTCTGTGAGCAGCTTTGTAGAACTCTGGGAGCCATTGTCATCTTAAGGCTTGAGGATATGGGTGCTAAAAATGGGCCACCTATGTTGTCTTGGGAGGAGGATCGTCCCTTCCTTTCCCCATGGTCTGCATGGCTTTCTGGCTTCAATTTGTGTTGAGGCCTTCAGGATATGGGTAAACACCTCATTAAACATACAAAAAAGAGGCTCTCACTCAAACATTGTCAAAAATCTGGGTCAAGAGAAGTTTTTTAACCCTGAAATATTGTTAGGCTTTACAGTCTGAATTTAGGGTAACCCTTTCAATAATTTAATTTTTGTATTTCTACTCTGCAGAAAGTTCCATAGGATTTACAAATCCCCCTTCTGTTGAAAAGGCATGCCAAGAGAACAGAAATGGTCACCCTGTGAAATACAGCAGAGGAAGCTCTGCTCCCCCAGGGAAGCTCACAATTGCTCCATAGCCCGTTTGAACTGGATGAGGTCCTTTTGTTGATTTCAGCTCAGTTTCATCTATGTCTGATTAATAGAGGTGCCCCACTTCCAATCTCCTGCCAGGGTTCATCCTGTACTTGGTCAGAAAATTCTCCAGTGGTCATACTAGACCTCTTGGTAGGCTTTAAATAGGTAACTTTATAAGCATTATATTTTCTTTTCAGTAACCTCATAGTCATCTATAAGAATGATTAAGTAAATCTGGCTTCTTTTAGTTCTTTTGATTCAACAGATCTGTCTCCTGTTTATAAATCCCTTTCCGTAATCAAACCCTTCTGGCCATTCCTTGTAGCCTCTTGACTCCAAACAGCTACCAAAACTGTAAATAAAGGGCTGCTGGATACGTAAACAATCCCTTTCTGCTGTCAAGAAACATGTGCTTTATACAAACCATGAAAATGGAGAGTAAGAAGTAGGTGAAGTAGAAAGTAAGAGGGATAGATATGTCAGTGCTTGGAACATAGTAGGAATGCTCCAAATATGTAGTGATTGCCACCAAATTAAAAATGCAGTCTTCCACATTGGTCAGGCCTCTTTTCAGTCCCCTGGTGTCAGAAGTGGGGGTTATAATATACTTAGAATGGTGGCAAATGGATCAGAAGTTCTAGTGACAATTTGTCGGCTGGTATGTTTTGGCAGTTTAAGTTTTCACGTGCGGTAAGGATTTTCTACATGTTATTTCTTTAGTTTTCACAGCATCCCTGACAGCCCCAAGAGCTTCTTGGGTGCACATTGTGTACAGGGTATGGCACACATTGCAGTGGGATCATGGGCAAGATACAGGACACAGGTATTATCCACCTGAAAGAGGCACAGTATCATTTAATGGGATGGATTCATATTGTGTATCCTCATACCATTTTATTAGTATAATTATTTTTGAATAATGGAAAAAAGTAGGGGAGGCAGCAAGTCATTTGGAAATTATAAGCATTATCGCTTGTTTACAGGTCTAAGAATTGTGATAGAGGTAAGCATGCAGTGCTATGCAAACACAGAAAAGGGGAACTTGGTCCAGCCTAAAGATTTAGAGAAGGCTTCCTGGAGGATGAGATAGTCTAAGCTAGGTCTTGAAGGATGCACTGGAGTTAGCCACGCTCAGGAAGAGGGTGAGAGCAATATGGACAGGAAATCGAACGTGAATAAACACACAAAGGCCTTCGCACGGGGAAATCCTGGTCTTTCAGTTTTACTAAAGAGTGGGAGGTGAGATTGGAGACCAGTCATAGAAGGCCTTAATTTATTCATTTACTTACTCACTCATTATTCAACAAATATTTGCTGAGTTTCTGCAAGGTGGCAGGCAGTGTTCTAGGCATTCTGGCTACAGAAATGAACAAGACAGACAAGGCCTGGTTCACAAGGAACTTACATTCTGGTGTTGGGAGGGGCTTGTAGATTTCACCCCAAGTAACTAGGTCTTTATGCAACAGAATAGGCATCAGAGAACCACTGAAGGGTTTTAAGCAGCGAAATGACATGGTCAGATCTGTGTTTTGGACAGATTGCTTTAGTCTCGATAGATATAAGTGTGACTCTAATACTTGGTGACTGTAATCAGAGTAGTTAAGCCAATGCTGCCAGGAAAATTTTTGATGATTTGCCTATTTGAGAACAAAGGACATTTGGGTTTATATAAGAAAGAATTTATTGATGCCAAAACACTGAAATATGGAAGGGCTTATCATTCAACCTCAAGAATTGTTCAAGAAGATAATGTCTATACTTTCTCTATGAAAAAACAATGAACGAAATGTCTTGAATGGATCAATTGTTCTCTTAAGTTAAGCAAGAAAGTTGAAAGGTTCAACAGATGCCCTTTTGGAATTTCTTATGGCTTTATTACTTTATGATTTATGAAGTGAAAATAACTACAGTATAAACTGTGTACTTAAGACTGGGAGTAAGGATGTGATCAAAGTTCTGGGAGCCTGGTCAGGGTAGGAGGTTTAATTTTTTTTTCTTCCAATTTTACAGAGAAGTGATTTATAGAGAACTTATCACAGAGTAGCTGGAACATGGAAGACCTTGATATATTATATGATTTTTAGTTATCTCCTCTTCCCCCCATCCTTTTCCTCCTTCTTCAATCCCACTGTTTCCATTTGTCCTAGAGGGTTGAGATTCCTTTTACCATATTATTGTGTATGTTTTAGTTGAGTGAGTTTATTACAAATGCCTACTAAATGGGCTTCATTTTTATTCACTGTGGATGATTATAGCATTGTTCCCAATAATGCAAGCTTGCCTTCCCTATAAGAGAATTATGTATCCTCACCTGTTTCCAGGTAAACTTGCCATGGCTCCTTGAGGAGGACTATATTTCCCTATCCTATTGTCAGTCTTGACTGTGTGACTTGCTTTGGCTAATGAAATATGAGCATAAGCTTTATGTGCATTTGCCTACTCTCTTATTCATTGTAAGGTCCCAGATAGGACCCAAGATGAAGGAGCAGCCCCTAAAATGAAAACAGAGAGCTGGTGTCAACCCATGGCAGACAAAAAATTTCTAAGTAAGAAATACCCTTTGTTGTTGTAAGCTACTAAGATCTGGAGATTATTTGTTACTGCAACACAATGTAGCAAAAGCTGCCTGATACATATAATCAATAGATGTTAAATTCAATGACAATGAAAGATAGTGGCAATGAAAATATCTTTACTTTTAGACTTCCAAAGCTTGCACTAAACAATGTTTATGCAATGAAAGTTCAGTTTCTTACAAAGTCAAAATTAGACCATTCCTTGGTATTCACTTGTTGAACCTTAAACCACGGTCCTTATTGGCATAAAAAAGTCTGCCCTACTAAAGGATTTGAGGATGTTAACCGGTACTGTGCTTTAATAAAAAAAAGAACACTGAATTCTGTTGGAATGTGAGCTAGTGGTCCACAGTAGTAATCTGAATTTCCCGTCATGTTTAGAAATGAAATAGGGGTTGCAAAATGTTGTCCCAGCTCCTTATGTAACCCAAGACCAAGACATTCACTTGATTTAATGGTCTTCTGGCTTCTAAATTTTTTGACTTGTGAATGTGTCTATTTTTTGAAGCTGAAGATGTTTGACTATGTTTTATTTTGTTTCTTTGTTTTAGCTAACTGAACCCCCTACTTTCATAGTGTGGCACTATTAGGACACTCTGGTGGGACTTTCTGTCTGCTTCTTCCTGTGCTGGCTTTCTGAAAGGGCCACTTCCTCACTTTGATCAGCTTCTCCTCCTGTTTTCTCTTCTACCTGATGGTGCTTTAAACCCACTTGGTTTCTTTTTATTATCTTATGAGCTATCTATGCTGAACATGTATTCGAGATTCTTTAATGAGGGCAAATGAATATGAAGGTAAAACCTTCTCTTTTTATCCTATTAAAAATTGTGAATGAATATTGAACTGTCTCAATGAATGAGTGATAAGATTGTCCTCAGGGATTTGAGTGGTGTAACAGAATTGGCTGCCAGGGTAAAGAATACATTTGTGAGGATAGGAAAATTCAGTGTATCCAAGGGGACCCTATCATACGCCACAAAACTTGCAGTCTACTCACTATTATTAGTTACAAGAGACAGAACTTGACCTCAAGCTATATGTATATGTATATATGTGTGTGTATATACACATACACACATACATATCAAACATATATGTACACATACATTATACAATATATAAAATGACTGCTTGCTATCTATATATTGTGGGAGAAAAGCTTTTCCTTTACCAACTTATGTTCAAGTGGTGGGGCCTGTAAATTAATTGACAACAAATACAATATGAGAAAACTTTATTTCACACGCATGTGGGGACACTCAATAAGAGTTGGCATGCTGAACAGCCAGTGCTGCGGGTTTATATACCAGCTTAACAAAAAAAGGGGTTGTAGGGCTTCAATGGGAAGTTATGGAAGGCTCTATTGGGCTTATTCATCCCGATGCTAATTGACAGTCTCCTTCCAGGTGGAACGCCCATCTCCCATCCCCCTGGGGCAGGGGAAAGGAATTTGTGGCAGCTGAATTCATACCTCCTGGTGCTAAGGGTAAGTAATCTCCAGAACAGGAAACTCCCTTAGGGTTAATGGCAGCTGTATTTTCAGGAGGCTCTGCCTAAGTTTAGATAAGGCTTCTTTCTGTGGCTGCTGTTTGTTCAGATGTTTTCAGTTTAAAGTAATCTTCATGCCACTCTGTTGGTCCCTTCTCTCTCTCTCTCTCTCTCTCTCTCTCTCTCTCTCTCTCTCACACACACACACACACACACACACACACACATCTATTTAAAATCTATTTAAAACATCTATTTAAAATCAGAGGTAGAATAACCTGAGGGCACAGGGACTGAAAAGAGGTCATCAGGGTTTACCCTATCTTCCTTTCCATCTTTCTGTCAGGCTCCCTCCATGTGGGAGGATTAGTGGCTGACCATGACCAGCCCCAAGCTCATATCCTCCCAGCTAGGCAGCTCCAGCAAAGAGAGCACCTTCCCATCACTGCTCTGGCAGCAGAGCTCCAGAGAGGATGCCACTTTACCTAATTGATTTCATGTGACCATGTTTGACTCAACTGTGGTCAAATGGAAGGGGTCCTCTGGGGTGCATGCTGTCTTATAGGTATGAGACCATGTGGAATGGGTATTCCACAGAGTTCTGTTTTGAGAAGAGAGGGGACTCCAGGCAGGAAAAAAAACAGGTTCTCCCTCTACTATTCTGCCTGTCTCCTTTGCCCTTGAATCTTTACCTCTATTTTAAGGAACTCTAGTAAAATACTAAATGTTTCTAAGGGAAATGGCATAAAATCAGTGAGATGGAATAACAACTGAAATCATGTTTAATGATTTGTTTTCCCCAAACCTAGTGATTCTTGTGTAAGTCTGAATCTTCTCTCTTGAGTTTTGTGCTGAGCTTTTGATTTTGATTTGATGCTGAGACATACAATAAGCCACTTCACCTTTCTACCTGATAATTACACACCCTTAAATTAAGACAATGATAACTTCACAGAGGTGTATGAGGTCTAATTAATTAAGGCCTGTAAAGTTCTTAAAGATCCTTGAATCGAAAGCACTTTACGAAAGTACAAAATGGTAATATTATGGGTGAAGCTCATGACAATAAGCTTCAGATTTTTTGGTTGTATTGAAATAGGTATCAAGTATCATTTGAAATATACAGGCTGGAACTAGGAAACCCATTTAGTATGCAGAGAACATGTTGTATCATGGTATATGAGTCTGTTCTCACACTGCTATAAAGAATACCACCTGGGACTGGGTAATTTATGAAGAAAAGAGGTTTAATTGACTCACAGTTCTGCATGGTGGGGAGGCCTCAGGAAACTTACATTCATGGTAGAAGGTGAAGGGGAGGCAAGGCATGTCTTTTTTTTTTTAACTGAGAAAAATCATGGTTTAACTAAAGCACTGAAAACAGCCCATATGAGACTCAGCAAATTGCTGTTGGTTAGTGTGACTAAATTGGTAGATAGAAAATTTCTATAGACATAGTGTGTTTGGATTTTAGCAAGGCACTGGTCAAAGCATGTGAGAAAGAACGAAGGATAACAATGAAACAGTAGTAGAGAATGGATGGGTTCAAAAGTGGTAGGTGGACTATATCCATACTGTTGACTGGTGACAAATCCAAACCACTAACATTGCTCTGTGGTCACATCCCATACATACTTCTGCATTGTTCCAATTAGCGGAGTACTAATCTTAGATGTATAAGTTGGAATTGCATTATGAATCTTATAAGATTACAAGATTCATAATTCAAGATTCATAATGCATTCATAAGATTATAAGATGAATAATGCAAATCCAACTTATAGGTAGAAATTATTCTGTTCTTTTTTTTTTTTAATACTTTAAGTTCTGGGATACATGTGCAGAACATGCAGGTTTGTTACTTAGGTATACACATGCCATGGTGGTTTGCTGCAACCATCAACCTGTCATCTACATTAGGTACTTCTCCTAATGCTATCCCTCCACTAGCATCCCCACCCCCTGACAGGCCCCGGTGTGTGATGTTCTCCTCCCTGTGTCCATGTGTTCTCATTGTTCAACTCCCATTTATGAGTGAGAATATGCGGTGTTTGCTTTTCTGTTCCTGTGTTAGTTTGCTGAGTATGATGGTTTCCAGCTTCATCCACGTCCCTGCAAAGGACATGAACTCATTGGCAAGGTACGTCTTACATGGTGACAGCAGTCAGAGAGCAAGTGAGCATGAGGAAGTACCACACTTTTAAACCATCAAGATCTCATGAGAACACCCTCACTATCACAAGAACAGCATGGGGGAAGCTGCCTCCATGATCCAATCACCTCCCAGCAGTTCTCTCCCTTGACACATGGGGATTAAAATTCAAAATGAGATTTGGGTGGGGACACAGCCAAACCATATCATTCCAGCCCCAGCCCTTCCCAAATCTCATGTCCTCACGTTTCAAAACACAATCATGCCTTCCTAACAGTCCCCCAAAATCTTAACTAATTCCAGCATCACCCAAAAGTCCAAGTCTAAAGTCTCATCTGAGACAATGCAAGTCCCTCCACCTGTGAGCCTGTAAAATAAAAAACAAGTTAGTTACTTTCAAGATACAATGAGGGTACAGGCATTGGGTAGATGTTCCCATTCCAAATGGGAGAAATTGGCCAAAACAAAGGGGCTACAAGGTTCCATACAAGTCCAAAACCCAGTGGGGCAGCCGTTAAATCTTAAAGCTCCAAAATGATGTCCTTTGACTCCATGTCTCACATCCAGGGCATACTGATGCAAGGGGTGGGTTCCCATGGTCTTTGGCAGCTCCACACCTGTGCCTTTGCAGGGTACAGCTCCCATAGCTGCTTTCACAGGCTAGTGTTGAGTGCCTGTGGCTTTTCCAGGTGCTCAGTGCAAGCTGTCAGTGGATCTACAATTCTGGGGTCTGGAGGATGGTGGCCCTCTCTCACAACTCCACTAGGCAGTATCCCAGTGGGGACTCTGTGTGGGGGCTCCAACCCCACATTTACCCTCTGCATGGCCATAGTAGAGGTTCTCCATGTGGGTTCTGCCCCCGCAGCAGACTTCTGCCTGGACATCCATATGTTTCCATATATCCTCTGAAATCTAGGCAGAAGTTACTAAAGCTCAACTCTTGTCTTCTGTGCACCTGAAGACCCAACACCACATGGAAGCTGCCAAGGCTTAGGGATTGCACCCTCTGAAGCAACAGCCCAAGTGTACCTTGGCACCTTTTAGCCAAGGCTGGAGCTGGAGTGGCTGGGACACAGAACACCAAGTCCTGAGGTTGCACAGAGCATCAGGGCCCTGGACCTGGCCATGAAACCATTTTTCCTTCCTGGGGCCTCTGGGACTTGTGATAGGAGGGGCTGCCTTGAAGATCTCTGACATGCCCCTGGAGACATTTTGCCCATTGTCTTGGCTGTTAACATTTGGCTCCTCATTAGTTATGAAAATTTCTGCAGCCAGCTTGTATTTCTTCTCAGAAAATGTGTTTTTCTTTTATACTTCATGGTCAGGCTGCAAATTTTCCACTTTTATGCTCTGCTTCCCTTTAAAATATAGGTTCCAATTTGTATGCTTTCAGGAAAAGCCAGATCACCTCTTGAATGTTTTGCTGCTTAGAGATTTCTTCTGCCAGATTCCCTAAATTATTTCTCCCAAGTTCAAAGTTCCACAGATCTCTAGGGCAGCGGCAAAATGCTGCCAGTCTCTTTGCTAAAGCATGAATAGCATGAATGACCTTTGCTCCAGTTCCCAATAAGTTCCTTATCTTCATCTGAGAACACCTCAACCTGGACTTCGTTGTCCATATCACTATCAGCATTTTGGTCAAAACCATTCAACAAGTCTCTAGGGAGTTCCAAACCTTCCCACATCTTCCTGTCTTCTTCTGAGTCCTCCAGCTCTTCCAACCTCTGTCTGTTACCCAGTTCCAAAGTCACTTCCACGTTTTCGGGTTATCTTTATAGCAGTGCCCCAAACTCCCGGTACCAATTCTCTATATTAGTCCATTTTCACACTGCTATAAAGATACTACCTGAGACTGGGTAGTTTTTAAACAAAAGAGGTTTAATTGACTCACAGTTCTGCCTGGCTGGGGAGGCCTCAGGAAACTTACAATCATAGTGGAAGTCAAAGGGGAAGCAGGCACCTTCTTCACAAGGTAGCAGGAGAGAGAGAAGAGAGATCAGATGAGGAAGTGCCACACTTTAAAGCCATCAGCTCTTGTGAGAACTCACTCACTATCACGAGAACAGCATGGGGGAAACCATCCCCCATGATCCAATCACCTCCCACCAGGTCCCTCCTTGGACACCTGGGGATTATAATTCAAAATAAGATTTAGGTGGGGATACAGAGCAAAACCGTATCATATGGTTTGATTTGTATCAGTCTCCAAATAGTCGTGAAGTTCTCTTTGACAGGTGGACAACTGAGGTGGGCTATCTAATTTAACTGAAAATTAACATTGGCAGCTGTTCCTGCTAAAAAGATAATCTGTCTTTCAAATTGAGTAGAGCAATGCTGACCCCTTTCCAGCTTCTTTCCCATACTTGTGGACAAATGACAGTTTCCCTCCTGCAAACACTAAACTCAGAGACATGCCGGGCCCTTTGTTCTAGGTCATGTCAAATGGGATCCACAGCTGCCCTCTACACTAACAGCCACTGATAGCAGTCCTTGCCTCTGTTTAACCCTGTTTTCACCATGGTACTCACTGAATGAGATAGATCAACACTGGCCTCTTACTTAGTCTTAATACCATCGAAAATCCTTCTGAAAATCTTCACTCCCAATGTAAAAAATTCTATTCACTCATGTTTGGAGTGCATGAATTCACTTATATTTTTGGATTTTGGGAATTTTGGAAAATACCTTGGATAGTTTCCCTGAAAGCAGACACTGTGATGGAGATTTGCATGCAGGAGGTTTTTTGAGGGGGTGTGAGTGATGAGGGAATCAGCATTAGGTAGAGGGAGATGCTGGGCTACAGAGTAGTTGTAACAGTGGCCTCAGTGATGCCACTGGCAGCTCTGCAGTTAGGCTGGCCCCTCAGAGACGTCTCACATTAAGGAAAATGGGACAAACTAAAGGAAGCTGGATCCCTGTGTTGACTAGTGATTGCTTGAGGGTTGTCCCCAGGAAAGGGGAGTAGCTTTGGATGGGACTGTTCTTTTCAGTAGAGAGCAAGACTTAAAGAGGCACTCAGCTGTGAGCCATCAGCAGCCAATGCTCCCAGCAGCTAGGAGAACATGTGCCTTGTCCTGTAGAGAGATCTGGGTGGTGCACTGAAGGCCATTACAATCCCAGAAAATACAGTAATGCTAAGAACCATTTCCCTTACACCTTTTTACCCAGAATAAACTCTGGTGACATTTTGACACATTTGAGTCCTGTCTTTCATCTGTGTATATATTTAAAGATTACTCAAGTAATATATGAGTGTAATCTCCTAAGAATTAGAACATTACAAATAAAGTTCCTTGGACTACCTCCTCTATCCTTGTTCCATCCCTGTAGCTCTGGCACAACCAAAACTAGCATATGGCAAGTGAGGCACTCGCCTCAGGTGCAAAGTGCAAAATTTAAGAAAGTACCAAAACATTCAAGAATCAAGATACATGGTATCTGGGGAGGTCATTATGTTAATTGAAATAAGGCAGGCACAGAAAGACAGATATTGCATGTTCTCACTCATATGTGGGAACCAAAAAAAGTGGATCTCATGCAGATAGAGAGTAGATGGGTGGTTACCAGAGGTGGGGGTGGGGGGATGAAAAGAAATTGATTAATAAGTGCAAATACACAGTTTCACAGAAGGAATAAGACCTAGTGTTCAAAAGATCAGTAGGGTGTCTATATACAGTTTACAATAATGTATTGTACACTTCAAAATAGCTAGAAGAGAACGATTTGAATGTTTCTGGCATCAGGAAAGGATGAATTTTTAAGGTGATGAATATCCCAAGTACACTGATTTGATCTTTACAATTTATATGAATGTATTAAGTTATCACATGTACCCTGAAGGTATGTACATCTACTATGCATCAACAAAAAATAAAAAAGATACATAGTATTTAATATAATACTTTAAAAAATCAAAATTGGTGCAAAAAAAGCCCTCAATGAACAAAATATCAAAATGTTAAATACAGGATTAGCAACTGTGCAGTGTCGAGTCACACTGGAGCTTGAGGCAAAATGAAAAATTAGCCATAGTGATAATATCTTTATTTAACATTTTGATATTTTGTCATAAATTTTTTCATTAATTTTGATTTTAGAAATAATAATGCATTAACATATTATCTATGTTGATAACTGAATATTTTGGCACCCTGTTAACTTTTGTGCCCAAGCTGAGTGCCTCACTTGTCTCACCCTGGTCCCAACCAGAGATGTTGCTGCTCAGGGCATATACTTCTGACCATTTCCAAGCTTCTTTGCATAGATGTACACATAGTCATCAGAATCCTGTTGACTTTATTTCTAAGACAGATTTCCCAGTCCTTCCACATCTCTGCATCCCATCACTACCATCTCAGACCAAGTCACCATCTTCTCTCACTGGAGATGTTTGCATTAGCCTCCTAACATTTAAATTGTAATGAAATTCAAATTAATGAGTTTCTGTTATCTAAGTCATTGCCATACCCACACACCCAACATTGTCTAGAACTTCTCCTATGTTATCTTCTAATAGTTTTATAGTTTTGCATTTTGTATCTAGGTCTATGGTCTATTTTCAGTTAACTTTTGTGAATCTTTTTAAAAAGCACTGTTCTCCTTACTTTTTTACTCGACCATGAATTTTTGAGATCTTGCTATCTCCCCCGACCCCCTGTGGATATATATGTATAGTTTCACACATGTCACCACTCTATTGTTTTCTATGACATGTATATATCACTTTCTACTGACATGGTATATTCAGTGATAGGCATTCAGATTTTTTCCTTTTTTTGATAGTACAAGCAATGCTGCATCCTTGTCTACATCTTCTTTTCCATGTGTACAGGTGTTTCTCTAAGAGAGATGCATGGAAGTGAAACTGCTGCTGCAGAGTGGATGTGCATTTTCAGTTTCAATAGATCCTGGCAGAGTACTGTCCAAAATGACTGAGCCAGCTTGCTACCACAAGCAGAGGATGAGAGTGTCTGTTTCCCCACAACCCAGTCAACATTTGATGTTGTCTAACTTTGCCAATCTTAAGGTTGAAAAAAAGGTATCATAAAAATTATTTTCCCCTAATTATCAGTGAGGATGAACATATTTTTACATGTGTATTGATTTTTAAAATATTTTATCTGCTGTTAAATGATCATTTTCTATCTTTTGGCCATTTTTTTCTATTGGGATGTTTTTCTTCTGCTGGTGAATTTGAAGGAGTTCTTTATACTGCATATCAATATTTGACTGTTATATTTATTGCAAATACTTTTCCCCAGTCTCTTTGTTGTCTTTTAAAGTTGTTTATGGTATGTTTTGCCATATACAAGTTTCCAATTCACCTATAGGCAAATACGTTGATTTTATTCCCCTTATTGTTTCTGTTTTTTTTTTTTTTTTTTTTTTTTGAGACAAAATCTCGCTCTTGTTCCCCAGGCTGGAGTGCGATAGCACAATCTTGGCTCACTGCAACCTCACCTCCCGCGTTCAAGCGATTCTCCTGCCTCAGCCCCCCGAGTAGCTGGGATTACAGGCGCCTGCCGCCTGGCTAGTTTTGCTATTTTTAGTAGAGACGGGGTTTCACCATGTTGGCCAGGCTGGTCTCGAACTCCTGACCTCAGGTGATCCACCTGCCTCAGCCTCCCAAAGTGCTGGGATTACAGGTGTGAGCCACTGTGCCCTGCCTGTTTCTGTTTTTTAGGTCTTGCTTAAGAGAACTTTTCTTACCTCTAGGTTACGAAGTTATCACTCTATATTTCCTTATAATAATTTTAACTATATATTTGCTTGTTGATTGATTTGTAGGTCTTTTGTTGACTTGGAATCTGTATTTCTGTATGATGTGAAGAATATAATTTTATTTTTTAAATTAATGAATTTCTAATTATTTGCTTATACTCTACACGTCAACTTGTTTCTGTATCGAGTTTATCTTTGTGGGCTGTATCTTGGTGGGTATGAGGGGATAAGCGTGGTATCTACAGAGTGTGATCTATTCCTTTCTGCAAACTATAAATAGATTCTTAGTAGTCACTGGCTAATGAAAAGGATTCTACATCACTAAATGGTCAGGATGGGACCATCCACTGTATCAGTGCAGGCTACCCAATGCCAGACAAATGTCCCTAGATCTAGATTGGAGAAAATATTCCTCAAAGTTCCTTAAGGAAGGCAATGTAGTATATTGTCTTTGCAATCACACAGAGCTGGGTTTGAATCTCAGCTCTGCCATTTTCATCTGTGTGGCCCAGGGCAAGTTTGCTCATCTCTAAGACTCAGTTTCCTTATCCCTAAAAAGGAAATAATAATTCTTATTTTGTGGGTTCGTTGTGAAAATCTGAGACAATACAAAGTACTTGGCACATGTTTAGTGTTCAATCATGTTAACCATTGTTACTTCTGGTTATGATAATGACTTCTGCAAAGATGTGACTATTTGGGGTGTGGGGTGCACAGAGGAGGAGTAAAAATTGAGAAATGGCAACCGTTCTTGAAGAGTTGAGGTGGGAGAGATGTGAGATTGTTGGTATCCCCAGAAAAGCCCAGGAGAGACATTGCAGCCAGCACCAAAACTGTCTAGTACTTGTGCTAGGCCAGCAGAAAAGCCCCCAGGGATCTCTATTCTTGCCTTGTTAAACAAAACCATGAGTCATCACCTTGGGAAAGAGTGTGGAAACCCAGAGAAGCAATGTTTGAACAGATGGTCTATTGTTTGAGAGCGAATAAACTAGGGATATCTTCAGACAGGGGTAGAACAAGTTATCACATGGCAATGACTTACTAGGTTCCAATAGAAAGCTGGCTAGGGCCAAAGCTGGAGTAACAAAAAGGAACTCAAAGGGATGCCGAAGCAGAGCATACCTGGAGAATCACTGAATTATATTATAATATATTATAATATAATTCAAAGATTATAACTATAACATGGTTATAACGTTATAACTATATAGTTATAATATTATAAGCCTCATTGGTTGGCACTGGGAAGCCCTGCACCATTCTCAAGGTAGGGCACAGTCGTTCTCATCTTGCTGGGGAGCTTGGGCTAAAGCGATTCAGATGTGGTAGATGAAGACAAACAGGAAGAAATGGGTTCTGAAGAACGTGGTCATAGAGCAAGCCTTGGTGACCTGTTGGGAGCAGAGCTGTATAGACCCTTTGTACTCAAAGCAGAGTCCGTAAACCAGTAGCATAGGCCTCATCTGGAAACTTATTAGAAATATAGACCCTTGGGTTCCACCCCAGACCCACTGAATTAGAATCTGTATTTTATCAAATCCCCAGGTGATTTGAATACATTCAAAATTTGGAGAAGTGCACATCTAGGCCTGGGATAAAATAGGCTCAAGTGGAAGGAGGATTTCCTGGAAGATTTGTTTATTCACTTCTCAAAGTCAAATTTTTCAGCATAAAACATTTTTTAACCCAAGGATTTCAAATAATACTATTCCAAACGTGTTCCATTTACTACTTGGGTCAGGTAAAAAATACTTTATTTTGGCATAATTATTAATATCCAAATAATAAAACCATTTTCTTACTTTAGATAAGATAGAAATACTACTTCAATTTTTCCACAGGCCAAAAGGCTTATCAGTATTAACAAGTACTATACTGTCTTTAATTCTTTGCTTTGTCTCCAATGAGAATCATGCTTAATTATTGAACAGCTGAGTAAGAAAAAACAATGCCTATTAGATATTAACTGAGATAATTAAATCTACTCAATTGAAGAATTTTGCTCAACTGGGATCAACTCAAACATTAAACAGCCTTTAGAGTTTTCTCTTCAACTTGGTGATTCCAGGAGAAAGTGCCTGGGTAAAAATTCATTTTGTTTCAGTAGTCACACTTTTGAGTAAAATCAAAACATTACTTAGCTCATTACCTTCTAAGAAAGCATTTTCAAAGTGCAGTCCCTGGACCAGCATTATCAGTATCACCTGGGAACTTGTCAGAGATGCACATTCTCTGGCACCACCCAAGACACACTGAACCAGAGTGTCTGGGGGTGGGGCTCAGCAATCTATATGTTTAACAAACCTTCCAGGTGATTCTCATTCATGCTAAAGTTTGAGAATCAGTGTTCTAAGTCATGTGGTCCAGGAGATAAAAAGTCAAGTGCATAAACAATGGAAAGAATGTGGAAGTTGATCCAGAAGCTGTGGATTCCAGTCCCACCTGTGAAACTTTGTTGTGTGACTTTGCATAAAGCATCACGCTACTCTGGGCTTCAATTTCCTCATTTTTAAACTGGAAGAGTTGGAATCGATGATACTCAAGGTTCCTTAAGTTTCTGATAGATTAGATGTGGCTATTGGAACAGAGTGAGTTTTCACTCAGGCACTTTCTCCTGGAATTACCAAAATAAAAAGAAAAATCTAGGAAGATCTTTAATGTTAAGTAAAATGTAGATTTTGAGGTGATCCCAATTGAGAAAATTTATTTTGAGTAAATTTAATGATTTCCCATTCATGTATCAGATGTCTGTTAGTGATAGATAATATTGCTAGTTATCTATCATATGGATATGTTTTGCTACACGTTAAGCATGATACTTGATTCCTTGTATGGTAAACACTTATAAATTCTAACTTAAGAGAACTTCTTTTCCTTTTGGAAATATTTCCACTTTTACCTTGGAATTATACTACATATATCCCCATGTGGTTGAGCTAGCTGTCACAGTGTCAATGTAGTCAAGCCCATTTAATTTTTTTAGCATTTGGTTACATGGTTTTCTTGCACATGAGTGATTAGAAGTACCTAACTCTATGGTGATACTAGCTGTCAACAAGAAGAGCCTGCATTCTGGTATCAGAAAAAAGTGATGTCCTGCTGCACCAGCTTCCTTGCTGTCCCTTCAGTTCCTTCCCTAAGCAGGCTTCCATCTTAGAACCTGTGCATTTGCCGTCCCATCCTCCTGGGAAACAGGTCGACACAGGTGTCATTGTGCCTAATTAAAATTGGCATTTGAAGATTGCTCACTAGAAGAGTTTTATTTACATGTATGGTCTGATTATCTTGAAGTAGCAAGCAAAGCCATGAAGTTATTATTTGTGCACAACCTTCTTGTGTAAACAGACACTCTCTGTATAGAAGTCAAAATACAGAAATAGATTAAATATAGAATTAAAGTGAAGGCTACATCTTTCTACTATTAAACTCAATAATGGTGATTTAGTTTTAGCAAAGCAACATAATCCATCATATTAAATTAATGCTGATCATCTGAATTTATTGGCTCTGTAATTTTGTTTGCATTTAATTTATTAATTAGTTGTATAGTTGCATAAAGAGTGATAAGCATGAGGAGTTTATTTTTAGTGTGTGACTATTTAAGTAATATTATGACAGAAATAATGAGACGACACTGGAGTCTGCAAGCATAAGTCAAATTGGAAAAATACATTTTAGGTGATTACGTGATGATTGTCACAATAAAATTCTTCATAAGAGAGAAAACAAGGGGGAAAGTGTGAGAGGCTTAAGTATTTCAGGCCAAAGTTAAAAAACAAGAAAAGCCTTGGCAGTACATTCCGCCAGTAATAAAGAGAATTACAGGAAAAAAAAAAACAACAACAAAAAACTGGTGAAACTGAAAAAAAAATATGCTTCTTGGCTAAGGAATTGTTAAACATTTAGAGCCAGGAAAGAAGTTTATATTAATTTTCCAGACACTTTCTACTTTCCATTCCTCCATTCCATTAGACACGCCCCGAAAAGAAAAAAAAACAGTTAGAGACCTGAAGACGAAATTAAATAGCATGGAAAATATTGAGAGACTTTTTCCCCTAAAATATGGCTAGATGTATTCGTGCCTTTTTGGCATTGTAGGAAGTGGTTCTCATAAAGGGACATTTGAAAAGTTGGTGCCATTGTATCTGGTGACTGTGAGACAAAACAAAAACACAAACACAAAGCACCTCTAAACTTAGTCTTCATTTAAAAAGGGAGACTTGGAAGGAATTTTGAAAGCTTCCAAAGTTTTCTCATGATTTTACTCGCCTCAAATCTCTGACAGAATGAACAAGCTTTCTAAAACACAGTTAAGATCATTGAACAGTTAGTTAGATTAGCTGTTTGGCATTATGGAGAAAGAAATCGCAGTAGGCAGGATTCTAAGATTCCCGCCCTACCTGGTGTACCTGTACTTTCTCCCAGTTATTCCTCAAACACTAACCTAGGTGACACTGTGAAGGGATTTTGCAGATGCCATTAAAGTCCCAAATCGTCTGACTTTAGGATTATCTGGATAGGCTTTGCCTAATCATGTGAACAGAGAGTTTTCTTCCACTGGTCACAGAAAAGAATCTTAGAGAGACACTTTGGCTGGCCCAGAAGAAAGCAAACACCCTAGTGAATAGCCTTTGGGCAGCTTCTGGAAGCTGAGAGTAGTCCCCAGTTAACAATAGGACAATGGGGACCTCAGTCTGACAATCACAAGGAACTGAATTCTGCCAACTACCAGTGAACCTGGAAGAGGACTCCAATCCTTAGAAAAGAACCACAGCCCTGGCTGTGACCCTTTGAGGTCAGCCCAGTGAGAATGTGCTGAGCAGAGAATCCAGGCACTCTGTGCCCAGACTAACACACAACTGTGACATAATAAATGTGTGTTGTTTTAAGTCAGTAAGTTTGTAGTAATTTATATAGCAATAGAAAACAAATACAGAAATACAGAAATTTCTCTTTTCAACCAATTGTAATCATATAGAAACTGTCAATGTTGCCTGTTGGAGCAAGGAAGGGTAGGACTAAAAATGGCTATTTCTATTTATTCCATGGCCTTAAATTTAGTTAAGTTAGGACTATGTCCTAAAAGTCTTCAGAATGTCAACGAGTACAGAATAAATAATCAAAACCCAACAGCAACAAGGGAAACACAAGATGTAACATGGGGTGTTGAGTTCTTTCCACTCCAGCCATGGACACCCAGCTGTGTGTCTTGACTTAGTCTTGAGGAACCTGTGATATGACATATAGAATTACAGGTATATGCTCATTTCACAACGCCCCCAGGGATAAAGCTCATTACATAATAGGAAGTCAGTTTTAAATGACAAAAACTTTGATAAATCAACACTATAAACTCTGCATACAAGGCAGACACTGGGCACCATGAAGGCAAAATTGTCGGCATATTCTCCTTGGTGGCAAAAAATACCTCTGAGCAAGTAAAAGTCGAAGGGTGTCTCTTCTCTTGCAGATTTATTTAGGCTGTCTACACCAGGGGCTGGCAAACTTTTTCTGGAAAGGACCAGATTTGAGGCTTTGCAGGCTGTTATAGTCTCTGTTGCAACCATTCAACTCTGCTGCTATGGTGTGAAATCAGCCATAGACAATGTGCAAATGAATAAGCACAGCTATATTCCAATGAAACTTTATTTACTAACATAGGTGGAGGGCTGAATTTGTTTCAAGGGCTGTGGTTTGCTAACCCTGATCCAGACAGATGAGGAGGGCCTGAATTGGTGGTGGCACCTGGGGGAATAGAAATGAGAGTACAAATCTGAGAAACACTGTGGAAACTGAGCTCACAGGACCTGACAACTAATGGGCTTTGAGGGGAAAGAGAAGATTGAGATGACTTCTTGACTTCAGACTTTCTAGTCTTGGAGGACAGTGGCACCATTATCTGAGTTGGAAACAAAGGTGGAAGAGATGGTGTGTGTGTGTGTGTGTGTGTGCGTACGCACATGCGTTGGGAGGGTTGTGGGGAAAATGAATTGAGTGTTGAAGTAATGAATTTGAGATGTCTTCAGAATATTTATGTGGAAAGGTTTAGGAGGCAATTAGAAGTTGAGAGACAGAGAGAGAGAGAGGGAGAGATTTGTTGGGCAACTTGGGAGTTATCTCCATGCAGATCATATGTCTTGAAGTCATGGGAGTAGGTGAACTCATACATAGAAGGCTTGTAGAATGTGAGCTAATATATAGAAAAGTGCTCTTTAAACTCTGAGGCATTATACAAATGTAAAATATTCCTATTATTAAATGTGACAAACAGAAGCATAAAAGGCAGTAACAACCGTTTTATGTCTCAGAATCCCTACTAGTTCCCAATTATTGCATTTTCATCCTGACACGGCCTTTGAACAACTCTTTTTTCCTCCCTCTGCGTACATCCTGAGATTATAATGCATTAAACATTATTCATGTGATGGCATAATGCTTTTTTTCTTCCCCCAACACATACTCTCAAATCTCTTTTGGTAGACACATTTCTAAGAAAGCTGAGACAAAGACAGAGATGCCACTTTGATATTAGGGTCCAATGCTTGGAGTTTTATTTACATGAGGAATGAGGCAGCAGGTTTAGGGGTATCAATGTTTAATCACTTAGATAGGACAAGAGAAACAGAATATAGGGGTGGAGTAGACCTAAGAGAAATTATCAAGTTAGAATTGAGGTGATCTGAACCCTTGAATAGTCTTTTCCATGGGGAATTGCTCTTTTCCCTAATTTCAAGGAGAGCAGTGCTCTCTCTTAAGCAGGCTTGACCTGAATTTCCAGGTGTTTTAGTTATGTATTTCTGCTGAACAAAAGATTCCCAAACATAGTAGCTTAAAACAACAACCATGTTGTTATATTTCATGATTTTGTGGATATGAAATTTGGGTACAGCTTGGCTACATGATTCTTCTGTTCCTTGCAGTGTCAATGTAGGTCACTTGCTAGTATTTATCTGGTGGATGAACAGGCCTGATAGGTCTGAGATGGCTTCATTCACATGTTGTCTTAGTCTGTTCAGGCTACTATAACAAAATACCATTAACTGGGTGGCTTAGAAACTACAGAAATGTATTGCTCTCAGTTCTTGAGCCTGGGAAGTCCAAGATCAAGGTGCTGGCAGATTTGGTGTCTGGTGAGGCCTAACTCTATTGTTTACTGATGGCACCTTCTCTCTGTGTCCTCACATGGTGGAAGGGGCTAGCTATTTTTTCTGGGGTCTCCTTTATAACGGCATCAATCCCACTCATGCAGGCAGATCCTTCATGGCCTAATAACCTCCCAGAGGCCCTACTTTCTAATACTATCACATTGGGTATTAGGTTTCCATGCATCAATTTTGGGGAGGACACAAATATTCAGACCGTAACACATGTCCAGCACCTTGATCAAATGGCTGGAAGACTGGGCTCACCTGAGACTGGAGAATAGAGTACCTATACATGGCCTCCCCAACATGGTGGCCTCAAGATAGTCAGATTTTGTATGTAGCAGCTCAAGGTCTAGGAGCAAGTGATCCAGAAAACAAAGTACATGTTGCAAAGGCTTGTATGACCCAGCCTTGAAGCCGCATTGTGTTACTTCTGCTATATTCTATTGGTCGAAGTGGTCATGAATCTGCCTAGACTCAAGGGGAATGAGTGGTCATAAACCACAGCTATTTATGGGAGGAGTGTCAAATAATTTATGGCTATGTTTTATGACCACCACAGAAGCCGTCTGGCAGAAGGACATGCCTCCTCGATGACAGCTCAGATGATACAACTGCTAGGAAGCCCTGTCCTAGCATTTCTTGGAGTGATGGAGACTGTGACATTCTACATGGGTTATAAATTGATGAGATGGGTTCTCTTACCCAGAAAGAGCAGCTCCTGAGACCAGAACTTGGAGGCAGGTAGTTTCTTTAGGGAAGTGATCCCAGGGAAAATAAGTGGAGAACTGGAAAGAGTGAAACAGGGAAGGAAGGAGAGCCACGCCAAGGATGCATTGCTGAGTTGGTCACTGCTGTGGGCTACTGGGGCTTAGACCAGTTGAGAGCATCTGAGGAGCTATGTGATTGTACCTCTGAATTGCCTTTCTGGGGAACAAAAGATAAACTCACCAATTCTTCTCCCCCATTGGTCAGGGGCTTCCCCATGGGAGGCTGGCTTCCTCTTACTTCCAGCTCTACCATGCATGAGTCATTTTATTATTTTATTTTTGATTTAGGGGGTATGTGTGCAGGTTTGTTACATGTGTATATTGTGTGATGCTGAGGGCTTCTAATGATGCCATCGCCCAAGTAATGAACATAGTGCCCAATAAGTGGTTTTTCAACCATTGCGCTTTTCTCTCTTTCCTCCCTTTCGAATCATCAGTGTTTATTTTTCTCATCTTTGTGTCCACATGTACCCAATGTTTAGCTCCCACTTATAAGTGAGAGCAGCCATGCATGAGTCTTGAGGATAGCCCATACTGTAGCATCAGAAGGATTCTGGGTCAGAGAGCCAGACACACAGTGAGTTAAACTGAGATGCTGTCAAGTTACATGTGCATAAAGCGGGTAGCCATGGCAATGGATAAGGTAAAAGGTGGGCTGGGAGTATGTGAGATGGTCACAGAGGTATCTGATATGCATGCACATACATTTGAACTTCCCAACTAAGTCGAGGATACAGGCTTTGAAGCAAGGAGGTTATGCAACATAAACAGATGCAATCTAGCTTGTTTCTGTTTTTTCCCTTCTCCTGGATTTTCTACTGGGCTTGTGGCTACCAGAGATACTCTCCCCATGTGGGTCCTACCTGAGTTGGGAAAATAGCCAAATTCTTTTTATAAAACTCTCCTTTTCTCCTCAAGATTCATATGAGCATTCTGGAAGTACTTACGTTAATAATCACCATACTTCTAATTAGGAAAAGCTTTGCAAAGATCAGACTTTCCTGGTTTGTGAAGAGGAGAAATCACAGTCAACGACCAGTCCAGGTGTCCCCAAACCATGTCCCTGCCCCCAGCTCTCTAGTGAACAAGAAAACCCATTCTTCACAGTGCAGAATAATAACCATTCTCCACTTTTTAGTCCCTAAAGGGGAGTTGACACCGAGAGTGGCTGGTGATGTTTATCATTTTATCTGCTTGCTGGTATCAGAGGACATACCAGTGGCTGGAAATGAAAGGAGTGAGGAGATCAGTGTAGTCCCAGAGGCCAATTTCAAGGCTCCTGGTGAGGGAGACAATAATCTCACCCCATTCTAAGTGAGCCTACATGTGAAATCCATATTTTTATATAATAGAAGGATGGTTCATCTCCTTACAAAAGGCATCTGCAGGGGACTAATCTGCCTATTGAGCTCCCCTGGGCCTTTTATATGTGGTTTCATTTATTGAAAGCAAAGTCCTGTCTGGCATGCTGCAACAGTTCTCAAAATGATTCCAGAGTGTGGATATGTTGTTTCAGTGAAAGCTTTTATGAAAGTTCAATATGAGACTCAGAGAGAAAAGGGCTGCTCAGTTTCGCTTTGGGGTTAGGGGCCTGTAATTGTAGATCCTTCTCTCTCTCTTCATCCCTCACCTTTCTTGACCCTTAAGGGACAGCAACATACTTTGTATAGCTCCTAAAATCACAGTTTGGAGGTCTCTGGGATGCAGTACAAGTTAGGAACGGGTCCTGCTGCAAGTGAGAAAAATCTGACAACAGTGGCTTAAAGAAGCAGGGAGTTATTTTCCTCTGCTTATCAAGAAATCTGGAAGTGGGCAACTGCTTTCTTTTCAGCAACCTGCGCCCTTTCTCTATTTCTGCTATACTTAGTCTATTGACTTGTTGTCTTATGGTTGCAAAATAACTGCAGCATCCCTAGGGGTGACACCTGAGTTCAAGGCAAAAAGAAAGTTGAAAGGAAGTATTTTTTGTTTCTCTTCTGAGGTTCTGTATTTTTCTTGGGCAGGAGGGGAAATTACACATTACCAGAAGACTGTCCTTTAGATCTCATGAGACAGAAATAAGTCACAGGCCCACGGCAGACCAATACAGGCCAAAGGATATGAGAAGATCACTTAGTCCAATAATGATTTATCCCCTGGGGCTGGCAGAGGGGCTCTTCTTTTCTGAAATCACAGATTTTCCACCTGTGGGTTTTTTTTTTTTTTAAACAAATCAGGATTTTATGAGCAGGGAAGTAGGAGATGGGGAAGGATAGAGGGATGGGCAATTGGATAGGCAACAAACTGTGTATGGCAGAGCCAATGAGCCAGAAAACCTGATTATGAATTCTAACTTGGCCACTAACTGTGAAACACTGGACAAGCCACTTGACGCGGCCTGGCTGCAGTGACTTTATGTATAAATTGAGAAAAGTGGAGGACAACATGAGTGCCAAGTTTCCTTCTCGTGCCAATATTCAATGATTCTGTGCAATTTTAATAACTTCCTGAATGTTCATGGCTAAACCAAAACTGGTTTATAATTGAAACAGATGCCCTAATGGTGCTATTCTGTTTCCAAGAACTGGCTGCTTGCACTTTCATGCAGTAAATTATGCACTGCAGATTTCAAAGAAATTCTACCTCCCCACTTTTTTTTTACCTTTGAAGAAAAAATCAGCTCTCCATTTCCTCCTCTTCCCACATAGTTAAATTCTGTATTTGAATAGTACAGCTTTCTTCCATCTAATTCTTATTTAGCTTTTCTTAATAAAACAAGAAAAAAACAACCTTGATGTTTGGCATAAAGCTCCTTCTAAGTAACAGGAAATTATTATTAGCCCTCTGATTGATTGTCCAATATTAAATGAAAGTAGTTGTCTTTTAAAATATACAATTGCAATTAGTGTTTGGCTGTATGGTGTATACAGTCTTCACCAATTGCTAACACAGGTAAAAAGTGAGGGTTCCAATCAGGTGATGTACCTGTGGTTAGCACATTGTCTGGCTTTTGCTAATTACTCAGTAAATGTTTTTTGAATCAGTGAATTATGATAAGACGTAAATGAGCCAGAGTAGTCTAGGGCAGAATTAATTCCTCAGAGTTAGATTCTCATAGTTTTAATATCCCTGATGTCATTAAGGAGGGCATAGGAAAAGACCTTGCTTAAGATATTTGATTGATAGCTTATATTATTTGTACATTAGTGGATGTACAAAAGGATGTCAGAAATAGTGCGGCATGCCAGTTCATTCATTGACTATTAATTGAGTGCCCTCTTGCTGCCAAGCACTCTTCTAGGTAGTGCCATACTCCAGTGAACAAGAGAGACAATGGTTCCTGTTTCCCTGGAGCTTGCACTGCAATGGAGGACACAGACAATAAACAAGTATGCAAAAAGTATTTCAAATAAGTTCTACGAAGAAAATGAAATGGGGTAATGTGACAGTGAGTGGGTGGACAGAGAGCATTAGCTAGGGCAGTCATAGAAAGCTTCTCTGAGGCTACTTTTATGACACTTGAGCTGAGACCAGAAGGGAGCTAGTCATGTGACAGTCTGGTAGAATAGTGTTCTAGGCAGATAGAACAGTAAGTACAAATGCCCTTAAGTGGAAATAGCATGGTGCATTTGAAGACAAATAAGAAGGCCAGTGTGGTGCAAGTTCAATGAACAAGTATGGGGCAGTAGGAGGAGATTAGTTAGGAGAGGTGACCTGTGTAGAACCTCGTAGAACAAGGACATCATTATTCTAACTGCAATGGAAATGTATTTCAGATTTTAAGCTGAGGGAGGACATGATCTGCTTTAAATTTTTGTAAGATCTTCCATTTGCTGGGTGGAGAATGGATTGGAAGGGGTAAAAACAGAAACAAGGTTACCAGTTTGAGGATCACTGCAGTAGTTCCAGTGCAAGAAGAAGAGGCCTTCTGAGCAGAGAGATGGGGAAAAGTGGTTGAATTTGAGACCTATTTTGAAAGCAGGGGGATAGGACTTGCTAATGAATCATGTATGGGGGCTAGTGAGGGAGGGAAATCCAGAGGGAGAGCCTCTGGATTTTAGGCCAAAGCGACTGGGAGGGAGGAGGTGACTGTTTTCTGACAATGGGAAGGTGGGGGTGGGTGATGGGGAGAAGCAGTTGGGGTGGAAATGGTGGCCAGAGTCAGAAGTTCTGACTTGGGAATATTAAATCTGAGCTGCTTTGCAGACATCTGCACCTCAAAGGTCTTTGAAGCAGAGGCTTCATAAAGGAGTCTTCTTAGGAATGCAATGGTTAAAGACAGAGGAAAAAGGAGTAATCCTTTCCAACTCCTCAATAGCAGAATCTCAACAATGCTGTGTCTCTTGCAACCTCTCTTCTTAAGGAGACAGAGATAACTCTTCCAATGTAATCTCCCAGATCAAGAAAATAATTGAGAACACATATGCTTAAAACCTTTAATATGGACCTCCCTAATCCCCTCTTCACCTTTTTGATCAGCCCAAGTAGTTACATCAGCAGAAAATCTTGGCGAATAGAGATAACTCTGTAGAGAAATGAATTGTGGGGAAGTCTGCTAGGATTACCAAGATTAATGCAAAAGAACAGAACGGTCCCCAAATAAGCACAAGATAAAATGCCAGAATGATGCAAGGGAAAATAATCATCCAGGGTTATGTTTTCATTTTAATAAAGTGGAAATACGTAGGCAGAAAATCATTTAAAAGTTTTTCACTTGGTGAAGCTGTTGAAATAGAAGCTACACCCTTTTAATTATAAATTGAACAGAAAGGATTTCTGGTGTCTCTGAATCTGGGATCTGAGTTTTATGTTGTTGATGTGGTAGGAGATGTGAGTGGCAGAGTTGGCCAGGTTTGAGCTCTCATACACCCCTATAAGTTGTCTCAAGGTGGTATTAAGCAAAGTGAATTTGAGAATAAAGTCTACCTATGATACTCTGGTCATAGGAAAACATGAGATTTTCTTAGAACCTCTTAGTCTTTTGGTGTGTTGCTAAGAATTCTGTTGCTGTACACTTCGTTTAAGACAAATAGATTGCTTCTCTCTTTTCTTGCCCTCCTCATGGCTAAATTCTTGCTTAGTGCACCCTTGAGTAGGGGCTATCCACTGGGTGACTTGCTCAGGCTTTTAGCTCTCTCTTCGTCCTTTCTCTGGCAGGTGAAGGGCTGCAGTGTAGGCAGATATTCAGACTGGCAGGGGCTTGACTTTGATGCACATACCTAAAGAGGTCTTGAAAGTTTTTGCAGAGTCACCTCAATGTGACTATACAGGTTTTTCTGTGTAATAGTGTTTTTAAAATTATGTTAGTGATACTGACCAAGATATTTGACCATTACTTTTAAGGGCAAAAATGCAATTACTTTTGCACCAACCTAATATTAAAAAGTAAAATAAGACAAATAGAATAAAAATATTTTGCATAGTAAACGTTAAGTATTGTTTTGTGAAACTCCATTTACAGATATACTTGTATGTCCTGGGTCATGATGTATTAAAGAAAATAAGCTTGAGGAACACGGCAATAGAGTAGGGGCTGAGAATTCAGTCTCGGCAGGTAGAAGGCTCAGAGGGAAGAATCTCAGCTCCAATAATTACCAGACACATGATTGCGGGTGAGTTTCGTAACCTCTTCAGGTCTCAGATTCCTCATCTGTAGAGTGAGGATAAGGGTGAATCCTGTGTCATAGGGTTGTGTTTGTTGAGAGGGTTGAAGCCTTGACTACAATGCTGGATGCACAATGTGTCCAGTAAATGGCAACTATTATAATTATTTGTGAAAACTGTGTATTCATCTGTTGTGGGTGTGTAGGGCAGGAGAGTTGTGATTAAAATGAGTCATATGGGCCTGTTTCCAGTGTGGAACATGGGTGTGGTCTCACTGAGTCCTCCTTAAACTCTAATATTTACTACTGGTCTCATGTCTGGAAGGACATCTGATACTTTATTTCAAAACACTTGTTTGAAAACCAAGACTCCCTCAATAGGCACATAATTCTTAGGATGTTCCGAATAGTGTAAATTGTAATTTGCTCTCTCTTCTCCTTTTGGAAAAGTATAAGATTTGGAGTAGCGGATGCAGCAATGGGATATGGTTGCACCCTCCTCAAATCCTCCTGGGATGGGAAGCACAAGACTGTGCTCCTCTTGTTCTCTGTGGGGTCTCTTCATTTGTTGAAGTCAGGCTTCTCTCTCCAGGAATTAATTTCTTTCCTTTAGGCTGTGCTTTTGGTAAACTCATCCACACTGCTGTTCTGGTGGCTTAATATGATTAATAGTAATTTATTTAGGGGTAGCCTTTTTATTATCATAGCTTCATTTAATTTTTTAAACAGCTTTATTAAGGCATAATTTGTATGCCATACAAGTTTTTTAAGTGTACAATTTTAAGTGTACAATTCAATGATTCTTAGTGAGTTTTTGAAGTTGAGCAACTGTCACCACAATCCAGTTTTAGAACACTTCCATCACCTCAAAAGAGAAATCCCTCATGCTTATTTCCAACTCTTTATTTTACCCCCAGCCTCAGGCAATGACTAATCTACTATCTATTTTTGCAGATTTGCCTTTCCTAGACATTTCATACAAATGGAATCATACAATATGTAGTCTTTTGGGTCTGGCTTCTTTCACTTAGCATAATGTTTTTGAAGTTCATCTATATTCTAGCATATATTAGTACTTAATTATTTTTGATTGCCTGACAATATGCTACTGTATGGATTTACGTTTGTTTCTTCATTCCTAGTTCATAGATATTTGATTATTTCTACCTTTTGGCTATTATGAATAATGATGCTATGAACTCCCACATACAAGGCTCCATGTGGACATAAGGTTTTATTTCTCTCGGGTAGATAACTAGGAATGGAGTTGATGGATTGTCTGCTAAAATTACGTTCAAATTTTGAGGAAATCACCAAATTGTTTTCTGAAGTAGTTCGACCACTTTACATTCTCACCATCAAAGTATGAGGGTTTTAGTTTCTGTATATCCTTGCCAATGCTTAGTATTTCCTGTCTTTTTGATAATAGCAATTCTAGTGGGAGTGAAGTGGTGGTTCATTGTGGTTATGATTTGAATTTCACTAATAAACAATGAGTTTGAGCATCTTTTCATGTATTTATTATCTATTTAGGTATTTTCTTTGGTGAAGCATCTATTCAAATCTTTAGCCAAAATTTTAACAGGGTTGTTTGTCTTCTTACTGTTGAATTGGAAGAGTTCTTTATATATTTATTAGATATATGATTTGCAAATATTTGTCTTCATTATTTGGCTTGTCTTTAAATTTTCTTAAAGGTGCTTTTTGAAGAGCAAAGTTTTTAAATTTTGGTAAAGTTCGATTTATTAAGTATTTTTAAATGGATTTTGCTTTTGACATGGTATCTAAAAACTCTGCCTGACTCAAGGTCACAAAGTTTTTCTTAGGAAAGTTTTATACTTTTAGCTCTTAAATTTAGACTTACAATGCGCTGAGTTATTTTCTTTTTGTGAATAATGTGAGAAAAGTGTTTAAATTTAACTTTTTGCATGTGCCATTTGTTAAAAATTGTCTCTGCTGTTTGTTGAAAAGATTGTTGTTTCTGTATCATATTGCATTGACACCTTTGTAAACAATTAACCATAAATGTAAGGGTTTATTTTTAGAATCTCAATTCTGTTCCATTGACCTATATGTCTATCCTTATGCTAGTACCACATTGTCTTCATTACTGTAGCTTTATAGTAAGTTTTGAAGTCAGGAAGTACAAGTCCTCTGACTTTGTTCTTGTTTTTCAAGATTATTTTGACTATTCTAGGGCCTTTGCATTTCCATATGAATTTTAGGATAACCCCTCAGTTTCTGTAAAAATGGCAGCTAGGACTTTGATAGGAATTGCATTGAATTTATAGACCAATTTGGGGAAAATTGCCATCATAATAATATTGAATCTTCCAATCTGTGAAAATAAAATCTCTTAGCATTTATTCATATTTTCTTTAATTTCTTGGCACAATATTTTATAGTTTTCAGTGCACAAGCAATAGACTTCTTTCATTACACTCATTTCTGAGTATTTTACTCTTTTAGGTGCTATTATGAATAGAACTGTTTCTTAATTTCATTTTCCAATAATTTATAATAAGTACCTAGAAATACAATTGATTTTTTTGTCTATTGCTCTTGTATCATACAATTTTGTTGATCTTGTTTATTAGTGCTAATAGTTTTTCAGTGGATATTTTGGGACTTTCCATACACAAGATCATGTCATCTGTGAATAGAAAATGAAATCATTGAAAATGGAGTAGGGAACTCCAGAAGTCCACCTCTTCATAAAAGCAATGAAAAAAGTGGCAAAAACTGTCAGAATCAACTTTTTCAGAAGTTTGAAAATTAACCAAAAGCTTGCAACAACTCAGAGAGTGCTTATTCCCGAAAAATGGCTGATTATTGGCAAGAACAGAGCTTTGTAGCATTTTAAATCACCCTGGTTTTATCTACCACTCCCCAGCTTAGTTATAGCCTTGAAAATAATATCCTGCATTCCAACACCAGTACTAGATGGGGCAGAAGGACCTGATTTGCCAAGAATTGCCTTTAGTTGATCTGTCTGGTGGCCCTCTGGAATACCTGGTCAAAAGATATATCTTTATCTTGCCTAGCTCCAAACTCACCCAGTCCTAAACTCACTACCGGGGGGCATATTTGTTGAAATATTTACAGGTAAATATTTTATTTATTGCTGCCTGTGGCAATGGATAATGGTTGAGACAAACAATAGACTAACCAAAAATCTTGGTAAGAAAGTCTGAGATGTGTAGGGGAATAAGGGCTTTGAAAATTTCCAACATATTTCTGGGAAGGCAGAAGGCTGCATGCAAGTTCAAGGCTGTGTGCATGCTCAGAAAAGACCTGAGAAGGCCTTAAGCTCACCTCTCTGGTCAACCTCGAGGCTCTGCACAAACCAGAAGTAAAGACCAAGGTAGTATTATAGACTGCCTGTCTGAATGTTGAAGACATGCATCAGCATGCACAGAGAACGCCTCTGCAAACAGTGGGAGAATTTTTGGTTCCAGGCATTTAAGGAAATCTCTGTTCAATTGTTGGCTAATCACCAGGCTGACCAAACAGAGTCCTCAGTGACCAAACATAAGAAAGAGTATAGACTTTGCAGAATTATATCAGTAAATTATATCAGTAAAGTTGTTAGAAAAACAACAACAAGCAGTAACATCAACAAGCTCTGGGGATGAGGGAATATCTGATTTCCAGAGTTGCATATTATGATGTTCAAAATACCCAGCTTTCAACAAAAATTTATGAGGCAAGCAAAGAAACAAGAAAATATGGCCCATACAGAGCAGAAAAAAATGACAATCAACAGAAACTGTCCCCGAGGAATACCAGATGTTGGACTTTGTAGATGAAAACTTTAAAATAGGTATTTGAACATTTTAAATACATCCAAAGAGCTAATGGAAACCATGTCTAAAAAGTGAAAGTAGGAGAACAATGTATCACCATATAAAGAATAAGAATATAAAGACAGAAATTACAGGCACACCTCATTTGATTGCACTTCACTTTATTGTGCTTTGCAGATACAGCATTTTTTACAAATGGAAGGTTTTTGGCAACCCTGCATTGAACAAGTCTATCGGCACCATTTTTCCAACAGCATGTACTCACCTTGTGTCTCTCTGCCAGCATTTTTAGAGCAATAAAGCATTTTTAAATTATGTGCATTTTTTAGACATAATGCTATTGCACACAATGGACTACAGTATAGTGTAAACATAACTTTTATATGCACCAGGAAACCAAAAATTCATGTGACTTGCTTTATCATGACATTTGCTTTATTATGATGATCTAGAACTAAACCTGCAATATCTCTGAGGTATGCTTTTATAAAAAAGAACCAAACAAAAATTCTGGAGTTGAAAAGCAAAATAAATGAAATGAAAAATTCAATAATGGGGCTCAACAGCAGATTCGAGCTGGCAGAAGAAAAAATGAGGAAACTTGAAGATAGGTCAGTTGTGATTATTCAGTCTGAGGAACAGAAAGAAAAAAGAATGAATAAGAATGAACAGAGTCTCAGTGACCTGTGTACTAACATACACATAATGGGAGTCCAAAAGGAGAGGAGAGAAAGAAAGGGGAAGAAAGAATATTTGAAGAAATAATGAAAAACATAAATCTACACATCCAAGAAGCTCCACGAACTCCAAGTAGGATAAACTCAGTAAACTGGGAATAGAGATAGTTTTACTTCTTTCTTTCAAATCTGGATATCTCTTTTTGTTTGTTTCTTGCTTGATTGCACTAGCTAGGACTTCCATTACGATGTTAGATGGAACTGATTAGAGTGAACATCCTTGCCTTATTCCTAATCTTAGAAAGAACACATTCAGTCTTTCACCATTAAGTATGATTTTATCTACAGATTTTTCATAGATGATAGTCTGTTGAGAGTTTTTATAATGAATGGATATTAGATATTGTCAAATAACTTTTTCTGAATTTGTTGAGATAATCATGTGTTTTTTGTTCTTCATCTTATTTATGTAATATATTACATTAATTTTCAGATGTTAAATTAACCTTGCATTCCTGGGATTAAAAGAATCTCTTGTTATGATGTTTAATATTTTTCACAGGTTTCTGGTATTTTAGCTTACTTAAATTTTATTAAAATTTTTGCATCTATATTCATGAAGTATATTTGTCTGTTGTGTTCCTTTCATGTCATGTTTTTATCTGGCATTGGTATCAGGGTAATATTGGTCTCAGAAAATTAATTGGGAAGAGTTTCCTCCTCCCCTATTTTCTGGAAGAATTTATGAAAGATTGATTTAACTTCTATAAATGTTTGATTGAATTCACCAGTAAAGCCATCTTAGCCTAGGCTTTTCTTTGTGGGAAGATTTAAAATTACTAATTCAATTTCTCGTTAAAGGTCTAGTCATGTTTTTTATTTCTTCTTGCATTAGTTCAGGTGATGTGTATCTTTCTAGGAATATGCTCATTTCATTTAAAGTGTTGAATTTTCTGCTATACAGTTGTTCATAGTATTCTCATTTAATCCTTTTAATTTCTATAAGGTCAATAGCGATGTCTCCTCTTTCATGTTTGAATTTGGTGATTTATGTCTTCTCCTTTTTTTCTTGATCAGTTTATCTAAATTTTTGTCAATTTTGTATTTTGTTGATTGTTGCAAAGAACCAATTTTTGGTATCATTGACTCTGTCTATTGTTTTTCTGTTGTCTATTTCATTGATTTTCACTGTGATCTTTATTATTTCTTCTTTTTGCTTGCTTTGTGTTTAGGTTTCTTTTCTTTTTTTACTTATTAAGGTAAAAGTTTAGGCGATTCACTGGAGATCTTTCTGTTTTTTAAATATAAGCATTTGAAGATATAAAGCTTATTCTAAACACTGTTTTCTCTCTATGTCATAAAGTTTGATATATTGTGATTCTGTTTTCCTTCAGTTCCTTTCTAATTTCCCTTGTATTTTTTCTATAACCCATTGGTTATTTAGAAGTATGCTGTTTAATTTCCAAGTATTTATTGACTTCACAAATTTCCTTTTATTGATTTATAATTTGATTCCAATGTGGTTGGAGGACATATTTTGTATTGTTTTAATCCTTTTATGCTTATTAAGTGTTATTTTGTGGCCAAGTGTCTTAATCCATTCTCTGCTGTGACAACAGAATACCTGAGACTGGATAATTTATAAAGAAATGAGGTTTATTTGACTCATAGTTCTGGAGGCTGGGAAGTTCAAGATTGGGTGGCTGCATCTGGTTGGCTTCCAGTGAGGGCTGTGTGCTGCATCATAACATGGTGGAGAAGCAGAAGGGGAAGCAGCATGTGCAAAGAAACCAAACACGAGAGGCAGCCTTACTTTATAATAACCTACTGTCATGGTAACTAATACAGTTCCATGAGAGTGAGAACTCACTCCCATGAGAAAGGCATTAACCCCTCTTAGTGACCTACTCATTTCTTAAAGGTGCCAGCTCCCAACATCACCACACTGAGGACCAAGCCTCAACATGAGTTTTGGTGGGGACAAACAATATTCAAACCATGGCACCTGGCATATGGTCTATCCTCAAGAATATTCCTTGTGCACTTCAAAAGAATGTATATTTTGCTATCGTTTGGTGGGGTGTACTATAGATATCAGTTAGGTCCAGTTGGTTGATAATGTTGTTCAATTCTTCCATGTCTCTGCTGATTTTATGTCTAGTTGTTTTATCCATTCTATAGAGTGGACTATAGAAGTCTTCAACTGTTACTGTGAAATTTTTAATTTCTTACTTCAATTCTGTAAGTTTCTGCTTCATGTATTTTGGAGCTCTGTTGTCAGGTATGTGTATATTTTGTGATTGTTATATCTTCCTGATTAACTAACGCTTTATGATTATAAAATGTTCTTTGTCTGTAGCAATATTTTTTATCTTAATTTTGTCTGTTACTAGTACAGTGACTTTATTTCTCTCATAGTTGCTATTTGCATAATATAATTTTTGTATTTTTACTTTCAAGTTTTACTATTTGTGTCTTTGAATCTATGTGTGTCTCTTGTAGACAGCATATAGTTGGGTTTTGTTTTCTATCCAGTATAACTGTGTCTGCCTTTTAATTTGAATGTTTAATCCTTTTACATTTTTAATTAAAATTTTTATTGAGATAAGTGTATATTCATGTATAGTACTAAGAAATGACCCAGAACAGTCCCTGGTACATTCTGCATAGTTTTCTCCAACAACAGTAACATTTTGCAAAACTATAGTATAATATTACAATTTAGATATTGGTGGTGGTATAATCCATAGCTCTTATTTCTATTTCCCCAGCTCCATTTGTAATCATGTGTGTGTGTGTGTGTGTGTGTGTGTGTCTGTGGGTGAGGGGGTTTATTAAGTTCTACGTAATGTTATCACCTGTGTAGGACAGTGTATCCACCACCACAGTCAAGGTACTGAACAGTTCCAACACCACAAGTATCCCTCATGTTTCCCTTTCATAATTATACCCATATCCCTGCCACCCCCACCCCTGCCCCATCCCTAATCCGTGGAAACCACTAATCTGACCTCTACTTCTAAAATTTTGTCATTTCAAAAATGTTATATAAATACGACTATGCGTTATGTAACCCTTTGGGATTAGCCATTTTTTAAACTCAAAAGTATGTGGAACACTTTGTGAATTTGCATGTCGTTCTTGCACAAAGCCATGCTAATCTTTTTTGTATCATTGATATTTTAGTGTATGTGCTGCTGAAGTGAGCACAATCATTTGATTTTTAATGTAGTTATTGATATATTTGTATTTAATCTCATATTTTCAATTTGTTTTGTATTTGTCTCATGCCCTTTTGTTCCTCTATTCCTTCTTTCCTGCTGTTTTTGTCCTAAATACTTTTTCTTAGTGTGCTATTTAAATTCCTTTTTCAATTGTTTTTAATTGTATTTTTGGGAATAATTTTATTAGTGGTTCTTCTGGGGGAATTACAGTATGTTTCTAAACTAAAAACAATGTATTTCAGGTAATACTAACTTAATTCCAGTGAAATACAGAAATTTTGCTTCCATATAGTTCTATCCCTCCTCCTTTGTGATATTATTATTTATAAATATTACTTCTTTGTATGGCATATTTCCAACAGGAAAGTTTTTATAATTATTCTTTTTCTTTTGTACAATTGTCTTCATTTTTTTTTTTTTTTTGAGATGGAGTCTCACTCTGTTGCCCAGGTTAGAGTGCAGTGGCACGATCTTGGCTCACTGCAAGCTCCACCTCCCAGGTTCACGCCATTCTCCTGCCTCAGCCCCCTGAGTAGCTGGGATTACAGGCATGCGCCACCACCCCCGGCTAATTTTGTATTTTTAGTAGAGATGGGGTTTCTCCATGTTGGCCAGGCTGGTCTCGAACTCCTGACTTCAGGTGATCCACCCGCCTCGGCCTCCCAAAGTGCTGGGATTACAGGAGTGAGCCACCGCTCCTGGCCAATTGTCTTCTAAATAAATTAAGAGAAGAGAGAAACTATCTTTCTAAAGTTTCTTATATTTAAATACATAGTTACTTTTACTCATGCTCTGTATTGTTTTGTGTGAATTTGAATTACTGTTATTTGAATTACTGTTTGAATTAGTGTTATTTTCTTTCACCCTGAGGAATTTCCTTTAGTATTCTTTGTAAGAGAGGTCATGTTTATCTGGAAATGTCTTTGTTTTGTCTTCAGTTTTGAAATATAGTTTTGCTAGATATGGGATTCTTGGTTGACAGTTTTTTTTCTTTCAATACTTTGAATATGTCATCCCACTGCATTCTGAGCCTTCATTATTTCTGAAGAGAAATCAGCTACTAATCTATCAAGCTCTCCTTTCCACTTGTCTGTGATGAACTGCTTTTCTCTTCCTACTTTCAAGATTTTCTCTGTCTTTGCCTTTCAACATCTTGGCTATGATGTGTCTCTGTAAATGTCTTTTAGTTCATCTTACTTGGAATTAATTATGCTTCTTGGGTGTGTAGATTAATGGTTTTAATCCATTTGGGGAAGTTTGGGCCATTATGTCTTCTTTTTTTTTTTTTTTTTGCCTCTTTTTCTTTTCTTCTTTTTGAACTCCCAGTACACATATGTTGGAATACTTAATGGTATCTCACAGGTCTCTCAGGCTCTGCTAATATTTCTTCATTATTTTTACTTTCAGTTCTTCAGATTGGACAATTTCTAGTGATTTATCTTCAAATTTGCCGATTCTTTCTTTTGCCACTCAAATCTCTTGTTGAGTCCCTTTGTGTATTTTTTATTTCTGTTATCATTCTTCTTAACTCTAGAATTTAAAAATGGTCATTTAAAAATAATTTCTTTTTGATATTCTGTATTTGATGAGTCATTGTTATATTTTCTGTTTTGTCTTTTACATTTCTATTGCTATATAATAGTTGTACATATTTACAGGGTACCTGTGATATTTTGATACAAGCATACAATGTGTAATGGTCAAATCAGGGTAATTGGGATATTTCTCACTTCAAACATTTTTATTTTTTCTTGGGAATCATATTTTCTTTTGATTCTTTAAAGAGGGTTTCCTTTGTGTTTCTGGAACATATTAATAACACCTACTTTGAAGTCTTTGTCTGGTAAGTCCATCACCTGGGGTCTTTCAGAGTTTCCATTGCCTGCTGTTTTTGTTCTTGTGTATGAGTCACACTGCCCTGTTTTTGTTTTTATTTTTTGCATGTCTCATAACTTTTTGTTTAAAGCTGGACAGTTTTGATAATATATTGTAGCAACCCTGGACTCTGATTCCTCTCTCCCCTGGTTTGGTTGTTGCTATTTTTGTTATTTATTTATTTTGTTATTTATTTGTTATTTGCTATTATTGTTATTTATTTACCGAAATAACTATATACTGTCTGTCTCTCCAGCAGTGTGCAGTCACTGATGCCTCCACCCAATTAAAAAAAAATCTTGATCTTATTTTTAAGCCTGTTTTTTTGGAGCTACGTCTGGGTCAGCATAGCATAGTGGTCAGCCAAAGATTTAAACTCCTTGAGCCAATAAGGCTTTTACCATATGCTGATGGATCTGTGTATGGTTTGGAAAATGGCATTCAAAGTTTAGGCAGTTTGCAAGTCTGTCAGTCTTTACTTTCTGTGCTTTTAGGGTCTCACATTCATTCAGGGACAAGTAGCTCACTAAGACCCTCTTCAGTCTTTCCTGAGCATAAGCACAGCCATGTGGATACATGCAGCCTTCCAGATATCTAGGGAGCTTACCGAGTCCCACTCTGGCTGCCTTGATCCCTGGATCTTGCTGATAAATTTCTTGCTCTTCTGCTGGTATGATGTTTGGCCCAGACAGTAAGGCAATTCCAGGCTAGCTATGATTTTGTTTTTTTCTGATTGTTTACCCCCAAGATTGCTATTGTTTTCAACCATGCCCCTGGGCATGGGTTTTTCTATCCTCCATTCCATATCACATTAGCCCATCCAGCCATGGAGCTGCTGGTCCTCAAGGCCTGCCCTGCCCTGGTAGAACTACAGTGGCATGAAGCTGGGTGGAACAGCATGAAACAGTCTTGGACAAAAATACCAATCCCTCTCTATTCTTCCTGAGATTCAATCATTTTTCTTGAATAAATGCTCCTCATTTTTGTTTTGTTTTTGGTCAATTTCCAGATTCCTGAAATGGTTGTTTTTGACAATTTTATCCAGTTTTATTGTTGCTTTTTGGGATGAGGATTTGGTGAGCTCTTTGCTCAGCTATTCTGGAAGTCCTGCCCTAGTAATGGCCTTCTGAGGCTGTGTTTGCCATACACAACACCCAAATGGAATGCTTCTTAGAACATAGTGGTTCATATCCAGAGTAGTGTCTGCACATTGTGGGCAGGGCAAGGGTGGAGCAAGTTCCAGTGATATGCCTCCGTAATATCTCATCAACTTTCAAAAGGAGACTTACAAAGAGATTGAGCATCCTGTATTCAGAGAGAAGATGAGCAATCAATGCCCGAGAAGTTTGCCATTCCATGTGGCAGTAAATGTGAAGGCTGGTGTGAATGGCGGCTCCACACATCCAATTGAGGAATGGTCTTTAAGATGAGAAATCAAGAAGAAGCGGGGAACATTTTCCTTCCTGAAACATTAACTGTGGGAAATGAGAGGATGGAAAACCACCTGTGAGGGACATTTCCAGTTTAAAAAAAATTACTAAGGAATATGTTTCTCATCCTCTTTATATACTTGTATATCTAGAAATACTTCTGTGTCTCTTTGTCCATTGTTCAACTCAGTGGTCTCTCTGGGCCAGGCTGTAAATATATCGATGAAGCTGGACATCCTTCATAGTTGGAAGGAATGATGGCTCTTGTAGTATTGTGAAAGGTCTCTATACGTCTGTGTGTGTTCAATAGGGAACCCCTTCCCACATAAAGCTTCTCAGAGTAACAGAGCAGCTATATGCAAATGAAGCTCTTTGATGTGTATTTTCAATTAATCACTGACTCTCGCACAGGATAAATGAAGTTATTTTCCCCGTTATCAGCTTTAATTCATAGGTTATAATGCTAATGAAGGTTGACTTTTTTTTTTGATGTTGCTTCTATTTTTATCATTGTCTTTTCCTTATTTTACTAATTACCTGTGCAATGACATGGTATCTAAATTGATCTAAAGGCATCATTCTAAATTTTAAAAACCAACACTTAAAAAAAAGTAATCCCCATAAGTGTCTTATGCATGAGGGTGAGCGTTTAACTAATTACTATGCAGAAACCACATGTCAATTGCAGAACAATTGCCTGAAGGGAGCAGCAACTCACATAACCCCATTTTGGAAAAGTAGATCTGTTTTTATTTTATCTTTCTCAGTTTTAGCTGGTGTTTTAAAGAGAGATGTGATTTTGCAGCTTTGGGGATCACTCGTCTATTTCAGGAAATTGTCAGAACCAAGAACTGGAGGAATTCAGGAAGAGGGCTCTAGAGCTCTGTTCTAAAAAATGTTGTAGAAGCAGAGTCTTTGGTTTTTAATGGCCAAGCTCTGTCCATTTTGTGAGCAAATGTCACAGTAAAAGACAGAAATACAGCTCAGAGAATAGCTTCAGAAGACAAATGGCAGGGGAGGTCCAGATAGCTATAACTTAGTGCTTTAGTCATCTTTAATGGAAATGGAGCCTCTAGCCAAGCCTAATATATAATGTATCATAAAACATATGTCTGTCAGTCTCCCAGGTACAATAAATAGGGAAAACACAGACCTCAAAGGGAGGCTATGGCATGCCTTGCAGAGGGGCTCAAATTACTTGGCTTGTTGTGGGGGGTTGAAGGCTGTGGGGGAGGAATGATGTAATGTATATTTTTAGTGTTTCTAAGAAATGACTGTCTCCAGCCTTGTCCCGGTGGGCTGTGGGAGAGGGAATGGAAAGGGAGGGGCTGGGTTTATAGATCTGCATGGGCAAATTGAGTTGAGTGCCCGTTTTACAGGTGATTAAGCTCTTTCTTTTTTATTTGGAGTGTAGTATAGCAAGGAAGAGATAGGACATGTTCAACTGATGGCATTTTCCAGAATGCCCACCAACTTCTTTTCATTTCACTGTTGTTTTTTCCCTGGTGAAACAGCAGCCCAAAGCACCCTAGTAAGGACCAGCTGTCTGATCCTGTGCTGAAGAGCTCTGGTTACTCTCCCTCAGCGGGGGCTCAGCCACCATCTGAATTTCCTGTGGTCCCAGTATGTTCTGCCTCTGAGCTGGACAATCCTTCTGGGTAGATTCTTATCTTTTTCCACTACTGAGCCTACTTCTTTGAGTACCCGTTCTTCATATGAGCTGCAAAATCTTGAGTGTAACCTCTATGACTCTCAGTTTTCTAATCTGTGTAATGGGAAGAATAAGCTATCTCTCTGGGACTCAAATACAGGTCTGCTTATTTCAACTCTAAAGCATGTTCTATGGCTCACCGTAGATCCCCATGCTCAAAATGTCATCTCTGCTGTGTTTTTCTAGACTATGTCCTGCCTTTCCTTAGAAAAGCCCACCGAAGTCCTCTCAAAATGGATTAAACCAGCTCCATTCATTCTGTTTATGCCAGGAATTCTCAATACTTCTTGATCTTTCTACTGTCCTACCTCTCCTGTGTCTCAGCACACAGGTAAGCATGTGCTCAAACATACGTATGTGCACACACACATGCACATACACACTCATGCTCATAACAGCCCCACACAATATCAAGAGAGTGGCTCTTTGTGTGATGTGATTGGAAGTTATATTGATATCAGATCTGATTCTTTGCCCTAAAATGTGAGGAAACCAGCCCTTTATTCAAATTTGAAAGCCTCGTTCTTTTGATTCATGATGATTTTTTCCATGCAAGTTCTGCTAGAAACGAATAAATTATTCCCTCATACTTTGCATGCATGGGCATAGGTGAGCTCCTTGGAGAATAGGGGTGGGCTGCTCTCAGAGGAGTGGGTGGGTACCTAAGTCCAACCTGACTCACTTGCCAATGCCAGTGTTTCTCAGGATCAGCCCAGTCTACACAGCTATGTCTGGTTTGTTGATGTTATTGTCATTTATGAATATTGAAGCATGTTCACACTAGCCCAGTTTCTCAGTGATTTTAAAGCTCTCTTCAGAGCTTGAGCCCTCATTTTTTCCTTTGGTTATCTCTTCTAATACTGTTTATATGGAAATTTCTTTGGCAGAATGGCTTTAACTTTTTGACTGTGACCCAGTGTAAGAAATACATTTTACACACAGCATGCATACAAATATATAGATGACTGAAACAAGGCTTTTCCAAAACTATACTAACCTTTCCTATATTCCAGATCAAATGAATTTTGGCTTATTCTATTCTATTCCATTTAAAAATGATGTCCTTGACTACTGTGGCAAAATTATTTACCAAACCGATTTCCTCATCTGTGTATACAGCTAGACTACATTTTCTAGCATCCCTTATGGTTCGATATGGTCAAGGCACTGAGTTCTTGCTAATAAAATGTGATCAAGAGTGACCTGTGCCTCTTTCAGGTATGACTCATAATTCCATGTGGAATCCACCAAGCCTTTTTCCAATTCACTGGCTTGATACAGACAAACATTGTGGATATAGACAGAACGTTTGTGTCCCCCCAATTAATATGTTGAAATCCTAACCCACTATGTAATGGTATTAAGAGGTGGGGGCTTTTGGGAAGTGGTTAGGTCACAAGAGTGGAGCCCTTTTAAATGGGATTGGTGCACTTACAAAAGAGATCCCGGAGAAATCTCTTCCCTCTTTTAGCTGTGTGAGGATACAATGAGAAGTTGGCCATCTGCAACCTAGAAGAGGGCCCTCCCCAGAACCTGAGCATGCTGACACCCTGATGTCTGACTTCCAGTCTCCAGAACTGTGAGAAATAAATGTATATTTTTATAAGCCACCTAGTATATGGTAATTTGTTATAGTGGCCCCAATTAAGACATGTGGAAATCTTGGAAGCCACTTGTTAAGATGGCAGTGCCTCAAGATGAAGTGAGCCTTATCCCCAGCCCCTGAATCTCTGCCTAGAATACACATTTTGAACTTTATGTGAGGCACTAATAAGCTTCTATTGTCTTGAATCACTATTCATTTGGGGGTTCTTTATTATACCAGCTAACATTATCCTAACTAATTTACGGTCAATAGACTCATCAACTGACTATGTTTTTACAATTACGCATATCATCCTTTCTATTTTTTGAGAGATAAAAATTCACATTATTTGCTGATATTTGTAGAAATTGTGTAAGTATGCAAGAGTAATGATTATAATCACATATGAAGGTAGGGTGACCATATAATTTGTTATTCAAGTGGAACAATTTCCAGAGTGAAAGGGATTATTAATCATGGCTCCAGGACAATAGATGGAAAATGACATTGTCCTCAACAAACTGGAACATATGATCAACCATTATAAAGGGTACAGAGTGGGAGGAAGAATGGGGACTTTTTAAATTACATTTTTAAAAGTATTGGTCTATGGTGAATTGGAAACAAAAGCAGTTAATTCTTTACCATAGGTAGTTTAAAAGCTGCCTTAAAGACTGAAGAATGGCAAACCATAGATGTGAGACAAGGAACTTGGTGAAAATGCTGTCAGGGATGCACAAGAGACTCACTCCCTTGGAGTTGTCGGCCAATCCAAAGTCCAAGCATGGGAGCCAGAGCCTGCAAGAGAGGTCTGGACAGGCCTCAGACATGAGCAGTGGAGCTCCACATCACTCAGTCCTGAGGACAGAACTGGATCCTCCATTTTTTTAGTTTAAAGTTTTCCAAATAGTGACTTTCCTTAGCACCTGACACCACTCTTTGATCCCTCTGAATCCACCAGACCCACAAGCAGTGCTTTGTTATTGAAGAAACCAAAGCACTGTACTAAACAGATTGGTGGAGTACAGTTGTCAGAATATGTCGATGACAAGTATTTGGGACCACATCTGCAGGCCACTGATACTTAACCTAATCATCTTTTGCTCACAGCCCAGCATTTCTAAAAATAGCAACTGTGGGTTGTGATAGTGAGAGGTTAAACTTGATTAGTGTGGAGACTTCTTACTATAGAACTTTGAATGAAGCAAAATCCATGCCTGGGATTTAGAACAAGTAAAGGGACTTCCTTAAGTATGGTCAAAGTACACTCTGCCCTTCCCATTACTGATGCTTTCAGGGATTTTTAGGGTTTTGTGGTCCCTGATTATTGTTCTTAAACTCTGGATAAACTCACAGTATAGAATTAGCCTGAACAGGAGACAGGCTTTCTGGCAAGTTACAAATACCTTCATTCCTGGGGGGAAAATCAATAGAAGAACGCATGGGATTGCCATTCTTCTCCTTTGTCCCTGTAGCCCTTCAGTCTTCCCCTCCCTGACTTCTTTCCTAGAGCTCAAATTGAAAACGCCTGGCATTGCTAAAGTTCTTTTGCTGGGCTTCTTACACAGTGCTGACTTGAGATGAGTGGCTTATGTTTTTTATCTGTCACCTTCTTTCCCATCCTGCTAGGGGGGATACTAAAAACACCTGCACTCTGTAAGCCCTAAAACTCCCCAGGTGTTTCCAGTGTGCAGCCAGGGCTGAGAACCACCTTTGGACCCTGCAGGCAGATCCGTGCTTCTCAAGCTTTCTGCCCATATCAATCAGCAGGGGATCTTGTTAAAATACAGATTCTGTCTCACTAGATGTGGGATGGTCCCAAGATTCAGCACTTCTAACATGCTCCCAGGTGATGTCTTTTGCTGCTGGTCCTCAAGACCACATGTTGAGTAGCAAGGAGGCAGGTGATCTGGTAAGATTGCTGTTCATTATCAGATGCTGCAGGCTCTCTTCTGGTAGAATTAGAGTCAGGGATCATTTTTTGTGCCTCTTACATTTATCGGGTTACATAGCTCTATTCCACAAGGTAGGCCCCATGAGGATTAGCATCCATCTCCAGACAAGGTGGGATGCTTTTACCAGACTCTGATAGTCTGGGAAGCTTAATGTTTGGATAATCAGGTTACTTGGGGTCTTATTCCATTTGTGCTACTGTAACAAAATACCACAGACTGGGTAATTTAGAAACAATAGAAATGTATTTCTCGCAGTTCTAGAAACTGGGAAGTCCAAGATCAAGGCACTGGCAGGATTGGTGTCTGGCGAGGGCTGCTCTCTGCTTTCAACATAGTGCCTTGTTTCTGCATCCTCTGGAGAAGATGAATGCTGTGTTCTCACATGGCAGAAGGGACAGAAGTGCAAGAGAGGGCTCTCTTCAACCTCAAGCCCTTTTATAAAGGTGCTAATCCCATTTGTGAGGGCTCTACCCTCACGACTTAATCATCTCCCAAAGGCCACATCTATACCTTTTAATATTGTTGCATTGGGGATTAAGTTTCAAAACATAAGGAGGGGATATCATCATCACTCAAACTACAGAACCTAGTGATAATTTTTAGATTCTTTGTTCAGCTAGAATTCACTGTTAATGTAACCATCCTTAAACCTTTCTGAAGTTTTTACTTTGAAAATTTCTCTAACAAATAACCTACCCTACTAAATACTCTACACCATACATTCACGGAAGGAATCATACAATATTGACACCCGAAGGGACTTGGAACCCAGCTCACCCACCACTCTGCATTTGAGGAGACTGAAGAAACTGCAGACTCATCCCTAGTATTGAAATATAATTTTCAAAATGTTAAAAACAGGACTTTTATACAAATATAGAATGAATGCTGTCAAAGATTTTATCCATCTCATTAATTAATGAGAGAGCCAACAGATAGTAAGGTTGTTTCAAAGGACAGATATTTATGTATAGTCAGTCAGAGGAATGATGAAATAAATTTGCCACTGGATACAAAACTGGCAAATGTCTTATGGGACCATAAAACTGTAGCTAGTGGGGTCATCTTCTCTACTGGACAAAAATATACAAATTAACAACTAAATTCAGTGTCTGTGCTCCAATTAGATAGAAATAGCAAAGCCAAACATAAGTGCATTCTCCTGTGCAATCAAATAATTCTTGGGTGAGCCTGCTTAAAATCGCATTGAAGGGACATGCGTCATTTTCTTGCATTAGTTTCCAGTTTGGGGGATATATATATATATTTAACATTAGGCAGAACCTGAACCAGCATCAGGATCCCAGTGCATTTTTAAACTTCCCTGCTCTTGGTATATCAGTAATGACATCATGTTTGGCAGCTGTTTTGAAGCATTTCCCCACTGAAACAATGATATCAGTTGAGAGTAACATGTGTGATATACTCCCCTGGGCTTGCCTGTGGTTATATGGGACCTCTAACCCAACCCTTTTTTCTCCTACTACAGAAAGCGTATGTAAATGTGTGACCTTGATATTATTATAAGATATATATATATATATATCACTATTACTACTTGTATGATATATATCTTATATATATTTGCTTTTTACTTAAGAAACTATTCTTAAACTTTGCTACTTAAACTATTATTAATAAAAAAAACTTTCTTCACAGCTTACACCATAGCTGACCTCAACATATTAGCATGACATGACATGCCTTCAGGAATGATAATGTATGAGATGCAAAGCTCCCATGTTTTACAAAACCCCATTCTGCCTTACTTCAATTTGTTTCTGTTTCTTTGTAACTGGCCTTGCCTTGTGCTGTGGAATCTCAAATTCCATGCGCTTGGCCTGACAGCAAGAAGTGCTGGAACATATGTTGTTCGAGACACGTTGAGTAATCCTTAACCATTTACTGCCCATCCAACAATTACGGCCTTGTGGTCACAGGGGACACTCGGCAAGCTTCCCTAATGCCTGATGAACTCTAGTTCATCACATAGCATCTGCAAAGCCTATATTTCAACTATCCAACAGGGATGAGGATGCATTTTTTAAATCCTCTGGGTCACATGTCTCAGTGGTTTTCCTCTGCTGAGATGATGTTCAGGCTCATGGTGGCTTCAGGATTATCATAAGCACCCTTTGTCTGGACATGTCCTGAAACTCAGCAGAGGCCTTCTCTCAACATGTCCTATACCCTGTGACCTTGTCCCTCTGTCTATGGCTGATTGATGAGTGAAAGAGGGTAGAAACCCAACTCCGTTGAGATTGGTGAGGCTCCCTCTCTTGAAAATTTGGACCTTGGAGCAGAGAGAGACAGCACTTGGAGAGGTGTTGGCACTGAGTCCTTGCTGAACATAGCTTTTTGTTAAATTGTTTTTAGTTTTCTTGCTGTAGTTAAGTACAAAGACCTTTCCAACATGTCATCTAAAGATCATTTCACCCACTGCTGGGTTTGGCCATCATTCTCTCGTCTTTCTCTTCAGCAATGGTGAAGTAGATACCTTTTCCCTGAGGAAGAGAAATCCATGGTTTGTTGCCTTTGTTAATAACAAAAATGTTGGAAAGCCAGGTGGCAAAGCTGTTGCCATTGGTATGTTTCACATGAACCACATTAAAACAACCAGAATGTTTTTCTCTGTTGGCCACACCAGTTCTTCCCAGGTGAGTACCCTACATGATCAGGTTAGTACCCTACATGATCAGAAGCACTTGAGTAATATATTATAGAAATGATCCCTGAAAGTATAGTAGTCCCCCCTTATCTGTGGTTTCCCTTTCTGGGGGTCTTGAACATATTCCTGTGGATAAGGGGGAGACTAGTGTATAGTCTTTGGCCACGGCTCTTTAGAAATTCAGTGGATGCCATCTAAGGGCCCTGGAACTGCCTGAGGCTCACCTCATCTGGTAAGCTAACAATTCCTTTGGTTCTGAGATATGTTGAGGGTTTTTCTATTAAATTTCCCTCCATCTTTTGTTGTTATTAATTTTGTAAAAGTTGGTTTCAGTTGTTTAAAAGTGAGAACACATTAATAGAGACCTCTACAAAGTAATAGAGTAGATGGAGGCTGGACTGACTTGAGTTAAGGGAACTTAGGTTCTAGCCCTAACTGTGTCACTCATGTGGTGTGACTGTGAATAAGTCATGTGCATTCTCCAAACCTTTATTTCCTCTACCATAATAAAAGGGGGTGAACCAGAAGAGCTTTAAGTTGATGCCGTTTTTTCAAGTGACTCCCAAACTCTTTGACATCCTTCCATTGAGACATGGGGCTATGTTTCCTCTTTTTGAATCTAGGTAGGCTTGTGACTATTTCAACCAATAGAGAATGGCAGAAATGATACTGTGTGACTTCTGAGCCTGGGTCCTATAAGGCAATGCAGCTTCTGCCTTGTTTGCTGAGACCCTTGTGCTGGAGCCCTAAGCCACCATGTAAGAGGTTGGCTATACTATGGTAGCCTTACCGTGATGAAGCCCAAGCCACATTCAGGGGCCACATGTTGGTGTTATAGCTGAGTCTCAGCTAAGCTCTTTGCCAACAGCCATTATCAACTGTTAACTATGTGAATGGCCGTCTTGGATGTCCAGCCCAAGCTAGCCTTCAGATGACATCTGCCTACAATCACGTGAGAGATCCCATAGTGAGAACAGTCCAGACAAACCTTTCCAAAATTCTTGACCCAAATTCTCCTTATAGCTCCCTCTGACTCTAATAAAATGGTTGTTTTATAGCAATAAATTTGGAGGTTGTTTATTACACAGCCAGAATCATGGAAACTGTTACCCTCTGGCCTTTACAGTCCTTTACACCCTTCCTCCATTCTTCTATCTGTCCATCCAGCCAGCACTTTTAAAGGTATGACTGTACATGGCACTGGGACCTCAAAGATGAATCAATAACTGTTCATGGCTTTGCAGAGCTTCCGGAGTATATGGGAAGGAGAGAACCAGCATGAATCAAACCATCTCAAACCACAGGATGTATTACAAAAGAGTAGCAAGACAGCATGTGCAGCAAGCACTGGAAACTTTGTATTTGGAATGGTTAAATCTGACTGGTAAGCAAGATTCCTAAGATCCTGGATCTCATAAGGGGATATTGTAATAGAAGAGACAATCAATAAATTACTAAACAAGGGAATACATCAGCATTGGGGAGGATGGAGTGAGGTGAGTGAGGCTGGAGCATGGGAAGTCAATTATGAGGCTGAGGTCAAGTGCAGGTGAGCAAGGAAGAGAAGGGAACAGGGTGAGTGAAATGGAAGAAGGCTGGCAGGAGAGCCAAGTAGCAGTGGGCAATAGACTGGGCTTGGCAATTGATTGAAGTGTCTGGTCTGGGTTGGCTGCCTCACATCATTTCTAGGCTCATCCACCCTCTTGGTTGGAGGGTGCATTGCCCTTCCAAGGGGCTGTCCTTGGACTCTACTGAAAACCTCCATCTCAAAACCTGCCTTTGTGAAAGATTGTGAAAACGTCATTCACATGAAGGTGTTAGTGACCAATAGTAAGATTTAATGTGTTATATTTTCCTAGGACATCAGTAGTCTAACATGTTAAACTAAAGGAATGAAACCCTAAGAATCAGAATGTCTGTAATTGACAAGAGGGGATTGTGTATTACTCAAGTCAGCCAGAGTCAAAAGCGGGTAAATGCAGCAGGGCTGTATGAGGGACCATTCAATCCCTTCCTCTTTATCCCCTAGCTTTGTATGTATCTTCTCTTTCATTCTCTCTGTGGCTCTGCATCATTCTCTCCTTCAGGTTGAATGGCTTTTTTCTGCTTCTCTGAACATGTGGGCCAAACACGAGAGCCCCAAATGGTGCCCTTGGCCCTGAAGTCTGCATTGTCTTACAAGTCCATCAGCTGTAGTTAACTACTGACCCAGTTCAGTCCCACTTCCAAATTTTGGGCAAGAGACCATAGCCCAGCTTGAATCCAAGTCTTCCCCATTACACTGAGCCGTGAGCAGGCTTGTGGGGCTTCATGGCAAGTCAGGAGCAGGTTGCGTGGCAGAAGGTTGCCTGAGCAGAGCCCTGCGTGAGGAGGAGACAGTGATCACCTCTGTTGCACTAGAGGGAGCTTTTGGTGAAGGGCACCCCAAGATGCATATTCCATCTGATATATGATTACTCATAAGGCATAATTTGTCCTCAGTATTTATTCTGGAGACTATTGGCAGCTATTGCTAGAAACATTCTTCCCCTAGCTACACTGTTCCAAAAGGAGATGGAAAAGATCAGTGACAGCTGGTGGTTTGTTTCAATTCTTTTAAGTCTCAGATGACTGTAGTTTTCTGTTTATTAGCCTCCAGGAAAGCCCTCCTTTACTTTGTTTCCTGTGATGGAGCAATGGGCATTTCATCCTAGACGTGGTGGCACTTTCTCTGCAATTTTGCTTGCCTTATTTTCCCAGAAATTAAGGTGGATGCATTCCCTGTTGACTCAGTTGCTACAATAAAGAAGAGAGTTTAGTGCTTCTGAGAAAATCCTGCCCACTCAAACCTCAGGGGGCAGGGGGCAAGGCACTAGCCATCATTGAGTTCCTATAGTGTGCCAGGTACTGTGCCAGGAACAGTCCCACCAACCTCCTCCACTGATCTTATAGGAACGACGTGATGCTCAGCAAAGAGAAGTCCCATGTGGTGGATGGGTTTGTAACCACAACCACACAGCTTCTTATTTAGATATTTTTTTCTATACGTGGCATCATCATGGTTGTTTTTTGGAACACGAAGTCATAGAGTTATTAGATACCTTGTTTGAAGTAACGCAGCATAACTGTATTAGGAAATAACCTTCCCCTAGAATCTTCTGATACTTCTAAGTGGGGATGGTGTGTATGTATGGAGGATTTGCTATGAAGGGAGGATCTTCATTTTTGGAGGATGAAGGAACCACAAGAAGTGGAACCTCAAATGGAAGGTCTAAATTTCCTTTGCTTGAACTTAGATTTTCTTCTAAGAGAGCTTTAACATTTGAAAATCTTGCTTCTTGGAATGGAATAACTCCTTTAATAGGCTTCAAACAGAAAATTGCACAGTAACGTGCACCTTCTTGGGTTGACTAATCATTGTTTAATGGCTATAATGGAATTGCTGGCCACTTTTGAACCTTCTGGCATTAATCCCCAATTTCCTACACTGGAGGACTCCTCAGGAGGAAGGTAAGTAGGAAGTACTAATGTTGGTATTTAACTCAAAAGCTGTAATTGGTTGGAAAGTCTGTAGCCATAAAATATTGCTGAAATCTATTGAATACATGAATCACACAATACACTTTATTTATTTTTCACAATTATCTTAACTGTAAGCAGTGTTATTCCAGCTTTAGAAAGAAGGGAATTTTAAGTTCAGAAGCCAAGTAACTTTCTCTGGAGAAGCATAAGAGGGTAGAGCTTAATAAATATAGATTCAAACCCTGACTTATTGCTTGTTAGGTGAAGGATCTTAGCCTCAGTTTTCTCATCTGTAAAATGGTGATCAGAGTCTCTTCTGTAAAATCATGGTCAGAGTCATCTATTTCACAATGTTTGAGTGAGGATGAAGTAAGTTTCTATATGCTAGGCTCCTGCTCTGACTACTCCACAAGGCCATGCAGTTCATAAGAGGCAAGCCTTAGACTTGAACCCAGGGCCACTGGATTCACATTGCGTTCCTTGGTGAGATTTTGATTTTAAAATGAAGATAGACTGGTCAAGGAAAAGGTCTGTGGCTCAGAGTCAGCCCCTACGTTTAACTGATGGGAGACAACCAGTCCCTCTTCCCCATACATACATACACACATACATAATTCTTTAAGAACATGCGTGTAGGCCGGGCACGGTGGCTCACGCCTGTAATCCCAGCACTTTGGGAGGCCGAGGCGGGTGGATCACCTGAGGCTGGGAGTTCCAGACCAGCCTTGCCAACATGGAGAAACCCTGTCTCTACCAAAAATACAAAATTAGCTGGGCATAGTGGCGCATGCCTGTAATCCCAGCTACTTGGGAGGCTGAGGCAGGAGAATTGCTTGAACCCAGGAGGCGGAGGTTGCGGTCAGCAGAGGCCATGCCATTGCACTCTAGCCTGGGCAACAAGAGCAAAACTCCATCTCAAAAAAAAAAAAAAAAAAAAAAAAAAAGAACATGCGTGTATGGATTTAAGGATAATTCTATTAGGATAGAGCAAGATAAATCATACAATGATGTGGAATGTATACTTATTGACAGATGATAGTTCTGCTAGGCAATCCTTTTGTTGTTACTTGTTTTTCTTCATGAATCAATTTCATTGAGGTATAATTTATATACAATAAAATAAACCTATTTTATTTTTGATAAGTTTTGACAAATGTGTACATCTGTGAAACCACCATGACAATCAAATGATGAAGCAATCTCATTATACCAGAAAGTTATCTCATGCCCTTTGTAGTAAAGTCCCCCACCCTTGGCCCTAGGCAATCACAAATCTGTTATCCCTATAGTTTCTATCTGTCTGAATTTCATAGAAATGTAGTCATATAGTTTGTACTTTTTTTCTGCTTTCTTTTACTTAACATAGTGTCTGAGCTTCATCCATCTTGTTTTGCTGATGAGTAGTTTATTCCTTTTTATTGCTGTGTAGTGTTTAATTGTGTTTATATGCACATGTGTTTATCCATTCATCCCGGCCAGCAATTGTTCAACAAGGGTTAGAGCCAGATAGTACCACCTTAGACCTGGGCAACTGGAACCCCTCTCTGGGACCTGTGCTTCAGATGACCTCACTCTGGCCCTCTTGCAAACACGTTCTTCCCTATGAGTTAGAATGACTGTGAGGCCAAGGGGATGTGACCACCTGGAACCCTTGCCTGGGTACACAGAACTAGAGAATCCCCTGCTTAAGTGGCCGTGAGCCTGCTTCCAGGGCCTGCACAGGCCGTTCCCCTGGATTAGTCCTCTTGAGGGTAGACAGTGATATACCCCCAAGCCTGAAGCAGGGTGGTCAGCAGTGGAAAAGGGGAGTGTAAGGGGTTGGGGGAATAGAGAGAGTACACAGATCTTGGATATGCAGGTAGAGCTGCTCATGTTTATGCATGCAAGTTTCCTCATGGGAAGAGAAGAGAGAGTCTGCTGTATGCTGGGGGCCTTTATTTCTATTAATTCCCCAGCCCACAGGTGATAGAGGCAGGCATGTAGCCATAGGAGTAGGAGCAGAAGGAAGGAAGAAACTCCAAGGAAGAGATGAAACTGTAAAAAGACAGAAAAGCAATTTTAGAGGTCACAGAACAGAGGGTTTTAGAATTAGAAATGATTTTAGATTCCATGTTCTTTCATTCTTTAATTGCACAGATGAGAAAGCTGAAGCCCAGAGAGGTTAAGTAATTTCTATAAGGTCACACAGCTAGTTAGTGACAGAGCTAAGATAAGAAGTGAGATTTTCTGATCTTAGACCAGAGTTCTTTCAATACACACAAGAACAGTGGTCATCAAATTCTTTTGCTTGCATAACCCCTAAAATATTTTTGTTAAACCATGAATCCTCTTCACATATTTTGAGGTTAACTTCTACAATATTTTTAATTAGAAAGTTAAATGGTTGCAAAGGATATAATTTCTAGCATATGGAAAATATTGTCATTTTAAAATAAAACTGTCATGTCACTCTTGGAAGCAAAATCTAAATGCCATACTCAGTTGCTATCCATCGACATTCTTTTTTTAAACTTTTAAGTTCAGGGGTAAATGTGCAGGTTTGTTACATCGGTAAACTTGTCTCATGGGGGTTTGCTGGACAGAGTATTTCATAACTGAGGTATCAAGCCTAGTACCCATTAGTTATTTTTCCTAATCCTCTCCTTCCTTCCACTCTCTACCCCCAGGTAGGCCCCAGGGTGTGTGGTTCCTCTCTGTGTGTCCATGTTTTTTCAACATTGAGCTGCCGCTTGTAAGTGAGAAAAGGCAGTATTTTGTTTTCTGTTCCTGCATTAGTTTGCTAAGGATAAAGGCCTCCAGCTCCATCCATGTCCCTGCAAAGGACGTGATCTCATTCTTTTTTATGGCGACATAGTATTCCATGGTGTATATGTACCACATTTTCTTTATCCAGTCTACCAATGAAGGGCATTTAGGTTGATTCCATGTCTTTGCTATTGTGAATAGTGCTGCAGTGAACATACACATGCATATGTCTTTATGATAGAATGATTTATATTCCTTTGGGTATATACCCAGTTGTGGGATTGCTGGATTGAATGGTATTTCTGTTTTTAGCTTTGTGAGGAATCACCATACTGCTTTCCACAATTGTGGAACTAATTTACACTCCCACCAACAGTGTATAAGCATTCCTTTTTCTCCGAAATCTCGCCAGTATCTGTTATTTTTTGACTTTTTAATAATAGTCATTCTGACTGGTGTGAGATGGTGTCTCATGATTTTTATTTGCATTTCTCTGGTGATCAGTGATGTTGAGCTTTCTTACATGTGCATATAGGTCAGATGTGTGTTTTCTTTTGAAAAGTGTCTGTTCATGTCCTTTGCCCACATGTTAATGGAGTTTTTTTTTTTTTTGCTTGTAAATTTGTTTAAGTTCCTTATAGATGCTGGACATTAGACCTTCATCAGATACATAGTCTGTAAATATATTCTCCCATTCTGTAGGTTGTCTGTTTACTCTATTGATAGTTTCTTTTGTTGTGCAGAAGCTGTTTAGTTTAATTAAATCCCATTTGTCAAATTTTGCTTTTCTTGCAATTGCTTTTGGCATCTTCATCATGAAATTTTTGCCTGTTCCTATGTCCAGAGTGGTGTTGCCTAGGTTGTCTTCCCGGGTGTTCATAGTTTGGGATTTTACACTTAAGTCTTTAATCCGTCTTCAGTTGATTTTTTGTATATAATGTAAGGAAGGGGTCCAGTTTCAATCTTCTGCTTATGGCTAGCCAGTTATCCCAGCACCATTTATTGAATAGGGAGTCCTTTCCCCATTGCTTATTTTTGTCTGGTTTATTGAAGATCACATGGTTATAGGTGTGCGGCTTTATTTCTGAGCTTCGTATTCTGTTCCGTTGGTCTATGTGTCTGTTTTTGTACCAGTGCCATGCTGTTGTAGTTACTTAAACCTGTGGTATAGTTTGAAGTCAGCTAGTGTGATGCCTCCAGCTTTATTCTTTTTGCTTAGAATTATCTTGGCTATTCAGGCTCTTTTTTTATTCTATATGAATTTTAAAATAGTTTTTTCTAGTTCTGTGAAGAATGTCATTGGTAGTTTGATAGGAATAGCATTGAATCTATAAACTGCTTTGGGCAGTATGGCCGTTTTACCAGTATTGATTCTTCCTACCCATGAGCATGGAATGTTCTTCCATTTGTTTGTGTCATTTCCGGTTTCTTTCAGCAGTGTTTTGTAATTCTCATTGTAGAGATCTTTCACCTCCCTGGTTAGCCGTATTCCTAAGTATTTTATTCTTTTTGTGGTAATTGTGAATGGTATTGCATTACTAATTTGGCTATTGGGTTGGCTATTGGTGGTGTATATAATGCTAGTGATTTTTGTACATTGATTTCATGTCCTGAAATTTTGCTAAAGTTGTTTATCAGCTCAGGGAACTTTGGGGCCAGGACTATGGGGTTTTCTAGATAGAGAATCATGTCGTTTGCAAACAGGGTTAGTTTGACGTCCTCTCTTTCTATTTAGATGTGCTTTATTTATTTCTTTTGCCTGATTGCTCTGGCCAGGACTTCCAATATTACGTTGAATAGGAATGGTGGAGATGGCATTCTTGTTTTGTGCCAGTTTTCAAGAAGAATGTTTCCAACTTTTGCCCATTCAATATGATGTTGGCTGTGGGTTTGTCATAGATGGCTCTTATCATTTTGATGTATGTTCTTTCAATACCTAGTTTATGAGAGTTTTTAGCAAGAAGCAGTGTTGAATTTTATTGAAAGCCTTTTCTGGATCTCTTGAGATAATTATGTAATTTTTTTCTTTAGTTCTGTTTATGTGATGAATTATATTTATTGAATTGCATGCGTTGAACCAAACGTGCGTCCCAGGGATAAAGCCTACTTGATTGTGGTGGATAAGCTTTTTGATGCGCTGCTGGATTTGGTTTGCCAGTATTTTCTTGAGGATTTTTGCATCACTGTTCATCAAGGATATTCGCCTGAAGTTATCTCTTTTTTTGTTGTGTCTCTGCCAGGTTTTGGTACCAGGATGATGCTGGCATCACAGAATGAGTTAGGGAGGAGTCCCTCCTCCTCATTTTGGGGAAATAATTTCAGTAGAAATAGTAGTACCAGCTCTTCTTTGTACATCTTGTAGAATTTGGCTGTGAATCTGTCTGACCCTGGGTTTTTTTTTTCTTTTGTTTGGTTGGTAGGCTATTTATTACTGATTCAATTTTGGAGCTCATTATTGGTCTGTTCAGGGATTCAATTTCTTCCCAGTTCAGTGTTGGGATGGTGTATCTGTCCAGGAATTTATCAATTTCTTCTAGATTTTCTAGTTTGTGTGCATGGAGGTGTTCATAATATTCTCTGATGGTTATTTGTATGTCTGTGGGGTCAGTGGTAATATCCCCTTTGTCATTTATAATGGTGTTGATTTAATCTTCATTCTTTTCTTCTTTATTAGTCTAGTTAGCAGTCTATCTGTTTTCTCTCTCTCTCTCTCCCTCTTTTTTTTTTTTTTTTTTCAAAAAACCTGCTCCTGGGTTTGTTGATTTTTTGAATGTTTTTTTGTGTGTGTGTCTCAATATCTTTCAGTTCAACTCTGATTTTGGTTATTTGTCTTCTGCTAGCTTTGGGGTTGGTTTGCTCTTGGTTCTGCAGTTTTTTTAGTTGTGATGTTAGGTTGTTAACTTGAAATCTTTCTAACATTTTGATGTGGGCATTTAGTGCTATAAATTTCCCTCTTAACACTGCCTCAGCTCTGTCCCAGAGTTTCTGGTATGTTGTATCTTGGTTCTCATTAGTTTCAAAGAACTTCTTGATTTCTTCCTTGATTTAATTATTTACCCTAAAGTCATTCAGGAGCAGGTTATTCAATTTCCATGTAATTGTACGGTTTTGTGCAATTTTCTTAGACTTAATTTCTAATTTTATTGTGCTGTGATCTGAGAGAGTGGTTGGTATGATTTTCGTTCTTCTGCATTTGCTGAGGTTTGTTTTATGTCTCATTGCATGGTTGGTTTTAAAGTATGTGCCATGTGGTGATGAGAAGAATGTATACTCTGTTGTTTTTGAGTGGAGAGTTCTGTAGATGTCTATCAGATGCATTTAATCCAGTGCTGAGTTCAGGTCCGGAATATTTTTGTTAATTTTCTGCTTCAGTGATCTCTCTGTAAGTGGGGTGTTGAAGACTCTTGCTATTATTATATGGGAGTCTAAGTCTCTTTGAAGGTCTTTACAAACTTGCTTTTTGAATCTGGGTGCTCCTGTGTTGGGTGCATATACATTTATGATAATTAGGTCTCCGTGTTGAGTTGAAGACTTACCATTATGTAATGCCCTTCTTTGTCTTTTTTTAATCTTTGTTGGTTTAAAGTCTGTTTTGTCTGAAATTAGGATTGCAACCCCTGCTTATTTCTGTTTTGATTTGCTTGGTAGATTTTTCTCCATCCCTTTATTTTGAGCCTATGGTGTCATTGCATGTGAGATGGGTGTCTTACAGACAGCATACCATTGGGTTGGGTTTTGCTTCTTTATCCAGCTTGCCACTCTGTGCTTTTTAACTGGGGCATTTAGCCTACATTCAAGGTTAGTATTGATACGTGTGTATTTGATCCTGTCATCATGATGTTTGCTGGTTATTATGCAGACTTGCTTGTGTGGTTGCTTTATAGTGTCACTGGTCTGTGTACTTAAATGTATTTTTGTAGTGGCTGGCAATGGTCTTTCCTTTCCGTATTTAGTGCTTCTTTCAAGAGCTCTTGTAAAGCAGGTCTGGTGGTAATGAATTGCTTCAGCAGTTGCTTGTCTGGAAAGGATCTTATTTTTGCTTTGCTTATGAAGCTTAGTTTGGCTGGATATAAAATTCTTGGTTGGGATTGTTTTCTTTAAGAATGTTGAATATAGGCCCCCAATTTCTTCTGGCTTGTAGGGTTTCTGCTGAGAGGTCTGCTGTTAGTGTGATGGGCTTCCTTTTGTAGGTGATCTGCCCTTTCTCTCTAGCTGCCTTTAACATTTTTTTTTTCATTTCAACCTTGGAGAATCTGATGATTATTTGTCTTGGGGATGATCTTCTTATGAAGTATCTTTCTGGGGTTCTCTGTATTTCCTTAGTTTGAATGTTGGCCTCTCTAGCTAGGTTGGGTATCGGGGGGAACCCTCCCCTGATAATTCAATGTGAGTCTTTTTCTATTTTCCCTGAGTGTTGGCCAGTCTGAGAAATAAAGGGAAAGAGTACAAAAGAGAGACATTTTAAAGCTGGGTGTCTGGGGAAGACATCACACGTCGGCAGGTTCTGTAATGCCCCCCAAGCCGCAAAACCAGAAAGTTTTTATTAGTGATTTTCAAAAGGGGAGGGAGTGTATGAGGGTGTGGGTCACAGAGATCACGTGGTTCACAAGGTAATAAAATATCACAAGGCCAATGGAGGCAGGGCAAGATCACAGGACCGGGGCAAAATTAAAATTGCTAATGAAGTTTTGGGCATGCATTGTTATTGATAACATCTTATCAGGAGACAGGGTTTGAGAGCAGACAACCGGTCTGACCAAAATTTATTAAGCAGGAATTTCCTTGTCCTGATAAGCCTGGGAGCACTGCAGGAGACCGGGGCTTATTTCATCCCTTATCTACAATCGTAAAAGACAGATGTCCCCAGAGCGGCCAGTTTAGAGGCCTACCCCTAGGCACGCTTTCTCTTTCTCAGGGCTGTTCCTTGCTGAGAAAAAGAATTCAGAGATATTTCTCCCATTTGCTTTTGAAATAAGAGAAATATGGCTCTGTTCCACCTGGCTCTCAGGCAGCCAGACCTAATGGTTATCTCCCTTGTTCCCTGAACATCACTGTTATCCTGTTCTTTTTTCAAGGTGCCCAGATTTCATATTGTTTAAACAATTTGTGCAGTTAATGCAATCATCACAGGGTCCTGAGGCGACATTCATCCTCAGCTTATGAAGATGACGGGATTAAGAGATTAAAGTAAAGACAGGCATAGGAAATCACAAGAGTATTGATTGGGGCAGTGATAAATGTCCATGAAATCTTCACAATTTATGTTCAGAGATTGCAGTAAAGGCAGGTGTAAGAAATTATAAAAGTATTAATTTGGGGAACTAATAAGTGTCCATGAAATCTTCACAATTTATGTTCTTCTGCCATGGCTTCAGCTGGTCCCTCCGTTCAGGGTCCCTGACTTCCTGCAACATCTCTCCCTTTCTTTTTATATAAATGTGCCATGGCGATGAAAGCTTGTTTGTTCTCTCGATTTTGATGCAGGATTCTTTGACTGGTCTGGCACACTAAAGACAAGCCGATTAAACAGAGAAACATAATTCCAAAATTTACTACAGTGGAGCCCCCAGTAGACTTAATCCAAGTCGTGGGGTTTAGTCCATAAAGATTTTCTGCCACCTGATCTAATGCCTCAGCTCCAGGCACAATGGATAAGTGAGACTGAGAGGCTTCAAAAATTTGTTTCTTTAATTTAGTTATGTCCAATGATAAATTATCTTCCCTACCCAGAAGGTGTCCTTTGACCATTTCCCATGAATGATCAGTCTCGTTATAGGAATATGGGGTGATACAGAAATCCGAAGTGTTCCAATCACACTGCATTTGCATGCGATGTTCGAGACTCACTACCCGATCTCCAAGCCAAATAACAGACTGTCTGAAATGATTAATTTGATTAGCCAATTTTTGATCAATGCCTTGTTGAGAATTCCACATTTCGGTGGAATTGGCTTGCCAATCATTAACAAAATGAGCCATTTGAATAGATTGATGTAACGCCATTCTGGCAGTGGTGGCCAGTGCAGTGACTGTAATTAGGCCCATGATCACAGCGATTAATCTCTTAGATCTTAGATCTTTTCAGAATTTTTAGATCTCTTTAGAATTCGCTGTAACACTTCATTAATTACATGTATCGAAGGGGAGGATTCCCAAGGTCTGGGCAAAGTTACCAGAATCCAGATTCCTTCTTGAGTTCGAGCCAACATTACACTTTTCCTGGAGTCAAAATGGGAGTTAATACAAGTGTAAATTAATGCATTGGACAGTTTGATTGTTCGTCCAAATTTTGATATTTCCCACTAACAGCATGTGAGGAGGCTTAACACAACTCTGTATGGGAACAATCAGGTTGGAGGTGAGTAAAGCAGAATGTCTGGATCTACGTTGATACTGAGAGAGGGGGATGGTAGTGGGGACAACAGACAGAATAGTTTTCCCTTCCCATACTCGCAGTCCAGACATGGCAATAGCCAATTTCCAAAGTTCTGGGTGTTCTGGGCTCAGAATGGGGAGTATCATACGAGGCCTTGGGGGGATAATGCCTTTATCTTCCTATTTTTAGGGAAAGAACGAGCTGAACCTCCTATGCAAAGTAGAATGATGATTCTCGTTCTCCCAATAAGAAATAAAATAAGCAGCCTCTAGGCATTCCTTTCCACCAGAGGAGCAATTGTTTTTTAAATAGCCCTTTGGTGCCCAGTCTATTACTAAACCATATGAGTCATTTTTTAATATTACTGCATGTGAGTTAACACAGTCTTCCCAAATTAATGTTTTAGATGGGTCCTCAAAACTTTTAGGGCATGGTTTTCCTGCAGGTTTATATTGAAAGTATGGGGTATCTCCCATTACTCCCCCTTTCATTTGTTTTAAAGGAGAAAGGGAGAGGCCAGAGACCAAATGTCCTGGTTCCTCTGTAGCTGATCTCTCTGGAAGATAAGCAGCCCAGACTTGAGTTTCTAGATGGATACAACCAGGTGCATGTCCGAGGCACAGAGAGGGGTATTTATAACCCATGGTAACATTAAATGCAGTGCCTTCTTCTCCTGGTTGAGCAGGGCAACGGTCATCTGTGGCTCTAGGCATCCACACACTATCGTTAGTGTAGATTTCTGCAGGAGCATCTATCTAGGTGAGAGGTCGAATAAGTGGAGGAAAAGGCACATAAGCCCAATAAGAATAATTATGTGTAGCAGGTAAATCAGTGTGACAGGAAACTGGTGAGACAGAAAGTATAAGGTGGAGAATCATTAAATAAAACCTAGTGTAAGCGAGATTGAGTGCTGAAGGAGGAAGAGAAGAACAGGATATTTTCAGGCTAATAGAAATGGTAAGATTTTTAGGTTTGTAAGGAGAAAAAGAAAGGTAATTAGCAGATGTGGGATTAGTTAGATGGGTCTCCATTGCCATCAGGGAGGATCGAATCAGACCCATTTTGATTTGGCGTGCCGGCTTCTGAGGAGTTGGCACAGATCTCACCACGTCTGAGGGCGGTTTGTGACGTGGACGTCTTTTCCCTGTGGTTTTCGTTTGATGATCTCCTGGTGAAACACAAGCGTATCCTCTTTCCCACGTTAAGTAGAATAAGAGACAATAATTTGAAGGTTTGGAGAAATGCTGTAAGGCAGTAATTACAGAAATTAACTCTGCCTTTTGAGCAGAGGTATAAGGGGTAGAAATAAGCTTGTCTGTAGGACCTACATAACCAGCATTGCGATTACTGGAGCCATCAGTGAACAGTGTAACGGCCTCAGGAATGGGCTGATCTTTGGTTAATCGAGGGACCACCCAAGACGTCATTTTTATAAAATGATAGTCTGAAATATGTTTTCAAGTTGTTTCCATTTTTCCCATCTCTTTCGGGAACACCAATGAGTCGTACGTTTGTCCTCTTTACATAATCCTATATTTCTTGGAGGTTATGTTTGTTCCTTTTTTTTCTTTTTTCTCTATTCTTGTATGACTGGCTTATTTCAGAAAGCCAGTCTTCAAGCTCTGAGATCCTTTCCTTCACTTGGTCTATTCTGCTATTAATACTTGTGATTGCATTATGCAATTCTTACAATATGTTTTTCAGCTCTATCAGGTTAGTTACATTCTTTTCTCTACTGGCTCTTTTATTCTGTCAGCTCCTATATCATTTTATTGTGATTCATAGCTTTTTTGGATTGGGTTTCAACGTATTCCTGCATCTTGATGATCTTTGTTCCTATCCATATTCTGAATTCTATTCGTGTCATTTTAGCCATCTCAGCCCTGTTAAGAACCATTGCTGGAGAAATAGTGCAGTTTTTTGGAGGGAGGAAGGCACTCTGGCTTTTTGAGTTGTCAGAGTTCTTGTGCTGGTTCTTTCTCATTTTTGCGGGTTTATGTTCCTTTAATCTTTGAAGTTGCTGTCCTTCAGATGGGGTTTTTCCCTTTTATCCTATCTGATGACCTTAAGGATTTTGTTGTGGTATAAGGTGGGTTCAGTCGACTGGCTTCATTTCTGGAAGATTTTAGGGGGCCAAGGCTCAGATCAGGACTCCTTGACTGCATGCTCTAACGCTGGGGGACTGGTATTGGACCCCAGCTTTGTTCTCTGGCTCCTCAAGGTTAGGAACCTAAAGAGCTGGAGGGGCCCAGGTGCTTCTGGACCATTGGTCACAACACTCCAATGGGTGGTGTCAGCCAAAAGGTTTTATAGAGCAGTGGGATCCATCCTCATTTGCATGTGTCAGCAGCAGTGGCAGCAGCAGCACGGTGGGGTGCATGCTTATCAGCTGTAGCAGGGTGCTAGTGGGTGCTAGGGTGCCGGCCTCTGGACGGGTATTCGCATCAGCAGCAGAGACAGCACCACTTGGGGTTGGGGACAAAGGGGGCCCCTGCTGGTGACTGTGCATGTGGTCATGCTGGTGGTGGTGTTAGCGTGGGGGCAGGGCACTCGTGGGCACAGGACTGTGTATGCCCTCTGTGCACTTTCATGCAGGTGGAAGTGGTGCTCAGGGTGGGGGCAGGTCCGCTGTTCTCCATGCCTATTTTCACTCAGTGGCAGTGTTGGCGCAGGGGCAATCTGCTGGTAGGGGTGGGGCTGGCAGGCCCTGTGCCTGCCAAGGCTCCAACTGCAATGGCAGTGTGGCAGGGGCATGAGGTGGAGTGCATTCATGCCAGCAGCAGTGGCAGGGCAGCGTGCATGTGCATACATGCGATGGCTGGGAAAGAAAGGCAAGATCCCTCCATGCCCAGACATGCAGGCAAAGCAATGTGGGGGATGACTGCGGGCATGGGGGAAACTGCAGTGGTGGGAAGGAGCAGGCAGACTGGTGCATGTCTGCAGGGGCTGTTGTGTTGGAGCTCTCTGCTGGCCAGGCACAGTCCCCAGCACAGGAACTATAATACAGGCACCCAGGGTGCCCAAGGCTGCATTGCAAGCAGGTGTGGCCAGGCTGGGGCCCCAGGAGAGGCCAGCAGACCAACGGGTGCTCATGTTCTTGGACTGATCCCGTCTGATGGGAAAGAGCACCCTGCAGGGTTCGGGTTCGAAAGTTCTGCTAGGGCTAAAGTCTTCTATGGGAGCAAGTCCAGCCTAGGGGGATGGGCGTCACTGGCTGTGCTGCACTACAGACACTCCCACACCAAACCCTCTGGGCTCTGCAGAGGCTGGAGTGCTTCTCCTAGCACTTCTCTAGGCAGCTCTCCCTGCCAACTCAAGTGTCTGTGGTGGTCAAGGGGTGTCCTCCTTCTGGGATTCCAGAGGCCTGTGGCAAGATCAGGTTGCTCATTGCCAGTTCAACTCACCCTTTTCCCTGGAGTCACTGGGGGACAGGAACGAGACCTGGTGCACAATAGCCCCACGCAGTGTTCCCAGCTTCCTCCCCATTCATCCCAGCTTCTGTGTCTTCCCTGCATCCACGCTCAGTGTTTTCCCTCTGAAGATCTGTTAGGAGTGTGCCAGTGGTCCCACTTCCTCAGTGGCAGTGTTCCACCTGGCTGCATCTAGTCAGTCATCTTGCCACCAACCTCCAACATTCGTTTAAAAGAACACATGAACAAGCTCATCCTTAATAGATACAAATTTTATATCATTCCTTTTTTTCTTTGAAGTTGAATGTTCTTTCTATTCTCCCCAAGAAATTGTCTTAACATACTTTATGTTTGAAATAGTTTTATTCATCTTGTTACAATTTTCTACGTACATCTATGTCTATCTATCCCCTACCACACACCTACACATGCATATACACATATACATTTATATACACTGAAATTAAATATTGCCATTTTCTGTGATCTTTCATTTGTTTATTAAACAAATATTTGTTGATGCTTATTATGTGCCAGACATTGTCCTAATAAATGAAACAGACAAAATTCCCTGCCCTCATTGAACTTACTTTATATTGTGAGAGATAGTCAATAATATACAAGATAAATACAATATAAATACAATATAAGCAAAATACATATAATTTTAGATATTAAAAAGTTCTAATAAGAGAGACAAAGCAGAAAAAGTAGATATATAATGTCAGGTATCAGGTGGTGTTGATATTTCAGATGAGGTGGCCTCTCTGAAAAGATGACTTTTATATACAAATATGAAGGAATTAAAGGACCCAGTTATGTGTATATAAGGGAAGAGCATATCAGATAAAAGGAGAAGCCAGTGCAAACACCTCAAGGCTGGAGCATGCCTGTCATGTTTGAAGAAGGGCAAGAAGGCTGATGTGGCTGGAGTCAGAAGGAAGATGGGAGCTCTGGAGATGAGCTCAGAGGTTAAGGGTATCTAGATTATGTAGGGCCTTGGAAGATATTTTAAGGAATTTTGGCTTTTACTCAGAGTGATTATGGAGGATTTTCAGCCAAAAAAAAATATGTCATCTGACTTAAGCTTTAACAAAGGATTTTTGGATGCTGTGTTGAAAATTGACTGTGACAGGGTGTGAACCAAGACAGGGAGAGCTGTTAGTCAGTGTAATGATTTATTTTGTGTGTCAACTTGACTGGGCTAAGGGATGCCCAGATAGCCGGTAATACATTATTTCTGGGTGTGTATGTGAGAGTGTTTCTGGGAGAGATTAACATTTGAATTAGTAGACTGAGTGAAAAAGATCTACACTCAGTAATGCGGGTGGGCATCATCCAATTCATTGAGGGCCTAGAGGATCAAAAAGGAAGATAAAAGATTAATTCATTCTCTCTGTTTGAGCTGGGACATTCATCTTCTCCTGCCCTTGGACGTTGGCACTCCTGGTTCTCAGGCCTTTGGACTCAGACTGAATTACACCACTGGCTTTCCTGGGTCTCCAGCTTGCAGACGCCAGATTGTGGGACTTCTCAGCCTCCATAATTGTGTGGGCCAATTTGTGTGCGTGTATGTGTGTGTGTGCATGTGTGTGTGTGCGTGTCCTATTGGTTCTGTTTCTTTGGAGAACCCTGACTAATATGCGAGCTGCTAAATATCTTTTCTGATATTTTCCTGCCCTACTTTTTTCCCACCCTACTCTGTATCATGGGAGGTTGACCTACGTGGACTACATCAGTGGGCAGCATGGCCTCTGGCTTCCAGTGGGTTCAACCAATGGGGACCAGTAGAAGATGAGAGGTAGAGAGAAGAATGAGCAAAAATTTATTCCATTTATTCCTCTGACTTCCTCTCTAGCAAGAGTCACTGCAGGTTGGCTGTGTCCCTCTACCTAAGGCCATAACTCATTTCAGGTAGTCCTCCCCCTATAGCTACCCTTTCAGGACTCTAGTAACTGCTCTCTTCTATTTCTTCTTTAGGCCTAGAGGTAGACATGGCAGAACCCTGATGTGAGTCCCTGGTGCTTCACTATTCCTTGTTAGTTTCCATAATCCTGGACATACTTTTGTAAACATAGTCCCTTAATTAAACTCTCTTCACTTACCTCTTCAGTATGCCTTCTGTTTTCTGTTGGGACCTTGACTCTTGATTATTTATTGTTGTACAAAAGAAATACCCCAAAACTTAATGGCTGAAAACAACCGCAATCATTTATTTATTCATGATTTTGCAATTTAGGCAAGGCTTGGCGGGGATAGTTCGTCTTTGTCTCATGTGGCATCAGCTAGAGTAGCTGGGACTGGAGGATCCATTTCCAAGATGGCTCACTCACATGACTGATAAGTTGGCTGTCATCTGGGAGCTCAGCTGGGGCTGTTGGCCAGAGGCTTTGATTCTCCTCCAAGTGGGCTGTTAGTACTTACAGTATAAAGGCTGGGTTCCAAGAGGCAGGAAGCAGAAGCTGCCAGTCTTCTTAAAGCCTAGGTCTTGAGCTGGCACAGTATCACTTCTATACACAATTGGCGAAAGCAATGAGAGGCCAAGCCCAGATTCAAGGGAGTAGAGAGGAGCACAGTGAATTTATGGGCATCTTTAATGTACTACACTGACTGATACAGAAGGCTGTTGCCATAATCCAGGTGAGAAATGATGATGGCTTGAACCAGATTGATGACAGTGAGAAGCAGTTGGATCCTGGTTAAACAGTTGACCCTTGAACAATGTGGAGGTTAGGGGCACTGAGCCCCCCACACAGTCAAAAATCCTCATGCAACTTTTGACTCCCCCTAAATTTAACTACTAATAGCCTACTGTTGAGCAGAAACCTTACAGATAATATAGTCAATTAGCATATAGTTTTTATGTTTTATATATATAATATACTGTATTCTTATAATAAAGTAAGCTAGAAAAAAGAAAATGTTATTAAGAAAATCATAAGAGAGAAAATGTATTTACTATTTATTAAGTGTAAGTGGATTATCTTAGAGGTCTTCATCCTTGTTGTCTTCATGTTGAGTAGGTTGAGGAGGAGGAGGAAGAAGAGGGGTGCACCTTGCTGTTTCAAGGGGTGTCAGAAGCAGAAGAAAATCTGTGTCTAAATGGACCCATGCAGTTCAAACCCAGGCTGTTCAAGGATCAACTGTATTTTCAAGAGAGATGATGGGGTTTGCTGATTGGATATGAAGTATGAGAGAGAAAGAGAGGAGTTGTGTTAATCTGTGTCTTTTGAGAAGCAGATGCCCAGATGCAATTAAGCATGTAAGCATTTTATTATTATTATTTCCTGTGTGTAAAGGAAACAGGAAAGGAACCAGGGAAATCTGGGAGAGTCATCAGACCATGATGGAAGTCTTACCCTTGATGAGGGAGAGAGGAAGAAAAGGTTGGGTGGAAGAGTCCAAAACCACCATGCAGTCTAAGGAAGATTTTGCAAAGCCTTTGGAGAATTCTTGAGTCACAGTTGGCCAACAAAGGAGTCCTGCGTCTCCCAGGAATAGGTCTTAGCATCCCTGCCACAATCAACTGTTGGTAGGGAGCAGCCCCTGGAAGAGGTGACCTCAGTATGAATGCAGTGATAGACTTCAAGCACAGCATCTGGGGCTTTTGGTCAATTACATTTCCTGTGTAGGAGGCCTGTGAGACACATTCTCATGGCAGCCTCTGGAGTCAAGGACAACTTTAAGGTTTTCAATCTGAGCGGCTAAAAGAATGTGAATGCCTTAAGTGAGCTGGGGAAGTGAGTAGGAAGAGCTGATTTGAGGAGGCGTATCAGAAGTATGATTCTGGACATGTCAAGTTTGAGATATCTATTAGATATCCCAGTAGAAGTATCACATGAGCAACTGGATAAACATGCCTAGATTTCAGGGGAGATTTTCATGTCACAGAAAATAAATTAGGGACAATAGGACTCTAAGTGTTAAGAAAAATCTCTTCTTGATGAAGTTACCAGTACTATATTATTAGTATCCAACTGAGTTATCTTTACTGTATTATTGGTTATCATTATTATATATCAAACAACACAAATATATATGCAATTTTCGTAAATGAAATAATTAGTAAATATAAAAGTAAAATTTTATTGGAAATGCATCTCTTTATAAGCTGTATCTGTGGATGAATGTCACTTACTGCAAGAAAGAGTTCAGCATCACACTGTGTTCCCATTTTTCATACTTATAGGTTTAAGTGCTTGTTCACATAAATATGCATATTGGAGTAGAAGGAATTTTATTATGGTAGCATCATTTTGGTCTTGAAACTCCTTCTGCATCATATGTCAAAGATGCTATAATAAACTATTACAATTTTTTGGAGGCAGGGTCTTGCTCTGTCACCCAGGCTAGAGAGAAGTGGTACAATCTTGGCTCACTGCAGCCTTGACCTCTCAGGCTCAAGCAATTCTCCCATCTCAGCCTCCCAAGTAGCTGAGACTACAGGCATGCACCACCATACCTGGTTAATTTTTTAAAAAATTTTTTGTAGAGACAGGGTCCACTATTTTGCCTAGGCTGGCCTCAAATTCCTGGGCTCAAGCAATCCTCCTGCTTTGGCCTCTCAATGTGCTGGGATTACAGGTGTGAGCCACCATGCCCAGTCCAAAAATTAATTTTAATGATCAGCTGATGACATTCATAGGTCTCTCAGCAGTTTTGGTGAAAATAAAGAATTGGACACAGTGGTTAGAGTTATTTGCATTGTCAATGCTAGCCCAAATGTGAAATTATGCCTCTGTTTGATACCTAAAACATTTTTAGTGCCCAGGGCAGTGCACCAGTGGAAGATTCCAGAAGGGTGAGAGGTGGGCCTTTTATTTGGTGGAGTCGGGGAGGGAAATTGTGAAAAAGGAAGTAGGAAAGGTGGGTCTGCCTATCCGTCACAAGTGTGTCCTCAGGCAGATGTCAGGAGAGAAATTCTGAAAATTGAATCCCTTGAAATCCTTTTGCATACTGGATGGAAAGTCTTCGCATATATTTGAGTGGTTGGAAAGGTTCTCAGACAATGTGCTGGGTTTTTTTTTAGCGGACAATTGGAGTAGTCTTCCAAGGCATATGGGCATAGGAGCACTTTGAGGACCTGATCTGAGAGACCATGAGTTGGTGTAGGGCGGGGTCTGTCCTAGCCTGGAGGAAAGTTGTTTTGCTTTGCTGGTGTCTCAGGCCCTGCTGAAGAATAAAGTCCAGGTTTAGGCTTGGGCCAAAGTTAGGTGAGGGTATTGGAGAAAGCAAACTTATACAGATGCTAAGGGGGTTGCCTGATGGACATGGAAGATGGGGACTTCTAAGAACCCTAGCAATGAGTTAGGCCACTCTGAACCATTTCAAAAATTAAGGCTGGGTGTATGCACTGGGGATGAACTTAGGTTCTGAACAAGCCTTGAAGGGTTGTGTGAGGAGCAATGATAGTTAGGATGGGAGGTGGATAAATTGCTTCCTTTCAAGAGGTCTGACTCCTTAGAAGACCTCTTCCTACTTCCTTGGACATCATAAGGTCTCCTCACAGTGAAGGTGGCTGGGAAGCCTGCTATAAGGTGCCCCAGGGCCCATTCCCCACTTAGTGTCATGGAGAGATCACCGCACTCAAGTCAGAAGGCCAAAGTTACACCTGCATCTATCCCCACTGTCTGTGTGGACTTTGGAAAACTCCATTATGAGCCCCAGTTTTCTTGCCTCTAAAATGGGAGCAAAATATTTACTTCTGCTGCTTTTTAATGTGGTAAAAATCAAAGTTTAATATCCCAATGTGCCTTCTAAATTATGATGCACTGTATAAGTAAAGGCATAAACAATTCAATTCGGTGTCAGTGAGTACTTGCTATGTGTCAGGCAGCATGGGGCAGGGAGTGGGGGGTTAGACATAGAGGGCTATCTGAGGACAGAAACTGCCTACGGTGAAAGCCAGATACTGATAAGAACTCAAAATAAAGGAAAATGAAAGAGATATACTTGGTGTGCTAGTAAAGCAATCTGTGGCCAAGATGGGGAGGGGTAATCAATTTCAACTCAGGGGATCCAGGAAGGTGTATACGGAGGTGGAGGGATTTGCCTTGGGCCATGACGGCTGAGTGGGAATTTGCTGAATAGAGAAGTGGGACAAAGGCATTGCAGGCTGAACACCAGCAAGGTGGTAATATGAAGGTGTGGAAATACGTGGAATGTGCAGACGACTGTGGACATATAGATTAGATCCTCTTTTTTTGTTTTTAAAAAATTTTTATTATACTTCAAGTTCTGCGATATATGTGCAGAACGTGCAGGTTTGTTACATAGGTATACATGTGCCATGGTGGTTTGCTGCACCCATCAACCCATCATCTACATTAGGTATTTCTCCTAATGATATTCCTCCTCTAGCCCCCCACCCCGTGACAGGCCCCACTGTGTGATGTTCCCCTCCCTGTGTCCATGTGTTCTCACTGTTCAACTCCCACCTATGAGTGAGAACATGCGGTGTTTGGTTTTCTGTTCCTGTGTTAGTTTGCTGAGAAGGATGGTTTCTCGCTTCATCCATGTCCCTGCAAAGGACATGAACTCATCATTTTTTATGGCTGCATAGTATTCCATGGTGTATATGTGCCATATTTTCTTTATCCAGTCTATCACTGATGGGCATGTGAGTTGGTTCCAAATCTTTGCTATTGTGAATAGTGCTGCAATAAACATATGTGTACCTTGTCTTTAGAGTAGAATGATTTATAATCCTTTGGGTATATACCCAGTAATGGGATGGCTGGGTCAAATGGTGTTTCTGGTTCTAGATCCTAGAATTACCACACTGTCTTCCACAATGGTTGAACTAGTTTACACTCTCACCAACAGTGTAAAAGCATTCCTATTTCTCTACATCCTCTCCAGCATCTGTTGTTTCCTGACTTTTTAATGATAGCCATTCTAACTGGTGTGAGATGGTATCTCATTGTGGTTTTGATTTGCATTTCTCTAATGACCAGTGATGATGAGCTTTTTTCATATGTTTGTTGGCTGCATAAATGTCTTCTTTTGAGAAGTGTCTGTTTATATCCTTCACCCGCTTTTTGATGGAGCTGTTCGGTTTTTCTTGTAAATTTGTTTAAGTTCGTTGTAGATTCTGGATATTATCCCTTTGTCAGACGGATAGATTACAAACATTTTCTCCCATTCTGTAGGTTACCTGTTCACTCTGATGATAGTTTTTTTTGCTGTGCAGAAGCTGTTTAGTTTAATTAGATCCCATTTGTCAATTTTGGCTTTTGTTGCCATTGCTTTTCGTGTTTTAGACATGGAGTCCTTGCCCATGCCTATGTCCTGAATGGTATTGCCTAGGTTTTCTTCTAGGGTTTTTATGGTTTTAGGTTTTACATTTAAGTCTTTAATCCAGCTTGAGTTAATTTTTGTATAAGTTGTAAGGAAGGGGTCCAGTTTCAGTTTTCTGCATATGGCTAGCCAGTTTTCCCAACACCATTTATTAAATAGGGAATCCTTTCCCCATTGCTTATTTTTGTCAGGTTTGTAAAAATATGGAACACTTCACGAATTTGCGTGTCATCCTTGCACAAGGGCCATGCTAATCTTCTCTGTATCTTTCCAATTCTAGTATATGTGCTGCCGAAGCAAGCACAGATCCTCTTTTTTTCTTGCTATTTGAAATATTATTGCCGTGAGCACACATACCCATACATATATTCTTATACATTTCTCCAATTATTTTCTACATATAAATGTTTAAAACTGAGATTAATGCATCAAAAAGCTCCTTGTAGGCCTTTGCATTCATACCACTTACCATATTACCCTCCAGAAATGTGGTGCGCCCGTCTCCTGTAAGACAGTTCTGGCTTTACCACACTCTTCCCCTGAGCCTGCAATGACTTTTTATACCAATAGAACAAGATAACAATTTCTGAGGATGGCGTTTGATCCATGATCTACAACTTGACCCCAAACTTCCTTTTCAATTTTGTTTTTATCTCAGAGGCAGAATACACAGTGGTTAGGAGCTCATCTTTGGAAGAGGCTGCTTGGCATTGAATCCTGAATCTACTGCTTTATAGATGAGTATTCCTACAAAAGTGACTGAGTCTCTCCCTGCCTTGATTTCCTTATCTCTGGGGGATATAGTTCCATTAAAATTTGTGAGGGAGCTCATTTTTAGTTGTCAAATTTTCTTATGATGATTAAACATTTTGAGTATTATTTTTAAAAATCTTATAAAATGTGAGTGTTTTGCCATGATCAGATGCCATGAGGACAATGAATCTGAGAGGCACGGGGGAGGCTGGCAGAGCAGCTTGGACAGAGGCACTCTTGGGGTTGGGGAGGAGAAATGAGGGCTGAGATGGTGGTAGTGAAAATGACAAGGGAAAGGGAACCATGTATAAGGATAAGCAGAGAAGGCTAGCAGAGGGAGGGCTTGGCTGCATGTGAATGTCCTGAGGGCTTGAGGCTCCCTTTCCAGTGTGCCTGCTGCTGCCCTCTGCCCACTATCCTTCCAAAGTCTGGGGGATGCTGCGGTTTTCTTTCACTCTGCCTGTGGGGAAAATATTGGGCTGTATTCAGCATGCTAGGGAGAGCTGAATTTTATTGCCAGCTCACTGCACCACTGGTTTTATCCCAGCTTCAAAAGTGTTCTTGAACAGCAAATGCCATTTGGATGAGACTGTTTTTCTCATCCTCCACCTTTGCTCTCCCTTTGCTCATCTTTACTCCTTCATTACTGTATCTCTGGGTGTGTACCACAGGTAAGTACCATGGCACATGCTGTGGGGTACATATATAGGAGACAACATGAACTTCATTCTGCAAGGGACACAGAAGGGCACCTCCAATCAATCCCTCATTGCTTCTTTCCCCAGAAGACTTCAGAAATCACAGCTTTGACAAGGGAAGGAGGGAAGGAGACCACTGGTTGTTGAATCCCTACTGCTACGTGACAGGTAGCATGATAGACACTCATATTGTGACGTGTCCCCCACCAGGTTACTTAAGGGTATATGCCCACTGCTTGAGCCCTAAAAGCTAGGCCGGGAGCTAAGGCCATGGTACCCAGCTGAGGGACAGGTGTTTCCAAGAACCCAGACATCCCAGAGGGCATCTGAGAACCTACCAAGAAAAACAGTCCCATTACACACACACACTGTAGGCAAAGAGCCAGAAAATCAGCTTAAAAGCAGCTCAGAGACAGAAAGTGATATGGGGCTCTACAGCTGTCCTGCTGCCACCCAGGAGTGTCCCACATCTAGTCTTAATAAAGTCATCTACTCGCCAAGCTGGACTTGTCCGAGTCATTCTTTGGTCTCTTAGCACCTTCCCAGTTTGGGAGGCAGGAGCGGGTGTTACAGTCCCAAGTTTTTCTCATGACAACACTGTATAAAAATGTTCTTGTTTAATCCCCTCAATGACTATAATGGTTTTATTATCTCATTTTATAGTTGAACAAATTGTGGCTCATAGAGTTTCAGTAACTTGTGCAAGGCCATACAACTAGAGATTGCAAGACAGGTCTGTGTGGCTGACATTTGACCCCACTCTGGCCTTCATTGTCTTTACATTTGTTGGCCAAGGGACTATGGAAACCCACATTCATCCTTCTGCTGTTCAGAGGACCTCACTTATACTTATTCTCAAAGGGAGGTGAGATTCTGGAAGTGAAGTCATGAGCAGAGTTTTCCCACAGGTTCTGGTAAGCTGTTGCTTCTGAAAGGAGGTATGCATGTTGGCTAGTGCTATGGAGGGTGTCAATGTCCTTGGACTGGCAGAAGTTCTGGAGAGTGGTGAACTTTCTCAGGTAACCTCCTCTCTCAGGCTCCTTAGGTCCACACTGACAATCTAGCTGGGTTACCTATGGCATGAGGAAAGCCATACTCAGTTCAGCAAGAAACCTAGCATCCCAGTTTTCTGCAGAAAACCCTGGAAGTCACGTTGCTGCTGCAGCTGAGGCTTCTGACTCTGGATTTTGGTGATTGATGACGAGAAATGGGATGACTGCAGGGCATCCTGCAGAAGGGAAGTTAGCAAGCAGCCAGGTTCTGGGCTGGCTTGGTTTTATCCATGGCGTGGCTTCTTTCAGATTTCCGTTGCTTAGCCCTCTTGAGAACAGTGGCAGCTTGGCTACTCCATGGCAGCCTGAGGTGTCTCCCAGGACAGGCTGGTTGCTAGGCATCCTGAGGTAGCGGCTGCCATGAGAACTGCAGGCAGCCCAAGCTGCGCTGTGCTCAGCACTCCGGGGCTTCTGAGAGCCCTGCTCTGACCATCTGATATACCAGGAAGGTGTGTTTCTTGTTGAGGGAGAGGAGGACATTCCCCAGAGGCTGATAGACTTTTAGGCTGCACATGTCTTGTGTTCCTCCCAGTGGGGAGCTCCAGGAAGTTCTTCTGGCAGGCTGGGTAGGAGGCTTCCCTGTGGGAGTTCATAACATCACATCTACACTTTTATTCCTGCATTTATCTTGGTAAGTTGAAATGATCTACCAACGAAGTTAAGGACAGATCACTAGAGGAGGATGGGGAGTCAGTGTCCCCAGTACCTAGAATAGTGCCTGGATCACACAATCAATGGAGACTTGTTTGTGGAGCTGAGAAGGCTGCTGTCAGACACTCAGGTTCCTTCCGTCTTCCTGATCTGCTTCCGTCCTCACAAGCAGTCGCAAGATGGCTGATCTGTTTTTATACCTCACGTCCACATTACAGACAGTAAGAAGGAAAAATTGAGACAGAAAAAAAGATGGCCTTTTATTGTATAAGCAAGGCTTTTCCAGAAATCCCTGACAGGTTAGTGTCACACGGCTATCTCTAAGCAGCAAGGGAGTTTGGGGAAATATATGTTTTCACCTGGGCTTGTTGCCCTCTTAAACAAAATCAGGATTCTTTTAGCCTGTATGAGAATGTATTAGTTTTCCAGGGCTCCCATAACAAAGTACCCCAAACTTAAATGGCAGAAATGCATTGTCTCACAATTCTGGAGGCTAACAGTCTGAAATCAAGGTATTAGCAGGGTTGGTTCCTTCTGAAGGCTGTGAGGAGAACCTGTTCCATGCCTCTCTCCTAGCTCCTGGTAGTTTCGTGGCAATCTTTGGTATCCTTTGGTTTGTAGGTGCATCACCTGATCATCACCTTCACCTTCACGTGATGTTCTCCCTCAGGACATGTCTGTCTCTGTGTCCAAATTTCTCCTTTTTATAAGGACGTAATCATATTGGATTAGGGCTCCTCCCAATGACCTCATTTTAACTTGATCATCTGCAAAGACTTTATTTCCAAATAAGGTACGTTCACAGATACTGCAAGTTAGGATTTCAACATCTTTTGGGAGAGTACAATTCAACATATAATAGGAAGTTTTAAAACACAGCCTTCAAAATCTTTGATACTCCTGTTATCAGGAGGTGATGTCTATGCCCCTTCCCTTGAATCTGATTGCTTGTGATTGTGTCGACTAATAGTGTATGGTGGAAGTGACTTCCAAAACTAGAAGGCCTTGCAGCTTCTGCTTGACTTTCTTGGGACACTCTGGAAGAAGCCAGTTGCCATATTAGAAGTCTGAACATCTTGAGGCTGCCATCCTGGAGAGGCCACACGTAGGTGCTCTAGACAACATCCCCAGCTGAGCTCCTGGCCAGTAGCAGTGTCAATGCCAGCCTATGTGTGTACCATCTCGGATATCCAGTCCAGTTGAGCCACCAGAGGACTACAGCTCCAGCTGGCATGTGACTGCAACCCCATGAGAAACCCCAAGCAAGGACTACTTATATAAGCCCTTCTCAAATTCCTGAACCACAAAGTTATGAACAAAAGCAAATGGTTGTTTTTAAGTCACTTGTTTGATAAGTTGTTGCACAGCAATAGAAAGCTAGAATAATCAGTAAGAAGGAGAAAATGAATTTTGATCAGCCAAGAAGAGTAGTGGGGCCTCTGAGATTCAGGGAGAATTGTCATCAGGAGGATGGCCCCCATGAACCCCCTTGCCAGAGGTTTTGTATTTTTAGGTTTCCACTGGTGTTAGGACTCCCTCCTTCATGCTGAGATACTTGGTTGAGTGTTGATAATGGTAATGTCATCTAATTGTTAAAATAATTATCTTCAAGGGAGAAATTACATCAGAGCTTATCACTTATCACTGTTAACTGGTGTAATGAAGGTGGTGGTCCCTGGCTTGCCCTATCAATAGGCTGCTTTGCCTGAACTGAGAGAGAATTGTCCTTGGAAAATGCAGTTCTAGCTTGTATAACTTGTTTCACCAAGGAGCAGGTACCTTCCCCTCCCCCATTTTACAGGCAAAGGCACTAGGAGAGGGTCTTCTGCAAGACCCTGAATTCTACAGCATAGTTCTCAGTTTCCCAGTTTATTCTGGGGGCCCCAGAGCCAGACTCTGCCTCTCAAATGATTGGTGAAATAGAGGCTTGTCTTATGATAGAATTTTCTGAATGTCCTTATGGTCATTCTGTGCTGAACAGCTCACCTGTGGGTGGCTGTTCTGCCTCTGGTGTCCAAAATCCCACTGCTTTTCTGTGTGTTTTGCCAGATCTCAGGACTTGTCATTTCTCTTTTAGACCTCCTTCATACCATGCCTAAGCTAAATCCTTGCTTGGGGTTGACCTTTATTGCATTTCTTTTGGCTTCTTCAAATTCACCTTTATGCTTTGAGCAATCTCCCCAACAGCAGTTGCCAAGCAACTTCTTTTCCTTTCTATAGATTCCTCCTAAAATTCCATCTGTTTCATCAAGCCCTTTGCTCAGCCATGCTGCTGCTTTCTAGTTTGCACTGTGTTGAAACTATAGATTAAAAACCAAAGTTATGCTATGTGGAGCAGGGTTTAGGGTGGTCAGGGCACAGGCTTTGGAGTCAGAGAGGTCTAGGTTCAAATTCTGGCTCTGCTACATGTTAGCTGTGTGACATTAAGTAAGTTATTTAACTTTCCAAACCTCAGTTTCCTTGTCTGTAAATGGGTATAGCAAATTATATTTTCCAATGATGACCACAACAGTTTCTCCCATTTCACATGCTCTTCTAGAGCCTTCTTACTCAAGAGATGGGTTCTATGTCCCTTTCTTTTGAATCTGGACAAGTTCATGACTTGCTTGTAACCAGTTGAATGCAGTGGAAATAATGCTGCATGACTTTAGAAGTCAGATCAGGAAAGGTGATACAGCTTCTGCCTTCCTGGATGGAACACTCACACTGGAGCCCTGAGCAGCCATGTAAGTTGCCTGGCTGCCCAGAGCCCACTAGACTGTGAGGAAGCCCACATGAGCTCATGTGAGAAACCATATGGAGAAGCTCTGAAAATATACTTGATTCTTATTATTCACAGCTTCTGTATTTGCAAATCTGCCTAGTCACTAAAATTTATTTGTAATCCGAAATCAATACATGCTGTACTTTCAAGGTTATCTGTAGACATGTGTAGAGTGGTGAATGATTTGAGTCACCTGATGTGCACATTCTGAGCTGAGATCAAACAAGATGATACCCTGCCTTCTTATATCAGCTCTCATACTATAAACAGGTGACCTTTTCAAAGTCTGTTTAGTCATATTTTTTGCATTTTGTACTTTTAGTTGGTGATTTTGCTGTTGAAAATGGCCCCCAAGCATAATGCTGGAGTACTGTCTAGTGTTTCTGAGCTCAGGAAGAGAGTGCTGTGCTTTACGGAGAAAATACATATGTTCAATAAACTTTGCTATGCCATGAGTTATAGTTCTGTTGACTGTGAATCCAATGTTAACGAATTAACAATATATATTTTGTCTATCTATCTATCTATCTATCTATCTATCATCTATCTATCTATCATCTATAAAGTAAGGTGTCTTTAACAGAAACATACACTAAACAAGGTTATGTATTGATCACTTGATGAAAACATTGTGACCAGGGACTTGCAGGAACCTAATCCTGTATTTCCCCTAGGAATGATGGTTGGGTATTTGCTCATTTAGTGTTCAAGGTGACTTTATAGAACATAACTACCACAAATAATGAGAATAGACTATACATGAACAGAGAGAGATGCTCAGTCAGCCCCTGGCTTCTGAGTTCAGAAGAGCTGAAACTGACTCCTGCAGTTCCAGCTCAGTCACTGTCTGACTGTGACTACTTGAAAGACCCCGAGCTAGACAGCCCGGGAGAGCCACTTAAATTATTGACCATCAGAAACTGTACCTTATAATCATTTTATCTTTAAACAAAAATACTTTTAATATTTTGTTATCTTTGTTTATGTAGCTATACTGTTCATACTTTTTGTAACTATTAAAAATGTTTTAAGCTGTAATAGTAACCGGAATAATGGAATCAACAATGTATCCCTCACAGGGTAGGTGGGAGGATTACATGAGACATCGTTAGATCATGTTGAAAGGGCTAAACGTTGCTAAGTTCCAAGTACTTCACGACCATTAATATTATGAGTCTTCTGTATTAGCCTTTATTTTATAGAAACACGATTATTACAGTTGGAAAGAGGCTTTAAAGATCACCCAGGCTAATCTCTGTATTTTTTGAGCAAGAGAACAGAGGTGCAGAGAGGGGAAATTGTCTGCACACAGAAAGTTGACGCCAGAATATGAATTAGAAGCAAGGCTCTTCCTCTGTGCTGAATAGAAAACCCTTTTAACTGTTTTTTTGCATGTTTCAACTGTAGATGTGCCTTAGTTATTGACAAAGCCAAGTAGAATCTTAACTCAAATACACAGTAAACTTGAAGGATAATTCATCCCTTTGGTCCTAGAATCACAGGCGAGATGATCTTTTATTATCTGTCTGCACAAAAGAGGGTTGTTGTGGGGGATGAAAATTGTGCCCTGGGATAAACCTTAGTAGATACCAATGTTACTGGTTTTAGATTAAAACCTGAATAAGGGCTTGGTCCCTGCATGGCAGCTTCCAGCACACAGTGACTGGCTAGGCATCGACTGCTGGAAGAGCAAGCAGATTTTGAAAGGGTTTGGGGTGAGGGAGGTGGTGATGTCTGTAACCATGGTCTTAAAAAACTCTTGATTTCAGATCCTGTTGACAGTAGCTGGTATTTGACCCTAATTTCTATTATGTAGTAGAAACGAAGTGTTTCTGGTGTGATTCTGAGAGTCACTTTTTGCCCTGTATTTTCTGGGTAATGACGTGTCATCTCTGATGACACAAAATAACACCAATAAAAACTTCCAAATACTTATGCCTGTGGGCTCTAGGCCAGGCTGGTGAGTAGTGACAGGGAGCTATGCATAGGGCCCCAGTCGAGAGTTAAGGATTTCTCACCATCACAAAGGAAATGAGGGGCTCAGGGTCAGCGTGAGGAGGAGGGCTTTCATTCACCCTTGCCCATTCTTTACTAAATATCTGTCCCTTTAAAGGTACTTAGGCCTATAAATGTATATCTCACCTACTGCGTTTACTAATGAATCTTCTCTCTTTGCATAATTGCTATAATCTATCATTTTGAGAATAAAATGGAAAGATTATAATTTTGATGTAACAAAATGTCATTTTGTATAAACTTGAAAAGTACCAAAGCCAAATGCAAAGTCAAACCAGTAACTTGGCCATATACTTTGTCTATCTCTGATGACTCAGGAGGCCCTCTGAAGAACTTTAGGAATGTCCTTCCAGTTCCCTTTATTTGTCTCTGGCTACACAGCCACAGGGACCACCTATAGAAAGTGGTTGCTTTCACCCTACTTCTTCACCCACAGCCAGAAATGTTCTTATTCTTTCTGTGTCCTTGGGGATGGAACCTCGAAACTGTTGTAAGCCAGAACTTAAATTTGCTTCCAAGAATGAATGAAAGACAGATTACATCTCTTTCCTTTGATCTTTTACATGTTATCGTTTAAGTCTTAGAGAGAAAATTTCCCTTAAAGAAACAGGATGACTTCTAGGTCTATAAACCATCACATAACGTGTACAGATTGAAGGGATTCCATTATTATGTGTTAATTAATAGTTCAACAGATATTTATTTTATGACTCTAAAGAGGGTGTGTACCCACCAGAAGACAAGTTGGTCCCTTTATGGGCACATAGACAAAGGTGTATCAGTGAGACTAACAGCAGTTCTTCTCCAAGTGTTGTCCAGGGTAGAGGTTGCCCTATCCCATTGGGTCCTGGTGGGAAGTAGATCTCAATTGTGTGGACAGAGACCCTTGACACTCTTAACCTCATGGTGCCCACTAGTGATTTCTTTACCCAAAGCCCTTGCCCAATTCCACATCAAGTAAGCAAACTGTTGATTATAATCTGTTTCCCATGCAGATTTCTTCTAGGGAGATGTTTTAGTCCATTTGTATTGCTATAAAGAAATACCTGAGGCTGAGTAATTTATAAAGAAGACAGGTTTATTTGACTCACAGTTCTTCAGGCTTTACAAGAAGCATGGCCCTTGTATGCGTCTGGGGAGGGCCTCAGGCTGCTTCCACTCATGGTAGAAGATGAAGGGAAGCTGGCATGTGCACAGGTCACATGGAAAGACAGGAAGCAAGAGAGAGACTGGGGAGGTGCCAGGCTCTTTTTAACAATCAGTTCTCGTGGGAACTAATTGAGTAAGAACTCCTTCCCCACTCCCTCGAGGGAGGGCATTAATCTATTCATAAGGGATCTGCCCCCATGCCCTAAACAATTCCCATTAGCCCCACCTCTAATGTTATGGATTAAATTTCAACATGATATTTGGTGAGGACAAACAATCCATATCCAAACTACAGCAGGAAAGAATGCAGTGAAGGCAAGAGTCCAGCCCCACCTGAGGACAGATTTTCTTTTTAAAATAAATCAGTAATCTGGCATTCCAATTTTACATATCAATTTCACTGAGGGATTTGGTTAATGAGAGTCTATCATGGAGAGACAAGTCCACAAACCCTTCCTGGAGGTGCCACTGAGTAGCACTGGGTAGGACAAATAGAGGTAAAGCAAGAAAACTTGTCAGGACCCACACTTTTGGGAGTATTCATATACACTGAAAAAGGACCCAAAGATGTTATGTAGGAAGTTCAACAAGATGACCGATTAATGTGTGTGCATGTGTGTGTGTGTGGAAGTGCAGAGAAGATGGCACTGGGCAGATATAGGGGCCCACTTTTGTAAGCTCTAGCTCAGCATTTTTCACGGTATAGTCCCAATCTACTGAAACAGAATCTTTTGGTTTGGGGCCTGGAAATTTGTGTTTTCATCAAGCTTCTATGTGATTCTGATGCCCATTCAAGTTTGAGAACCGCTACCCTGGTCCATGTTATCTTTGTTCAATTCTCTCTTCCTGCATGTCAGTGTGAGAAATAATGAGTAAAAAGATAACATTATGGGTCTAACTCTAATTCCTCTTATTTCTGTAGTTAAGATAAGCAGAGGTCCCCCAAGAAATGAATTTTCCATGAACTCACATCCCAGTGCCAAATAAACTAGCTTCTAAAATTTTTAGCACTTTGGTTCAAATATCCATTAGATAATGAATTAATTTGGGGGAACAAGTGTTGGAATGAAGAGAGCCATAGATGTAAGGTTTAAAGGGGTGTTCAAACATTTTATTCTCAAAAATGAGATTTTATGGCCTTAAACAACTGTTTATTACATTAGCATTTACTTAGAACATACGGTATTCTTTGCATCAAAGACTACTTAGAAAAGTATGACTGGGGGAAACTTATCTTTCTTTATACCTTTTCAGCATCTTTCTTTGCCCTCCTGGTTTTTGCTCCAGGGTTCTCATGCTGGTCCCTGATGACTCAGTCTGTCTTGACACCTCAAATTGCCTTTGGTACAGACTTAGCTTTCTCTCATCAAAACTCACCTGCTGCTACGAGCTGTATGTTTCTGTCACCTCAAAATTTCGATGTTGAAATCCTAACCCTCAATGTGATGATATTAAGAGGGGAGGCCTTTGGGAGGTGACTAGATCATGAGGGTGGAGCCCTCATGAATGAGATATGTGCCCTTATAAAGAAGCCCGAGGGAGCTTGTTTATCCCTTCCACCATCTGAGGACACAGTGAGAAGATAGCCATCTATAAACCAGGAATCAGGCCCTCACAAGACACAGAACCTGACCATGCAGGCACCCTGATCTCCGACTTCAGCCTCCAGACTGTGAGAAATAAATTCTGTTGTCTATAAGCTACCCAGTCTCTGATTTGTTCTTATAGTGAGCTGACCAAGACACTTGTGTTGAATTTCATGCTTGCTACTCAACCAGTTGTCTCTCTAGAAAGCAATCTGACTAATTTATCCATGCCAAAGTGTTGATACAGGATAATAGCTTAGAAGGCATTCCTAAGGACTCTTTTGGGTCTAATCTGTCAAATCAGGTGAAATGTGCTTTCTAATGGAGGAGTCTAAGGCATCATAGAAGGAAAGAGAGGGGAAACTATTTGGACAGGTAGAGCTTCTTAGGATTCCTAAAATAATACCATGGAGTAGACTAATCTGATTAATTTTAAGGACAGTCTTCCCTAATTCTGAGGTTAGAAGGGGATAGTATAAGGATTCTGAATACACCTGGAGACTGAAAGCCAAGTAAAATAGGTGATTAAACCCCCTCCAAAGAACATATGTAGAATTCATTACAATTTAACAAAAACCATCTAGCGACTATCACCCCCAGCAGCATATTTGAGATGACACTAGAAATTCTAGAAGGGGATTTAAGGAAACACTAAGTGTTTGGCTTTTCTCCAGCCATTCCAGTGTCTTCTTGGGCTGGAACAAAAGCACTCTCATGCTGCTCTTGAGAGAGATGAATATGCCTCCCTTGGAATTTAGAAGTACTGGGGATCAAAGAGACTGATGCCTGATTCTCGCCTGGGGAAGTCTAAAGGGAAAGGTTGGCTAAGGAAGCCACAAGAGCAGTGCAAAGGTAGGGGGCCCAGACAGGTGAGTATTCTTGCCACTTAGTAGGCAGGATGCAGTTCCTGGGGGCCAAGAGGACTGTGGGCAAGGTAGCTGGAGTCATCTTTCAGGGACCCTATCCAAGAGAGTGGCCTGCGGGGACAAGGGGATCCTGGAAATAAGAGGCTTCAGGTTTTCTTTTGGGTGCAAAAGCTGAGGAGGTCAGAACTGATCAGTTAGAGTGTGTTGTCAGAGTCAGGAAACTGCCACCCAGAGCTCCATGCAGACTATTCAAAGAGCACATTCCCCTTGCGTCTGCATCCCTTAGAAAAACCAGTACTTGAATGGTTGCTATGACAGAGGCATGTTACAACAGCATCATTGAAATGAGATATTGCCTCGTCCAATAATTTTTCTATTTCAGAGAAGCAAGCATAATATGGAAGAAGGGGTAGTATATCAACATGGGTCCCATGAGAAGAGCAGAATTACTATGAGTGACACAGAATGAGTGATCTGTTATAGGAATTAGACCTTACACATTGTGGGAACTGGTAGAGAAATCTGTGTGCAACTGTTGCTCTGTGTCTGCTGTTGGGGCCAATGTCTTTATAGGTCAGCCAGGCCAGATGGTCAGGAAAGGCAACTGGATATGAAAGTGAGAGACAGCAAGGACGAACTGGAACATGTGAGGTCAAATTGGAACTTTCAGCTCCCTCAACTCTGATGAAAAGGGTGACCTGTGGGAGAAGCTGGCACTGTCTGCTATAGAGCAGCACACATGCCTGGCCCAGGACTTAGAGAAGCTAAAGGAGAGGATCTCATTGGAGTTGGAGAAACTGTGGGCCTGGGTGCTGCCCACACCAACAAGGGGAATAAGCAGATCAGCAGCAATGTCTGCAAGCTGGCTGCAGTGCCTGGCACTCTGCTTCTACCTTCAGAGCACAAAATGGTGATTCCTTCACTTTTGTCTAGTGCAAATTTCTCTTGTGCTCCACCCTAACTCATGGGAAATGTAGTTTCAGTTTAGCTAAGTGGCTGAACCATGCAAGAAAGTGTAGAAGGAACTGTTAAGGTTTCTGATCCCTAAAATAAGTTCTCGGAGCAAGGGGTCAGGCCTGAGCCAGGGAAAGGGGAGAAGCTTTGAATTGGATATGAAATTGAAGTATTGACTTAGATTAGAGTTTGGAATATCGAAATGGGACTTCTTAAATTGGCCTAAAAGTCACAAGATTTGTTTAAGATGTTTTCAGGAGGCAGGGAGACTTGGTTGACGTAACAAGGTTAAAAGGAGTGATGGAAAATACAGCCACTTCCTGTTTATACCCAGTCAAGTTCAGCCTTTTAAATAAACCAGTTCCACAGGCGTTTAACTTGTGCAAATTTCACTACATGCATTGCTACATTCTTCCATCTTAATCTTTCTGTCTGTCCCACATAATTTAAAATACTTGAAATTATATTTTGCATCTACCCTTTATTAAATATTCTCCATCACTGTGTACTTTAAATGTACATATAGAAATACATATTACTATGCAGGGGTTGCACTGTATATACAAAACTACCTATATTGTTTATTGTGGACAATGTAAAGTGCTTTTCAAAGGTTATTTTCACAGTATGGAATTTTTACTTTGTGTTCTTATTGTAGAAATTAATACTCTGTATAAAATGAAGATGTGGCTCTTCTGTTCCCCAAACTTCAGGGACAAAAGGGGATAAGATGAAGAGATCACATGGCTTTAAAACTTATTGACGTTTCTAGCATATCTAGTTCATCCAGTCCCTTCTGGATCATCCAGTCCCTTCTAGCACATCCAGTCCATTCAGTCTCTTCTGAATGTTTTCACATTATGAAATTATAGCATGTTAAAGATGAAAGAGACCTTAAAAGTCACATTAATCACCCCTCATTCTAGGAGAAGGAATCCAGTCATTAGAGGGGTGATGTGTCCAGGATCACATGATACCTGGGTGGCAGGTCCAGAACTAGAACCCAGTGTTCCCATATTAAAATTGACTTTGCCTTCCCTATTGCATCTCCATCTTATGAGTCTCTTTAGCAGGCACTGTGAGCCTGACATGGTTTCAAGCCATCTAGGGACAGAGGGTCCCCACAACTTGGGCCAAGCCATTGTCCTTTGTACATTCTGGGACAGACAGGGATACAGGACTCATCTCAGAAATGACAAGGGCTCTCCTGTTTTAGATCTGGTTTCGCCTTTACTGCAGGTTTCCCAAGGTGGATCAAATCTTTTGTTCTTCCCATGTGCCCCCTTGTATGCAGCCTGAGCCTCTCCCCTGGGCGTGCACACTGCCCACTGCCCTGCTATGGTTCAGGCCCTGGGGCTGAGGCTCATTTGATGACCACAGCCAAGGCTGTGGCAGTCAATCATATCAACAGATTGATTGCGAGGGTGTAGTCCCGGCCATGCATGGTCTCTTTTAAACACCGTTAGACAAGAACTCTGATTCCAGTGGTTTGAACTCACTCTGGAAATCAGCTTTCCCCAAGCCTCCTCAGGCCTCCCTTGAGATTCTGTTCTCAGTGCTCACCTCTGTAAAGGGTTATAGTCCCATAAGGGTTCTTTGTGAATGAGAATGATCATGTTCGTCTACCCCCTCCATGGCCCATCTGATTCCAGGGGAGATAGCACTTATAATCTTTGGGCACTTATGATCTTCAATCCCTTTGGGATGTCAGATACTGAATGCCATTCTTCCCCCATCAGAGGATTGTCTTGATTTGGTTGCTTTTCCTTCTAGAGTTTCAAAGCAGGTAAAATGAAGCCTTACTGTGACATTTGGCAACACCATTGCTCAGGTCTTTTTCTGTACCTCAATTGGGAGAGAAAAGCAAGTGAGATCTCTTGATAGCACCAAATATCTAAGCATTTTGGTTTTAGACAACCACATAAAATCTGAGCTTCTATTTTCTTTGTTGATACTTGCTGCTCACTGCTGCTCCCCTGACCACAGTGAGTGCTGCTGCTGCATTTCCCAGCCTGAAAGAATTCATTTGCATCCTCCACTTTCCCTTAAGACAACGTAAAAACATAACAATGCCCCTACAAAGAGCAGCAATGCCTGTGAGTAGGGGGATTTTTCTACTTCAAATTAGTATTGCATTTTTCCTGTTCAGTTGTTTTTGGCAGCTGACCACACTGAGACATCTCAAATAATCCATTAATTGTAGCGAGCTGAAGGTCTCTCTTATGGAACACATATCTGATTCAGGGCTTCTGCTCTTTCTTGCAGCTCTCACACTGTGATGATGATGTGATTGGCATATAAATCTTCTCTTTCACACTGGAACAGGGAATAAAAGCAGAGCATGCGCCAGGCCCTCAGGTATTATGGGATAAGAGGAGGCAGCTACAGAGCTGGAATGGAGTGGATCCTGTGTCCCACCAGGGTATTTCCAAGGGTATTTTCCCAGTGTGGGGTGGGCGGAAAAAACTCCAGAGAAGCCACGATTTTCAGGTTGCCCTTTTTGTGCGCTCTGAAGTGTCCTTGAGGGTTTGGGAGGAGGCCAGGGATGATGCCAAATCTGTTTCAACAGATACATGTTTTTATGATGTATTCCTAAGGCTTATTAGGGGGCTTCAGAAAACACGGGTTCAGTCCTTGATCACAACATCGTATCAACAAGTGCTTAGACATCAATTTAATAAAAGAGTTGAAAACAAAGACCTTTTCCTGAATCCAGCTGGGAAAGTCCTAACAAAATGTTGATCAGGAAATATCAGTCTTTGAAGGGCTTTGCCTTCTTTTTTTCTGGGCCTAGGCCACTCAGGCCAAAAGTACTCACCATGTGCCAAGCCCTTGTGTAGAGGCCTGGGTGATGAGGATACAGTATGGTGCAAGACAGGCATGTTAAGGAGATCTGAAGACATAAAAGAGATTAAAGAAGAAAGATATGGCAATTCCTGGCTCTTTTGGAATGGATCCTTCTGCATACATACTAAAATTTACACATATATATTATGCCTTATGTATGTTCTCATCCAACAAGCATCTGTGTCCAAACAGCTGAGCATTTTAAACTGCAACTAGATGTTTCAGATTTTCTATCTTTAGGCCAGGGGTTCTTATAGTGTGGTCCCTGAACCAGCAGCATCAGCATGACCGGGAACTTGTTAGAAGTGCAGACTCTCTGGCCCTAGTCCCAGACCTGCTGAGCCAGAAACTGTGAGGTGAGGCTCAGCACTCTGTGTTTTCACAAGCCTTCCAGGAGATTCTGATGCAGTTCAAGTCTGAAAACCACCGCTTTGGTAGAATCTGTGCTCACTGCTTTAAGTATCAATGTCCTTTACTTGCCTCCAAATAGCAATTAACATGGTCAGATAAAAATCAGGTGGAACACTCCATCTGGAAAAAATGGTACAATTGTTGCATGTGCTCACTTGCTAAGATTGCCCTGGTTTCTTCCAGTACCTGAATGGGAAAGTAGGTGGTGTAGGGAAAAAAAAGGGATCTGCGGGCATGATGACCCAAGAGATTTTGAATAACTCTAATGATGGTGAGACTTTATTCCACAAACAACTTACATGTTCTTTGACTCTGGGAAATCTCTTTCTTAAAAAAATAAGTTGAGTTGCAAAGAAGCTTCATATTAGATTTCCAGTACAGATAAAAGGGACATAGAGAATGGATTGTCTTATAAGATGTAATGCTGTATTGAGTTGGATGTCAAGTTAATGATCTATTTTTTTTGAAGTTAAGGTTATGGAAGATCTTGAATCAAAATGATTCAATGAGGCAGAAAGGCAGCAAGTTCCTTTTAGTGATTTACTTGGTAAATTTGAGTAACTCCCCTGCTGTCTGCCTCATCTACTTGCCCTACTTCCTTTAATGACAGAACTGTATAGACTGTGTTTGGTATTGATGGTGGTTCACAGATCTAACATCTCATAAGCATGACATTTTTGGTGTGAAGAATTACTATGTATATAGTGCAGATAAGAACTTTAGTATTATGAGACGGGGGTCTTGGGTGATGTTCTGCCCAAGGAGAGATAATTCCCCATTGTGCCAATAAGTGAACACTGGAGCTATGTCATCTCCCTGCCTAATTGGACCCATTAATTTCTGCTGATAAGAGTTAGCTAATGTACAATCGGGGGCAGGTAACTACAGTGAGTGAATCAATAAACGTCTGTCAAAGACCAACTGGGTGTGGAAGATGCTGAGTTTAGGGTTCAGGGAGAAGAGAGATATGTTGGCTATCTTTTGTTGTTGTTGTTATTTATTTATTTATTTATTTATTTATTTATTTATTTTTTAGATGGAGTTTCGCTCTTGTTGCCCAGGCTGGAGTGCAATGGCACGATCTCGGCTCACTCCCAGGTTCAAGCAATTCTCCTGTCTCAGCCTCCCGAGTAGCTGGGATTGCAGGCACATGCCACCATGCCCGGCTAATTTTTGTATTTTTAGTAGAGACGGGGTTTCATCATATTGGTGGGGCTGGTCTCAAACTCCTGACCTCAGGTGATCCACCCACCTCAGCCTCCCAAAGTGCTGGGATTACAGGCACGAGTCACTGTGCCCAGCCTGTTGGATATATTACTTGCTTTCAAGGAACTTAAACTCTGCACAAATATGCCTCTTTAAGAAAGCCCTAGAGGGTGACCAAATGTGGGCATTGTGGGCATTATAAAATGTAAATCAGAACATGTCACTCTTCCGTGCACAACTCTTCTAGACTTCCTATGTCACACAGAGTGAATGCCTGCAACCCTACTAGACCCTCCATGTCCCTTTTCCCTGTGACCCTTCTGACCACATCCTCCTCCTACTTGCCCTTCATTCACCTGCTGGTTGGGGGACCATGCCAGGCATATTCCTGACTCTTTGCTTTTGGACTTCCTGTTGCCTTAGCCTGAATTTTTTCCCATTTATGCTTGCTTTCCCTATCTTTCTTTAAAAGAAATCCTTAGCAGGGAGGCCGAGGCGGGCAGATCACGAGGTAAGGAGATCGAAACCATCCTGGCTAACACAGTGAAACCCCGTCTCTACTAAAAAAAAAAAAATACAAAAAATTAGCCGGGCGTGGTGGCGGGCACCTGTAGTCCCAGCTACTCAGGAGGCTGAGGCAGGAGAATGGCATGAACCCGGGAGGCAGAGCTTGCAGTGAGCTGAGATCGTGCCACTGCACTCCAGCCTGGGCGACAGAGCAAGACTCCATCTCAAAAAAGAAAAAAAAAAGAAAAAAAAGAAATCCTTAGCATTGCACACAGTTTAACATACTCTGTATATTTCATAGATCTTATTTATTATTTGTGTCTCCCAGTAGAATGCGAAAGTCTATGAGTTCAGGGTTCCTTGTTTGTTTAATTCAGATAATGAAAGAATGAGTGAATGCACTTGGGTGGGCCAACAGAAGACAATTTTCAACACTCCTCCTATCACCTACTTCTTTACTGGACAAAAAGAGCCTAGCAGAGAAATTGGGACCAATATTTAAAATTATTCTCTGTCAGCATGACATTGGCTAAAACCATTACATTTTCTTCTTAAAAACTTATGATTAAAGTTCTTAGGCAAGTAAATAAATTAACCTCCAATTATGATTCAGTTTACACGTGATGCTTTAATTTGGATTTTAGGATCAAGTAAATTCTGATATGCTACCTAGCTCTAAAACATACACCTTTCTTTTCACTTTATTGAATATCATTATCCCAGAACAGTCCCTATTCATTCTGTTAATTCACTGAAGCTGTTATTTATTGAGTACCTACTATGTGCTAGATACTTCTCTAGGTGCTGTGGATACAGAAATGAACAGGCAAGACTAAAACCCTTGCCTTCATGGAGCTTACATTCAAGTGGGAGAGGTAGATGATTTTCAAGAGAAATATGTACTATGTTAGGAGGTGATGAGCATCATGGAAAAAAAGAAAATTGGTACAGGGCAGGGGGAAGGGCTGCTATTTTCAACAGAGTAATTAGGGAAGGCCTCAATGACTAGGTGATTTTGGACAGAGCCCTGGAAGAGGTGAGTCAGTAAGCCACAAGGCTATCAGGAGAAGACCTTTCTCTGTAGGAGGAATAGCATTTGCAAAGGCTTTAAGGTGGGACAATGCCTGGAATGTTTGAAGAATAGCAAGGAGGTCAGTGTGGTTAAGGCAGAATAAGCAGGAAAAAGAGTGGTACAAGATGACATTGGGAGGGTGGGACATGTAGGATCTCAAAAGCTATTATGAAGACTCTGGCTTTTACTCTGAGTGAGGTGAGAAGCCACTGGAGGACTTTTTTTTTTTTTTTTTTTGAGACGGAGTTTCATTCTTATTGCCCAGGCTGGAGTGCAATGGCGCAATCTTGGCTCACCGCAACCTCTGCCTCCCGGGTTCAAACGATTCTCCTGCCTCAGCCTCCCGAGTAGCTGGGATTACAGGCATGCACCACCATGCCCAGGTAATTTTGTATTTTTAGCAGACACGGGATTTCTCCATGTTGGTCAGGCTAGTCTCAAACTCCCAACCTTAAGTGATCCTCCCACCTTGGCTTCCCAAAGTGCTGGGATTACAGGCATGAGCCACCGCCACTGGAAGACTTTGAAGAGACACTGACAGGAACTAACTTGTGGTTTTGAAATATATTGCTTGCTTGGAGAACATACTAGGTTGGGGTGTGGGGAGATGAGACATAGGGAGACGATGTGGCAGACCATTTCCATATGCCAGGCAGAGATGATGGTGGCTTGGACCAGGGTGGTAGCAGCAGAGGTGGGGACAAGTAGCCAAATCCTCATATATTTTTAAGGTAGAGCCAGCAGAATTTGCTGACAGATTAAATGTGGGGTGTGAGAGAATGAGATGAATCAAGGATGTCACCAAAGTCTTGGCCCCAGTCTCTGAAAGTACAGAATCACTATTTACTGGAAAGGAGAAGACTGGGGAGGAGTTGGTTTGGAGTGAGGGTTGGAATTAGGAATTCAGTTTGGGCCGTGGTGAGTTTGAGATGCCTATTTGGTATTTAAGTGGAGTTGTGCAGTAGGCAGGTGGATGCAAATCATTGACGTAACCAAAGAAGCTGGTGCATTTTACAGTAACATCATCTGATTTAAGAGGGAAACTGGGCCATAACTCATCTTTTAGGCTGACTTTCTTGAACATATTTCTCCTCTAGTGCTGTAAAGGCCTTGGTGGTGTCTGTAATCCTGTGATGCTTTACTTTGTTAAAAATCCACATCCCCATCAGCATAAGTTCAGGGGAGCAGATGCCACTGATACTACATGAAATTTCTTATTAGGGTAACAGACCCATGTGAAATTTAGGTTTCCTTTTTTTATATATACTCAAAGACAATAGCTCCTCAGCTTCTGACTTTTTTTTCTCTACCAACTGGTTATGCATGTTTTTACTTCTATATTATCAGGGAGGTTAATGGGATGATCATCACAGTCCAAAAGAATTTCAAGCACTTCTTGATGTGTGGTGCTAGTCCTGGAGGTGTGGAGGGCCTTCTGACTCCTTGCAGGTGAGTTATGGATGGGGTGAGAAGTGCCCAGAACTCAAGCTGACCACTGGCTGTCGTACCAAAGTTGGCAGCAGATGGGTGAGGGGGAGTGGAGCAGCCACCAATGATTGGCACACCATTTTTGCCATACTTGCCATAGGTTGTTAACCTGTGTGTTAGAAGACATACGAAGCAGTTAACAGGCTTCTAGGGACAAAGTCTACAAAATACACACACATACACATATATATATGTTGTATATATGTTAATGAGCACTATAGTAGGCTACATAATGACCCAAAGACCTGTGAATATGTTACCTTACAAGGCAAAAGGGGCTTTGCAGATGTGATTAAGTTAAGAACGTTATGAAAGGGAGATTATTCTGGATTCTGTGGGTGGACCCAGTGTAACAACAAGGGACCATATAAGAGAGAGGGAGGACGGTTGGAGTCAAAGAAGGAGATGGGATGATGGAATCAGAGGTTGGAGTGATGAGGCCACAAGCCAAAGAATGTAGGCAGCCTCTGGAAACTGGAAGCGGGAAAGTGGATTCTCCCCTAGAGCCTCTAGAAGGAACACAGACCTTTGGCAAACCTTGATGTTAGCCCGGTAAAAACCCATTTTGGGCTTCTGATCTCCAGAACCATAAGGCAATAAATGTGTTGTTTTAAGCCACTAAGTTCATGGTAATTTGTTATAGCAGCAATGGGAAATTAGTAAAAGCATTTTCAGTGTACAAGGCAGTGTACTAAGCCCTTACATTTATTATCTTATGTAAACTTACAAACAATACTGAGTAGTAGGTCCTATGACTACTGTCCATTTTGAAGATGGTAAAACTAAAGCTCTGAGTAATTCTGGCTACTGAACTCACCTGTGGTCGCATAGTAAGTAAGTGGCAAAGCCAGGTTTTGAACAAAGATGTTTCCAACTCCTAAGTTGGAATTCCTAAATAACATGTTATACTTCCTTTCCATATTTTTGGTAGGAAAATTGATTTGAAAAGCATAAGCCAAAAAAGCAGAATGGAGTTTTTCTTTTTGTTTTTTGTTTTTTTGGAATGAAGGGCAAAATTTACTAAACTGGAGTCTTGAGGTTCCATGCCGGGCACCTGATAGACCTTAAGAAGTATTTGTTGAATGGTCAAACCATCAGGCCAGGCATGCTGGTGGGATTACAAAGAATATATGCTATTCTTTTATGTATGCTGTAAATTTATCCAGCTGCATATTTGCAGCCAGACTTGGTGGGAAGCCTCGGCAAGGTGACCAATCCCTCCCACTGGTGTATGTCTCTTGGCAGAGTTGTTTGTGCAGTTACTTCCTGAGCTACCATGCAAATGGAAGGAAGCTGTGAGCCCAAATAATTAAAACGACTCAGAATAATCAGAAATCATTTCTCCTGGGCTTTTGCATGCACATGAATATTTTTATCTCCTCATCAAATTTATCTTAAAAAGGCTTTGCATTTCTTGAATATATATCAGCCCATGTTCAGGGAAGTCACCAGGTACAGTGTGGATGTGAAAGGGAAGCCAGGCTAGAGTATAAATTTTGCTATTCATCATCTACTGGCTAGATAATCCACCTGAGGCAGAAGAAGTATGGTTGGATGCTTTCAAGTTTTCCTTTCTGGTGTTTATTTGTGCAGATATTTTGTTGGTCTGTCCTTTCTGGAGGCTGGGTGTCTTGATAAACAAGACAGTTTTGCACCTCTTATATTCACCCTCTTTCCCTTTCTGGGCTTTGCTTGACATTTCCCAACACCTCTGCCCATTCTTGCCTGTGGTCACCAGTTTCTCTGCTACTAAGGCCAGCTTCTCTGTTCCAGTATTCCCAGTAGCTTCTCTCATGGCCACTATTAGCTGTTCTGTGAAGAGTTCTCTGACCTTCAGTAAACCTTCAGCAGCAGTGCCTGAAGTGGGGTGGGAGTCACCAGAATTGGGATCCTACCCAGTGTCCTTCTCCCTGTCCTCTCATGTTCCCTCTTTCTACTTCTCAGGGTCACTGTATTATTCCGTTTTCATGCCGCTGATAAAGACATACTTGAGACTGGGTAATTTATAAAGAAAAAGAGGTTTCATGGACTTGCAGTTCCATGTGTCTGGGGAGGCCTCACAATCATGGCAGAAGGTGAAAGGCATGTCTTACATGGTGGCAGACAAGACAGAATGAGAGCCAAGTGAAAAGGGAAACCTCTTATAAAACCATCAGATCTCGTGAGACTTATTCACTACCATGAGCATAGTATGAGGGAAAATGTACCCATAATTCAATTGTCTCCTGCCCCCATGATTCAGTGGTCTCCCACTGGGTCCCTCCCACAAGGTGTGAGAATTATGGGAGCTATAATTCAAGATGAGATTTGAGTGGGGACACAGCCAAACCATATCAGTCACTTTTGTGAAAATTAGAGCGAATGATGTCTCTGCAGTATGAATTCCCTGGTGTCAGAAACAAGGTCTTCACAGCTTGAGGCCCAGATTCTGTATGTAGTCCTTGCTTTCTTTGAGCCATCATTGATCTAGTGGAGGATAGGCTCACTTTTTGGCCCTCTGCATCAGTCACACCTCAACATGAATGAATTTTAGGTTCTTTACTGAAAAGAAAGTTGGTTTAATGAATTAACTAATTAACCAATTAATTTTTAGTGGGGAGTCCAAGGAAGTTATCAGAAGACTTGGCACATGATTGGAGTTCTAAAATGATGTGTGTTGAGAAAGTGAGAGGATTAGATTAGAAGAGAGAAGGGGTCTGCTTTAGGATGGGGTCCTCAGGAAGCCGACTCTAAGTCAAGGATGTGAGAGGAAGCAGCTTATTTGAGAGGTAGAGATCCTAGGAAGCACAGAATGGGGGTGGATGATGAGACAGCAGACAATACAAAGTATGTACTCCTGAGCCAGTTACCATGGCAGGCGACTGGAACTCAGAGAGACCGGGGGGAGAAGACAGGTCTCCATCTCATTCCACTTGAGGTATGAGGAAGCTAGAGTATTTGTCCCCAGCTCCAGTCTGCAACTGGTTGAGAGCTGCCTCTGGGGGCACTAACTGCTTTCCACTTCCGGTTTGCCTGTGTTCCAGGGAAGCATTTGCTGAGTCCGAAAAAGGCCCCAGGCAGATGTTGCAGGTGTTTGCAGTAGGAAACTCTTGGCATGCAAGGGAATCTGAGATGTGAGGTGTGAGCTGAGGAGGTTGGGTGAGACTGACAGCAGCTGATATAGCATCAGAGTCCCCAAGGCAGATTCAGCTGCAAATTCTCCTACTTCACAAGGTTTTTTAAGCTTGGGCCTGAAGCTTCTCAAACTACCTGGCTCCTAATAAAGGGCTTTGCAGGCCGTAAGCGCACAATGCATACCAGGAGATGGATCAAATGAGTGCCCCGTGGCAGAGGTTGGACCCTCATCCCAGGAATTACTAAGAACTATTTCTTGTGTGCCAGGCATGTGCATTCTCCAAATGCATTTTATACTTGTAGAACCTGGGCTTTCTGGGAACAGGGATTTTTCCTGTTGCTGCCTCAGCTTAGCCTATAGTTTGCAGGTAATATATTTCAGTAACATTTAGAAAAATTTACCACACAGCTTGTTCTACACACAAAAGCTAAATGTTAATGCAGTGTTTTACTAACTGTGCTAAAATCAGCTAGCCAGCTGGTGAATTACCCAGAGGCCCTTTACTGTTGAGACTCACATGGGGTTTTGTAGCCAGCCTGAATGTCATTTATGTAAAATCGCAGTGGTGATGTCAGGCGGGTGCTCTTCAGCTTTATGCTTGGACTGGGCAGATTAGGTATTTGCACAGGGTTTGTCCTTATCCTCTGGCATGCTTCTCTTCAGTAATCCTGCCAGGTGGATGTGCTTGCCAGGTGGATGTGCTCACCACGTGGAGAGTCCAGGGCATGGCAGAGCCACACCGGGGTGCCAGCTGGGAAGCCTTCCTGCTCAGGGGGTTCATCATTAGCAGAAGGAATCACAGATGTAAACTTAAAGTGAGAAGTCCAGCTTTGCTGCTCAGTCAGTCTGGCTCCTGGTTAGAAAGCAGAATAGTGCCAGGGTAGACACCAGTGTGGTCGTCAGCACAAGGGAATCAGACTCAGTCTGGTGGACTGAAACACTGAACTGGGTCTCTAAGTTTGGGTTTAGCCTCAAGGTTTTTGCCTGTCATCGTTTTCTCTGTGGTTATTTTCAGTTAGCCATTTTATCCCCTTAGAGCTCTGGCTTGCTTATTGGTAGAACATGCAGTGAGTATAGTTTACTTTCTTAGTATACATTGGAACTGGTACTGGGGTGCATGTTCATTCGTGTATTCATTCATTCACTCAATGCGTTGAGTGCCTACTATGTAGATGCTGAGAATGTAGCTTGCAACTGAAAGAGTCCTGGCTAATTCTCTCAATAGTACTCTGACCCAGATTGGAGGAATTAGGAAACTGTGCTTCTAGTGACTTTATTAGTAGTGGCTGAATCGGGGACAAACAGTTTGGTTATTGCCAGGTGGTAGTCGTTTTAAAGAACGCAATGTTGCTACTGCTTCCTTGAGGAATTGGGAATCCTTATCTCTGGAAAGGTAAAATCTTGTTGATAGCCAGGTGGTTCTTGTTTCTTTTGGTTTTTTATCACGCGTTCATATCCAGGGTTTGATCTGCTAGTTAAAACATTACTCTTACCATGACAAATCTTGCTTGTAATCTCAAATTATTCTATCTAGCATGCTCGCTGACCTGGTTTGAGAAATTTTCACCTTCTGGCTCATGTTCTGTCCTGGTTTCTGGAGCTCTCTACCAATGGGAGTGGGCTCAAATGAATTTCCAGCAGGAAGGACATCTAAATGCATCCTGAGAGGCTGGGTGGGTATAAGCTTAATGTAGTGCAAAAGAAGACACACTATATGGAACACACTTTTCTGCATTTGAAAGCTACCTTAATTTCACACTTGCTGGTCTTTTTTTTTTTTTTTAATGTATTGCCTAAGGACACAAAGATAGACGGGATTCAAACCTAACTGCTTCACTCCAAATTCCACACTTTTAACCACTCACCTATAATGCCCCACTTCTCATCCATGGAATTACCACATCACAGTAACTTTTTGCATTAAAAAAATTGGACTTCAGTTGGTCTAAGTCTCTTAAACCAAAGTCTTTCTTTGTGTGTACTAATTCTAGGTCCTAGAGGTATCTGGCTCCTAAGCAAGCCCGTTTCAAGGGAGGAAGCTGAGAAAGAGGAGCATGAATTATAACCAAGGCCTATATTCATGTAAGTTTACATTTTTATTATGATTACATATTAAATTTTATTCTTAACTGGCAAATAATAATTGTGTATATCGAAGGGATTCAGCGTGATGTTTTGATACATGTATACATTCTGGAATGATCAAATATTTGATCAAATGATCAAATAAAGCTAATTAACATATCCCTTGCTTCACCTACTTATTTTTTGTTGGTGAGAACATTTAAACTCTACTCTTTTAGCAATTTTGAAATATACATTAACTGTATCACCATGCGGTGCAATCTATCACTAAAACTTATTTCTCTTAACTGAAATTTTGTACCCTGTGACTCACTTCTTCTCTTTACTCACCCGTCTTCCCCCAGCCTCTGATAACCACCATTCTACTCTTTACTTTTGTGAGACTGACTTTTTTAGATTCCACATATAAGTGAGATCATGCAGTATTTGTCTTTCTGTGTCTGGTTTATTTCACTTATCACGTCTTCCAATTCCATCCATGTTGTTGAATATGGCAGGATTTCCTTTTTCTTAAAGCTGAATAGAATTCCATTGTGTATGTATACCAAATTTTCTTTATCCATTCATTTCTCAATGGACATTTAGGTTCTTTCCAAATCTTAGCTACTGTGAATAATACTGTAATGAAGATAGGAGTGCAGAGATCTCTTTGACATACTGACTTCATTTCCTTTGGATATATACCTGGAAGCAGGATTGCTAGATCATGTGGTAATTCTATTTTTAGTTATTGAGGGACCTCTATACTGTTCTCCAAAATGGCTGTACTAATTTACATTCCCACCAACAGTGTGACAGGGTCCTCCTTTCTCTGCATCCTTGCCAACACTTGTTATCTTTTGTCTTTGTCTTTTTCTTTTTTTTTTTTTGAGACAGAATTTCACTCTTTCGCCCAGGCTGGAGTACAGTGGCACCATCTCGGCTCACTGCCACCTCTGCCTTCCAGTTTCAAGTGATTCTCCTGCCTCAGCCTCCTGAGTAGCTGGGATTACAGGTGCCCACCATCACGCCCAGCTGATTTTTGTATTTTTAGTAGAGACGGGGTTTCACCATGTTGGCCAGGCTGGTCTCGAACTCCTGACCTCATGATCTGCCTGCCTCAGCCTCCCAAAGTGTTGGGATTACAGGCATGAGCCACCACGCCTGGCCTCTTTTGTCTTTTTTATTTTAGCCATTCTAACAGGTGTGAGGTGCCATCTCATTGTAGTTTTAATTTGTATTTCCCTGATAATTAGTGATGAGCATTCTTTCATATATCTGTTGGCCATTCATTTGTCATAATAGTGGAATGTTTGGTGATTTCACTCTGCCTCTACTGGCCCAGAGGGGAACAAATTAAACAATGCATTTCTTTCTGATACTCACTTCATGATAATGAAAATCTTAGCACACCATTTCAAGCACTGGGAAATTGCTAAGTTTGCCCATTATTTGTTCTCCTCCTGTTTCTCTAAATCACATTTCTCCATTTTGACTTGGAAAGTTGGGCTTATCCAATAAATAAAACTGGAAGTAAGTGCAGCCCTGATGTGTGGTGCACTGACTTCTACCCATGGGTGGTGGTTAGGGAACGAGGAGGAAAGAGATATTTAAGGTAAGAGTGGAAGTGCCTACTCTTTTTGGATGAGGGAGCCAGTTAGACTGCACTGTGATGATGAGTTATAGCTGAATTTATGTTATTGGAGTAGTGAGGGCATCTCATCACAGAATTTAAAGATAATAATAATTATTATGTTTGCAATTCAGGGAGCTATCAGGAGAGGTCAACAGGCTTATATAACAACCCATGCCTGAGGAAGAGCTGAGGGAAGCTGCTATAGTACCTGTCAAACAACTCTTTTTTTTTTCCTCTCTCTCTGTGTGTGTTGGGGGTGGTGGAGAGAACTTTTATTCTAACCTTGGTAAAGTGGTTACATAATCTAAGATGGGCAAATATAATGCAGGAATGTAGCTGAAAATAACAGTAAATGAAATAAAATACCTCTGTACAAGTTGAGTACATTTTTTGTATACTGCAATTCTATCTATTACTGGCAATTTAACTACCGTCTTCCTTTGTCATATTAACCATCCAGCCTTCCAGCATTAGTCAGGTGAATAACTAACCACCTTTAAATAAATTAGTTAATCTCTGCTGCAACTCATTATGGGGCATCTTCTTGGAGTTCTTATGTGAGAAACATCCCCATTACAATTCAATGCTTGCAGACCACAGAATCCAATTAAAGACTCAAAGTTGAAGTCTGTCTTTTTCAGGTGTTTCTCTTCTCATTGGGAATCTCATAGGTATCCTGTTGTACCTCAGTTTGCCTGTCTTAAAGACTGACTGCTTCTCTTATGAGGAAAGGCATCTAATGGGCAACTGAATATGTATTTTCCATACACTATTCAGCATATATTTTAACAGGTAATTCAAAACATACCGTCAAAATTTGATAAAATTCCATTCAGTGATTTCCACATGATGTGGCAGCAGACAGAAACTTGATTTTATTTATTTATAAGAGAAACTTTTGATTTTTGCCCTATGCTTTTTGTGTTCAGAGCTTTCCGATAGCTGTTTACAACGGAAAGAAATAATGAGGAGCGCCTTTGGACATCAGCAGTTTTCAGCACTCAGAGCAATGCTAAGATCTTTTCAATACAGCCCTAACAACCAATTGACAGGATATTTCCAGAGCTCAAGAGCTACTCAGTAATTGTTTCTTTGGATTTTTGGCCATGAAAATTTGTGGCGTCTTCAATTTATGTGTCCTGCGTCCCAGAACCTATTCTTTGTGTCCTGGCTGTGGGATTCAGAAGTGAAGAGAGTTATATATTACTTCATTCCTGAACATTTTTGAGCAAAAACAAAAAACAAAAATATGGTTATGGTATATGGGCAACTAGATTTCAGATATGGGTTGTAGTGAGAAATGGGAGTAGACAATCGTACCTGGTTCTCATTTATTTGGAAAGTGTGGTAGGAAAATTCATTGAAGTATTAAATTGTGCTTTTTTCTCACTATAATTTTGCCTCTTGCGTTCCAAGAATGTTTGCTAGCCAGATCGTTCCCCTATTTTGGGGGAGATTTATGCCACAGGGCTAAGTACCCCATTGTGCTCCACTTCTCTTTCTCTGGCTGGCTATTTTTTTTTTTTTTTTTTTTTTTGGAGACAGAGTCTTCCTCTCTTGGCAATCTTGGCTCATTGCAACCTCTGTCTCCTGGGCTGGAGCAATTCTGTCTCAGCTTCCCGAGTAGCTGGGATTACAGGCGTGTGCCACCATGTCCGGTTAATTTTTGGTAGAGATGGGGTTTCACCATGTTGGCCAGGCTGGTCTGGAACTCCTGACCTCAGGTGATCCACCCACCTCAGCCTCCCAAAGTGCTGGGATTACATGCATCAGCCACTGCGTCCAGCCTGGCTTTTGTTTTTAAAAGCCACAGCATAGAATGTTAAGGTTGGAGAGAGAGTTGTATTTTCTTCCACAATTTATTATGAAAAATCTCAAGTATATTGCAGAAGTGAAAGAATTTTGTATTGAATTCTCATTACCCATCATCTAGATTTTGCCACTAACCTTCTACTATACTCGCTTTATCACATTCACTCATCTTTCTATCCACTCGGAGAACTACATATTTTGGAAGCAGATGTTATAACAGCAGAAAGAAAAGAGGGAAACTCTCCAAGACAGGAAAGGGAATGGTGCTTTGGGGCTTTATGGGTGGCTCATAGTCATGGCTTTCATAGCGCCTGAGAGGAGGAAAAACCTGCGAGTGGTGTGGCTAGGAGGTGTGCAAGGGAAATAAGTCCCCAGGCATTGGGGTTTTCAAGTGGGGCACAGACATGGCAGATCTGCATTCCAGGGACCATGGTGGCTCCAATACTAACGGTGGTGAATGTGGATTGAAGACCAGAGGGCCTTTCCTGACCTTGGAGTGCTGCATCAAATCCCTGAGGGTGTTTGAGAAACTTTCCAGGAGTCAGGGAGATAGAAGCCTCTAATGACTGATAGAGTTTTTCTTCAGCCCAGTGCAGTTCATGTCAAATGCAATTCGGTGTTAAATGCAACTTTATTTTTGAAAAATAATGTACTTTTATTTGCCCACCTGGGTTTTTGGAGTCCAATTCACCTGTTATAAATCTACTTGTATATGGAAACTTCATCTAGGGCTGTTTTTCAATAATTGGAGGGGTGGGGGAGTGTGGAAGGGATGAGAAATTACTTAATAGGTACAATGTACATTATTTGGGTGATGGTTACACTAAAAGCCCAAACTCCACCACTACGCAGTATATTCATACGACAGAATTGCACTTATATCCTTTAAATAAAAAATAGATGATATGGGAAAAAATTTCTTTTTTTTTTTCTTTTATTATTATACTTTAAGTTTTAGGGTACATGTGCACATTGTGCAGGTTAGTTACATATGTATACATGTGCCATACTGGTGCGCTGCACCCACTAACTTGTCATCTAGCATTAGGTATATCTCCCAGTGCTATCCCTCCCCCCTCCCCCCACCACACCACAGTCCCCAGAGTGTGATGTTCCCCTTCCTGTGTCCATGTGATCTCATTGTTCACTTCCCACCTATGAGTGAGAATATGCGGTGTTTGGTTTTTTGTTCTTGCGATAATTTACTGAGAATGATGATTTCCAATTTCATCCATGTCCCTACAAACGACATGAACTCATCATTTTTTATGGCTGCATAGTATTCCATGGTGTATATGTGCCACATTTTCTTAATCCAGTCTATCATTGCTGGACATTTGGGTTGGTTCCAAGTCTTTGCTATTGTGAATAATGCCGCAATAAACATATGTGTACATGTGTCTTTATAGCAGCATGATTTACAGTCCTTTGGGTATATACCCAGTAATGGGATGGCTGGGTCAAATGGTATTTCCAGTTCTAGATCCCTGAGGAATCGCCACACTGACTTCCACAATGGTTGAACTAGTTTACAGTCCCACCAATAGTGTAAAAGTGTTCCTATTTCTCCACATCCTCTCCAGCACCTGTTGTTTCCTGACTTTTTAATGATTGCCATTCTAACTGGTGTGAGATGGTATCTCATTGTGGTTTTGATTTGCATTTCTCTGATGGCCAGTGATGATGAGCATTTTTTCATGTGTTTTTTGGCTGCATAAATGTCTTCTTTTGAGAAGTGTCTGTTCATGTCCTTTGCCCACTTTTTGATGGGGTTGTTTGTTTTTTTCTTGTAAATTTGTTTGAGTTCATTGTAGATTCTGGATATTAGCCCTTTGTCAGATGAGTAGGTTGCGAAAATTTTCTCCCATTTTGTAGGTTGCCTGTTCACTCTGATGGTAGTTTCTTTTGCTGTGCAGAAGCTCTTTAGTTTAATTAGATCCCATTTGTCAATTTTGGCTTTTGTTGCCATTGCTTTTGGTGTTTTAGACATGAAGTCCTTGCCCATGCCTATGTCCTGAATGGTAATGCCTAGGTTTTCTTCTAGGGTTTTTATGGTTTTAGGTCTAACATTTAAGTCTTTAATCCATCTTGAATTGATTTTTGTATAAGGTGTAAGGAAGGGATCCAGTTTCAGCTTTCTACATATGGCTAGCCAGTTTTCCCAGCACCATTTATTAAATAGGGAATCCTTTCCCCATTGCTTGTTTTTCTCAGGTTTGTCAAAGATCAGATAGTTGTAGATATGTGGCATTATTTCTGAGGGCTCTGTTCTGTTCCATTGATCTATATCTCTGTTTTGGTACCAGTACCATGCTGTTTTGGTTACTGTAGCCTTGTAGTATAGTTTGAAGTCAGGTAGCGTGATGCCTCCAGCTTTGTTCTTTTGGCTTAGGATTGACTTGGCGATGCAGGCTCTTTTTTGGTTCCATATGAACTTTAAAGCAGTTTTTTCCAATTATGTGAAGAAAGTCATTGGTAGCTTGATGGGGATGGCATTGAATCTGTAAATGACCTTGGGCAGTATGGCCATTTTCACGATATTGCTTCTTCCTACCCATGAGCATGGAATGTTCTTCCATTTGTTTGTATCCTCTTTTATTTCCTTGAGCAGTGGTTTGTAGTTCTCCTTGAAGAGGTCCTTCACATCCCTTGTAAGTTGGATTCCTAGGTATTTTATTCTCTTTGAAGCAATTGTGAATGGGAGTTCACTCATGATTTGGCTCTCTGTTTGTTTGTTGTTGGTGTATAAGAATGCTTGTGATTTTTGTACATTGATTTTGTATCCTGAGACTTTGCTGAAGTTGCTTATCAGCTTAAGGAGATTTTGGGCTGAGACAATGGGGTTTTCTAGGTATACAATCATGTCGTCTGCAAACAGGGACAATTTGACTTCCTCTTTTCCTAATTGAATACCCTTTATTTCCTTCTCCTGCCTAATTGCCCTGGCCAGAACTTCCAACACTATGTTGAATAGTAGTGGTGAGAGAGGGCATCCCTGTCTTGTGCCAGTTTTCAAAGGGAATGCTTCCAGTTTTTGCCCATTCAGTATGATATTGGCTGTGGGTTTGTCATAGATAGCTCTTATTATTTTGAAATACGTCCCATCAATACCTAATTTATTGAGAGTTTTTAGCATGAAGTGTTGTTGAATTTTGTCAAAGGCCTTTTCTGCATCTATTGAGATAATCATGTGGTTTTTGTCTTTGGCTCTGTTTATATGCTCGATTACATTTATTGATTTGCGTATATTGAACCAGCCTTGCATCCCAGGGATGAAGCCCACTTGATCATGGTGGATAAGCTTTTTGATGTGCTGCTGGATTCGGTTTGCCAGTATTTTATTGAGGATTTTTGCATCAATGTTCATCAAGGATATTGGTCTAAAATTCTCTTTTTTTGTTGTGTCTCTGCCAGGCTTTGGTATCAGGATGATGCTGGCCTCATAAAATGAGTTAGGGAGGATTCCCTCTTTTTCTATTGATTGGAATAGTTTCAGAAGGAATGGTACCAGTTCCTCCTTGTACCTCTGGTAGAATTTGGCTGTGAATCCATCTGGTCCTGGACTTTTTTTGGTTGGTAAGCTATTGATTGTTGCCACAATTTCAGCTCCTGTTATTGGTCTATTCAGAGATTCAACTTCTTCCTGGTTTAGTCTTGGGAGAGTGTATGTGTCGAGGAATTTATCCATTTCTTCTAGATTTTCTAGTTTATTTGTGTAGAGGTGTTTGTAGTATTCTCTGATGGTAGTTTGTATTTCTGTGGGATCAGTGGTGATATTCCCTTTATCATTTTTTATTGTGTCTATTTGATTCTTCTCTCTTTTTTTCTTTATCAGTCTTGGTAGCGGTCTATCTACTTTGCTGATCCTTTCAAAAAACCAGCTCCTGGATTCATTAATTTTTTGAAGGGTTTTTTGTGTCTGTATTTCCTTCAGTTCTGCTCTGATTTTAGTTATTTCTTGCCTTCTGCTAGCTTTTGAATGTGTTTGCTCTTGCTTTTCTAGTTCTTTTAATTGGGATGTTAGGGTGTCAATTTTGGATCTTTCCTGCTTTCTCTTGTGGGCATTTAGTGCTATAAATTTCCCTCTACACACTGCTTTGAATGCGTCCCAGAGATTCTGGTATGTTGTGTCTTCATTCTCATTGGTTTCAAAGAACATCTTTATTTCTGCCTTCATTTCGTTATGTACCCAGTAGTCATTCAGGAGCAGGTTGTTCAGTTTCCATGTAGTTGAGCAGTTTTGAGTGAGATTCTTAATCCTGAGTTCTAGTTTGATTGCACTGTGGTCTGAGAGATAGTTTGTTATAATTTCTGTTCTTTTACATTTGCTGAGGAGAGCTTTACTTCCAACTATGTGGTCAATTTTGGAATAGGTGTGGTGTGGTGCTGAAAAGAATGTATATTCTGTTGATTTAGGGTGGAGAGTTCTGTAGATGTCTATTAGGTCTGCTTGGTGCAGAGCTGAGTTCAATTCCTGGGTATCCTTGTTGACTTTCTGTCTCTTTGATCTGTCTAATGTTGACAGTGGGGTGTTAAAGTCTCCCATTATTATTGTGTGGGAGTCTAAGTCTCTTTGTAGGTCACTCAGGACTTGCTTTATGAATCTGGGTGCTCCTGTGTTGGGTACATATATATTTAGGATAGTTAGCTCTTCTTGTTGCATTGATCCCTTTACCATTATGTAATGGCCTTCTTTGTCTCTTTTGATCTTTGTTGGTTTAAAATCTGTTTTATCAGAGACTAGGATTGCAACCCCTGCCTTTTTTTGTTTTCCATTTGCTTGGTAGATCTTCCTCCATCCTTTTATTTTGAGCCTATGTGTGTCTCTGCACGTGAGATGGGTTTCCTGAATACAGCACACTGATGGGTCTTGACTCTTTATCCAATTTGCCAGTCTGTGTCTTTTAATTGGAGCATTTAGTCCATTTACATTTAAAGTTAATATTGTTATGTGTGAATTTGATCCTGTCATTATGATGTTAGCTGGTTATTTTGCTCGTTAGTTGATGCAGTTTCTTCCTAGTCTCGATGGTCTTTACATTTTGGCATGATTTTGCAGCGGCTGGTACTGGTTGTTCCTTTACATGTTTAGCGCTTCCTTCAGGAGCTCTTTTAGGGCAGCCCTGGTGGTGACAAAATCTCTCAGCATTTGCTTGTCTGTAAAGTATTTTATTTCTCCTTCACTTATGAAGCTTAGTTTGGCTGGATATGAAATTCTGGGTTGAAAATTCTTTTCTTTAAGAATGTTGAATATTGGCCCCCACTCTCTTCTGGCTTGTAGGGTTTCTGCCGAGAGATCCGCTGTTAGTCTGATGGGCTTCCCTTTGAGGGTAACCTGACCTTTTTCTCTAGCTGCCCTTAACATTTTTCCTTCATTTCAACTTTGGTGAATCTGACAATTATGTGTCTTGGAGTTGCTCTTCTCGAGGAGTATCTTTGTGGCGTTCTCTGTATTTCCTGAATCTGAACGTTGGTCTGCCTTGCTAGATTGGGGAAGTTCTCCTGGATAATATCCTGCAGAGTGTTTTCCAACTTGGTTCCATTCTCCCCATCACTTTCAGGTACACCAATCAGACATAGATTTGGTCTTTTCACATAGTCCCATATTTCTTGGAGGCTTTGCTCGTTTCTTTTTATTCTTTTTTCTCTAAACTTCCCTTCTGGCTTCATTTCATTCATTTCATCTTCCATCGCTGATACCCTTTCTTCCAGTTGATTGCATCAGCTCCTGAGGCTTCTGCATTCTTCACGTAGTTCTCGAGCCTTGGTTTTCAGCTCCATCAGCTCCTTTAAGCACTTGTCTCTATTGGTTATTCTAGTTATACATTCTTCTAAATTTTTTTCAAAGTTTTCAACTTCTTTGCCTTTGGTTTGAATGTCCTCCCGTAGCTCAGAGTAATTTGATCGTCTGAAGCCTTCTTCTCTCAACTCGTCAAAGTCATTCTCCGTCCAGCTTTGTTCCGTTGCTGGTGAGGAACTGCGTTCCTTTGGAGGAGGAGAGGCGCTCTGCTTTTTAGAGTTTCCAGTTTTTCTGTTCTGTTTTTTCCCCATCTTTGTGGTTTTATCTACTTTTTGTCTTTGATGATGGTGATGTACAGGTGGGTTTTTGGTGTGAATGTCCTTTCTGTTTGTTAGTTTTCCTTCTAACAGACAGGACCCTCAGCTGCAGGGCTGTTGGAGTACCCTGCCGTGCGAGGTGTCAGTGTGCCCCTGTTGGGGGGTGCCTCCCAGTTAGGCTGCTCGGGGGTCAGGGGTCAGGGACCCACTTGAGGAGGCAGTCTGCCCCTTCTCAGATCTCTAGCTGCGTACTGGGAGAACCACTGCTCTCTTCAAAGCTGTCAGACAGGGACATTTAAGTCTGCAGAGGTTACTGCTGTCTTTTTGTTTGTCTGTGCCCTGCCCCCAGAGGTGGAGCCTACAGAGGCAGGCAGGCCTCCTTGAGCTGTGGTGGGCTCCACCCAGTTCGAGCTTCCCGGCTGCTTTGTTTACCTAAGCAAGCCTGGGCAATGGCGGGCGCCCCTCCCCCAGCCTTGCTGCCGCCTTGCAGTTTGATCTCAGACTGCTGTGCTAGCAATCAGCGAGACTCCGTGGGCGTAGGACCCTCCGAGCCAGGTGCGGGATGTAATCTTGTGGTGCGCCATTTTTTAAGCCCGTCGGAAAAGCGCAGTATTCGGGTGGGAGTGACCCGATTTTCCAGGTGCCGTCCGTCACCCCTTTCTTTGACTCGGAAAGGGAACTCCCTGACCCCTTGTGCTTCCCAAGTGAGGCAATGCCTCGCCCTGCTTCGGCTCGCGCACGGTGCGCGCACCCACTGGCCTGCGCCCACTGTCTGGCACTCCCTAGTGAGATGAACCCGATACCTCAGATGGAAATGCAGAAATCACCCGTCTTCTGCGTCGCTCACGCTGGGAGCTGTAGACCGGAGCTGTTCCTATTCGGCCATCTTGGCTCCTCCCCAGGAAAAAATTTCTTCAAGTTGTTTTCTCCACTTTTCTGGTAAGCAGTGGTTCAAATGTCTTAAGAATTGAGGGAAGTGTCTTTGAGGATATTGCCTGCTTCTGCTTGCTTGATTGAGAGCTACAGTCGCTTAAATTCAGTCCCTACTTTAATGTTACCTTTGTAACCAGGGCAATTATTTTTTTCATTATCTACCTGCAACCTCATGCTTCAGGGAGATGAGGAGGTATAATTCAAAGTGTAGCTGTGGGAGGGGTACATCAAAGCAAAAACCAATAATGAGCATTGATTAGTTTCCTGATTTCCACTGGATAAATTATGTCAAATGTTTCTTCACAAAGGATAGAAAATTATATGAATTTTCGCTCTTTTGTCCCAATTTCCTGTCTATGAAGAAATTCTATTCAAAGAAACTGTCCCTTTAGAATAAGGCATTTGTAGGCTCTGTTTTGTCCTCACCCCCAAATACATGTTTGACTGCAAGATGTGATATGGAGGCTGTTTGGATTAATGGATCTTTTCACATCCAGGGACGCTATTTGAATCATACTGTTACAAAGCCAGAGGAGATAAAGTCTTTGGTGGCTCAACTAAGCACCTCTGGTCGGTCTATGTTCTATAATAAATCACACATTGGGGGGCCTGAGGCTTTAGCTCGAGGCCCTAGATTTCGATCTGTGCTTGTTTCCTGTTTCCTTTCCCAGCCTTTGTTTTTCCATAAAGGGATAGTGTCAGCTTAAGAAGCAGCTCCACCATTGGCTTATGTGGGGCTGCTCTGTTATGTGTGAGCAGATTTTTGAGCTGTATTTTAGAAGGGTTGGGCTAGGAGCTACAGAGACCTTGAGATTAAACTCAGCCCCACCAGCCACAGTGACAGGAGCAGTGAGGCTGGAGCAAGTTGACTACTACTTTAGATGTTATCCTGTAGCCTGTACAGGGGTGAGCCTTCCAGCCATGAAGTATTCCCTGCTCTCTGGACTTTGGGTTTTAGAATATAGCCATATGCAAGAACTGTATACTGCCAGACAAATACAGAAGCAGGTTAAATTAAAGGGAGATGAACAAGGCTGGGGTATTATAAAATAGAGAGGATTGGCAGAGAACTTCATCTAGAAAGTGCCCTCTCCTCTTTAAGTTGCCCTCTGGTCAGGTCCATGCCTTTGTGTGCATCATGAGTTGGCAAAGGGCCCACCATAGTGCCTGGCACATCGCAAACCCTCAATAAATGTTTGAATGAAGACCCAACACCCAAACAAAGACAAGACACCCAAGACCTGTCGCTAGTTAGAGACCTCATATTTTTATTCCTTTTTTGTTTGGCTAGACTTCTTAAGAATGTCTAGAGAATTATGCTTTGTTTCAACCATTTTTCTTTGAGCATGTTAGGCAAAAGTCAGTTAGGTTAACCCATCACATATGTGCTGGTTTCTGCTTGGTGAGTCAACTGAAATGTTCAAGGAGCTTCTTACAATGCTTCAGACCCAGGAAATGTTACCGACTGCTCTGGAACCCTGAGTAGCAGGCAGAATGAGTTTAAGCAGTCAGAGACCCCTGTCATATTAGTGGTTGATTTAATGCTACCAGAATGGTCAAGATGTAGTATGGCTAATTTTCTGAGTCTCAGCCTAGGAAATGGTAGACAGGTAGAGGTGGAGGGTTGGAGAAGAATGGAATAGAGGACTATGGCATCTTAAAACATTTTTGATTGACATAAATGATTATTGGTTAAAAATATAAATGTATTAGCTGAGTTGAATTTAGATTCCTAGAGGGGGCCAAGAAAGGGTCTGTTTCATTGGTCACATGATCCATCATGATTGTTGAGCAGCTACCATGCTAGATACCCACGACTGTGTAATGTTCTTCCACATTTAGAGAAGAATATGAGGTGTTGCCTTCAAGGAGACAAAAGTGTGTTTTGTCTTACCAACCAGAATCGCAAAGTGTCATTTCATTGTTGGCAGTAGAGGAAGATAATATGGAGGTATACTATGGCAAATGCCTTGGCACTTATCAATTCTGTACATGTTCTTCTGACTTTTGGCTGCCACCAAATATGACTCTCTGTTTGTGGGTGTTCTCCAACCATGGAGCATGTCAGTGCTAAGTACTTAACATGGTTCAAGAGCAGCCTTCAACCAATAACTGGCGAGCTTTGGTATGTAACACCCAGCTTCTTTTTTTTTTTTTTTGAGACGGAGTCTCGCTCTGTTGCCCAGGCTGGAGTGCAGTGGCAGGATCTCGGCTCACTGCAAGCTCCGCCTCCTGGATTCACGCCATTCTCCCGCCTCAGCCTCCGGAGTAGCTGGCACTACAGGCGCCCACCACCACGCCAGCTAATTTTTTTCTATTTTTAGTAGAGATGGGGTTTCACCATGTTAGCCATGATGATCTCGATCTCCTGACCTCGTGATCCACCCACCTCGGCCTCCCAAAGTGCTGGGATTACAGGCATGAGCCACCGCGCCCGGCCACACCCAGCTTCTTTACCTCTAATTTGGGATAACTCTACAGTGTGTTCAGTAGTGTCCCCAGAGTGATTCAGCTCCAGTTGCTCAGAGTGGTAATCTTTTTGAAAACACTTTTATTTTGTTTTTTTAGATTGGCTTCCTTATCTTGCCTGTCTCATGTGTTTATTTCCCTGTTGATGTTTCCTGGGATCACCTCCCAAATAAACTATTTGCACTTTAACCCTTATCTCAGGGTTTGCACACTAAGATGTGTGTGTGTACACACATATGTAATTTTAGACACACACACACACAGACACACACACACACAGTCATGCACCACATAGTGATGTTTTGGACAACAATGAACTACATATATAATAGTGGTCCCATAAGATATAAAGAAGATGAAAAATTATTATTGCTTAGTGACATCTTGATGATCCTGACCCTGTATAGGGCTAGCCTAATGTGTGTGTTTTTGTCTTAGTTTTTATAAAAATGTTTCAAAAGACTTTTTAAATATTAAAAAACCTTATAGAATAAAGCTATAAAGAAGATACTTTTGTACAGCTGTACAATGTATGTTTGAAGTGAAGTATTATTATAAGACTCAAAAAGTTAAAAAAGTTTATAAAGTAAAAAATTACAGTAAGCTAAGGTTAATTTATTATTGAAAAAAGAAAAATATGTTTTATAAATTTAGTGTAGCCTAAGCATATAGTATCTATAAAGTCTATAGTAGTGGACAGTAATGTCCTAGGCCTTCACACTCACTCACCTGTCTGACTCCCCCAGAGTAACTTCCAGTCCTACAAGCTCCATTCATGGTGAATGCCCGATACAGGTGTGCCATTTTTATCTTTAATAGCATATTTTTACTGTACTTTTTTCATGTTTAGATATGTTTAGACACATAAATGCTTGCCATTGTGTCACAATTGCCTACTATATTCAGCACAGTAACATGCTGTACAGGTTTGTAGCCTAGAAGCAATAGGCCATACCATATAGCCTAGGTGTATAGCAGGCTCCTTTACCATCTGGAGCCTACTATACACCTAGGTTATACTCTGTGATATTTGCATAACAACAAAATCACCTAACAATGCATTTCTCAGAATGTATCCTTGTCGTTAAGTGATATATGACTATATTTGTATATATATGTATATATATGTAAATATAGTTAAGTAAATGTGTCTTTGCCACTTATTTAAAAAATAAAAATAGATGTTGAAGATCTCATGCCAGCACATATAGATTTATCTTATTATTTTTAGTAATTCACAGTATGGCTACATCCTGTGTAACCATAGCATTTCACAGTATGGATGCATCCTATTTTATTAACCATTTCTCAATTGAAGAAAATTTAGTTTTATTTTTCTAGGTTTTTTTCCCTTCTCATTAACGATGAAGCACCAAACTCCTGTTAAGACTCAATTTGCATTGTGTCTATTATGATGCTAGTACAAAAACCAAACAAAACCACCCCAAACTGAATAAATCCTTCTGGAAGTATATAATAATAAATTTTAGCACATGTGCTTGAGGATCAGGAATGGTTATGGGGATAGTAGAATCATTTGCTAGGGGTGACAGTGGTATCTGCATAACTTATTCCTCTGGGTCCCATGGGAAGACTCCTTTGTTCACTGGGTACCTGTGAGTTCCAAATTCAAGTTCTGAAGGGAAGGGAAAGGTCAACTGTAATTACTTTGGGGATCTAGTAAAGCCAAAAGGCATGGGGTAGGGATTAGGAAACCTGCAAACAGGGTGGCCACTTCATGTTTTGGCAGAGCCAGTGGAGATGAGGTTATGTGGGCTTCTCCGTCTTATCTTTGAAATTCTCCATCTTTGAAAATCTTTGAATTTAAGAGCACCAGATTTGTTTTTTGCCCTTGCTTAACTAGCTAATTGGAAGGGCCCTTAAAGTGATCACGTGGAGCTACCTTCCCATTTAACATAAGTGGAAACTGAGGCCCAAAGCAATTATGTGATGCCCAAGGTCACATGGTGAGATGATATGTTATATTTAGTTGGGGACATTTATAATCAGGAATGTTCTTAGACTGTATTGAATTGAAGGCATCTTGGCCACCTATGGGAAGATGATTCCAGATGTAAGCTCTGATAAACATTGAAATGGAGTCATCTTCCCTGGAGATTTAAAAAGGAAGAAGATACCACAATGAAATGTTCTATGTGTTTTAGATGCTTTTCCTAGAAACAAGGGGTTAGACTAGATCAATTAATAGATGTTTCTCAAACATCTGCTACAGGCAGAGGGTGCAGAGGAGGTCACACATGGTCTTTGCTCTCCCAAAACTTATGGTCTACTTGGTAGCACAAAGTGTTGTCACCAAATGACTGCTCAGAAGGCTGCAAGCAGAGCCAACTTGTTCATTAGGCAAAACAGACACTGTGACTGTGCTCGTTATACTTTCAGGAGCCCATGAAAATGGTTTAATTACTTTTAAAATCAGAAAAACAGTGAACTTTTAAGTCAAGGAATATGTTTAAATAAGTACTAATCCAATATTTATCTTTATAACAATGGAATCATACATACATAAAATATAGTTTTAAATATTTTTGTATAGAGAAAGGGGCCCAAGAAGGCAAGTGTCTAGAGCCACAGATGTCGAAATGTGGCCCTGGCCCCAAGTGGTAAATCCCAAGTGAGGATTAGTTTATTAGTTTGCTGTGGCTGCCATAACAAAGTACCACAAACTGGGTACCTTAAGCAACAGAAATGCATTGTCTCACAGTTCTGGTGACTGGAAGTCTAGGATCAAGATGTCAGCATGATTGATTGCTCCTAAAGGCTGTGAGGGAAAGATCTGTGCAAGCCTCTCTTCTTGGCTTAGAGATGGCTGTCTTCTTCCTATCTCTTCACATAGTCTTTCCTCTATGCATATCTCTTTTTTCTTTCACATGGCATTCTCTTTAAGGACATCAGTCATATTAGATTGAGGCCCACCCTAATGACCTCATCTTAACTAATTACATCTGCAACTACCCTGTTTCCAAATGAAGTCACATTCTGAGGTACTGAGGTTTAGGATTTCAACATATGAATCTGGGGGAGGAGAATGCAAGTCAACCCATAACAGGTAATGATAGTAATTGCCCAAGAGGGTCAGAACAGGAGGGAAGTGGAGGGCCTGGAAGCTGGAGGACAGAAGAGGGGGACTTGGGTCACTCTCAAAGGATGATATGGGGAGAGGAGGAGAGAAAAGATATCAAGGGTGCAGAAAGATGTGAGAGGGAAACTGCATCAGCAAAGTGTCACAGGTGGAAATGCAGAGCACGAGCTTGGGGGACACTGAGGAGGCCAATTTGTCAGGTACCAGGCAAATAGCAAAGGAAACGTTGGAAAGGGAGCTGTGGTTTTCATCCTGCAAAATCTTAAACACAGGCTAACTGGGAATGCTGCAAGATGCTGTGATTTCTGACAGTCTATTCCAGGTTCATTATTGTTTCCTTTTCCTCTTTTGTCTACCCAAACTAACTAGCTCCAGGAGATTTAAGAACCCAAAGGCTCATACTTATTTCAAAAGCTATTGCTTTGTCATACAAATTTCTCATTTGTTTCTCTTCATTTTTGGGCAATATCTTAGCAAGACATCTTTATTCTGTATTTCCATCTACTCATTGAATTTTTTTTCTGGGAATACATGAACTTATTAAAAACAATTGAGACCCCAACGTACTGAAAAACAGAGTTGGGTTATCACAGATAATCTTAAAATAGTAATCAGTCCATGTGTGTTATTGCTTAATTGGCACACATTTCGTATATTAAGGGCATGGTAAAAAGGAATAGAAACCTTGGTCTGCCTCGGCTTTTCTATAAAACTCAGTCCCTTTGAAAAAACATCTGGGACTAATGTGGATGCTAAAACTGTTAGCTCACACACACCAGAGTTTCATTTACTCTTTCATGATAAAAATTTTCCCCTTGTAGTTGCCCAGATCCACACGTATATTATTCAGGATCTGATGTAGCATGGGCACCATTTGTGGCCACATCCTCTGAAAACCACTTCAAGTGGGTTTCCAGAACCTTTAAAAATAGGCTGGGTTCTGGCAAAGCTTATAAGCATAGGAGGGAAAAAGCAACAACCTTAGCATTTTGAAAATAGTTTAAATTTTAGCCATCTCATCCTGCTGTTGCTCCCTTATGGATCTTCTCAGGATATTAGTAGGGCTAATATTCCAAATTTCCTAGTTCTTGTTGTTTTTTAAAACAGATTCAGACTGATCATCTAATATAAATTCCTCAACTACAAAAATCCTGTTTATGTATTGTTCTGATTTCCTAAAAGCACTTAGTTCTGTGTTTTCTCTACTCAGCAAACCAGAGTGTTTTGACCCTCTGTATATGGTGACTGGACCACTCCTTAGCCACTGTTAAGCAGTGGTGTGCATCCCTTCCAGTGGTGACATTAGAATAAGTTGCTTCTAAATGGCTGTAAAGCATGTTGCCATAGCAATGGAGCTTTCCTGGTCAGCTGGAAAGAAAGTTCTTCAGTTCTGCCAGCACTTGGTGTGCCACAGGAAGAATTATCCAGTTGCTTGTTAGAAATGCTCACTCCCAGACCCCACCCATAAGCATTGTGCTTCAGGAAATTTTGGAGGTGAACTTGCATTTATAGCCGTCTTTCCAAGTAATGACCATGCTGGTGGCTCACAACCTCATCATCAGAAAGACTGTGTATAGTACCGAGATATGGCCAAAGTTATGCCCCTTAGAGAATGCTGATATTCATCTCCATTGGGTCGTGTTTCGGACTGTCCCCTCCTCCAAGTTCCTGAAGAATCTGCATTCTGCCTTTTTCAGGATCTTTATATGGGAGCATCTGCCATGCATATGCTTTGTATTTACTCTCCAGGCTTTCAGGGTAAGATTCCCCAGCTTCAAAAATAAGGTCATCTGTTAGTAATTCTCTGCTTCAATTGGCAAATGACCTACCTACCAAGGACATGCAGTTGAAATGAGCATGTGCCTCCTCCTGAGAAGGTTAAAATTTCCTTCTGCCTGTGACCTTTGGAGATAGCTCATCGTGGTGTGTCCATTTACCTCATCGAGGTAAATGGAGTCCCTGTGAAACCGTTTTGAAAAGACCAGCACATCATCTACGTGAGAAAGCAATTTCTGGGGTCTACACTAATAGGATGTTTGTGAACTTGAGAGTTCTCTTGACCCATTTGGAATCTTAGGTTTTTTAAGGAATACAGATCAAGCATGTTGGTTTATGAGAATGGAAATAATGAATTCTTTGTTGAAAACAGTGACTGGTATCCTTGTAGTGTGTACCATCCACCCTTAGGACTGGAGGATTTTATCTTTATTGATTACTTAGTAGAGTTCCAGAGAGAATGGTGAAACTGGTGTTTTTTTTTTTTTTTTTTGAGACAGGGTCTCACTCTGTCACCCAGGCTGGAGTGTAGTGGCATGGTTGGTGATTAGCTAACTCTGAAGGGGATGAAGTGGATAGTTGGGTGTCAGCATTGACTTAGAGGAGTAGGGAAGACTTCTCAGCTCCTATTATTGTGGAAAACCTATTTCAGCCACCTCAGATGGAGGAATACCTATTTATTTGTTTATTAATTTGTCAACCTCTCAGCTTCTCAAAAGATATCCTTGGTGACCCATTTTCTGTTTAACAATTGCTCACAAATTCAACTGCATTTATTAGTATTATGCATATATTGAAAGCACCAACCATGTCTCAGGCATTGTGCTAGGTGCTATCTGAAACAGAGATAAAAATAATCCTTTCTGAAAAGTGTTTCAGCTTCATGTTTTCCCCAAATGAGGTGACTCAAGCTGGACTTCACAGGGCATGTAGCAAACATGCCTATTTGGAACCAAAGACCCACACAGAACAGGGCTGGGTGAGTACTTCTTTTTCAGTTCCCAGTGAGGATAGAGAATAACTGACTCTATTTTCCATTTTATGAAGGAGAGTAATCCTTCAGAGCTCCAAAGACTCTTGGTAAAATGCTCTCAATCTCAAATCTCTTTTCCAGGCTGAATAAATTCAGACACTTGTGATCTTTCTCTTTTGGTCTGAGTTTTTAACTTTGCGAACCTTTATCATCGTGAAACAAGTAAACGTTGCTGTAAACTGGAAACCAAGGCAGATTTTTTTGCATGGAAAATACATTGCTACTTGGAAATGATTTCAATGGCCACAAAATGCAGGTGGATTGCAGTGTGGAGAAGAAATTGCGTGTGGGCTTTGCAGTCAGATGGATTTAGGTTCAAATCTCATCTTGGCCAATTAGTAGTTACTGGAAATTGGGCATGTTTCTTAATATCTGAGCCTCAGTTTCTTCTGTGTGAGGGCATATTAATAGCTCCTTGAGGGTGTTGTTGTGATGATTAAATGAGACACTCAATATAAAGCACCCGGCATATAAATGTCAGTTTCCTTTCTCAGCTTTTCTGCTACCCAAAATAAGAACATTTAAAGATGGAAACGCATTAAGCGAAGGCTGTACATCAAGAAGAGGAGAGAGTTTTGAGCTTAAATGACCTTGATCTTTGCTTAATGTATGAAGTTATCTCTTGGTTCTGAGCAGATTTCAAATTAGGCTTCTAAAATGTATTGGCTATTACCAGTTTAGCAAAGCCAAATTCTTGGATATTTGCTTTATCTTTCTGCCCACTGAGCACCCCTCCACAAACCCTTTCTTCGAAATGAGTATTGTGAAAATAAGATAATTGGTCAAATGCATTCTTTAAAGCTATAATGGAGGACTATGTAGTAATTTTTATTTAGAACTGTGTCTAAGAATCACCTGGAAGCTTTTTAAAGCTATACATTCTGGCCCCACCTCAGACCTAGTAATTCCCATATGCTGGGCATAGGGAGCTGGCATTAGAATACTACCCTGGTAACCTCAATAATAACCATCACTTTAGGGCAATGTTTAAAAACTTGAGCATGCATCAGAATCACCTGGAGGGCTTGGCACCACTCCCCTTCGTCCTCCCAAACCCTGATACTATATGTCAGGGATGGTGCCCAAAAATGGTATTTCCAACAAGGTAATGCTGATGCCAAAGGTCTGGGCATCACCCTTTGAAGACAACTGATTTAAGGTTTCCTATTATATTAGTAGAGGCTCAATTCGAACTTCAGCAACCTTAAACCACTTACTGTATTTCTGAGCCAAAAGGATAAAGTCTAGGGAAAGCCTAGAAACTGAGTTCAGCAACCCTAAACCATTTACTGTACTTGTGAGTCAAAAGGATAAAGTCTAGGGAAAAAGATTCCAGTACATTAAGAAATAAGCTTTAACAGTAGAGTGAAAGAAAACAATTGGTAGGTTTAAGCACATAGATGGTAAAGTTAAGTGGTAAAAATTACTGTCTTCAATAATGTGAATATTTTTGTTTATTTAATAAGACTGACTCCAGTGATTTGCAGAGAAGCTAGACTTCACACCTTACTAGTGAAGGGTGGCTACTCACAACATAGGTTAGCCACCTCTGGAAAGGGGGGACAGACTCTTGGGGCCACATTCTATGATCTCCTGATCAGCTATGGAGATATTAGGCCCATAGTCTGAGATAAAACCACAGGCCCAAGTGCCCTCTTATGGTGGTGGTTTGGGATCAGGTGCCCCTCTGACTTGTGCATTTTTTAAATAGACTTTATTTTTTTAGTGCAATTTCAGTTATAGAGCAAAATTTAGGGGAGGTTCTAGAGATTTCACATATATTCCCTACCCCAAAACACATGCATAGCCTCCTCCACTATTAACATTCTCCACCAGAGTAGTACAGTGTTATTATTACAATCAATGAACCTACATTGACACACCATTATCCCCCAGAGTGCATATAGTCTACATAAGGGTTCTCTCTTGGTGTTATATACTCTATGAGTTTGAACAAATGAATAATGACATGTTTCCATTATTATAGTATCACAGAGTTGTTTCACTGCCCTAAAAATCCTCTGTGTTCTGCCTATTCATCCCTCAGTGGAGTTTTTAAGAGTAAAAATGAGAGTCTCAGCACAGCAAATAAAAACAGCAGATTTTCTGTTCTGCTCCCAGAAAAAGCAGAAAAGAGTATATAGGAAGCAATATTTTGAATTATGAGAAGAGTAAAACAATGTATAGTTTTATTTTTTGATGTTTTAATCATATGTTTGGAAGTCCACAACCTGAGCCTTCCAGCATCAGTCAAATAGAAATGTGATTCCCAAGGTTGCAGTGTCTGCAGGAGTATTAGGCTTCTTTGTGTAAAATATCATCTTACCATTTGGGAAAGATCCTTAAACAATTCCTCAAAATATGGATTTTTAATAGAGCTTGAAAGACAAAGTTATAATTTTCACATTGATGAAAAATAAGAGGATAAAGTTTTCAGAACACATTTAAAGAAGCGGATGGAATTGTGGGCGCTGTTAAAAAAAACATGAAAATAATCAAAGAATCTCGGGGCTGGTGTTCTACTATCTCACAGGAAATGAATGTATGAATATATGAAGGCTAGCAGAGTCTGAAAATTATATAGTTTGGTCAATTTGATTATCAGTGGGTGGATTATTCAGCTTGTTGATTATCTGCAACAAAATTTTAATCCCAGTATGGCTTCTTCAGCTTGCTTTGCCTGTAATTAGTTAGCATGTGCTTGGGGAATGCCAACCAACTCTAATATTAGCTCCAGGAAAACATAATCACCAAGGTAAATCTGCAGCTGCTGCAAGAATGAATGTGTCCCAAACTAGATGCCACTGGGTTTTATACTGGATGTGGTTTTGGATTATTCATGCTATAAAAATGCAGATAATCATGAGTGGTGTGAAATTTTTCTCTTCCAGCATGTGGGACTTTCTTTTGGTCATCTTCTTATAGTCCTGCTTTCTAGTGAGCTACCTTTCTGCTCAGCATCCACCCAGACTTCCTGAGCTCAGAGATAGAGAGCTTGGATTCATGTTGCAAGTATGTGTTCCTATGGCTCATGCCTGTGATGGAACAACCGTGAACCACATTGGGCTTCCCCTACCACAGTTATTGCTAGTTGCTACTGTCAATTTCAGGCGAGGTCTCCGAATGCCCCTTATGGATCTCAGGCAAAGACGACTCTGTCCCCAGGAAAGTATGTACATGTGAGTGAGCAGAAGGCAGTACTGGAGGGTGATAATGAGTTGAAGTTTAGCTATAAATAGAAATGTATTTTTCAGAAGAACAACTGTAAATTGAAATTCCTCAGGAAAACAAACAACGCAAACTTTCCTAAGGGCTCCTTTTGCCATCAGTTAGGATTAGGTTCGGCTGCATATGACAAAGCACCCAAAATAACAAAGCCTAAAAAAATCTGAGTAAAAAGAAGTGTAAACTCCATTCTGTCTTCTGTAGAAGGCAGTTTTACAACGTTATCATAGTCACAGGCTTCTGCCGTCTTGATGCTCAGCCATGCTCAGCGGGTGGTTTTCATCAAGATGGTTGCTCAGGCTCCGGTCACTGTTTCCACCCTTTAGCTGGCAGAAAAATGGAAGAGTCAGAGAAGGGCATGTCCATTCCCTATAAAGACCCTTCCTGGAAGTTGCCCGGGCCTTTCTTCAGCTTCCATCGTATTGGCCAGAAGACTTAGTCACGTGATCACATCTAGCTACAAGTGAAGCTGAGAAGACTTTATTCTGGGTGGTCCTGTATAGTTAAGTATAGCTGCAAATGGAGGATTCGGTTACCAAGAAGAGGAGAATGGTCTTCAAGAGAGAATTGACTGTCTTTGTCACAGACTGCTTACCTTTCATTAAGGGCAAAGCAAACAGACCTCTGGCAGGGATGGTATTAGATTATATTACAGGTTGTCCTTACGTTTCAGAGGAAGGAAAAACCTGTTCTCTTTCATTGTCTCTATGTCCCTTCACTTCTTCTGCCCTCTTTTCCCAGTGCCCTGACCTCCAGGGGCAATTATAGGCCTGACAGCTTTGTAGGACTCATCAGGAAAAACTGTGAGTCTTCAAAATAGAAAAAAAACTGAGTGTCCTGTCTAGTATACCTTTCATGGTTATCTCCACCATTCACTGTCTTTGAGCTTTTTCACAACCCTGTGGGTTGTAGAAAACTCATAATAATGCAAATTATTTTTGCCCATAGAATGCAAATTATTTGTGTCTGGTGGAATGCAATTGATTTTTGACTCATTTTGCATCTATTTGCAATTTTATTTCAGCATTCCTTATTTGCCTATGCATGTGTGGTGCTTTGAATTCTCCTTTGGACAAGTTGCAACATCTTACTGGTTCCCTCATTAATTAGCAAGTTAAATAAAATATTTGACATGTGTTCATTCTATAAAAGAGTTATATCTTCTTTAAAAAATTGTCCTTTATCAGAATCTTGAGTCTGATTCGGTGCCTGGTGTCTTGGTATACTCTGATGTTCTTGATCCTCTTCACTCCATCAAATCTATCATCTCAGTGTCTTTCATGTACTCTGTCATACTTTTAGAAAACAACTTAAAACATAACGTCAGTAATAATAGTAATGACAGAATCATTTACTTAGTGCTGATTAGTCAGACCCCATACATACCCAACCCATTTAACTTTCCTCAGTCCACCCTGCAGAGATGAGTACTATTATAATAACCACTTTATAGGTGTGAAACTGAGCTTGGAGTAGTTTGATGTCTTTCCCAAACTCACACAGCTGGAAGGTGGCAGAGACTGGATCTGAGCTCAGGTCAAACTCCAAACCAGTATCCATTTCCCAATTTCCTGAGCTTGAGAGTTAATGGCCTGAAGTGGTCACTGTTGCTACCTCTTTCAAAGATACTTGCACATTAACAGAGAATACTCAAAAGAAATGAATTCCCGATAGTGGGATTTCAGACTTTTTTGGTGTGTTGGTGCTGAGATGCTTCCTCAGGTGGCAATTTCAATCATCAGATAGATTGTTCTCTGCCTATTCAATTTATTAACAAAACTCACTTTACTCAGGAAGCAATGACTACTGGGGATGGCAGAAAGAGCCCTGGGGGCTGGAGACCTGACTTCTAGTCCCAACTTTGCTACTGAATAGCTACAAGACATATCCTAATAGGACCATGAAAGTCTTCATTACTCATTTCATGGATGAAAAAACTGAGGGCCAAAGGAGAATTTCTGACTTGCAGAGATCTGTTCACTAAAACAGCACATGGCACGGTAAGGATTTATATGGCAGTGACGAGAATGCAAGGGGAGACAGTCAAGAAAGTTGAAAGTGTCTGATTTTGACTTGAAAGACTTGGGTTTGAGGCTGACTCTGCTGTGTGATGTTGGATAAGTTACTTTGGCTTTTTTCACCCAACAGATCTCATCTTTAAAGTCAGGGATATATGGATCTAGGATCTTTCTAGCACTAAATGTCTTTTTAAAAAATGTACAAATTTATGGTGTACATGTGAAATTTTGTTACATATATATAATGTGTATAGTGATCAAGTCAGGGTATTTAGAGTGTCTACCACTTGAGTATAATACATTTTTGTTAAGTATAGTCACCCTATTCTGCTATCAAACATTGGATTTATTCCTTCTATCTTACTCTATGTCTATGCACTTTAACTTACTTCTCTTCTTCCTGTCCCCTTCCCCCTACTCACCCTTTCTGGTCTCTGTTATCTCTCTTTATACTCTCCACCTCCATGTGACTAAATTTATTAGCACCCACATATATGTGAGAACATGTGATGTTTGTCTTTTTATGCCTGGCTTATTTAATGTAATGATCTCCGGTTCCATCCATGTTGCTGCAAATGACATGATTTTATTATTCTTTATGGCCAAATAGTATTCCATTGTGCATATATATATATCACATTTTCCTTCTCCATTCATCAATTGATTGACATTTAGATTGATTTCATGTGTTTGCTATTGTGAAGAGTGCTGCAATAAACATGTGAGTGCAGGTGTACCTTTGATATATTGATTTCTTTTCTATCAAGTGGAGTAGATATCCAGTAGTGGGGTTGCTAGATGGAATAGTAATTCTATTTGTAATTGTATGAGAAATCTCCATACTGTTTTCCATAATTGCTGTACTCGTTTACATTTCCACCAACAGTGCATAGGAGTTCCCTTTTCTCTGCATCTGTTATTTTTAATAATAGCCATTCAATAATAGCCATTCTGACTAGGGTAAGATAATATCTCATTGTGGTGTTGGTTTGCATTTCCCTGATGATTAGTGATGTTTAGAATTTTTTCATATACCTGTTGGTCATTTGTATGTTTCCTTTTGAGAAATGTCTATTCATGTTATTTGCCTACTTTTTAATGGGATTACTTGCTTTTTTCCTGTTGAGTTGCTGGAGTTCCTTATATATTCTGAATATTAGTCCCCTGTCAGGTGATTAGTTTGCAAATATTTTCTCCCATTTAACAGGTTGTCTCTTCACACTGTTGATTATGTATTTTGCTGTGCAGAAGCTTTTTAGTTCAATTAAGTCCCATTTGTCTATTTTTGTTTTTGTTGCCTGTGCTTTTGAGATTTTAATCACAAATTCTTTGCCTAGACCAATATCCAAGAGAGTTTTCCCTAGATTTTCTTCTAGTATTTTTATGGTTTCAGGTCTTACATTTAAGTGTTTAATCCATTTTGAGTTAATTTTTGTGTATGGTGAGAGATAGGGGTCCAGTTTCATTCTTCTGCGTGTGGCTTTCCAATATTCTCAGCACCGTTTTTTGAAGAGGGTGGCCTTTCCCCAACGTAAGTTCTTGTTGGCTTTGTCAAAGATCAGTTGGCTCTAAATATGTGTCATTATTTCTGGGTTCTGTATTATGATTCATTAACCTTTGTGTGTGTTTTCATAACAACATCATGCTATTTAGGTTGCTATCATCCTGTAAGATATTTTGAAGTCAGGTGATGTGATGCCCTAGCTTTGTTCTGTTTTGCTCAGGATTGCTTTGGTTATTTGGGCTCTTTTTGGTTGCATATGAATTTTAGGATTGTTTTTTCTAATTCCTTCTATGAAGAATCACATTAGCATTTTGATAGGGATTGCACTTAATTTGTAGATTGCTTTGGCAATATGGTCATTTTAATGATATTAATTTTTTTTATATCCAAGAGCATGGGATGTTTTTCTCTTTGTGTCATCTTCAATTTCTTTCATCAGTGTTTTGTAGTTTTCCTTGTAGAAATCTTTAATCTCCTTGGTTAAGTATAGTCCTAGGTATTTTTCTGTAGCTATTATAAATGGGCTTGCCTTCTTGATTTCTCTCTCAGATCATTTTTAGTGTACAGAAACACTACTGATGTTTGTATGTTTATTTTTTTGTATCCTTCAACTTTACCAAATTCATTTATCACATGTAAGAGTTTTTTGGTGGAGTCTTTAGGTTTCTCTAGATGTAAGATTATGTCATCTGCAAAAAGGTACAATTTGTTTTTCTCTTTTCCAATTTGGATGGTTTTTATTTCTTTCTCTTCCCTGATTGCTCTAGTTAGGACTAGAGTACTACATTGAATAGAAATGGTGAAAATGGGCATCCTTGTCTTGTTCCATTCTTAGATGAAAGGCTTTCAGCTTTTCCCCATTCAGTATAACATTAGCTGTGGTTTTGTTGTATGTGGACTTTATTATTTTGAGATATGCTCCTTCTATACCTAGTTTGTTGAGAGTTTTTATCATAAAGGGATGTTGAATTTTATCAAATGTTTTTTCTCCATCTATTGAGATGATCATATGATTTTTGTCCTTCATTTTGTTGATGTGATGTATCACATTTATTGATTTGCATATGTTGAACCATCCTTGCTTCCCTGGGATAAATCTCAGTTGATCATGGTGTATTATCTTTTTGTTGTGCTGTTGAATTCGGTTCGCTAGTATTCTGTTGAGGATTTTTGTGTCCGTGTTCATCAGGAATATTGGTCTATAGTTGTTTTTTTTTTTTTTTTTTCCACATCCTTGCCTGGTTTTGGTATCAGGGTGATGCTGGCCTCATGGAATTAGTAAGAGAGAATTCCCTCCTTTTCAATGTTTTGGAATTATTTGAGAAGAGTTGGTTTTAGTTCTTCTTTGTATGTTTGGTAGAATTCAGTAGTAGAAGTTGGTAGAAGCCATGTGGTCCTAAACATTTCTTTGTTGGGAGACTTTTTATTACTGATTCAATCTCATTACTCATTATTGGTCTGTTTAGGTTTTCTGTCTCTTCCTGATTCAATCTTGGTAGGTTGAATGTGTCCGGGAATTTATCCATTCTCTCTAGGTTTTTCAATTTGTTAGTATATAGTTGTTCATAATTGTCTCTGATAATATTTTATATTTCTGTAGTATCCATTGTAATGTCTTTTTTCATTTCTGATTTTATTTATTTGCATCTTCTCTCCTTTTTTTCTTGTTTTAGTCTAACTTGTGTTTTATCAATTTTGTTTATCTTTTCAAAGAACAAACTTTTCATTTCTTCGACCCCTTTTTTTTTAGCCTCTAGTTCATTGAGTTCTGCTTTGATCTTTACTATTTCTTTTCTTCTGCTAATTTGGGATTTGGTTTGTTCTTGCTTTTCTAGTTCCTTGAGGTACATTGTTAGATTATTAATTTGTAATCTTCTTTTTTGATGTAGATGTTTCATACTATAAATGTCCTTTTCAGCACTGCTTTTGCTATATCCCTGAGACTGATATGTTGTGTTTCTATTTTCATTTGTTTCAAGAAATATTTTGATTTTTGTCTTAAGTTCTTTTATGACCCAATGGTCATTCAGAAGCATGTTGTTAATTTCCATGTTTTTGTGTAGTTTCTAAAGTTCCTCTTGATATAATTTCTAGTTTTATTCCATTGTGGTCTCAGAATATACTTGATATGATTTCAAGTTTTTTTTTTTTTTTTTTACGATTCATTCTTTTTTTTTTTTTTTAAATTATACTTTAAGTTTTAGGGTACATGTGCACAACGTGCAGGTTAGTTACATACGTATACATGTGCCATGTTGGTGTGCTGCGCCCCGTAACTCATCATTTAACATTAGGTATATCTCCAAATGCTATCCCTCTCCCCTCCTCGCACCCCACAACAGGCCCCGGTGTGCGATGTTCCCCTTCCTGTGTCCATGTGTTCTCATTGCTCAATTCCCACCTATAAGTTTTAAAAATTTGTTGAGACTTGTTTTGTCACATAACATATGGTCTATCCTGGAAAATGTTTCATGTGCTGATGAAAATAATGTATATTCTGTAGTTGTTGGATAGAATGTTCCATAAATGTCTGTCAGGTCTATTTCATCTATACTCCAGTTTAAATGTGATGTTTCTTTGTTGATTTTCTGTCTAGATCTTTCTAATGCTGAGAGTGAAAGTTCCCCACTATTATTGTGTTGCTGTGTGCATTTCTCTCTGTCTTAAGAGCTAGTAATATTTGCTTTATGAATCTGGGTGCTCCTGTGTTGGGTACATATACATTTAGAATTGTTATATCCTCTTTCTGGATTGATCCCTTTATAATGACTTTGTCTTTTCTTATTTTATTTTTTTAACCGTTCTTGACTTAAAGTCTGTTTTATCTGATGTAGCTACTCCTGCTTGCTTTTGGTTTCTGTTTGTATGGGACATCTTTTTTTCCATCCCTTTACTTTCAGTCTATGTGTGTCTTTTCTGGTATGGTGAGTTTCTTGTAAACAGCGTATAGTTGGATTATGCTTTTTAAAAATCCATTCAGCCATTCTATATCTCTTAAGTGGAGAATGTAATCTGTTTACATTCAGGGCTATTATTGATATGTGATGTTTTGTTCCTGTCATATTATTAATTGTTTTCTGGTTGTTTCATATATTCTTTGTTTATTTCTTTTTCTTTTATCATTTGTTGTGGTCTGGTGGATTTCTGTAGTGATACTATTTGAGTTCATTCTCTTCCTCCTTTGTGTGATTGTTTTATCAGTGAGTTTTATACTTTGTGTGTTTCATGATGGTAAATGTCATCATTGTGCTTGCAAGTTTAGGACTGTCTTGAGCATTTCTTGTAGGGCCAGTCTAGTGGTAATGGGTTCCCTCAGCATTTGCTTGTCTGGGAAATACTTTATTTCTCCTTCATTTATGAAGGATCATTTTGTTGGATATAGTATTCTTGCCCAACAGTTTACTTCTTTCAGCACTTTGAATGTGTGTATCATCCTATTCTCTTTTCTCCTGTAAGATTTCTGCTGAGAAATCTGCTGTTTGTCTGATGGGGTTTCCATTATAAGTAACTAGGCATTTATCTCTTGCCATTTTTTTGATTTCCTCTTTATGTTTCATTTTAGACAATCTGATTATAATGTGCCATGGGGAAGGGCTTTTTGCATTACATCTGCCTGGGAATCATTGAGCCTCCTATATTTGAATGTCTAAATCTTTTGCTAGACCTAGGAAGTTTTTATCTTTTACTTCATTAAGTAGATTTTCTAATCCTTTCATTTCCTCTTTGCCCTCAGCGATACAGAATTCCTATATTTAGTTGCTGTGCTGTCCCAAATGCCATGAAGCCTTTGCTCATTTTTAAAAGTTACTTTTTTTAAAAAAAATTTGTCTGACTGTGTTATTTCAAAAGATCTGTCTTCAAGTTCTGAGATTATCTTTTTTCTGCCTGATCTAGCCTTTTGCTGAGGCTTTCAAATGTATTTTGTATTTTCTTCAATGAATTCTTTAGTTGGGAGGCTGAGGCCAGCAGATCACCTGAGGTCGGGAGCTCGAGACCAGCCTGACCATCATGGAGAAACCCTGTCTCTACTAAAAATACAAAATTAGCTGGGTGTGGTGGTGTGTGCCTGAATTCCCAGCTACTTAGGAGGCTGAGGCAGGAGAATCGCTTGGACCCAGGAGGCAGAGGTTGTGGTGAGCCAAGATCGTGCCGTTGTACTCCAGCCTAGGCAACAAGAGCGAAACTCTATCTCAAAAAAAAAAAAAAAAAATTCTATTTGTTCTTTTAAAAAAAATCTATCTCTTTAGTAAATTTCTCATTCATATCTTGAATTGTGTTTTTCTGATTTCTTTGTATTGTTTTTCAGAATTCTATGTTATCTCACTGAGATTCTTTAAAATCAATATTTTAAATTCTTCATTTGGAATTTGGAATATTTCTGCTTGATTAACACGTATTGCTGGAGAATTATTATGTTTCCTTGGAGGTGTCATATTTCCTTGCTTTTCATGTTTCTTGTGTCCTTACACTGATATCTGTGCATGTAGTGTAACAGTCACTTCTTCCTATTTTTGAATTTGCTTTCATAGGGGAGGACTTTTTTCTGAAGATATACCTGTGGTGTTGGTTTGGTTGGATCCTTTGGCTTTGATTCCGGGTGTACACAGCAGCATAGTCTTCATATGGTTTCTTTGGTTGTAACAAGTGTTAGTGCTTTCTGTGATTTACTTGGAGGGTTAGGGTGAAGTTATTACTGAAGGTTGTGGTGAAGTCATATTGGGTATTGGGAGGTCAGGTAGGCCAATCTTCAGGCTCCAGTGGTAGCAGTCATGGGCTGATCATGCATGTCTTTGTGCACCAGGGTGCCGTAGAATGGCACTTGTATTGGTGGTTACTGGTGGGTCAATTATTGGGCCTTCAGGTGGCTTGCTCATATGCCACTAGTGGCAGTACTGGGTTGGGTGGGTGAGTGGGTTCTTGGGTCCCTGGACAGTTGGTGTGCTGTGGGTGATGGTAGTAAAGTCCCCCCCAAATAAATTTTTGGAGGGAGGAGCTTCTGAACATGTTGGTATGTCATAGAGCTTGGGGTCTTACGGAAGTGCCAAGTCTTCAAAACTATGGTGATAATTAAGCATGACTTCTAAATGTGGTTTTAGCCATAGCAAATTAAAACATTTGAAAAGTTATTTGATGGGATTCATTAGCTAGGAAGGTAATAGTTGGCTTCATCTCTAAAATGAAATTAATAATACCTGCCTTGCAAAGGTGTGGAAAGGGTTAAATGAGATAATGCATGCAAGACATCCAGAACTTTACTGGGTACATATTGAGCAGGCGAAACTTCTAGAACCCTGCTGGGCGCACATTGGGCACATGCAAAGATTATCTGATGTTACTATTAATACTGTTGTTGTCAGTACTACTATTCAGACCTCTTAAAAGAAATTTGCTAATGGTATCTATCAATGAGGCTGCCTTTGCCAATAGGCATTCAATTTCAGCACTTTGTATCAATACAATAGCCCCATGACTATAGCTCACTTATCTTTAATTTAAAATCAAATAAAATTCCTCTGGAGGAAAACAACCACCTAATAGCATAGAGAATACAAACACAATCATCGACTTGGGCAAGAAGTGCATCTGTCTCTTTAATTTAAGCTGTTGGATTTGATGGAGTGTTTTCAGCCTGCAGGACTTCACAGGATCATAGGGATTTTTAAAAACTACTTTCTTTTTTAGCATAAAACTAATACATTTGCACAATAAATATTTCAAGCAGAATAAGACTATATAAAAGGAAAACTGCTATGTAAACTATTTTTTCTTTAACCCCCATCACATCAGTCAAATAACCCTGTTAGCCATTTTCAGAATACTTCTACAAATTTTTGATGCATATATAGGTATATTTATCTCATCTTTTTTGAAATAACATAAATAGGATCACATTGTTTTGTACCTTGCTTTTCTTCTCTTAATAATGTATCTTGGAGATTATTCTAGATTAGCACATCTTTACCCTTTCTTTTTATGTAGCAATGACATAGTACTCCAGGTATGGATACATGATTATTTACTAAATCTGCCTCTTTCAGACGGTTACTTGGGTTATTTTCCTTTTTTCTCTATTACAATCCACAGTAAACAGCCCTATAAGGTATTTGAATAGTTGTGGGAATATCACTAGGGTTGTGCATGGACACATGATTGGGCTGCCCATTATTATGAGATGGATTGGGGACTTAGAGGACTGTTACTCTTTCCTACAATGTTTATGCCTTGATTGAAAGCAGTGACTAATGGAGGGACTATTTGACATCACTTCAGCCCTCTTATTCATATGCAAATATTTATCAGGCTCTTCCCAGAGCTGGTTATCTTGTTAAGCCAGTATGGGTCACGATGTTATAGTAAAACAAACTAAAAGATTTGAATAGACTCTTGGAAACTCAAAAGTGGTATACAGGTGACCAATCCTGTTCTGACTAGCATTATGGTATTGGTTACTAGGATGTGTCACTGATGTGGGGCTCACCGAAGCCCAAAACTGAGTCCTCTTTGCTTTATTTCTCTCCTTCAACCTTCTTATCAATCATTTATCAAATTATTAAATATGTTTGATTTGTCTTTCATGGTTGGTACAATTCCATCTCTTCTCTTTCCCACTACCTTCTTTCAATATGCCGTCACATCTGCCATTTGTGCTGGGCACTGTGTTAGGAGGCTTACGTACATTTTCTCAGGTAATCCTTTCAATAGCTCTGTGAAGTAGGGACCGCTCTCCCTCTTTTACAAGATGATGAGGAGGAAACTGAGGTTCAGAGAGATTAAGAGATATGTGCAAGATCACACTGCTTGTATTTAGTGACCTGGGATTGAAACCTAGATCTAATCAATCCCAAAGGCTATGTCCTTCATTCTATATCAGCTGCCTGCTAATTGGTCTCTGTTCAGACCTATTTTTCCTCTCTAGTTCATTCTGCAGGCCACTGCTAGATTAGGCTGAATAAAATAGCTCTTAAACACAATACTTTTCTATTCAAAGGTCTACAAAGACGTACTTCCCAAAGACCTGTTAATTTTATCAATGAAATGGACATGTTAACCTGGAATTTAAAGCAGTATGAACTAGGGACCCTACTTAAATTTCCAGGAAAATCGTCTCCGTATCTTTACCTCTCTGTAGTTGCAGGGGAAACAGTTTATGTGAGAGAGTCAGAAGGAAATCTTTGGCGTCAGACAGATCTGGGTTCCTTCCCACTCTACCACTTATTAGCAAGTGTGACATTCAGCCAGTGAGGTAACCTTTCTAAGCCTCCATTTCCTCATCTATAAAATGGGGATAACATACTTACATCATCTTAAATCCTTACACCACACTGATTATGTAAAGGGCCAGGGAGCTATTGTTGTTACATATATTCTGTTCCTAGCCCATTACTCTGTACTGACTGGATGGCCAGTGGCAGCTATTTGAATGAATGAATTGAATGAAAGATTTGATAGGTGGAATAAACTGGGCCAGGCAGACTTTGGCAAGGGACCAGTTTGAGAACCTTGAGATAATGTGTGTTATGTGCATGGGTAACTGTGATGAGGAGAAAGATGTGAAAAAGAAGGGAGTCCCTGAGAAGACACATTTTTGAACAGAAAATCTGTAAATGATTGTGCTTGATTGATCCCCAGTGGAGAGTCAGGAAAGTCTAAGAAAAAGGCATTTATATACTTGGCTCCTCCTTTCCATCAGACTGTACTTGGGATAATTGTTTTTTAACTCTTCAGCTGAGTAAACTGAGGCACAACTTACATTCTACAATTCCCACAACACAGAACACGCGTGGCTAAATTCTTAACATTACAGGGTATTAGAGTTTGATATTCTCAAGAGGAAAAGTATATTAAAGGCATGCTACTATTTAGAGAATTTTGATTGATGTTCACTGTAGTTCCTTTGCATTCTCTGAAGGCCTTTATTTGCTCACTCCATAAAGGTAGGGTCCACTAACATTAAACATAAACATGTTTGCAGTAGGTTTAGATTGACCATTTAAAAGCCACCTGGCTGGGGATTTGATGCTTCGCAAGAGTGGGGAAGAAATGAAAACAAAAACAAAACCAAGCAAAAACCTTAGGGAAATACATTTCTAGTAATGTGAAAATGTGAATTGTTCTTTGTGTTATTATTTCACAGCTGGATCAGTTCAATGTTTGCAAAAATTGAAGTTACTCTACGTCACTTTTTAAGATTTCTGACTGTGGGATTCACAGTTGAAAATGCAGTGAAAGGTGATGTGGCTGTGGGAAACAAAATTAAGGTATAAAACAATAAAATGGTAAGAGTGATCATCAAATATACAGCATGTTCAAATGCAAATGGTATTTCAGAAATAAGTAGACTTAAAAATATGAGGAATAAAACAGGTCTGTGCAGAAAAGTAAAATAAAAGCACAAGGACAGTGATAAAATAGATCTGTTCATTTAACATCTACTGGTATAAATGTTTGCTTCTATGCATAATTTAGATACAAAAGCATAATATATTTTGTTCAATCTTGGAAGAAAACCAAATGACATTAGGTTTCTACCTAAGGAAGAATTGCAAGGGTATCAGAAGAGTTGGTCTGGGACTCACCCCCACATGGTAACACTTGCAGGTGGATGCATAAGGCTGACCTGGGCAGAGATGTGTGTATATAGGAGGGGAAGGAGATGAGAGGAGTTTAGACCACCCCAGGGGAAGTGCTGGTGGGAACCCAGAAGGGGAGTGTGTCAAGAGAGGGAAGAAAAGAAGGAGTTTTGGTTTGGATGATAGATATATGTATAATACATGCCTGGGGTTTTGAGAGCATCTGGGAAGTCCTGCAGATGTAGTGTTTTTCTCATTTATAAATAATTGAAGGTTGGAAGTTTTGCATTTCCTCTACTTCACTGTTTATATGCAGTGGTTCTCAACTTTAGCTGTACATTAGAATCACTTGAGAAGCTTTTATAAAATAGCTTGCCTAGGTGTTAATACAGACCATTTAAATCAGAATTTCTGGGGAGTAGAATCTGGGCATCTCTCTCTCTCTCTGTGTGTGTGTGTGTGTGTGTGTGTGTGTGTGTGTGTGTCTTTTTAAGCTTCTCAGGTGATGCTGATGTACAATGAGGTTTAATTACAGGCACAGGAGTATTGCTGTAAGTGGAGTGCTTGCGACTGCAGTTGAGATCCAAGCCAGCAACCTGCTTTTTGTACTTCAGGGTTTCTGGTGGCCATACAGACGAGAAGGTCTATAGGTCACAGCTGTATGTGGATTTTGGTGACCCAAGTAGGAATCCTGTTACCACCACTTGCTACATGTGAGGCCTTAAGCAACTTGCTTACTTATCTGAGCCTCAGTTTTTGTACCTGTAAGTTGGAGATAACATTAATTTAATAGGATGATTGAAAGGATTAAGTGATAGAATGTATGTATTAATAAATGATCTGGTACAAGCCACCATTTATTCAACACCTTCCACATGTTCACTGGGCTCTGCCTCACGAGGAACCAGTGAAGATGTTTCAGACACTCATCAGGTCTGCAGATACAAAACTGGGAGATAGAGCTGATAGAAGAGATATTAGAATCAAGATTCAAAAAGATTTTGATCAGCCGGAAGGATGGTCAACCCTTGCAAAATAAGTACAGGGATTTGAACTTAAAATTTAATAAAAATAAGTATAGAGCCACGATTTATACCAGGACAGGATATGAGAGTAGTTCCTGTGCAAAAGGTCTGCGAGTTTCACAAACAGATTTAATAAGAAGTAGCTATGTAGTGTTATTGTTCAGAAAGCTGAAGTGATTGGAGGTTGAATGAAGAGAAATGTAGGATGCAGGTCTCATGCAGCCACAGACTCTATGGGCCCTGCTCTAGATTGACTCTGATTTTCTTAAGGGTCATTTATTCATTAACAAACATTAAAGACCTACTACGAGCAGGGCCCTGTTCTAGGCTCTGGGGATATAACATTCTTATCCCCGTGGAGCTTAAATTCTATGGGGGTGGGGTGGGGAGACAATACAGAAATATATAAGTTATAAGAGCAATTAGAGATAAGAGCTATGGAAAAGAATAAACAGAGGAGGGAAGACAGTGCCATAAGTAGAAGGGGCTGTTTGCAATTTTAGATAGATCAACCATAGAGGGCTTCACTGAGAAGATAATATTTGGGCAAAACTTGAGGGCAGTAAAAAAGATAAGTGGATATTTGAGGGGGAAGAGCACTCCGGGTAGACGGAACTGCAAGTACAAAGATCTTAATGTAGGATGTGCTTATCTAATTAAAGAAAAATGAAAGAAGCCCTAATCGGAATACTGTGTTCAATCCTAGGCCTCATCCTTACTGTTCTTAGCTGAGTATAAAAGGAAAATATTTGGAAAGAAAGCATTTGAAAAATATAAACAATTTAAAGACAGTATAAATCATCTACTATTCAAGTATTCTTGGTATTTTGGCATATATTCTTCCAGCTTGTGAGTAGACTGATATGCAGAAGTAGCAGAAAATAGTGTAGGTGAATTGAGATTTAGGTTTTAGGAGCTCTCCAGGGCTCTATTTCTAGTTCTGGTGACTTCATTCTGCATTCCTATCATGTGGTATCCAAATGTGAACCTCAACATAATTTCAAATTACTACGGATCAAATCTAGCCTTTGAGTTGTTTCCAAATAGTTGAAATCCTTTACATTCAAGGATTTACAGTTTTTAAACTCTTTGCTACTTTGGCAGGTGACAAATGCCCTTTACTTTCTGGTTTCATTACCATTGGCATTGAGCATTCTTTTCTATGTTTATTGACCTTTGCAATTCTTCTGTAGCGTTCCTGCTTACCAATAACCCTTTACACAATGTGGTGCCTAAACTAGAGTATTTCTAGAGGATGCTGAGCTGAATGGCAGAGACGCTATCATTTTATTCAAGGTTGTAACATTGAATGGTAGATAGTTACCAAAAATGGCTGCAACCATTCCTCCCATCCCACATGCTCTTTTGCAATGTGACATTGCCTATCCTCCTACCAAAAGGTAGACTCCATTTTCCCTCCCTTGAATTTTTTTTTTTTTTTTTTTTGAGACGGAGTCTCGCTCTGTCGCCCAGGCTGGAGTGCAGTGACGCGATCTCGGCTCACTGCAAGCTCCGCCTCCCGGGTTCACGCCATTCTCCTGCCTCAGTCCCCGAGTAGCTGGGACTACAGGCGCCCGTCACCACGCCCGGCTAATTTTTTGTATTTTTAGTAGAGACGGGGTTTCACCGTGTTAGCCAGGATGGTCTCGATCTCTGACTTCGTGATCCGCCCGCCTCGGCCTCCCAAAGTGCTGGGATTACAGGCGTGAGCCACCGCGTCCGGCCCCCTCCCTTGAATTTTGGCTGGCCTTGTGATTTACTTTGATCAATAGAATGTGGCAGAAGTGATACTGTGACCTCAAGAATTTACAAGGTTAAATTAATGGCACAGTTTTGTTTCCCAACTTAGGCTAGACATTCCAGTTTTTGAATTGCAACTTTGGGGATGCAAAGTAAGGATAGGATTATTCTACCTCAGAGTAAGCAGAAAATTCAGGGGCCTGCAGGCACTTTCATTCAGAGGCAGAGGGTGACCCCCACCTAATTAACACTAAAGGGACAGCATAGGGACAGTAAGATCATAGTAGAGATGAACTTTCATTATTTCATGAATTGATCACCTCTCGCTTGGCTGGAAGTCCAATAGCCCCCTTCTGGGGAAGAAGCTTACATTTTCCTGAGTCTGAGGCACTGCTCCAGTTTCTTGGCAGCCCCAGGCTCTTGACTATTCTTGACTATCATTCTGTGCTCTGTGATTGTTGCCCTTTCTAATGAAAGGGCAACTTTGAACCCCCAAAGTAAAAGGTCTTCCTTTTTTTGATTTCCCCAAAGCATCGTCCACCCAAGGTAGTTGTGTAGCAGCCTTTTGGGGTGTCAACCATTGCAGCAAACAGCATTAAATTGACTACTATGAATTCATATTCTTACAAGTCTTTCAGCTAGTGAGAAACTCTCAGTGGTAGGAACAGCTGCTTTTTACCTTGTATGTTCTCCCATCTCTCCAATCTGGTATCCAGCCTCTGAACACCCACATTTCTATTAATTTCTAAAGCAGAAGACTTCAGCTCCTACCTCAAATTACCTTCAAGCCTACCTTTACAGGCCCTCAAACTCATCAAGTCACTCTACTACACGTGTGACCATACATGCCACCTTAGGTTGATGATAATGGCAAACTAACATTTATTGTTGTTCCCTAGTGGCCAGGCTCACCTGCCAAGTCATTTAATATTTACAAGGTAGATATTACAATAACCCCTTAGTCTCCTTTTATATTTAAAGAAACTGGGGAACAGAGAGGTTAAGTCAAGTGTTCAGGTCAGACAGTTAGGTAATTGAGCCAGGACTCAAGTCCAGGGAACAGAAGCCACCAACTTAACACTAGTACTGCCTTTAAAATTATAATTCTCTCTTTAAATGATGGCATCCTTAGATAAGGCCTCACTTCCCACTGAGCATTGTTGAGAAACTGTATATACATTTATTCATCCCGTGTTTAGAACCAGTACCACAAAGGGCATGGATTTTTTTCCCTTTCTTCATGTTTATGTTTGCTATAAAAAACATTCAAAGAAAACTGATAGAAATTGTAGTGATATGGGATGTTATGAGGTGACATTGGGAACTTGTTGTCTTAATCCTACCTCCATCTCTTACTCCTACTCATGAGATGCTTAGAGAAATTATATGCCTGAGTAAAAGGCTGGCAAATACTGGCAAAACAGTAGTTTTGGGTGAACTGTGGCTTTCTCTGCAAACACCAATACGGAACCCTGGAGAAACACTGGACTTCAATGTCCTGGCTACAGACCTAATGGGTCTCCTTCCAAATCAGAATCTTACCTCTCAAATAGCAAAGGGTATTCTAATTCCTACTTTGTATTCCAGAGGAAAGAAGGAAACTTCACTTTCCCTTGTGTTCCTTAAGGTAGCTGAGTGCTACCTTACCTGTCAGGCAATGGGGAAAGACTTGAGGACATGATAGATGCGATGCCTTCTGTTATGGAGCTTATAGCTTGGTAGGGAGACAGACATTAAACAGAGCAGCACATAATGATAATGATAATTGGAATACATATTCTGAAAAACAAGTGCAGAATCTTGGGGATGGAGATGGGGGTGCGGCTGTTCATGAGAGGGCCTTAGAGGTGAGCAGGAGCCAGCCAGGTGAAGACTGGGATAAAGTGTGTCACATGTAGAGGGAATAGTAAGTGGAAGGCTTGGAGTCAAGGATGGATTTGATGAATCGCAGGCCCTGGAACCTGGTGGGGAGAATGAAGCAAATGGCACATCCGATGGTTGGGCAATGGGGCAGGGCCTTTGAGACTATGATAAGTGTGAGAGTTGACCCCTTTTTTGATAAGCAGACCCACCCTCTTCCCCCACTTGAGATGGTCCCAGTGGCCAAAGGGCTCATCACACAAGCTAGGCTAATCAGAGTGTGTGTCTTGAGGATTTGAATCTCAAGCAGAGTGACCTAAGGACAAAAAACCATCAGCACCGAGCTGTTCTGATGTCTTCACTGTTCTATAAGTTTCTGACTGAGCTTCCTAGAGTCACTGGATCTCCTGCTCTTCCCAAGGACTACTTATTGATATTTTCCTTCAATTCTGAACAGTATTTTTGGCTGAAGTTAGCCAGGGTTGATTTCTGCAGCTTGTGACTAGAAAAAAAAAGTGGGGGTGGAGGTGGTGCTGAACAGGATCCCACATCAGTAATAATAAAAGTATATTAGAAAGCCAGCAATGTTGACCTTTAAAGGCTAGCATAGGATAGACATGATCCAATGAATTTTAAAAATCACTCTGCTCTTCCTGTTTCCTCTTTTGTTCTTTATACTTTCCCTAATAACCTATCAGCAATGTATTCTATAGTTCAGATGAGAGGTGATATGCTTGGCCTAAAGAGAGAACAGGGCAGTTGCAGAAAATGAGACACAGGGAAAAGCCTGCTTATCCCTAATGCCCTGTAGTAGGCAGGTGATAGAACTTGGTGGCCTGCTTGCCCTCCCCTGCCATCCTTCCAGCAGAGTTGGTCTTAATCTGCCCTATCCTCTGAGTGGGGTAAGAAATAGGAGACCTTTTTATACAGTGACTCTGCCTTCTAGAAATCATGATCCATTTAGAGTTTTGCAATTTTACCAAGCAGAGTGAGTGAAATGCCTTGAGATTTTGACCCGTCTTTTCAAGAGGAATGAAGGAATGGAAATTAGGACTTGCTTATCTTTTAAAGCAAGCAGAGAGCTGTATCAATTGGTCAGCCCTCAGTTTATACTTTCACTCTTCTATTTTTCTGTGCCTGCTAGAAGGCATATTTTCCCTATGATTCTAGGCTGCTCTAGTCCAGCTGATCAAATTTCTGAGGCTCCCAGGGAATGGATAGAATAAATATCCATTACCAAAAGTAATCTGTGGCTGAGAGTGCAGAGAATTTGTGGTGGAAGAAGAATTTGCCCCTTCAGCAACATAATCCTGTGAGGACTGAGTTTTCTTGGCTGAAGTAGGAGCTGTGGGCCTTCATTGGTAACCTGCAGAATAGTCCTAAATGGCTCAGGGCCATAGCCGTGAGCAGAAGAACCCACCTCATTCTTGTTGAAGTTCCAGAACAGAAATTGGGTAGACAGAGAATTTGAGTGGGTTGTTTGCCCAGAAGGTCCCCTAGTTGAATTCCTTGCTTAGCCCACATATGGTTGTCTTCAGCTCACATCTGGGCCCTGATCTAATCCCCTGTAGACAAAGCAGAGACATAGAGCACCCTACCCTGATATGGTAAGTAGACATGGGAAATTATAGTTGGGGCAGCTTTTCTCCTTAGGTGTCTAAAGAACCCATGAGTTCTCAAAGCCCCCTCTCCCACTACCTTAACCAGTCTATCTTCGTGTTTTTCATTTGGGCACCAGTGTCTCTAGTCCTATCCTCATATATATTTCCTGGTCATTTAGTGACTTTAACAGTCCCTTCTCATTTATTGTAATCTCATAGTTTTAATATAGTTTTAGGGCCATAGAGGTCATCTATATCAGCCGTTCCATTTTACAGACATGAAAACTAGTTATAATAGAGCTCAAGATTGCACAGCATGAGTTGGGATCCTGAGGTCACCTTATATGTCAGTAAAATAATTCTGTAAACCAACATTTTAGGAAGGGAGTGTTATGGTGAAGTTTCAAAGAGGAAAAATGTAATTATCAAGGTCATTTTGAGAACTTTAACATGGAATCATATAATATGAATTGGTTTCCTGTCTGGCTTCTTTTGTTCTGTTTTGTTTTTGAGACGGTATCTCACTATGTTGCCCAAGCTGGTCTTAAAGTCCTGGGCTCAAGCAGTCCTCCTGCCTCAGCCTACCAATTAGCTGGGACTACAGACATGCACCACCATGCCCAGCTCATGTCTGCTTCCTTAGCTCCAAATAATGGTCTTGAGATTCATCCATGTTGTAGTATGCATCAATAATACATTCCTTGTTATTGCTGAGTAGTATTCCATTTCATGAATGTACCACAATTTATTCATTTACCTGCTGATGTTGCCTCCAGCTTTCATTTTGAATGAAGCCACTATGAACAAGTCTTTGGGTGGACATATATTTTTATTTTTGGGTGTAAATGTCTAGGATTAGTATTGCTGGCTCAGGAGACTTAGATTTTATTATTAGCTCTGAACTAATTTGTTGTTACTTTAAGCAAATTATATCCCCTTTCTGGGTTCCAGAGTCCTCATTTGTAAAAGGAAGGGGTTGGACTAGATGATTCTTTTTGAAACTGTGCTCCTTAAATCCTCTCAATTCTGAATTGTCTGATGGGGGGAGAGGGAAGGTGAATAGCCAAGGGCTGAGTCCCCACTCCTACTTTACCCAGACAGCTTGACTAATATCTAAATGTTGTCTTTCTCCATTGGAGTTCATTTGAACAAAGTGTTCCATGACTAGGAATGTTAAACTCTTGGTCTAGATGGTCTCTAAGATTCCTTTGACTCTCTAAAATATTTGGAGTGTACCAGAATTTTTGCCTGCTTTCAGGCTTCCAGGAGTAATGTTCTGGGAACAACATCTAAGGTCACAGAAGAGCAAGCCTGAGTGAAAATCACCTCTCTTTTCTCTTTATATATGATAGCAGGTGAAACTAAGCTGTAACTGAACTGAAATATATATGCAAGAGGGCATATCAGACTTCTGTGTCAAACAAGATGGCATAGACACATTTTCCCCTGCTCTTCCTGGTTAAGTACTACTGTAAATCCAGGAAATAATGCAAAAAGCAACCAGAGGAGAAGTCAGAATGAAAGGTGGTAACAGGAAGGTGAACTGGTTTGGGACCCCAGAATTGAAAGGACAACACAGATGCAGAGCATTCATGTCCCCTCACCCAACAGAAAAAGGTTACCAGGCCCGGTGTTTCTGTATCCCTAACTTGGCAACAGAAGGCAGCCAAGGTAAGCTTGTTCTACCCCTGGATCAAATAGAAGGCCCTCTGACAATGAAGGCAAGCCCAGCATCACCAGTAAGAAGGATTGTTAAGGAGTGCTGTAAACAATAAGTAGTCAAGGGAGGTGTTCTCTTTCCCTGCCCAGCCTGAGACTCCCCTCCCCTCCTAAGAGATACCTAGGCACCAGCACAAGTAGCCCAGCCTGCCAGGAAGCCTTTTTGTCCCTGTGGACCTAAGACTCGCTTCCCGCATTGAGATATACTTGGCTGCCTGACCTGAGGAAATCTCCTCTGTTGTCTCAGGCAACATACAAATGAAAAAAATAGAAAATCTCAGCAAAGAAATAGAACAGACATTTTATGGAAGAGGATACACAGATGGTGAATAAGCATATGAAAAGATGTTCATACCATTAGCCATCAGGGAAGTGCCGATTAAAACCACAATGAGATATCACCAAGTACCTATCAGAATGGCTAAACTAAAAAATAGTGACAACACCAAATGCTGGTGAAGATGCAGAGAAACCGGATCACTCATACATTGCTGGTGGGAATGGAAAATGATACAGCTACTCTGGAGAGCAGTTTGGCAGTTTCTTAAAAAAACTAAATATGCAACTACCATATGAGCCAGCAATTGCACTCTTGGTCATTTATCCCAGAGAAATAAAAATGTCCATTCACACAAAAACTTCTTCATGAATATTTATAATAGCTTTATTTGTAATAGCCCCAAACTGAAAACAACCCAGATGTCCTTTGACTGGTGAATTGTTAAACAAACTATGGTACATCCATACCATGGAATACTACTCAGCAATAAAAGTGAATGAACTCTTGATATATGCAACAACCTGGATGAATCTCTGTAGAATTATGTTGAGCAAAAGAGGCAGTCCCCAAAGATTACATGCTGTGCGATTCCATGCATATAATAATTTTGAAATGACACATTTTTAGAAATGGAGAATAGATTAGTGGTTTTCAGGGGTTAGGAACTGGAGTGGATGGAGAGAATGGGTGGAGGAGGGGCTAGAAGAAGGTAGTTGTGGTTATAAAAGGGCAACAGGATGCATTCTGTCTTGATGAAACTGTTTCCTATATTGATTGTGGTGGTGGATACACGAACCTACACATGGCATAGAATTGTACTAAAACTAAACACCCCCCTCCAACACACACAAACGAGTACAAATAAAATTGAGGAAATCTGAATAAGATAGGTGGATTGTTATAGTCTTGCAAGTTGTTACTACTGGGGGAAACTGGGTAAAGGGTACACAGGATCTCTGTACTATTTCTTAAAACTGCATGTGAATCTACAATCATCTCATGAAAAAGTTCAATGAAAAAGGAGGCCATTTCAAAAAGAAGGAAGTAGATGGTATACACAGATCACTGTCCTAGGAAGGACAGGCATTGGAGGAGTCTGGGCAGCTCTTGGCTCCTAGAGAGAGCAGTGACCCTGGAAGAATGTGTGATTCAGGCCGCCACGCTTTCCTGCTCCTGAAGAGAGTCCTTAAGTACTGAATGCTCTTTATTTAAATTTGAAAAATGTGGTAGCCTGCTTTTGTTTGGGTCTGCCACTAAATAAGACTGTAATTAGTGAAGTATTTTCAGTAGCACTAGGGCTCTTACCCGCCGGATCTAGGATGTTTTAATTGCTCTTTTATAACAAGTGCCTAGACAGACACTTCTGCCTTCAGTCTACATGTGAAAAAAAAAAAAAATCCACAACCCCAAACACCACAGCTTAGAAGTAAAACCCTTCTGAGAAAACATGTTTTGAATATAACTTCACATCATTGATGGAATTTAATGATATATGAGCACTTAAGTTTAGCACCTTGTAGCCAATTTTTACACTTGGGATTTTAGATTTCTTTAATATATTTACTCAGTATGCCAAATGTAACTTATTTTTTTCTAAACATTGAGTCTGCAGGGAAGTTTTCCCTCCAAGTGAAGGCTGGCTGCTGGAGATGGAGAGATGATTGAATTTGCAGGGTTGTCAAAAGTTGCCAAGAAGGAGGGATGAGGCAATGATGCAAGAGCTCTCTAGTGGACACTGTACTGCTCGGCCTAGATACCTCTTCAGAGCCAACACACTCATAACCGAGCTGCTGTGAATATTGATTGCAGATGGCCAATGACTGACTGAGCCCCCTGCTTCAATTTAGGACAACTCTTAGGAGCCATGCCGGCTCTACAGAGCCCCCTGTTAGGATTGGCTGAGGTCTCAGTTTCGGTCTCAGCTGAAGTCTCACCTTACGGGTCAGTTTCGCCTTCTTCACCCAGTTACAAATGTATCTCTTGAGGTTTCTCCCTAATAAGTCCTTTGTACAAAACTCTCTGTCTCAGAGTTGGCTTCCAGGGAATCCAATCTAAGATAATACATTTAATTGGATTCCCTGAAAGCAGAGCCTGCAAGGAGAACTTCCGTGCAGAAGGTTTATCTCCCAAGAGATAATTCTAGGTATTGGGAGTGAAGGAGCAGGAGGAATGAAACAGAAAAGGAAAACAGCCAATATGAAGTGCATAATCAAGCTGGTTGTTGCTGTGGGCAACGGGATCAATTCCTCTGGAGATGTCGGAAAAATCTGAGTGTGGCTCAGATATGTCTTAACAAAGAATGAGATGCTGGGGCATTTATCCATATACTACTGCCCCCAATTATTTAAGGATTATCTCTAGAGACACTAATGCCACCAGGCTTCTGCTTGTTCTGTGCACAAATGGAAAATTTCTCAGCATTTCTGAGAGTACCCTAAGGCAGAAAATAAGAGAGGCCCAGCAGGTATTGAGGTGGGATAGTTCCAAAATCAGAGGTAGCTGAGGGTCTGTGGTGTGGAGCACCAAAAATGTCTGCTACTTAGGAGAAGGAATACCAGCCTTTTTATTTGACAGGAGTCAGAGGAGCTCATATAATTCTGGTGAAATTTCCAGGGTGAACTAGATCCTTTTCACACCAAGCCTCTGTTTGTGGCACTGAACTGGCAGTGGAAAGCAAGGATACAGGAAAGTCGAAAGGAGACCAATTAAAAGGTCTTTCACTTACCTACCGAGCTGGCTGAGCAGTCATTGTATTGGTCCCTCTTCTCTCTGTGTAAAGCTAGACATATAAAAATTAGGTTCTGAGATGGAGTCCAACAGTATTTCAATTGTGTTAAGATGTGTTTATCTCCAGGAGTGGAAAGAAGACAAAATAATATTGGTTCTGCCAGAAAAATACAAAGGAAAGAACTGATGAGAAAACACCAGTGGCTGATCTATGTTCACTTTGAAATGTTTAGACTGGCAAATCTCGGAGCATGGGCTCGAGGTCAGCAGTATCAGTATCATCTGGGAACTTGTTAGAAATGCAAATTTTCAGGCCCTTCCCCAGACCTGTAGAATCAGAGACTCTGGAGCATGGACCTGGCACTCTGTGCTTTAACCAAGCTTCCAGGGATTTATGATGAGAGCTAAAGTCTAAGAATTTTAATGGTCTAATTCTAGAGTATTCACTTATACCTGAGATTTCAGCAATGAAACCATAAATCTAATTCACAAATTTTGCTCCAGTTAGGCCTGGTTTCGAAGCAATGTGGCATACATAGTGAAAATTATTCAGCAAGTATTCCCCTTGTTAGTCTCTGTGTTGAGTAGGTGTCATATGAAGAGAAATTTTACAGATTTGAAAAACATCTAGAAGATAGCTTTTACTGTTTTATATCTCTGTAGTCGGCCATTGCATATTTCTCTCCTCCTTGCCCAACAAATGCTGACTCATCATCTATCGTGTGCTAAACATTCGTACAGATGCTAGAAATATAGCAATGAATGAAAGAGATATAAATTCTGGTCCTCATGGAGCTTGGTGTGTGTGTGTGTGTGAGAGAGAGAGAGAGAGAGAGAGAGAGAGATGGAGGTGGGAAGGATGACAAACTCGTCATTAAACACAAAGAAATTATATAGCATATTAGAGAGTTCTTAGTGCTCTGGAGGAAAGTAAGGCAGGAGAGGTGAATAGGGAATTTTAAATAGGGTGGGTCAGGGGAGGCTTCACTGAGGAGAGGTTGGAAACCAGTTTTGAAGGAGATGAGGGAGAGAACAGTGAAGATAATTTGAAGAATGAGCGTTCCAGGTGGAGGAGTGGCAAGGTCAAACAGATACCTCGAAGTGGGAGTGTGCTTCTAGCATTCAACATCAGTTCTGAACCTAGGTATGGAGAAAATGCTGTGTGACCGCAGAGCTTTACTGCTAACTATTGCAGGTGAGCAGCAAAACCCTGGCTAAGTTGAAAGTAGAAGCATTGGAATCTGTGTTGAAGTCCACTTTATGTGTAATATGTGTTTAGATGGCTCTTGTTATCCCTTTAAACACAGATGCAAATGCCTACGTGTAAATAAACTGCTGTACATTTTATTTATAATATGTACTTAACAGTTTATCTAGACTTATATCTATACCTAGATGCAGATATTTTTATATTTGTCAAACTGATTTACAATACATAAATGTAAATCGAACTTAGCTGCAGTTTTAAGGAGACAAGGAACCCTGAGTGGAGGATGGAACTTATGTTTTCTGCTAACAAGCAAAACATTTAGAAATTGTCATGGAGCCTTCTGAAGTCATGTTCAATGATACAAGCACAAGCTCTGAGCCCAACAGGAGTAATTGCACATGGTGGGTGAGGCTGGCCTGCCAGGTTTGCCTCAACATTTCCTTCCTTTTTTGGCTTTGTGTGGGACTTCAACTCACTTTTGCTTCTCTTCAGGTTCAAATAATTTCATAACACAAATAAATAACCTTTTGGAAAAATTATAATGTGGAGTCTTAATGGCAACCTGTTTCTTCTGGTTGTGTAAGAAAATTAGTAAGGATCTCAGAGGGTGGATAATTTCACCCTGGCTAGTAAATCAGGCAGTTCCTTATATCAATGCAAATGGCGGTTGGTGCTGGAGAGCTGGCTTGTAATAACTACAGGAGAGTTTCCAGTGATTATGAGAGAAGCCCGCTGATGTGCAGCTTCGGACTTTTCTGTGTCAGCACTGAATGTCTTGATTCAGGTAAAACACAAACCACCTCTGCTTGGAAGAAGCAGTCCTCAGCACAATCTTTCCTAATCAGTTTGCCACAGATAATGATTTATTCAGTGTATGAAGCATAGGGGTGACTTTTCCAGTGAGCACTGGGAAATATCTGGAAGGCAGTCTCGAGTCTCCATAGTGAATAGGGTTATTTTTCCCATATGTTTCCAGGCACCCCTTCAGTCTATGGTAGTCTGTGTGAACACGTTTGCAGGAAACCTGTGAAGTTGAATTACTGTGGGGTCTACAACTGCTGAATTCTGAGTGTTGGTTCCATACAATAAACGATGAACAATTCAGTGCTCAGTGACGTGTCCTACCGTCGGCCACAGAGAATTTTCCTTCTGAGGGATATTTAAGAAAACATGTATGTGGGGAGGTTTCAGAGCAGATTTGTCAGAAAATGATGGGAAGATTACACCAGCAATTCTTAGCCTTTTCAGGTATAAATGTTTTTAAAATCCAAATATTTCGGGAAGCTGCTGCTGCTGTTATTTCAGTATTCATTATATAATAGATATGATCATTTAAAAACATTACTTAGTTTACTAAGTTAAGCTTAAAGAGTCTATTCCTTACCACAGCTTCTACAAATAATTAGAAAAAAATTAACAGTCCATGTATGTGTGAGGGATATTAGTTTATTTAACTGGCCAACAGAGGAGTTCATAGGTTTCCCTACCCCAATTCCCTCCAAATGAAGCTCATAGCTCAGAGATTGGGAATTTAGGATGAAGTGGCTTTTCAGAATGAACTCTTGTAGCTCCAGGGTGCAATTAGTTAGTGCATGGTACTTATAAGGCAAGATGAACTCTTTTGTACCTACTAGCCTTCCACCTCCACCCTCAGCAACATACACTTTGTTAAATGCACTGGCATTCAGGGGTGGGGGGAATAAGGTAGGACTAGTGGACGTGCTCATTTGTGGCAAAGGGCAAAAAGCAGGACCCAGCAGGTGTCATTGTGCAAGGTTTTAAGTCTAGTGTCACCATATTATGTCCGCAGTGTCAGAGGGCCACCAGACTTTGCTTAGAATGACTTCCTGCTGTTTTCTCGTCCCTGAAGGGATTTCTTTAAGTCTTAAGGTCATTGTGTTCCAGTGTCATCATTTATAATCTCTCTTGTAAGGATCTTCTCTTCCCCATGTCACTCATCCATGGAGGGTGCCTCCTTTTCAGAACAAAAGGCTCAGTGTGGATTTTATTCTGAAAGAACAACCTAATTGTAATAAAGGCTCCACTGACCCTGTAGCTTATGTTGGTAAGGCTGCATTTTATTTTATTTTAAAAAATCTAATCCTTTATCAACTTGAATTTCAAAACAAGAAATTCACTGTTCCCAAAATGACAGTCAGATGGCTTTGGAAGGGCTCCAGTTGCTTCCCTGACTCCTGCGATGGAGGTGTGTGTTTTATATATCCTATCATGCACAGGACTCACACAGACCTTTTAAAGTTAATTAAAAAGTCTGCTATAGGCTGCCAGATCTGGGCAGGAGCATTCCTCTGTAACCTTTTGTACCAGATTAAAAACCTCTGACAATCAGGGATGTTGCCAAATTTCAAATGAAGTGTTCAGAGTAAATTCAATAAGCTGTACAATTCAGTCAGCTTTAGAGTGACTCGCGTTTCTGGTTCAGCAAGAACTGGAGGATTGATGGGGACTGAATTCCTTCCTTTGAAGATTTCTTTACCATCCTGCTCTTTTCAATAGCATCCCCCCGCCCCCACTGAACACCCATAATGTTTCTAACCATAGGAGAGTGTTGCTCAAAGTCTCGTGGGCGTGCCTTTGACAAAAGTGTTCCTTGTTATGTGCAGGTTGGGAAACTCTGCATACCATATTCCCTGCTTGGAGAGGCACAATGCACAGGAGCAATCCAACTCGAGCTTTTCTGCAGAAAACAGTTTCGTTTTGCTTAACACAGTGCTTCCTAGATATATTTGACCATACTACCTATTTTCCCCCAATAATCTCTAATAGCTTCCCAAAGAGCTTGCAATATCCCACAAAGGATTAGGTTGAAGGTTCTGTGAAAATGAACTCTCTGACGTATAAATATTGTACAAGTCATGGTTTCCTGTGATAAGCACAAAGAATACATTCCCAGCAGAGCATACGAGGAGACAGTGGACTGAGAGGGATGTTTGGTAAGCAGACTTCCGCGTTGCCCCAGTTCCTTTCAGGAGACCCACTTGGTTGGTGATGATGTCATATTCTGTTGCTTCTGAGAGAGATTCTGCCAGTTCACAAGATCAAGTGAACCCCGTGCTCTCAAATATATCATTCTAAAATACTACCTTATATGTGTGGTTGCAAACACTGTCTTTAGCAAACCATGTCACTGTGATCTGTCATCTGGCTATAATTTCTTTCTACCCCACTAGCTCATCTTGCTCTTTTGCCCACCGTGTATATAGTAATGAACAGGCATCACCCCTGTGCAGTGGCCTTGCAACTACATAAGAAAGACCAGTTTGTGGGCACACATGCTTAGTTCCTCATGAAGTTTAAGTGGACCTTAGCACAGCAGGGATGGTCAGGGTGTACCCCAGAACAAGTGTTCTGAGGAGAACATTTTGACCTGTCATTACCAGTTCCCCAGCTCTCTAACAGTCTGGATCAGTAGAGTTTGGAGAACGCTGAACATTTTGAATTTTTTTTTAGCAAAGGCAGAGCCAGGGTCCTGGCAGAAAAACAAATGGCACGCTCAGAGAATTTTAACAGACAGCTTGTAGAGGTAAGGGTGAGGTTAAGGGAACGATAAGGGATGAGAAAGCACTCAGAGAATAGCAACAGCAGGAAGCTGTTACCACCCTAGGACTTCTCATTTTAAGGCCGATTTATCCCTATTTGTGAAAATAAAATTAAATGACAGTGTTTCAAATGACACATTTGAAAGCCATACTGAAGTAGATACAATTCTGAGTTTCTTAAAAAGAATCATCACTCCAGGACAGATTTTGAAGTTAAACCTCTGTCTTGCTGTAGATCAAGGAAATAATACTTATAAACAATTAACTGTAGGCCTGCATAGGCTAGCTCTAGACAGCAGGGAGAACCTTGTGAAAGTTTAACTGTGTGACACCTTTTACACTTCCCCAACTCCATTTTCATATTGGGCAATAGGAACAACAAAAGCAAATTTGAAGAGGAAAAGGAGTTTCGTAAGAACTGCCTGAGGGATCTAGCTAAGACATGGGATCTTTACACACTGGAGTCCTATATTTTGTTGTAAGGTTAGAAGAAAGTAATGTGTTACCAACTCTTAAAGTGTAGAAGTTTTGTAAATTATTTACTTATAAACATAAAAAAGATCAAAGGTATTCATCGTATTCTAATATCTTTCTTTAGTGGGAAAGAGGGTAAGAACAGCTAGCTCAGGCAGGGAGTGCTATGCCCATGTGATCAGAATTCCACATGGGTACGGCTGCACAAATTTTTAAAATTTAGTAACAACAGTGAAGCATAGATTATTAGTTTCATGCAAATGTGTTTTTGATATAAATACGAAAGCAGTCCAAAAGTAGTTTAATCAAATTTATTCATACAAATTTGCAAATTTCTAGGTCAAGTGCTGGCCATTAATCAATTTTTGAGAAAGTTGATGTGAATCTTGACATTTTACAGATTGAATGGGATCTATGCTTCTCCAGAAGAGCTTAATTCAAGTACTTTTAGATTCATTTGTCGCTTCTAGACTGTTGCTCCCTCCTCATCTCTTTTGAGAGTATACCGTCCTTTCCTTTGTCCCTTTGAATCATTTGTTAACTTCCAACGTACTCTCCTCCTCATGTATTAAAGATTTGGCTCCTATGTCAAAGTTTTCACAGTTTTTTCCCCATTATTCTGGGTTAAATTAAATGTCCCCCTGGGGGAACCACCCAACACTGTGTTTGCTGTTTTTTAACCTTTTCATCTTTGATAGCTTTCTTATTCGCTCTTTCCTCAGCCACCCAATCCCACAGTCAAACACTGGATATCATCACTATTGAAAACCACACCAACTCCACATTAGGAACATTTCACTCTATTCACAACTTCCTACCTTTCCAGCTTATCGCCGAGATGCATTCTCTTTAACAGTTCTTTAATTTCAACAAGTTCCTCAATCCATTGACCTTTCCACTTTTTCCTGTGTACCGTGCTCCCCCTGATCCCACTCCCCTCTTTATCCAGTATAGATTAGATAGTTCTTATCAATACAACAATTCCCTTGTAAATATTTTTAACCACCCTTTTCCTTTTCCTTCAGTCACTATCACTTGGGTGAACTCAATCATTTGTCATCTTCATATGGGCCAGTTGCATAACTCAGTATTTCTGGAGGAGCTTCCACAACAGAATAGATTATCCTGCTAAATTGATGATTATCAGGCCCAAGCAGGCCTTCAAAACTGCCCAGCAGGCCTACTTGCTCATTCTCTACTTCGTGGAGTCACTATCTCCTACATCTTTTATCTTCCTCAAACTTCTGATTATCTCCTCTACCATCACTCTGTTCTCATTCTTAGTCGATGACTTTACTTCACACTTCATATGGAAATTGAACACTGTTATTTTATTTTTGGAGACAGGGTTTTACTTTGTCACCTAGGCTAGAGTGCAGCCTTGAACACCTGGGCTCAAGCAATCCTCCCACCTCAGCCTCCCAAGTGGCTGGGAATACAGGTGTGTATTACTACACCTGGATAATTTTTAAAAAATGTCTTTGTAGGGACAGGATCTCACTATATTTTCAAGGCTGAACTTGAACTCCTGGCCTCAAGCAATCCTCCTGCCTCAGCCTCCCAAAGTGCTGGGATTATAGGCAGGAGCCACTGTGTCTGGCCTGAACACTATTGAAAGGAACTCCCTCAACCTCTGGTCATTGATTTTCAGAATCTACTTGCATCTTAATTCATTGCTCATTTCCTTCTTTCTTTTACAATGGACAAAGTATTCCTTTTTATATCCTAAGTCAAACCCTCCACTCTCCTCTAGATTCCATCATTCCTGCTTTTTGGTGGAACCTCATTTCATTATTATTATTGTTATTTTTGTGTCTTTAGCCTATTACTTTCTTTCCTGGGTTTTTCCTAAACATTAAGCTTGATTTAAGCACTGCTATTAAAGCACACACAGACACATAAAGACATACACACACACACACACACACACACACCACTTCTCCCAGGCATTATATCCCTGTCTAGCTCCTATCCTATATCTTCATTTATTTTTTAACTAAGCTTCCTAAAATGGTGCCTTATACTCACTGTCTCTGTTTCCTTATCTCCTATTTATTTTGTAGATGTTACTAGAAGTCACCAATGTCTGGTTCTCCTTTTCATCAGCAGATGAAAATCTTCACTTTCTGCCTTCTTTGCAGTAGGGCACCATGTGGGTAGTCTGGCCAAGAATGAGTTCATGGGTCTCTATGCTTTCTTTCCCTGCCACAGCAACTGAGGTTGATGATAATGTAGATGGTCCAACTTTAGGATGATAGAATGTCTGTTGCTCTAGGCAATCCAGTGATTTTGGCAGAAAACCCCTGCTGATGTGCATTGTACATGTTGCAATAGCAAGAAATAAGGTTTTGTGTGTTAAACCACTGAAATTTTGCAGTTCATTTTTATAGTAATACCTACCTTATAGTGACTAATTCACTCTTTAATTTACTCTGCTTTAGCATTTTTTCTGACTACCATCAACCAAAATTGCTTTTGATAAGGTCACCGATGTCCTGTGTATTGCTAAGCACAATAAACATTTTCAATCCTATCTCTGTTGACCTCTTAGCAGTATTCAATACAGCCTTTCCTTCATCCTTCTTAAAATATTTCACTCGCTTGGTTTCTAGAACACCAGATTCTCCTTGGCCACTCCTTCTTGGTTATTTTCATGGCTCCTCCTTTTCTTTCTTGTCTTTACATGCTAGTTCCTCAAAACTCAGCCTGAAAAGCTTCAGCCATATTGACCTTCTCTCAGCTCCTCGAAAGAACCATACTCCTGTCTCATGACCTTCACACTTACATATTTCTTAGCCAAGAACAAAGAGGGCAATGGAAGAGTGAAGGCAGACAAATGAAAAAGGAAGATTATTGCTGACATATTCCTGCTTGTATTTTAGATTTTAACCTGACTGCCTGTTCTTCAGGGAATATGTGAATAACCTCTCCAGACTAGGTTGGATCCTCCCAACTATTCTCTCTTATAGTTCTCTGTACATTTCCTTTACAGCATTTATCATGTATGAATATAATTATTTGTGTAATTATTAAGTATCCCTCTCCCTCATTAGTATGTAAGCTGCTTAAAACAAAGATTGTTTATATTTTGCCTAACATTGTATCTTCAGCGCCCATCACAGAACTTGGCGTGTGGTAGGTGACCAATATGCACCTGTTGAATAAATGCATGATTGGTAATTTTCATCTTTGCTATTATATTTTTATAAGATATGTATTTTTAAAGTTATGTGGAGATAAACATTGCCAGAATATGGCCATATGGTCAGAAGTTTCTGTTTAATCCTAGAAATTATATACATCTCCAGATTCCAGGGACAATATGTCTTAGAGAAGCATAGTTCATGTTCACCCTAAGTGGTTGCTCCTGAAACTGAGCCACACATATAGAACCGATGCTTAATACGGATACATTGTGAGGCCTGCCTTTCAAAGAAAACTTCAGAAGTTTGAAGTATAATTTGATGCATGAAGGTATATGACTCTCTTCTGATATTGTCATTTTATTTCTACCTAATAGGTCTATAATTTTTAAAGTCTCGTGTATTACATTGAACTCAGTGGAATCTATACAGAATAAGTACAGTCTTAAGGTTAATTTGTTCAATCAGTTTGAATGTGAAAACTTGTACTTTTTGACTAAATAACCAAATTAGCCAACACCAAACCCTGCAGATTTTTTTTTAACAACAACAACAACAGCAACAACAAAACAATCTGAGGAATTAATTGGTATCTGTCCAAAGCCTTTTCAGGAGGACCCCAGAATGAATAAATAAAAAATTTTTGATAAGTTCCTCCTTCTCTTATGCAATGAACCTTATTGCAAAGTTAGTAGCATAAATTCTCCTTACAAATGTTGCAGTGGAAGTAGTATATAACTACCTTCTATTTTCACTCAAAAAGAAAAAGACATAAATTTCTAACCACCTGATCACTTTTATAGATGCAGAAAAATCATTTGACAAAATTCTACACCCACTGATGATAAAGAACTCTGACCAAACTAGAAATAGAAGGAAACTTCTTCAGCCAAATAAAGGTGATGTATGAATGCCCTACAGCTAACATCATACTTAATGGTGTAAAACTAAAGCTTTCCCCTGAAGATTGGGAACAAGACAAGTATGTCTTCTCTCACCACTCCCATTCAACATCATACTTCAAGTCTTAGTGCAATAAGGCAAGAAAAACAAATAAAAAGCATTCAGGTTGGAAAGGCAGAAGTAGAACTGTCTTTATTTTCAGACAGCATGATCCAGGATGTAGAAAATTCTGAGATAGTCACAAAAACTACCACTAGAGCTAACTAACAACTTCAGCAAGGTCATAGGATACAAGATCAATATACAAAGATTAATTGCATTTTTATTTACTAGTAATGAACAATCCAAAAACTGAAATTAAGGAAACAATACCGTTCACAATAGCATCAAAAATAAGAAAATATTTAGAAACAAACTTAACAAAAGACCAAGACTTTTGCACTGAAAACTATGAAACAATGCTGACAGAAATTTAAGATTTGGATGAATGGAGATACACTTCATGTTGATGGATTGGGAGACTCCATGTTATTAAGATGGCATTTCTTCTCAAACTGACCTATAAATTCAATGCAATCCCCATCAAAATTCCATCTTGCTATTTTTTTTTTTTTTTTTTTTTTTTAGAAACTGACAAGCTGAAATTTGTGTAGAAATGCAAGAAAATGCATGGGACCCAGGATAGCCAAAGTAGCCTTGAAAAAGAAGAACAAAGTTGGAGCATTTAAACTTTGTGATTTGAAAACTTACTACAAAGCTAGAATAATTAAGAAAGTGTGGTACTGGCATAAGAAGAAACATATAAATCAAAGGAATGGTGCTGGGACAACTGGATATCCACATGCAAAATAATGAATTTAGACCTCTCCCTCATACCATACACAAAAATCATAGACGTAAATGTAAGAGCTAAAACTATAAAGCTATTAGAAAAAAACATAGAAGTAAATTTTTGTGACCTGAGGTTAGACAATTTTTTTTTAGATATGACACAAAAATTACAAGTAATAGAAGAAAAAAAAGATAATCTGGACTTCTTAAAAATTAAACCTTTGTGCTTCAAACGACATCATTAGGAAAATGAAAAGACAAGCATTTCAAATTGTAATGTAATAAAGGACTTTTATCTAGAATATGTAAAGTACTTTTGCAACTATATAATAAAAAAACCCAATTAAAAATGAGCAACCTACCTGAATAAACATTTCTTCAAAGAAGTTGTACAAATGTTCAATAAGCACATGAAAAACTGCTCAACATATAAGCCATTAGGGAAATGCACATCAAAACCACAACGAGATACTACTTCACACCCACCAGGGTAGATGTAACCAATAAAAACAGACAATATGAAGTTTTGGCAAGGATGTGGAGAAGTTAGAGCCTTGAACCATTGGTTGTGGCAAGGCAAAATAGTGCAGCCACTTTGGAACATGGTTTGGCAGTTCCTTAAAAAGTTAAATATGAACTTACCATACAACCCAGCAATTTCACTCCTGTCTGTGTATGGAAGAGAGTGAAAACATATGTTTACACAAAGGCTTGCATGTCAGTATTCATGGCAGCTTTATTCATAATAGTCAAAAAGTAGAAACAATCCAAATGTCCATCAATGGGTAAATGGATAAACAAAATGTGGTCTATCCATACAATAGAATACTATTGGGCAATGAAAAGGAATGAGGTACCAATACTGTTCCACTGTGGCTGGACTTCAAAAATATTATGCTAAGTGAAGGAACTTGGATATAAAAGACCACATATTGTATGATTCCATTGATATGAAATGTCCAGAATAGGCAAATTCATAGAGATAGAAAATAGATTAGTGGTTGCCAGGGGCTGGGAGTAGAGTGAGGTGGGGTGGGGAAGGGGGAGTGACTACTGATTGGCAAGGTGTTTCTTTCTGGGGTGATAAAAATGTTCTGGAATTAGATAGAGGTGATGGTTGCAGAACTCTAAGTTTACTAAAAACCATTCAATTGCACACTGAAGTAAGTAAATTTTATTATTTAAATTATATCTCAGTAAAGCTATAAAAAAGAAATTTCTAGGAAGGGATTAGGATGACAGATAGGAGGCAGGACCAGCCTGCAGCCCCACTTGGACAGATAGATCCGCGTGTGGAGACTCTCATTTTGAACTTTTGCTCCAAGAACTACCACAGGAACATACAAGGAAAGCTGAGAGAATCCACAGACCCTCTGAAGGAACTGGATCGCCACTGCAGGCTCCCTGAGATGCTGAAAAACTGTGAGTCTGCTTGCTTTCTCAATGGAGAGGCTCGTGGTCTGGGGCAAGTTCTCAGCCCTGGTCACCAGCTGCCTGGAAATAGACTTGGTGCTGTTGAGGGGGGCGGTGGCATGGTGGGAGTAAGACTGGTCTTTAGGAATGGGAGAGGGGTGAGACTGGCGACTGCCAGCTTTTTTCTCACTTCTTTGGTGACCTGTATAACTCAGCAGAGGCAGCCATAATCCCCCTGGGAATATAACTCCTTAGGACTGGGAACCACTCCCCCATCCCCCACAGCAGCCACAGCAAGCCCTCCTCAAGGAGAGGCTGAGCTCAGACACACCTATCCCTGCCCCTACCTGGTAGTCTTTCTCTACCCTCCCTGGTAGCCAAAGACAAAGGTCATAATCTCTTGGGAGGTCTATGGCCTTGCCTACCACCTGAGAATCTTAAATACTAAACCAGGTGTCCCTAGGGCAAGCTTGCATCCTCCCTATAGGACCACAGCTGATGTGCTCTTGAAAGTGCCATCTCCTGGCTGGAGGCCAACCAACACAAAACCAACGCACTAAACAAAAACACAACCAAGGACCCTCACAGGGTCCACTTCACTTCCCTGCTGCCTCCACTGAAGCAGGTGCTGGTATCCATGGCTACAAGATCTGAAGATGGATCACATTATGGGATTCTTTGCAGACACCCCCCAGTACCAGCCCAGAGTCCAGTAGCGCCACTGGGTGGCTAGACCCAGAAGAGCAAAAATAATTACTACAGTTCAGCTCTTAGGAAGCCCCATTCCTAGGGGAAGGGGAAGGGGGTGAACACCACATCAAGGGAGCACCCTGTGGGACAGAAGAATCTGAACAGCAGCCCTTGAATCCCAGATCTTCCCTCTGACATAGTCTACCCAAATGAGAAGGAACCAGAAAAACAGTTCTGGTAATATGGCAAACACGGTTCTTTAACACCTCCAAAAGATCATCCTAGCTCAACAGCAGTGGATCCAAACCAAGATGAAATTTCTGAATTGCCAGAAAAAGAATTCAGAAGGTCGATATATTAAGCTAATCCAGGGGGCACCAGAGAAAGGTGAAGTCCAACTTGAAAAAATGAAAAACATGATACAGGATATGAAAGGAAAATTCTGCAGTGAAATAGAGAGCATAAATGAAAAACAATCACAACTTCTGGAAATGAAGGACATAGTTAGAGAAATACAAAATGCACAGGAAAGTCTCAATAATAGAATTGAACAAGCAGAAGAAAGAACTTCAGACCTTAAGACAAGGCTTTTGAATTAACCTAATCCATCAAAAATAAAGAAAAAGATTTAAGAAATGAACGAAACCTCCAAGAAGTTTGGGACTATGTTAAACATCTGAACCTAAGAATAATCAGTGTTCCTGAGGAAGAAGAGAAATCTAAAAGTTTGGAAAATATATTTGAAGGAATAATCAAAGAAAACCTTCCTGGCCTTGCTAGAGATCTAGACATCCAAATACAAGAAGCTCAAAGAACAGCTGAGAAATTCATCACAAAAAGATCATTGTCTATACACATAGTCATCAGATCATCTAAAGTCTTTACTTTACTTTGGTAAAGGTACAAAGGAAAGAATATTAAGAGCTGTGAGGCAAAAGCATCAGGTAACCTAAAAAGGAAAACCTATCAGATTAACAGCAGGTTTCTCAGCAGAAACCCTACAAGCTAGAGAGGATTGGGGTCCTATTTTCAGCCTCCTTAAACAAAACAATTATCAGCCAAGAATTTCATATCCAGTGAAACTAAGCTTCATAATGAAGGACAAATACAGTCTCTTCCAGACAAATGCTGAGAGAATTCACCACTACCAAGCTAGCACTACTGGAACTGCTAAAAGGAACTCTAAATCTTGAAACAAATCCTCAAAATACACCAAAATAGAATCTCCGTAATGTATAAATCTCACAGGACCTATGTAACAATGACACAATGAAAAAGAAAAACAAGGTATTCAGACAACAAATAGCATAATGAATAGAATAGTACCTCACATGTTAATACTATTAGGTTGGTGCAAAAGTAATTGCAGTTTTTGCCAAAATGGCAGAAAACAAGTCTCAGCAAATTTAGGAAACTCAAAATTATATCAAGTACTCACTCAGACCATAGTGGAATAAAACTGGAAATCAACTCCAAAAGGAACCCTCAAAACCATGCAAATTCATGGAAATCAAATAACACACTCCTGAATGATCATTGGGACAACAATGACATCAAGATGGAAATAAAAATTCTTTGAACTGAATGATAATAGTGACACAACCTACCAAAACCTCTGGGATACAACAAAAGCGGTGCTAAGAGGAAAGTTTATAGCATTAAAGCCTACATCAAAAAGTCTGAAACAGCACAAATAGACAATCTAAATAAACAAAGCCAAATACTTGTAGCCAACTGATCTTTGACAATACAAACAAAAACATAAAGTGAGGAAAGGACTTAACAGATCAACAAATGATGCTGGGGTAATTGGCAAGCCACATGTAGAAAAGTGAAACTGGATTCTCATTTCTCACCTTATACAAAAATTAACTCAAGATGAATCAAATACTTAAATCTGAGACCTGAAACCGTAAACATTTAGAAGGTAACATCAGAAAAGCCCTTCTAGACATTGGCTTAGGCAAAGACTTCATGACCAAGAACCCAAAAGCAAATGCAACAAAAACAAAGATGAATAGATGGGACTTAATTAAACTAAAAAGCTTCTGCACAGCAAAAGAAATAATCAGCAGGGTTAACAGACAACCCACAGTGTGGAAGAAAATCTTCACAATCTATTCATCTGAAAAAGGACTAATTTCCAGAATCTACAAAGAACTCAAACAAATTAGAAGAAAAAAACAAGCAATCCCATCAAAAATAGGCTAAACACTTGAGTAGACAATTCTCAAAAGAAGATACACAAATGTCCAACAAGCATATTGATATGGTTTGGCTGTGTCCCCACCCAAACCTCATCTTGAATTGTAGCTCCCATAATCCCCATGTGTCATGGGAGGGATCTGTGGGAGGTAATTGAATCATGGGAGCAGGTTTTTCTTATGATGGTGAATAAGTCTCATGAGATCTGATGGATTTATAGAGGGCAGTTCCCCTGCACATGCTCTCTTGCCTGCTGCCATGTAAGACGTGCCTTTGCTCTTCCTTTGCCTTCCATCATGATTGTGAGGCCTCCCCAGCCATGTGGAACTGTGAGTCCATTAAAACTCTTTTTCTTTATTAATTACTCAGTCTCGGGTATTTCTTCATAGCAGTATGAAAATGGATCAATATACATATGGAAAAATGTTCAATAGCACTAATTATCGGGGAAATGCAAATCAAAGCCACAATGTGATACCACTTTACTCCTGCAAGAATGGTCATAATCAAAAAATCAAAAAATAATAGATGTTGGGTGAAAAGGGAATACTTTTACACTGTGGGTGGGAATGTAAACTAGTACAACCACTATGGAAAACAGTGTGGAGATTCCTTAATGAGCAAAAAGTAGATCTACCATTTGATCCAGCAATCCCACTACTAGGTATCAACCCAGAGGAAAAGAAGTCATTATATGAAAAAGATACTTACGCACACTTGTTTATAGCAGCACAATTTGCAATTGCAAAAATATGGAACCAGTCCAAATGCCCATCAATCAACGCGTGGATAAAGAAAGTGTGGTGTATATATACCGTGGAATACTACTCAGCCATAAAAAGGAATGAAATAATGGCATTTGCAGCAACATGGATGGAATTGGAGACGATTATTCTAAGTGAAGTAACTCAAAAATGGAAAACAAAATATCATATGTTCTCACCAATACGTGGTAGCTAAGCTATGAGGATGCAAAGGCATACGAATGATACATTGGACTTTGAGGACTCAGGGGAAAGGGGAAGGAGATGGCGAGGGATAAAAGACTACACGTTGGGTACAGGGTACACTGGTTGGGCGATGGGTGCACCAAAATCTCAGAAATCACCACTAAAGAACTTATTTATATAACCAAACACCACCTATTCCCTACAAACCTATTTAAATAAAAAATACATTTCTAACAATGTTTTCATTACCAATGCCATTTCTGTGGCAAGTGAACTCAGTTTCTCCACAGTAGATCAAACTTTAAACATTCTTTACTTGTGGGATGTTAGTCCTTCGATGTTTATGTGAGCAAACTAATTAGGCAATGGATTTTTCATTCTTTCTTTGTTGGTTATTTTTTATCCATTAATAGCTCAGGAGGAATCTTGCTCAGGGTCAACTGAATTACATTTGCTGTGTGGTGGTTAAACCCTCAGACTGTGGGATATGAGGATCCTGCCTCCATCACTTAGCTGTGTTAAATTTGGGGCACAATTACTTAAACTTTCTAATTCTTCCTCTTCTTTACAGAGGAGGTAAAAATAGAAATGACTTCATGTTTATTGTGAGGAATTACAATGGGCTTTTTACAGCACCTGACACATAGTAAATGCTCAATCAAAATAAATGCAATCTACTCTATGGGCTGAATGCTAGACACCCTGGTATAAAGGAATAAATCATTTATTAATTACAAGATTTGCCTCAAGCTTGTCTAAGGCTGAACTGGAACTAAGATCTTCTGGATAGTTTTCTGTTTTATTTCAGATTTCAGCATGTAGAGTGGCTGCCCTATCTGTTCCTCCTCCCCAGTCTCTACCTGGTCTTGATTTTGAATTTCCTCAACTGCTTGTATGCATAAAAGTCTCAGGATCAGCTGTTACAGTTTAAGTGCACCCCCGAGTCACTCTCCTCCAGGTGGGAAAAGTTCCAAATCCTCAGGGCCTCTGGGTAAAGCTACAGTGGCTTTGAGGATGATCTTAGACCTAGAGTGTATATACAACAGGAAGAGATTTTGCTTTCCATTGGTGGTATCCATCAAATTTTACTTTTTGGCCAGACATGATGGGATTTTTCACAGCTTCAAAATCAGACAGAAACTGTGCCTAAGATGGAATTTATAGCCTGGATATAAAATGAAATGGATATCAAAGGGGGACAAGTGCCCCTTAAAATAAAATCAGAGACTAGGGAGCAATGGTCTTAGAAGTGATGCCTCTGAGAGGGATTCATAATAGAATCTAACTCAGAGTTAAATGAGCAGTTTGTACAGTAAAATATCGTGTTCTGGCTACATGGATCGTCATATTAATTTATAAATTGAAAACAAGACTCCATGTTGAAGGCACACACTGACATGTTGAAGGAGAATTTCTACCACTTTGGAAAAGAATTTTTTTTTTTTTTTTAAAAAAAGCCCTCCACAAAAATTTTGACTTGCCTACATTCTTGCTGTGTCTTCATTCTCTTTTCTGCACTTCTCCCCACCTCTCCACCTTCCTTTGCTTTGGTGATTTCTACCTGGCTCCCCTGTGCAACAAGGTGAAGAATGAGGGGAGACATGATTGAATGTGGTGTAGCCTACACACTGATTTATCTCTGTCCAAATCGTTCCTTGTTCACTTTAAGACACAAAACCAAACATTTCCTTCCCAGTCTCCCAAGGATTGGGTGGGCCTGATCTAATAAAGGTCATTAGAAGCAGAGAACCTTTCCCAGCTGTAGTAAGAGATGTGACAATAGAGCAGAGTCAGAGAGCGAGAGAAAGCAGATGTTGCTGGCTTTGGAGGTGGAGAAAGAGGCTGTGAGCCAGGGTATGTAAATAGCCTCTAGAAACTGGAAAAGGCAAGGCAGCACATTCTCCCCTGATGACACTAGAAGGAAGACAGCCCTTCCAACACCTTGATTTTAGCCCAGTGAGATCCATGTCAGACTTTTGACCTACTATATTAGGGTTCTCCAAAGAAACAGAACCAATAGGATATATATAGAGAGATATATAAGAGGAGATTTATTATGGGAATTGGCTCATATGATTATGGTGGCTGAGGAGTCCCACAACCTGCCATCTGCAAGCTGGAGACCCAGGAAAGCCAGTGGTGTAATTCAGTCTGAGGCAGAAGGCCTGAGAATTTGAGGGAGGGCTGGTATAAATGCCTGAGTCTGAAGACCTGAGACCCAGGAGCTCCAATGTCCAAGGGCAGGAGAAGATTGATGTCTCAGCTCAAAGGCAGAGTGAGAGAATTCACCTTTCTGCCTTTTTTGTTTTATGTGAGCTCTCAGTGAATTGGCTTATGTCCACCACATGGGTGAGTGTGAATCTTCGTTACCCAGTCCTCTGATTCCAGTGCCAATCTCTTCCAGAAACACCCTCACAGACACTCCCAGAAATAATGTCTCACCAACTACCTGGGGATCCCTTAGCCCAGTCAAGTTGACACATAAAATTAACCATCACCCTTACAGAATTGTAGGATAATACATTTATGTTGTTTTAAGCCACTAAATTTTTGGTAATTTGTTACAGCAGCAATAAAAAACCAATATACCTTCCCATTCTTTTCCTTTCACCTTCATTCTCCCCACACCATTGTAAGTAGATCCTTCATTAACAGCCCTTTGTTGAAATCATTTAAAGTGAAACCTGTTCTCTGTCCTTACAAATGCATAGTCTCATTTTATTCTTCCTTCCTTCCTTCTGCCATTTATTCTCTATGCCCATACTCATTCTTCTTTTCAGTTAGGCACCCTTTCAAATGTTTAATACATGTCCTTGTATATGTAACCCACCCAAAAGAAACATGTGAATGTACACCTTTTAAACTTAAATAAACTACCTTCTATAATAAGTCTAATTTTTCCATAGGTTTTAGTTTTTATTCAACGCTACATCTTTAAGAATGATCAGTATCTCTGTATATGAGCTGGTTCCTTACATCTGATTGCTGTATCCTTGATTCCTGAGAGCTAGGCATGAAAAGATCCAAGTGAACCAAGGCCCTGGGGCCTGAAGGATCCTGAGAAGAGAGCAAAGTTCCCACCTCAGAAGATGGGGTGAAGGCAGACAGCAGGGAAGTTGGGAGTGGAATGAGATAGAAGGTGAAGAGATGTGACTGGAGAGATGCCCTTAGTTACCAAAAATTTATGAAATGAGTGTGAAAAAGTGAGTTCATTCATAACAAGTAGCTTACAAGCATTTTCATTTGATCCAGCCTCCCTATATTTCTCTGCTTTTTCTTGGCTTACCTTGGATATTTATCTCTGATCCTAGAAAGCAAAGCAAAACAAAGCAAAGCCCAGTCTGTCTCAGCCTGGTCTTAAATCTTGCTGCTAACCAAGACCTTATTTACTATTCTGACACCTAAATATTTATCTCCTTTGTGTGAACTTACAGTCTCCTGAATTTGGAGCTATATGTAGATTTAACTCATGCAAATGACTTCTTGTGTGACCCATGAGAGTGTTTCTTTCCAGATAAATATATATGTATTTTTTCTTAGTGAAAATAGTTTTTTCTTGCTTTTATTCCAGATTATAAAGCAATTCATGTTTATTATACAAAAACATTATTACAATACAGACAAGTAATATCATACAGGAAAGAATGAAGATATAAATATTACTTATTCTATCATCTGATTTTAACATTTTGCATGTATATTATTATTTCAGCCTTTCTTAATAATATTAAACCAATAAATATTCATTATGCAATTTAATGGGCTAAGTGCTGGAATATAATAAAAAGCGAAAATAGACACAATTTCTGCCCTTTGGCCCTTGTAATTTAGCGAGGGAGAATTACATTTAATTATATGATTATTTAATGTCTGCAATAGTTACAATGCTTTTGCTGGTATATCAGCCAGCTATTGACACAGCAGTGCTCCATAGTAAATTACCCCAACACCCAGTGGCATGTAACAATAAACACTTTTTCCCATGCTCATAGGTCTGCAGGTCAGTTTGGGAAACTCTGCTTTAGGTTGTAGGTCTGTGAATTGGCAGAGGTGGCTCTGTTTTAGGGTGTGAGTTAAATTTTGGTCCTCTTTATATATGTGTTCATTCTGGTACACAGACTGGTGGGAAAACAGCTACCTAGAGCATGATCTTCTCATTTAGAGAGAACAAGAAAGCAAACCAAATCATGCAAGTACATGTTGAGGTTTTTCTCTCATTATGTTTGCTAACATACCATTGGCCACAACAAGACACATAACCAAGCCAAAAGCCAAGGGACAGAGAATAACATTCTTACCACCATGAAGATGTGGCAAGGGTATGGCTATCTATTACAGAGGCATGAAGAATTGGAATAAGGAATTCAACTAATCATCGTATGTACAACCAGAAGTGTTATTTATCAACTGTTTTCTCCTCATGGTCATAAAATGTCTGAAACATTACTAGGCATCATATCATCTTATGATATTATCTAAAAGGGAAGAGTTGTGTCCTATCCTTTCCTTCTTAGAAGGCCGATTCCCCATCTCGTTGTTATTTGACTTCTCATTAGCAAGAGTTGCTTCACATGCCCATTCCTAATCCAATCACTGATAGGAGAATAGAACTGACATGATTGGCCTACACTAGAAAACATTCATTCCCCGGGGCTGGAGAATGGCTCCTGACACAAGATTGTAGAAGGTCCAGAATATACCTTTCAGGGCCTTGCAGATCAAGTTAAAGTTTTTATTCTTCATCCTGAGTGCAATGGAAAACCGCTAAAGAGTTTTAAGAAAGAAAGTGATATAATCAGAATTGAGTTTAAAGGAAGGTCACACTATCTACAGTGTGGAGACAAATTGAGGAGTTGCAAGAATGGATAGAGAGGGATGAGTTGAGAATTTATTGTGTAGTTCAGTTGAGAGAAGATAATAGCTTAGCTGGAATGGTAGTGGTAGATATGAAACAGATGTGATTAAATTTGAGAAATATTTAGGAGGTAAAGTTGATAGTATTTAGTGATGAATTAGGTTCGGGGATGGTGATGAGCGAAGGTATCAAGGACTATTTTTAGATTTTAGGACTACATAGCTGAACCAATGTTGGTACTATTCATTGTGACAGGGAGTAGAGGAAGAGGTTCAGATTTGAGCAGGAGGACCTCAAATACAAATGTTGAGCTTGATATGCCTCTGAAATGTTTACAGAGAGATATTGGATTTATGTGTCTGAGATAATATGTATGTATCTGCACAAAAATGGAAATTGATGCCAAATATGTTAATAAGGGAGAAAATAAAATGGAAAGAGTGAATGGTCTAGGAATAAGCTTTGAGGAATACCAGCATTTAGTGGGTTAATAGGAGAGGACGAGCCTATGATATGGTGAAGGAAGCTGAGAAAGACCAATCATTGAGGTAAAAGAAAAACTCAAATGTAGAAAGAAGACCCGAAGCCAAGAGAACAGAGTGTTTCATTAAAAAGAGAGTGGTAATGTGAACTGCAGTTAGGTTGGTTAGTAACATTGAGATCATAGCTCATAAGTAAATCAGCAAGTACTGTTTTGGTGAACTAATGGGTGCAAAAGATGAGAAAATGGAGTTGTTGGGTAGAGGAAACTTTTTAAGAGCTTGGCTTTGAAGGGGACAGAATATGAAGTGGGAAGTATAACTAAGGGAGCATTGGGATGAATGGGCTTGATGCTGATGAGAAGTATCCAATTGAGAAGAAGCTTTATACACAAAAGAGAGATGGTATAAGAAAGACTAAGACTCCTGAGAAAACAGAGGGTAACAGAATCTATACATGTATCTTTATGTATTTATGTAGTTAAATATCTCATCCTTATACAACAGCATCCCAAAGAGAAAATCTAGTGGACAGGTGTGAGTGACTAAAATGCCTTCTATATCCACTGCTCTCTTTTTATTTGGGTGAAATCTTTTTTTCTTGGAGACAGGGTCTTACTCTGTCGCTCAGGCTGGAGTGCAGTGGTGTGATCACGGCTCACTGCAGTCTCAACCTCCCAGGCTAGGGTGATCCTCCCACCTCAGCCTCCTGAGTAGCTGGGACTACAGGCATGTACCACCATGCCCGACTAATTTTTTAAATTTTTGTAGATATGGGGTTTTGCCATGTTGCCCAGGCTGGTCTCCAACTCATGGACTCAAGTGATCTGCCTGCCTTGGCCTCCCAAAATGGTGGGACTATGGATGTGAGCCACCACACCTAGCCAGGATGAAATTTTAACCCAAGGCCATCAACAAACTTCTATATCTCATTAGCCAGAACTGGGTCACATGCTTAACCCTGGGTCAATTACTAGCAATGGGAAATGAAATGTCCATGATTGACTTACAGTCACCCCTCATTTTTCATGCTTAGGCCTGGGTACATTGCCACCAAAAAACACTGAGGCAAGGAGGGCTGTGAAATAAGTTTTGGACTGGTGGCTCCAAGACTGTCTACCACCAAGAATGTTTGCCTCAGTAGCTATTTTGATTGGCTCTTGTATGTTTGTGTAATTATAAAATTAATTGATAATATAAAAATTCACATATTAAAAGATATAATAAAAAGTGAACATAAAATAGTGCATAATTCCACTAACCCCAAAATAAGCAATTGTGATTAACATTTTGGTATAGAGCCTTTCAGAACTTTTATATGCTTCAAAATGATTTTTCTTGTCTTTCTCAAAATCGGGAGCATACTGTGTGTGTGTGTGTGTGTGTGTGTGTGACATATTCTACTTTTTTCACATGAAACATATTTTTTGAAATGAAACACTAAAATATAAACTAGATCCTGGTAAATTGTGTGTTTCTGTTATGTTTATGGTTGTTCCATACATGGTTGTAGGGGTATATGAGCATGCATGCCTGTTTCTTTATTCCCTGAACAATGTTAGGTATATTAATTTTAAAAATCTTTGATAATCGTATAAAGTAAAAGTAATAAATCAATCTAATTAACTTTTTTGTTTAGGTTTAAAAAGCTTTCCGTGGATACATTTGCCATTTTAACTTTTTATTCTTTCATTTTGCTTACATTTCTTATTGATTTGTGAGAATCTCTTTATGTATTAAGGACATGAATTCTTTCACATATGTTTCAGGTGTTTTAATTTTTTTAGTTCCTGTTTTCTCTTTTAACCTTGTTAATAATCTTTGGGGTTTGTGCAATTTTAAAATTTTTAGATAAATTCATCAAATCTTTTTCTTATGGTTTCTGAGGCAGTACAATGTAGTATTTAACATCCAGGTTTTTGGAGTCAGAAATAATAGGGCTTGAATCCTGGCTCTTTCCATGATTCTATTGCAATGATCTTTGAGAAAATGACTCAACTTTTCAGACACTTTGTTTCACCATCTATAAAATGGAGACAAAAATGCCTCCTTCAAAGGACTATTATGCAAATTATATACAAATCATGAATGAAAAGAGTTCAATGACTGGTGCATTAATGCTCAATAATTTTAGATATTGTTATAAGAATAAATATTAATATGATTATAAAAGATCTTTATATTAAAATTTTATAAAATATGCAGGTATTTCTTGTCTTTAAATGTAAATATGAAAATATAAATCTTAATTTAAAACAGAATGATAATACCAAAACAGTTTCACATGGATTAAAATTTGAATTTGAATAACATAAATTCAAAGACTTTATTATTGGAGATTTTGAAGTCTTAAACAAATACAGTCCACTAATTTTTTTTTAAAGTACGGTCTCCGTTTAATGGTTAAAAGTTATTTTATGAAGTTATTTATCCTTTATTCAACCATTCTAGCTTTTTAAATTTTCAGTGAATCAAATGAATTATCAACTATGGAAGAAATTAAATAGATATTTTTCACATTCATGCTTGGTTTGTAAGTGTTATTTGAAAGTCAGAGAATTTTAAAGATTTCATGAAACCATTAAGTAAAGAAACCATGGCTTCCTTTTCAGCGTTTTGTCCCCCCATTTTAGTTAATATCCAGAAGGGATGGCCATATTTGGGTAGATGACCACAAACAGATTACTTATGTAGTCTTGGATTTTCTGTACATTTCATGGGTGATGAAGAGTTCAATATATACATATGTGTGTGTGTGTGTATATATATGTCTCTCTCTATATATATGTATATATGAAGTGCTGACTTGTGATGATAACAAGAATTATTGCTTTGAGAATACCAAATGTGTAATGATTCCTTCCACTAGAAGAAGTGGTGCTTCATAAGAACCCAGACAGGATGGGAGGGTTCCAGAATACTGTGCTCCTCTTGTTAGACAGGCAGTGTGGTGTAGAGCTTAGAACAGGACTTTGCAGACTTACCGCCTGGATTTGAATTCCACTTGTGTTACTTAGTAGCTCTGAGGCCGTAGGCAAATTATCTAACTTTTCTGTACCTCAATTTCTTTGTTTGTACAATGGGGATAACAGTAGTGCCTACCTTGAAAGGGTATTGTGACAATTCAGTGACTTAATGGCTTTAAAGCACTTAGAACAGTATCTGATATAATTAACAGTCAATAAATATTATTGTGATGATCTTGTACTCCTCTACCCAACTTCTATCATAGCACTGTGACATTTACAGTTAAACTATAGTGTTCAGTACAATTATAGAAATATCTTGAATTTGTTCGTTGTCCTAATGGAGAGGAAACCCCTGGATCTCTTGAGGTTTCATGTTCCAATCTGAGTAGAAAACCCAGGACAGACATAGAAGGTAAGGAAAGTGAAAAGCATTTGACAGTGCATCAAGAAACCAATAATAGCACCTCCCCTTTTAGTGATGAAAGGCAATTTTTATATACTATACTAAATAAAATGTATTGCAAGCATTCATTAGATAGCATCAAAATCCCTTCATTATATCCACTGGCTATTGTGTTATTCAGGTATCTGTTGGCATATTGCTTGGTATAACTGAATAATGAGGCTTTCATTCAATTTGCAGATCTGCAGTACAGTGTATTTAGGAATTAGCTCAATGTTTCATCTGTGTCTGTTATGAAAAGGACAGATAATAGAAAGATTGCCATGCTGTCTGGTCGCAAAACCATCTCATGGGATTGCTAAATGAGGTGCAAGCTCATCTGGAAATCCAAGCAATCTTCCTTTCCTTTCTTACCTTTTCCCCTTTACATGAGAATTTCTTCCATGTCATTTGTGCCAGCTTTGATAGAGAGGTGTAGGAAATTATGATTAAATGTGGCATTGCAATTTTTACCCTGAATTTTGGTTGTTCAGAATTAAACAGCAGCCCTTTAAGCCGAAAAGTATCTACAGAGCCAGCCCTGACATCAAGCACTGACATTGTTTCTGTATTGAAGATGCTGTCTTTGTAACACAGTGTGGTTGAGATCTAAAAGATGAAACATAATGCTTTCTAATAACCTCGATACTGAAGTAAGAGAGAAAAATTCAACAGCACAGTCTTCCTTTCTTAAGGAGGCTGCCAATTTCTTGGACTTGAAAAATAATCCTTGGATTTAATGAAGTTCAATGTCTTTAGTTCAACTCATTATGCCTCAGGTAGCATTCCATTTTTAAGACGCTAGTTACACAGTGCATTTATAACCAGATTTAAAATAATAACATCTTAGATTCATACAGGCCAACCCAGTGTCCATTAGTATACACTACTTGAGGGAATGTAGCCTTATTGGCAAAGTCAACATCAAATGTCTTATACATGTAATTATCGGCTGAGTGGCACCAAAGTACACTTTAATTCAAAATCATTGCAATCTCTGACTTTATTTTTACTCAGATGTGAAGGGAAAGATGTGGGCTTCTCTCTGTTTTGGCTACTCCTTCAAGCAGCTCCTTCAGCATCTGGCCTTTTCCTGAATAGAGAATGAATCCTGTCCCAAGATGGATTTGAAGATAAAATGGACCAATCTATGTGTGAGTCCATAGTTTTCTGCCACATATATAGTACCTCCTCTTATATTCCTTTTCATTGTGATTAAAATATGCATAACATAAAATTTACCATTTTAGCCATTTCAATGTGTATAACTCAGTGGCTTAAGTACTTTCACATTATTGTGCGACCATCACTGCCATTCATCTCCAGAACATTTCCTTCTTCCCAAAAAGAGACTTTGTACTAATTAAATAATAATTCCTCGTTTCCTCCTCCCTCAGCCCCTGGTAACCTCTAACCTACTTGCTATCTCTTTGAATCTGCCTGTTCTAGGTATCTCATATAAGTAGAATCATACAATATTTGTCTTTTTGTGTTTGTGTTTTCTAGTTGCATTGGCACGTAATATATTTTTCCGGAAACACTGGCCACTGGAGACTTGACTTGTGATTGATTTGAGTGATTGACAGTATTGTATTGAAACAATTAGTCATATATGTTGATAAAAATAGGTACTATTTGTAACCAGAATATAGGGGTAGAGTTTGAGTTTTTCATGAATAAATTTTCCTTTGGATTTTTATTTGGAAATTTTGATTAGTTCCCTTTCACTAAAGTACAAGGCTATATTTTAGTTCTAATGTTAAAAATAATCACCACATCATTGTGTAAAAGAGAGTTGAAAAGAAGCATAATTTCCCTTGGGAGCTAGAGAGCCTATCCCTGAAAGTTTTGCTTTATCCAGAGTTCCACTGAAAACATCAGGTTGTCTGATACTGTGTCTATAGAGATTACTTGTCTGTGTGTTAAGGGGTGAAGTAAATCCAACATTAGTATCCAGTTTTCTTGAGACAAGGGAGAGAAAAGAAAGTGACATCATCTTTTGGTGACATCATGCAAAAGTCAATCTTCATTTTGAATTAGCTCTTGAAAAAGCTTGCCTTAGGTTAAAAGCCTTAGGAAAAACTATGAGTAACACTATAAAAAGCGGATTGAGAAATTCAGAACCAGAATATGATCTTGCTCAATGTGCAAATGTGATTTGTTTAGAGGATGCTTTTAGGAAGTGTATATGTGCCTGTGTGCACACACACACATATGCACACTTACACATTGCACTGAAATGCAATATTGCAGCTTCTGACATTTGATACCTCAATTTTGCTGGAATTTCCAAGGGCATAGTTTGGAGTAAATAATAATCATTTACTGCATTAATCTTGCAATCTCAAAAAATGCCATTTTGTTTCCTCAGGACAAGAGTGTCAACTCAAATTTACTCATGGACCAATTTCTCTTCATGAAAATCCTGGTGGGCTGAACTAATATTTCATTAAAAAATGTGCCAACTAAAATAAACCTGTTTTCACTGAGGGTGTTATCATTGAATGATGACCTTCTGCAGACTGGAGCTGGCCTGCAGGCTCAATGTTTGGCATTTATACTCTAGTATATTTCAGGTTTACTTATACTAATAATCAAGGTAACACTAGCTTATGGGCTCTTCGGCATGGAAGGGATTTTGAGAACCCATCTGTTGATCTAGAAATGAATCCTTTTCACTTCAATTTGATTTTTTTTTTACATATGTGAGACAGATGACAATATGTATCCTGTTGGACGATGCTTGTGGAAAAATAGCAAGAGGAAATAAGTTTTAAGTGGAAGAATGTAGGTTGGATACAAAGAAGTAGTTGCTGAAAGAACAAGCAAAACACATTAGAAATAGCTATCAGTGTTGGCTTGGTAAATCTCTCTTTCCCTCTCTCATTTTGTGGGTGCATATTTGTGGGTGCAATTTGTTAATGCATATACACAATCATAATTTTTTCTTTTTCTTTTTCTTCTTATTTCAACTAGCTCTGTTCTTGCTGTTATAGACTAAAAAGTACTCACCATGGTGAGTAGTGGCCTAACCTGAGTGATTATAACTTGGTCCAACAATTGGGATTGGCCTTCAGCCTTGTTAGACATAGTTCTAAAGCAAGGCTGTTTATTTAAAGTAAGCAAATCACGAGATACAGATTTACAAATGAAATGCAAGTATGTTACGTTCCAGGGGGAAATATTCCTCCCTGGTGAGCAGAATGATCCTATTCTCCACTCAAGGTACCTACCCCCCGGAATCAAAACCAAATGCAATAGGAAATGTTGGTTGTCATCCTGGCATTCATTCCCTCTTTTTCCATTCCTAACTAAATTGTGATTTTATGTAGGTGTCATCTACTCCCACATATAACCCACATGCCTCAGGGGAAGCTGGTCGACCCCAGACCTTGAAGCCCCAATTAGTCTAATCTAGTCATGTAAGCCAGTCTGTTAAGCAGATAGTCTGGCCCAAATCAACTTGGTCTAATGAAAAACAAAAATAACTTCTCTGAGAGTTTTTGGAAATGCAACTTTCTTGTTGATAAGCACAGCTACAGGAAGTCAGTCTCTCACTGGGTATAAATGAGTAACCATAAGCACTAGTTGCTATAAGGGGGTATTCTATAGCCATGAAGGGAATCAGCCTCAGGATGAAGCTGACAGTGTTGGTGTTAGAATGAAGAAATGGAAGTAACCTGTGTCCTTGATGATTTTCTTGCTCAACTAACCCTGAAGTCTATCCTATAGGATGAAGCACTATGAGGAGATATAGCAGGCAAGCAGAGGTCTGAGATCAGTTAACTTTAGTTTTGGCCAACAATACGTTTTATTATTATTGAAGAGAGGTTGAGACTGGTTTTCAATTTTATACAGCTCAAAGAACTGAGTTTTTTGAGAACTCAGCTCAAAGCTTGAGTTTTCTATCATTGTCATGCCAGAGTGAAACATTTGTCGTTCTCTAATTAAATAATGTACCTGCCACAACTGGAACATTAAAGGATCTGGTAGAAAAATTTCAGGCTATTGACTACTTCTTACATATTCCAGTAAAGTCTTACAAAAATGAGATAAGCTTCAATGTTCATCTCAGATGTTGCCATTGGAAGACAGTGGGGTTTCTTTCAGAGAGAACTGTGGGATGCCAGATTGGTTGTCTCTCTTGAACTCCCTTTACTACTAGAATAGTAAACCCTGCTACCATGTCCAGGAAGAAATATATCATATATCCATAGACTGATGATCATTGGTGGTATTTTTCATTCTTTTTTCTGTTTTGTTTTTTGAAACAGAGTCTCACTCTGTCGCCCAGGCTGGAGTGCAGTGGCGCGATCTCTGCTCACTGCAACCTCCACCTCCTGGATTCAAGCTATTGTGCCTCAGCCTCCTGAGTAGCCACGGCTTTTTTTTTTTTTTTTTTTTTTTAAAGTAGAGATGGGGTTTCACCGTGTTGGCCAGGCTGGTCTTGAACTCCTGACCTCAAGTGATCCACCCACCTCAGCCTCCCAAAGTGCTGGGAATCCAGGCATGAGCCACCATGCCTGGCCATTTTTTTAATTATTATTTTCTAAAAGGAAGGTTTTATTAGAGCTTCTGTGCTTTATCAGCCATTGTGCATTACATGTGCTCAAGATGTATCATTTAATTTATAGCCATCTATTGCTTGATCACCAGGAACTATATCTTGATCTGATAGAGAGGACTCAGTGTCAACCAGGGATGGGCTTGCAGCTAAGTATAGCAGCTGGGAAGATATTGGGTTGCTTCCTTTTAGGAGTGGCCAGAAAAGGAAGTGGCTTTCTATATTTTATGTTTCTATGAAGTTTTCAATAAACTTTTACCAATATACTCCTTTTATCTCCTTGGCCAAAATTTGGTCACAAGTCAATTCCTAGACCAGTCATTGGCAAGGAAAATATGGGATTACCCTTAAATCAATCATTCTTGTCTAGAGTTAAAGCTAGCTTGCCAACTTCCTCTAAATCTGCTTATTGGAAGAGAGATAGAATGGATGTTGGAGAGTCAGCCACAGCATGTACTTCATGGATTTAGTAATCAGAGAGTTGTTTCATAAGCATAGAATAAGGTGGAGGGCTGAGACTCCGCATATGACAATAAGGAGAAACTGTACTTTTTTCCCCAGTTCTTAGGGGCAGTCACACTTGCTACCATGTACTACCATCCATGGGATGGTAGATCCTTAAGACCTAGAGGTCTAATGTTAACTTTCTCACACTTTTGTCTTTGATTAGGCCTCTCTAGCACATAACATAGTGAGACTATGATTATATGATATCAGAGATTCTTAAACTGGCTATGTTGAATAAAAGATTTTCAAGAAATTGATGAGTCTTAGGAGCAAAAGCATTGTATGTTTCTGATAGTTTTTGAAATATGTGGCTTACACCAAATATGACTCCCAATGATTTTTTTCCCCTCCCTGTATGTGCAGGCTACTCTTCACATGAAGACTTTGCCCCTCCCTGCCCCTTGAGTCAAAGCCAGCCTTGTGACTTACATGGATCAATATAATGTGACAGAAGTGATGTTTTGGGATTTCCAAACGCGGGCCTTGAGAGAACTAGCAGCTTTGCCTTCTTTTGTCTGGAAGTCAGCTACCATATAAGTAGTATGACTGCTCTGAGATCACCATATTTTGAGAAACTCAGCCTAGCCATTTGGTGAGGTCACATGGAGGAGCACTGAGGTGCCATCCATGTGAGTGAAGCCATTCTGGGCTTTCCAGCCTAGCCATTAGCTGAATGTGGATAAACGCAGCCTGAATTCCTGACCCATAAAATCATGATAAAGCGTAGAGCATTGTCTTAAGCCACTAAGTTTTAGGGTAGTTTATTATACAGCAATAGATGACTGAAACAGTTAAACGTATGTCTTTACTGCAGAACATTTTGAAGCTTTTAATATGCACATAATCTTTAAGTATATCCAAAGCATGACAGGGTGATTGGCAATTGGGAACCCTCTTCTCTTGTTACAAGTATAAGTGTATGTTCTGCAGGTCAGAATATGAGAAACTACTCCAGAGTGTAGTAGATGGAGGCTTGATGCTCCATGGCCAGCAGAACTGCCAAGGAAGGAGTTTCTGGGTGCTAGGCATACCAATGGAGGTGACCAAAGTCTAGGTTATAGAAAATGTTCTCGCCAGGCAGGTGAAGCAGAGTGTATAGGAAGATTGAAAGACTGGGGCAAGTGTTATACGGGAGGAAGAGCAAGTAGTCAGCCTCAGGGAGGTCTAGCACAGTGTCATTGCTCATGAGCAGAGCATGGCCTCAGGGATAAGGCACTACGAGAAGACATAGCAGGCAATCAGAGGTCTGAGATCAGAGATCTGGAAGCTTGCACACCCTAGTCACTGAGATGGAATTTAAGAACAGGATTCCAGCTGATAGGAATCCTGTTCAGAAAGGGGAGACATTGCTGAGAACGAGGCAAGATCCCAGACTTAGAGTCTTAGGGCACCAAGTAGGTTATAAAGGCAGGGTCTTACAGTGTTGCCCAGAGATGGCTAAAAAACTTAGTCCCATTGCTGCTGGAAGCCTTCAACTGTCAGCCCTTTTTGGGGATCGTCTCAGCTGAAGATAGCCATTTCCACTGAAGAGAGCTGCCTTGCGCAAAATAGTATCTCCTACCCGAAGATGGTGCAATGCTGAGGTATAAATGTCTGACCCCTCACCCCAGCTTGGGACAACTCTGAAGGCCTATCCCAGCTCCAGATCTGCCTGTGGGGTTTGAATGAGGCCTTCATCAGGACTGTATGTTAGTCTCCTCAGGCTGCCATAACAAAATACCACAGACTAGGTGGCTTAAACAACAGAAATGTGTTTTCTTACAGTTTGAAGGTTAGAAGTCTAAGATTGAGGTAATGGCAGGTTTGGTTTCTGGTGAGGCCTGTCTTCCTGGCTTGAGTAGCCACTTTGTCATTGTGTCCTTACATGGCCACTCCTCTGTATTCTTGGGGAGAGAGGGAGAGTCTCTGGGGTCTGTTCCTCAACTTATAAGGACACCAATCCTGTCAGATTAAGGCCCCACCCTCATGACCTCATTTAACCTTAATTACTTCCTTATAGGTCCTATTTCCAAATACAGCCACACTGAGACTACGACTTCAACAGATGAATTTTGGGGTAGACAATTCAGTCCACAGCACACTGGACTTCTAGCATTCCCACTCTTCTCTCTGCCCACTCCTGCTTCCTTGGCAGTTTTTCCACAGGTGTGGATCCTAAGAGCACTCCCTAATAGAATTCCTGCACACAAATCTGTGCTTTAGAGTCTCAGTCCCAGGGAATCCAACCTGTGCTGGATTTGAACTGTTCAAACTGAGGTACAGATTGAGGACTGGCTATGGGAAGTACAAGCTTTTCTAGGAAAGAGATCCCAGGCTCACTGTCTCTTTTATATTTGTCTTTTTATGTTCTGTACCTGACTTAGGGATTGGCAAATGGCAGGTGTTTAATGGTTAGTTGAAAGAACTAATGGATGAATGAATAAACAGGAACAATGCCTGTTTCCTACACTTGGGATACAAGTCCAGAACTAGCCTGGTTCCCTAGATCAAACCAGGTTACTTAACTTCTTGAATCAGGACTTCCTAAATACACTGTGAAGCTATAGGATCAGATGCAGAGCCTGGGATGGGGCTGAGTCTGCAGATGGAGGTCAGCTAGATCCATTTTTGAGGACTGTAGCTCTGTGAAGACACAAAGGTGAGTAGCTCCCACAGAATGCCTTGTAAGATTAACTTCCAATGCATTAGGATTTTAATATGGCCATTTGTTTAAATTAATGTCTTACAAAATGTCTGTCCTTGATACTATCCCACTTACACTAACATCTTAGGGTTCAAGGAGGCAGTTAGGCCCTAACACATTGTCAAGTATTTGTTTATTCTGTTGATCATTTAAAACAAATATTTATTGGGCATCTATAATACTCAGGCTCTATTCCAGGCATTGGTGATTCAAAATTAGTGTTCAACAAACTCCATAAACTTCTTTTTATCATGTTTTAAATCTTACTGGGAGTGTAGATGGAAGGAAGCCTCAAGGTCACAGCTGCAAGGTTTAATACACAAGCTTTGGGATTAGGATGAGTTTAAATCTTGGCTCGGCAGTAAACCTGGGCAATGCCTAACTTTTGTGAGCCTCGATTTCCTCATTTGTAAAATGGGAATAGTAACACTAACATTTACCTCATGAGGTTGTTGTAATGATTATATGAGATAAGCTTAGAAAAGTGTCTGATTTATACTTTGTGTCCCTTAGTAAATTCACAGAAAAATAGTAACTTCTTTCCCAACAGATTACCAATTTCCTTATCCCACGCATATAATCCAGTTATGAATGATAAGAGGAGATATGGTTGTGTGAGATGCGTAAAGAAACAACATGTACTGATAACTCTGGTAGGTTGGAGTACTGTTTCCAACTTTTTATTCACCCTGTAATAGAATGATATGTTCACTGACTTTGCTATATGACTTTGTGGTATCCCCCATATGAATAAGCAGAGTGTACTTCTCCACCTCATTGCTTTTAGGACTTGGCCATGTGATTTGTTTTGGTCAATGGAATGTTAGCATGTATGGGCATTGTAGTGGGTTGAATAATATCTCCCCAAAATTCATGTCTTCTTGGAACCTGTGAATGTGACCTTATTTGGAAATAGGATCTTTGCAGATGTAGTCAAGTTAAGATGAGGTCATACTAAATTAGGTGGGCCCTAAATCCAATGACTGGTGACTTACACACACACACACACACACACACACACTCATGGTATAAGGCCATGTGATGATGGAGGTAGAGATTGGAGTGATGCAGTTACCAGCCAGGGAATGCCAAGGTTGCTGGGAGTCACCAGACACTAGGAAGAGGTAAGGAAAGATTTTTTTCCTTGAGCCTTCAGAGGGAACATGACCCTGCTGACACCTTAGTTTTGGATTTCTAGCCTCCAAAACTGTGAGAGAATAAATTTCTGTTGTTTTAAGACACCTGGTTCATGGTATCTTGTTATGGCAGCCATAGCAAACTAATACACACAAGTACGGAGAATTTAAATGAGCTTGTGTGTTTGACTTGGTCTCTTGCATTTCTGGCATTTGCCATGAGAAGAACATGCTCTGGGTACATGCTGGTTCCAGAATGAGGAGACTTGTGGAGTATATGTGATTCCAACCCACAGTTATGGGCAAAGTCCAGCAAATCTCAGATGACCTCAGCAGAACCACAGTCAGCTTGCAGGCTGTGAACAAGAAATAAATGCATGTGGCTATATTGCATTTTGGGCTTGCTTGTTGCACAGGATTAGTGTAGCAATAGCTGAGTAATATAGTGATGGATTGGGAGTGAGAGACGAAGGAGAAGAAGCAGTCTCTTAGAACTTTAAAAAGTTCCAGATCACCTTATTCATTGTCTTCAGGAATAGATGCAGCCCAAATGTATAGGGGGCAGTGGTGGGAGGGAGTAAGGTTTCATGCTAGAGAGTATTTTTCTTTTTTTCATGGGAAGATGGGAAGAAAATGAAACCTACTTTGGAGTCACTTATCTATCCAGTTTTCCAGATATCCATTTGGATGAACAGGCAACAAAATGAAATACAGTGGAAGGAGAAGGGAAAACCAGGGAGGCCCCTAAGCTGTTTGTCTTGCCAAAGGAGCCAACAACCCAAACAAGAAGAGGTTGTCTTTAGAAATGACATATGGTTAGGTAGGTTTTGAAAAATTAAAAATAGCAAAGGGTTTCTAGTGTTCCTAGCTTATTATGGGATAAAAATGAGAAGCAATTTGCAAAGATGTGGGCAGTAGCAGAATGAATAGTGGAGGCTGATTAGGTACATTTGCCCAGGGCAACTCATTAAAAAGCACCCGAGTACAGTACTGAAACCCTTGTAATTTCCACTACCTCCCACCATTACCACTTTATCAGCTTCAGAGAGAAAGTCAGTTTATTATTCAAACAGCCCACTCCTGAAATATATTTGTTCCCAAAGCCCTTTTCTTTCTTGTAGAAACACACTGGAGTCATTCAATTGCTTTTGGATGGGGGTGAATGGCAATACCTCTCCTTAGGCTTAAGGCAGGAGGTTAAAGATTAACTTTGTGCCTCTATTTCTGTTACTTTTTTTACCTTTGTCTTCCTTCTAGTCAACAACATACCATTACAGATGAGGTAGGACACCATGTGCTCATTCTCTGTGTGCATTTAAAATGTGGATTCAGCAAGTTCGTCTCTTCTCTTTGTTTTGACAATGGGGAAGGGAAGGCTGCTTTGATCTTTGAAAATTATGGCTATAAATAATGCCTATTCAAATATTGGCTCAACAGTGATTGCGTTTGAGTTGTTTTTAGAATCTTTCTAAAGCCCTCTTTTCTCCTTTGGATGTGTTAGATGCTGATCAAATTTGAATTCCCACATCATATTTATGTATCTCAAGTATATTTGGCAAACAGATGCTGTACTGTATCTCAGGTAAATATTTTATGTTTTGTTTTTTTTCTTATCATAAAAGTAATGCATGCTTATCATAAAGTTGGACTGTATACCAAAAAAGTATAAATAAGCAAAAAACTGTAAAAAATCCATAAGCTTACCACTCAGAAATACTGATAGAATCTATATCTATATCTGTATATTTTTATAAATATGTGTATATGCAAATTTTATATATGTCTATACAGTTTCTTTATAAATTTGGTATCATACTGGTCATACGGTTTTGGAGTTCCTGTTTTTAGCATAAGCTATTCTCCCATGTGCTAGATGGTACTCAATTTGGTGTGTCTGTTGTGTTTGTGGTAAGATTTATTCTTTTTCCGGTTTACACTTTGCTTAGGGATATTTTGTAGCCCAGTTCTTTTACTCTGTCTTCATAGTGCATGGAAATGGAAATGTGCTCTCCCCTATGCATGAATGAGGATCTTTCATTTGCTACTCTTTCTGGAGAGAATGATAAATCCAGTTCTACAGTTTCAGATTTAACTCTAAGACTGATTTGTATGTGGCCATAAGTTTAAGTGCTAGGTAGTCAGGCTTCCAAACATGTATTAATCCCATGTCATGTGCAGAACACGATGCTAATTGTTTTAGTGTTTCTTGTGGATGTAGAAATACATCAGTCTTCAAGTGACCAGCAGCTCATGAAATAATTGGTGAGGGGAGAATGGGTTCCGATGGAGTCTGGCACTGACTGGTTCTTGGGGAAGTGAACAGAGTAGACTGGCTAAACTCTAGGGTTCATCCTTGGAACAAGAAATGCAATAATCACAGGCTCAGAGGCAGAGAAAGTCTTTATAAGTGTAAAGAATGGCAAGGAACTTGGCTTGGCAACAGCAGAGGAGCCATACAGGGGAGAACAGACTGGAGGCTGATTTGTTTGTAGGACCTGAACGCTGAGCAGACAAGCCTGAATCTGACAACACAGATGGGAAGGATCCCGAGTAGGTTTCTCAGCAGGGCAGTGATATAAAGATGAGGGCATTCAAAGTAGATGATTTTATTGCCTGTGTGGATCTGTAGCTCTCATTATCTAGTGTGATCATCCTAAGAGTGTGCCTGCTAGGCTTCTGCCCGGTCGGAGTCTGGCCATCTAAGTTGTGTGCAGCTTGTGCAGCTAGTATCACATCCTGTCCCACTGGGAAGGTCTGAGGTGGACCAATTCCGGCCCCTCTAAATAATTAGTTCCCACTGCTCTCTGTGCACAGAACTGAAAGGAGCAATTTATTGGCATTGTGGGTAATGCCCAGACACTGCCAACAGAAAGTATTAAGCTAACTGATTTGTAGAAGAGGACAATGGGGATTATTTTTCAACCGTAAACCCAACTTAAGAGGGGGTAGTTGTCTACTCTTTAAAATTAGCACTGAGGTTTACCTCACAAAATGCACACTCCTGCCCTCATACATTGCTAGCAGGGATGCAAAATGGTACTTGTGAAGGAGAATTTGGTAATTTCTAACAAGATTGCATATGCAGTTACCCTTTGAGTTATGAATGCCACTTCTAAGAATCAACCCTAAAGATATAATGGCAAAAAATATAGAACGACACATGTGCAGGGTTATTCACTATAACACAGTGTAGCAAAAAATTGGAAACGTCAAATTTTATCAATGAGACAAAAAAAACTAACACACATCTACACAAAGGAATACTATGCAATTATAAAAAGGAATGAGGAATAGCACTATACACTGCTGAGGACTGGTTTCCAGCATATATTATGTGAAAAAGCAAGGTAGGAAAAGCATATATTATAAACTATCATTTATTCTAAGAAAGGGGGGTATGAATGTATATATTCATATGTGTATATTACTATATATACCCATATGTGTGTATGAATGTACATACAGTATAATATGTTTATTTGCTTTTAGTAAAAAAGGAAGGATAAACTTGAAGCTAAAAATGAAAAGAAAAAAAAAGGTTACCAATAGGGAAGGAGAACAGGAAATAAGAAAACATGGTGAAGGGAAAGGAATAGAGTTGGCACTTCTCTGAATATACCTTGTTTTGTAGATTTGAATTTGGAAACAATAAACTATATTATATAATTATATTACAAAACTAAAATTTAAAAAGCAATCTCTAAAAATAAAAAAAGCAATGTAAAACAGATGAAACAAACTATATAGTAAGTTTTTGGCTTAACCACACAGAGAGGAACTGTTCCATATGATTTCAGTTAAACACAATAATTTGGCTTTACATTCCTAGAGTGATTATGTGCTAAGGACAGAAAGAACTGTAAAAATATCTTGGTAATATTAGGTTATAATTCTGATGTTGTGTGTGTAGTGTAGGAAAAGGCAAATGAGTATGCTGGTGGTGTTGGGAGCTGGGATTTTTGGCATGAATAACAGGCAATACAGATACAATACAGATGAGATTAAGTAAAAATCTTATATTCCTGGATTTGAAATGAAAGTGTCATTACAAACTCACATTATAGCTCATCTTTCGTAAGTAGATTTTCTAGCTTTGAACGCTGAAAAGACCTAAAAGCAGTGACCCCTCCCAGTAGCAATGCACATCCCTGGTGTCCAGGTTGTGGTCTTTAAGTACCATTTTCCATTAAAAGGAACCTGGGCTCCTTGGAAAATCAGCTGATATCAGAACTGGGGCAGAAAATGTATAAGATAAGCCTGGAACAACTTAAGAAACTAGGAGGCAAGGAAGCTTTCAAAGACTACTGTGGGTTTCTTAAAAGGACACAAGAGCCACTCGAAGGGGGACGATTTGATTATCAATAAGAATAACAATCGCGATGGATTGAAACATTTGTATATGTTTAATCTTTCCTTATGCTTATTCCGACTAAAAAAATAAAGGTCACTGGTCACCTCAGATCTTCTTTGTATTAGGGAACCAATGGATATCCTGAAAACTGGAATATAAGTGGAAAAAAATCTAGCTTTTATCTTTGTTTCCTACATAAAAAGCACATCATTATAATCAATTAATTGATCAGTGGAAGTTCCTTATTCTTCTTCTTTTACTTTTAGTTCAAAGTACTCATCATGAAAGTTCCCTCTTAAGTATATTAGCTGGTAAATGAAGGAATGATAGAATTATAACACTACTATGTTGCAACCTCTAATAAAATATTGATCTGGACAATGATAGTGGGTGACTGCTAACATCACAGAAAGAGAGAAAACCAGCTTTCTTGGCCTTTTAATGGATACTCACAGCACTACCTATTAAAGATTACTGCCAAAATAGTATAACCAAATATGATCAAGGTTTTACTTTTAATAACCAATTTACAGGAAATACAGGGACAGAGGAACATGTTAAATAATATCATGAGATATGCTGTGGTTTGAACCTTTCCTCCCAAACTCAGGATGTTTGAAATGTATTTGTCATTGTGATAGGGCTAAGAGGTGGGACCTTTAAGAGGTGATTAGTTCATGAGGGCTCTGCTCTCATGAATAGATTAATGCCTTTATTGTAGGAGTCGGTTAGGTATTATGAGAGTAGACTCCTGATGATAGATAAGTACAGCTCCCATTTTCTCCCTGTCTTGTGTGCTTGCTTACCCTTCTGCCATGTTATGATGTAGCAAGAAGGCCATCACCAGATGTGGCTCTTTGATCTTGGACTTCCCAGGTTCCAGAACTGTGAGCTAAATACACTTGTATCTCAGTATCCATGGGGGATTGGTCTAGGGCCCCATACAGATACCAAAATCAGAGGATGCTCAAATTCTTGGTATAACATGGTATAGTATTTGCGTGTAACCTACACATATGCTCTCATATACTTTAAATCTCTAGTTTACTTATAATACCTAAAACAATGTAAAGGTTATATAAATAGATATTATACTGTATTGTTTTTTATCTGTATTTTTATTGTTGTATTGTTATTTTATTATTTTTTCCCAATATTTTTGATCAGTGGTTTGTTTGAATCTACAGATGGAGAAACGGTGGATACAGAGGGCCAGCTGTAAATCTCTTTTCTTTCTAAAGTATCTAATCGGTCGTATTCCGTTATGGCAGCAGAAAATGGACTAAGACAAGATACAATTTGCAAAATCCAGACTGTACAAAACATGGGACCATCAACCTAGTTTATCCAACAAAAAATTGCTAGAAAAAAAAAGATATGAGTGAACTAAGACTTAAAAAAAGGAAACCAATTGCTACGTACAGATCTTATTTGGATTCTGATCCAACACATCACAGAAATGCAGATATGAGACAGGGAAATTTGAATATTGACTAAATTTTAACAATACTGAAAAATTGTTGTTTTACATGTGATATTAGTATTATTATTTTTGGCAGTAAATACTGAGATATTTGCAGATTACACGTTAGGAAATTGTGAATTTGTTTCAAAATAAGAAAGTAGCACGGGCTGGGGAGGGTAGTAGGTGGGGAATGTATGAGACAAGATTGGCCATGAGCTACTGGTTGAAACTAGGTGATGTGATGAGTATATGTATTACCACATCGTAATAATCAGGCCAATTCTCTCGAACAAATGAAGAAGTAAATATGAGAAATAGAATACAGAGGAAAAAAGCAGTATCTTTATTTCTTTGAAGTTTACTAATCTGCTTTAAAGTTCTTGAGTAATATTTAAGTATTCTAAACTTCTATTAGGATTTCAAAAATACAATTCATTTATTTATTTTTGACTCTTTTAAAATCATCATTTAGAAACAAGAACTTCCATAGCAAATTTGGATTTTAACTCAGCATTTAGTGATGAATTATACAATTCTAAATATCTGGGCTTGTTAGAAAAGATGACATTTTCCATTGTAACGTTTATGTATGAGTTATCTCTCGTACGGGAGTCCACTGTTTATAGTAGCCTAGGCTTTTGATAAGTTATAGTTGCTTCAGGCTGTGTGCTACATTTCTTGGTAAGTCTTGGTGGGTGTTAGCACAAACACTACTCATTTGTCATCTTTTACTAAGCTAAAACTTTTCTGTGCAGTTGGAACACAAGTCTTCTCTTTTATCCCTGACCTTCCTGGGACCTTAATCGCTATCAGCAGTCCCTTCCTTGACTGCCTTACTGTCATCTCAAATGGAATCTACCAATATTGTATTCCTCTTATTTCTTCTGAAGTGGTTCTCTCTTGACATAGCCTAGCATCTGATAACCGTAGACTCAAGAAATATTCTTTGTGTTTGTCTTTCTTTGGCTATGACTGCAGGTCATCTGGGGAACTGTTTACAGTTTCAGATATCACCAGTCACTACTGAGAAGGAAGAAAAGTAAAACTATCTTTGAACTCTGTGGAGGTAAAGATTTTCAAACTCTGAAAGACAGGAAGGGAGGGCCTTATTGAAACCTTTACCTTCATTGTCACAAGGGTCTCTACTCTTCTTATTTCAGGGTGGTTACTGAATTGTTTTCAACACAGTCCAATTCACAGTATAAATTTATAGTAGATAGTAAGTATATGACTTCTTTTTATAATTTTATTAAATGGATGTACTCATCCGATTACCAAAGCCTACTTGGGAGTTAAATAGTTTTAAATTTAAGGTAATAATTTATGCAATTAATAAATCTGTGTCACCCTTTAAACAGAGATTAATTGAATTAATTTTGATAACATTTTTCTTCATATTTCTCTTCGTATGTGCTAGCACACTAATAATAGATGTTAATAATGCTTTGTATTTGTAAAGAATCACTGTATTCAAACCATTTACAGTGATGTCTCATCTAATAACATAGGCAAAGTAATTATTTGAAAAATTAGAAAATTTTGATCCAATGAGGCCAGAAGACTTAATGATAGAACCCAGAGAGTCAAGGAATGCTCTTTCTACATTCCTTCTTCCAAAGCCACATCCCCAACCAGTGTATGGGCTTGATTCCCACTTCACTTTTCGGAGGACCAGCTTTTGGTTTCTTTTTTCTTTTGGCTTGGAAAAGCACCCATTTATTGTTTCACTGGGCTATAGATTGAATATTTGTATCCCCCCAAAATTCATGTGTTGAAATCCTAACCTCCATAGTAATAGAAAGTGGGGTCTTTGGGAGGAGATTAGGTTATGAGGGCATAGCTCTCATGAATGGGACTAGTGCCCCTATAAAAGAGGCTCTGGAGAGATCCCTTGCTCCTTCTGCCATGTGAGGACACAGTGAGAAGACGGCTGTCTTTGAACTGGGAATGAGTCCTCACTGGACACAGAATCTGCAGGCACCTTGATCTTGGATATCTCAGCCTCCAGAACTGGGAGAAATAAATTTCTGTTTTTCGTGAGCCACCCAACCTATGGTATTTTGTTATAGCAGCCAGAACAGACTAAGACACACCATTTTTGTGGTTCAGGAGTCTGAGCATTGCATAGTTGAATCCTCTACTTAGATCTCACAAGATAACATCAAGGTGTCAGCCAGAGCTGTAGTCTCATCTGATGCTTAGGAACTTCTTAAAGCTCATTCAGCTTATAGACAGAATTCAGTTCATTAAGGCTGTAGAACTCATGCAAGCTTTTATTTTCTTTGAAGCCAGCAGGAGACTGTGCCTCTGGTACTTCATCCTCTTTTAAGAACTCCCCTAAGTAAGTCAGGCCGACCCAAAATATTTTCTTTTTCTATTACCTCAAAATCAACTGATTAGTAACCTAATGACAGGAGTGAAATCTCACACTCAGGGAGAGAAAATTATACAGGGCATGTACACCAGGAGGTAGAAATCTCAGCCAACTACAAACTGTATACAAAAACCTTTAAAACATCCTTGTGAGAAATTATAAGAACTAAGTAAATGGAGATATATATGTTCATGAGTTGGAAGGCTCAATATTGGCAACGTATTCTTTTGAAATTGATTTATATGTTTAATACAATCCAAATTAAAATCCTGGCAGGCTTTTGTTGTAGACATTGACAAGCTGATTCTAAAATCCATATGGAAATGTAAAGGACCTAGAACAGCAAAGACAATTTTGAGAAAGGATCAAAGTTACAGGACTAACACCACTTAATTTCAAAACCTATAATGAGGCTACAATGGTCAAGTCAATGTTGTATTGAAATAAAGATAGACAAATAGATCAATGAAGTAGAACAGAGATTAAAGAAAAGGACCCACACATATATGAGCAACTGCTTTTTACCTTCATTTATTCCTTCTTTAATATTCCTTTATGTGGACCTGAGTTTCTAACTTATATCATTTTCTTTCTTTCTGAGCTTTTGAAAAACATTTCTGGCAAGAGTCTCATTGATTTTTCTCTATTGCTTTTCTGTTTTCAATTTCATTGATTTCTGCTCTTAAATTTGTTACATTCTTCTTGTTTTGAATGTAATTATTTTATTTTTCATGTTTTTAAGGTTGAAACTTGGATCATTGATTTGAGACCTATCTTCTTTTCTAATATAAGCATGTAATGCCATAAATTTCCCTTTAAACACTGCTTCAACTGCATGCCACATATTTTTATATGTCATAATTTTGTTTCTTTCAATTCAAAGTGTTTTCTATCCATAGGTTATTTAGATGTGTGTGATTTATTGGGTTATTCATTTCTAGTTCAATTCCATTTTTGTTATATAACATAATGTGTCTGATTTCACTTGATTTTATTTTGTTAAGTTTTGTTTCTTGATTAAGGATATGGTCTATCTTGGTGAACATTCCACACATACTTGTAAAGAATATGTATTTTACTGTTGTTGGGTAAACAAATTAGGTTATGTTGAATGATACTGCTGTTCAGGTCTATATCTGTATTAGTCAGCTCAGGCTGCCAGAACAAAATATCATAGACTGAGTGGCTTAAACAATAGAAATGTACGTTTCACCATTTTGGAGGCTGGGAAGTCTAAGATCAAGGTGCCAGCTCATTCTGTTCTTGGTAAGGACTCTCTTCCCGGCTTTCAGATGACCCCCTTCTTGCTATGTTTTTCACATGGCCTTTCCTTGGTGCTAGGGCTTCAACATGTGAATGGTGGGGGGACATATTCCGTTTATAGCAAGGTCCTTGTTAATGTTCTAATTATTCTGTCTAATCATTGAGAGAAGAGTGTTAGAGTCTGACTATAATTGTAGGTTTGTTTATTTCTCCTTTCTGACCTATCAGTTATTGCTCCATGTATTCTGAAGCTGTGCTAGTAGTGCTTACATATTTAGGATTGTTATTTTTTGTGAACTGGCTCTTTTGTCATTAGGTAATGTTTCTTTATATCATTGGTAATTTACCTGTTCTGAAGTTCTCTTTGTTCAACATTAATATAATCCATTCAACTTTCTTTTGATTAAAATTTACATGGTATATCTTTTCCTATTGTACTTTTTATATTTTTATGTAGACTCTTTCCATTTAATGTTAGTTTATTGTAGACAACCTCTTGTTGGGTGTTGTTTCTCATCCAATATGACAATATCTGCTTTATAATTGTGTTTTTAGACCATTTAATGTAATGTAATTATTGATATGTTTGGATTTAGGTCTACTACTTTATGTTTGTTTTGTTTGTTCCTTTTGCTTTTTCTTCTTCTGTTTCTCTCTCTCTTTCTCTGTCTCTCTCTTTCTTTCTCCTGACTACTTTTGGATTATTTGAATTTCCTTTATTTGAATTTTAACTTGTCTATTTTTGGCTGTATCTCTTTGCATTAATTTTTTGATTGTTCTAGAGATTGTACTCTCTCTCTCTCTCTCTCTCTCTATATATATATATATATATATATATTTTAGAGCTAATAGTATTTCATGACTTCAAGTAAAATATAAAAGCCTTATAACCATATACATCCTCTTTATGCTTCCCCCTTTATGTCATAGTTGTTATATGTGTTTTATCTACACACATTGTATTAGTCCATTTTCACACTGCTATAAAGAGTACTACCTGAGACTGGGTAATTTATAAAGGAAAGAGATTTAATTGACTCACAGTTTCACATGGCTGGGGAGGCCTCAGGAAACTTACAATCATGGCAGAAGGTGAAGGAGAAGCAAGCATTTTCTTCACAAGGTGGCAGGAGAGAGAGAAGTGAAGCACAGGAAAAACTGCCACTTTTAAAACATCAGATCTCATGAGAGTCACTATCATGAAAACAGCATGGGGGAAACCACCCCCATAATCCAATCACCTCCCACGAAGTTCCTCCCTTGACACATGGGAATTACAATTCAAAATGAGATTTGGGTGGGGACACAGAGCCAAACCATATGACACATTGAAATCCCCACCAGACAATGTTATAATTTTTGCCTTTACAGTCATACATACTTTGAATAACTTAAGAAAAATAGTATTGATATTATATAATGACCCTGATATTTATAATTTTTGTTGCTTTTTCTCATTTCTGATGTTCCAGATTTCCCTCATGTATCATTTTGCTTTCTGTCTAAAAAATTTCCTTTAATTTATTTTAGAGCAGGTCTGCTGTGAATAATTCTTTTAGTTTTCCTTCATCTGAACATGTTTTATTTTGCCATCATTTTGAAGAATACCTTTGTTTTGTATAGAAGCATTGACATGCTTTTCTTTCAGCACTTAAAAATGTTGTTCCATTGTCTTCTGGCTCCCTGGTTTCTGATGAGAAATCTGTTCTGATGGCAACAATTCAAGTCATTGTCCTCCTATATACAATGTATCACTTTCTTTTTGGATGCTATCAAGATTTTTTTCCCTACTACTGGTTTTCAGAAGTTTGATCATGGTGTCTCCAGTATGGTTTTCTTTGGGTTGATGCTGTCTAAGGCTTGCTGAACTTCTTGAATCTCTAAATGAATATATTCCACCTTTTTTTTTTTTTACATTTTCGGTAATTATTTTTCAATTTTTCCTGCATGAATATTTTTATTATCTTCTCCTGGGACTCACTGACACAAATGTTAGATATTCTGATATTGTCCCATGCCTGCATCTCTGTTCACTTTTGAAAATCTTTTTCTCTTTGTTATTCAGATAGATAATTTCTACTGACTCATCTTCAAGTTCGCTGTTTCTTTCCTTTGTTATTTTTTTTCTGTCGTTGAGCTGAACAGTGAATTTTAAAATTTAAGACATTGTATTTTTCGATTCTAAAGTCTCCTTTTAAAATAGTTTCCATATCTACTTTGTGAACTTCTATCTTTCTATTTATAACAAGTGTATTTACCTCATGGAGCCTAGTTATAATAGCTCTTTCAAAGTCTTTGATAATTTCAGTATCTGAGTCATCTTGGTGTTAGTACATGTTGATTATATTTTTCTGTGAAAATTGGTCATATTTTCTTAGCTGTTTGTATATGAAATAATTTTGGAAAATATTCTGGACATTTTGAATATCATACTGTGAAACTGAATCATTTTAAACTCATCTGAGAAATGTAGATCTCTCTCTCTCTCTCTCCCCCTCTTTCTCTCTGTCTCCTCTGTGCGTGTGTGTGTGTGTGTGTGTGTGTGTATGTTTGTGTGTGTATTTTAGACCACAAGTTCTGTCTCATCCTCTGTCAGCAGTAATTCCAATGTCTGTTCAGTTTTCAACATCTTTGGTTTTTTTCTTTGAGTCTGTGCCATACATGTGCCACTTTGGGGTCAGTCTGGAAGTTGAGAAGTAGTTTATGTTATATTTTAGTTCTGAAAGCTTTTGCTATGCTGTTTTTGTTCTGCCCCATGCATAAATTACTCATGGATTATTCTAGGACTCAGGAGTGAGTTATATCTTAGTTCAGTCCTCAAAGTCTTTGCTATGCTGACTTGGGTCTGTCCCAGGCATCTACAGCTCAGGTGTGAGGTCAGATCTTATCTGAGATGGTACACAATATTCAGAAATAATCTTCTCCCTTTTGTCTGGGATTCTTCAACCCTTCATCTACCACTCCACCACACACAAAATATACACATCAGCTTGCAGAGACCTCTTTTCTTGGTGATATGGCTAGAAAGATGGATATTTTATTGCCTGTGCAACTACTGCCACAGCTCCTAACTAGTGTCCATCTTTGGGCCATGAGATAAAAGAGAAAAAATATCTGAGAATCTTATACTCCCATATGGGTCTCTTCTTCAAGATTTGATTTCTGTCCCCAATCTGCCTACTTTTGTCTACTTTTGAGTATTCAGGTTGTTACTTTTTGTGTTTCGTCCAGAGTTTTTAGTTACAATCCATAAGCTCACTCCATCTTGGCCAGCACTGGAAGTCTCTCTTCACTTCAGTTTTAAGAAGAGAACTTGGGCTTCATGTTTGCTTCACAGTCTCCTATCATATTCTGGGTAAAACACAAGACTTTTAAAGAAATCATAGACCTGTATCCACTAGGAGGCAGCACTAAGAAACCCAGCATTTCTCCAGGTCTCTGCAGCCTCAAGTACATGGATGAAATCTTGGCACCTTGTGGCTTCCAATTCCCACAAAAAGAAACACTAGGACCCTAAGCTCCCCTCTGCACTCTGCCTCATTCCCATTCTTTCCTTAAGGGTTGTAGGTATGTGGCCAGTGCTGCTGCCATGTCCACCTGCTTCCAGTGCTTGCTCAGTCAACTTGCCGTGGCTGCGTGGATGGAAGAGGGCTTCTCCGTGGCAGTGTTTACAATTCTTTCAATAGGCTCCCAAAGCTGACTCTTTCAATATCTTCAAAGACTCTTCCAGAAAAGTTGGAATTAGTGCCTCCCTGCTGGCCCAAGTTAAGTTGAAAACTGAAGTCACTGGTTGCTGCTCATCACATACTTCTGGCTCTCTAACTTCTCAGCACTTAGTAGGGTCGTCTTCTTGGCCCTTTTTTTTTTTTTTTTTTTTTGAGACGGAGTCTCGCTCTGTCGCCCAGGCTGGAGTGCAGTGGCGCGATCTCGGCTCACTGCAAGCTCCGCCTCCCGGGTTCACGCCATTCTCCTGCCTCAGCCTCCCGCGTAGCTGGGACTACAGGCGCCCGCCACCACGCCCGGCTAATTTTTTGTATTTTTTAGTAGAGACGGGGTTTCACTGTGTTAGCCAGGATGGTCTCGATCTCCTGACCTCGTGATCCGCCCGCCTCGGCCTCCCAAAGTGCTGGGATTACAGGCGTGAGCCACCGCGCCCGGCCTTCTTGGCCCTTTTGTGGTTGGGTCAGGTCACATGATTAATTTTGGTCTATAAATTGAGTTGGAAGTGATGAATATTACTTCCAGGCTGGAACATTAAATTGTCAGTGTGAAACTTTCTAGAGTTCTCTTTCCCTATGTCAAAATGACTGTAATGTTCCAGGTTGTAGCTCCTCTATCAGGCAAGGTCTCAGAGTGAGGACCACATAGTGCAGAGCCCCCTGTCAACCTACAATGGCCATGAAGTACGAGTGAGAAATAACTTTTGTTGTTTTAAGCTACTGAAGTTTTGGGGTTATTTGTTGGTGAAATATTGTCTAACCTACGCTGACTGATACAGAAGCTATATGAAGAGTACTACCTAGCATTATAGTAAAAATTATTTATTCTTACCCACTTCAAATAAGGGTCTCAGGGCATAGACAAGTTATCTTGAGGTGGTCCTAGCTAATTGTTAGTTTTCTGTCCATTCAAGCACTCCTCTTAGAACTTGAAGCTGTCTCTGTCTTGCTGGAATTTTTGAGTCTTAGTTTCCAGGACCTGAGTATCATTTCTTAAATTTATGCCCTACATTTATTCCTCAAGACCAGGTGATCTTCATACAAACAGAACAAATGGTAACCTGCCAACAAAACCCAGAATTCAAGAGGTGGGCTAGAGTTTAGACTCCTCTCTTTCTTCCATTCTATTACACTAAAGTTGTTTATTTCTTTTTCCTTCCATTATTCCAGTAATTTCTGGCACTTTTACTTTTTAATATTTTTTCCTTTATTCCCCCTTTATAACACCCCACCCTGAAGACATCTGGATACTTATCGCTATACTTTTATATCCTTCTTTCTCTTAGTGGACTACCCTTTTCCTTATTTAGATTAAATTTGGTGTTCTCACCTCAAGGCCCTTCAATATTTTTATTAAAGTTGATTCTATCTGTGACCCTTGTTTAGTTCTTGCATCCCTGGCCTAAAGAAGTAGTGTACTGAATCTCCTGGAATAAGAAAATATAGAGACAACGCTACATGGTCGTAACAGCCCATATACAGCACTTGTTATGTACCAGGCATTTTTCTAACCTCATTAAGATCTATTAACTCATTTTCTGCTCACAAAAGCTCCATACATACATAAGTATTATAATCTCTATTTTGCAGATGAGGTAACAGGCGCAACGATTATTTGACTTGTTCAGGGTCACACAGGTTATAAGTGGCAGAGGGAGAATTAGAAACCAGGTTGTTTGGAACCAGAGTCCATGTTTTAGTCACTACATTTTATTGCTTCACTGTAATGCGGAAGGTTTTAAACCATGGGTTGATAAACTATGGTCCTCAGACCGTATATGCCTTGGCATACATTTGTATAAATAAAGTTTTGTTGGAACACAGACACTTCGACTTGTCTAATATTGTTCGTGGCTGCTTTCATGCTATAAGGGAAAGGGTGAGTAGTTGAGACAGAGACCATATAGCCCACAGAGCCTAAAATATTATTATCTGACCCATTTTAAAGGGTGAATAGGAGTATTTCAGACAAAATGTTCCTGATAAAGGGAATGGTATGCAAAAAATTATGGGGCATACAACCTCAGAGTTTTTTTGCACCTGCTCTGTAAATGTTTTAAGAGAAGAGTCTCATCTCACCATGGTGAGAACACCATACATGCTCAATACACAGTTGTTGAAAACATTTGTCCAGTTTATCTGCAATGTTAAGCCACTCATAAATGTGTACTGCTGTACCTATTTTTTGTGTTTTCCAGCATTATTTTTTCTTCTAATATTTAATTTTTTAATTTTTGTGGGTGATATGGTTTCGTTCTGTGTCCCTACCCAAATCTCATGTTGAATTGTAGGTGTATGTATTTATAGAGTACATGAGATGTTTTGATACAGCCATGCGTAGTGATATTGATTATGATCATATGAGTCAGGAACAAGGAAGGATAATGAGTAGTCCAGTGAACTGAGTATATTATAAATTCACATTATTATGATTTTAATTATATTACTTTTATTCATCTAAGTATTTGTTGATAGGTTGTATATTTTGTGTTCAAATGTGTTTTATAATAGAAAATAATCCTAGTGAATCTGATGACATGTCAAAAAAATTTGTCCCTGAATTTGTGGTGGTGGTGATAAGGGGCTTAGAACACACATACATACACACACTCATTATTACCAGACCTTGCCCCTTCCCAACAAACACACTTACAGACACATTTTAATAATTAATGTTTTATTTAGGCCCATTTCAAAGATGAACATTACAATGACAATTATTTAAAATATAAGTAGGATCCAGTAACTCTGACATAATGTATTTCTGAGGAGAGAACTGAGGAGGATCATCAGAGGGAGTCACATTGCTTATTCAGTTTGCACAGTTGTTTATTGTTTGCAGCAGTAGAAAGGAATAGTTTTGTGTCATAATAACTTCACAAGGTTTTGTTTGACACTTAGTAAAACGGGGAACTGTTGCCTGGGAGAGTTTTTTAATACAGAAGGAAATGATTGCATGTACTAAAAACTTTTGAAATTTAGTGTATGTGTTAGATTCAAGTTTATAGGCAGGAAAGTGTTTGATCTCTGTTATAGATCATTTTTTTAATCTGATGAATAAAATAGTGTTTTTGTTTCTACCTGTTTTTACTGAATACCTAAGATAAATGATTAATTATATAAAATCTTGTTGTAATAAAAATTAGTTTCCATATTATGAGTCCATAGTTTTAAAATTATTTTCTATGTATAACACACTTTTTTAAAAAAGAATCTTTATTTTAGGCTCAGGGGTATGTGTGCAGGTTTGTTATATAGGCAAACTCATGTCATGGGGGTTTGTTGTGCAGATTATTTCATCGTCCTGGTACTAAGCCTAGGACCCAATAGTTATTTTTTCTGATTCCTTTCCCTTCTCTCACCTTCCACCCTTAAGTAGACCCAGCGTCTGTCATTCTCCCTTTGAGTCCACGCAGAACACTATTATTTACACATTAGGATTTTTTTGTTTATATAATATGTTTTAGAAACTATAAAAGTAGCCTACTTGTTGAAAAAGTATTTTTTAATATTCTAAAGTTCTGCTATGTTCTCTTTTCATGTTTCAGTACCATTGAACTGTTTATCTTAACAGTGTCATCTGATAATCTGAGACTTCTTGAACAAGCAACCTCATTTTTTTTAGAGAGCATAATACTTCAAACTATATTTTGCTTGACTGTACAGGGAATACTCGACGAGGGTTTCAGTGGGGGCATCTATAAGAAACGCTATGATCTTTCCCTCAGCAATTAAATTCTTGTTTACTAACGGTAGCTTAATTAATTGAATATGCTAAGTTTGTCTAATTTTTTAAACTTTTAAGTTCAGGGATACATGTACAGGTCTGTTACAACAGTAAACTTATGTCACACGGGGTTGTTATTCAGATTATTTTGTTACCCATGTATTAAGCCTAGTATGCATTTGTTATTTTCCTGGGTCCTCTCTCTCCTTCCACCCTTCACCCTGAGGTAAGCGCCAGTGTCTGTTGTTCCCTGCAATATGTCTATGTGTTCTCATCATTTAGCTCCCACTTATAAGTGAGAACATGTGTTGTTTGGGTTTCTGTTTCTGTGTTAGTTTGCTAAGGATAATGGCCTCCAGCTCCATTTGTGTTTCTGCAAAGGATATGATCTCATTCTTTTTTATGGCTGCTTAGTATTCTATGGTGTATACATACCACATTTTCTTTAATCAATCGACCATTGGTGAGCAGTGATTCCATGTCTTTGCTATCATAAATAGTGCTGCGGTGAACATATGTGTGCATGTGTCTTTATGATAGAAAAATTTATATTCCTTTGGGTATACACAGTCAGTAATAAGATTCCTGGGTTGAATGGTAGTTCTGTTTTTAGCTATTTCAGGAATCACCACAGTGCTTTCCACAATGGTTGAACTAATTTACACTTGCCTCAACCGTGTATAAGCATTTGTTTTTCTCCTAAATCTTGCCAGCATTTGCTATTTTTTTACTTTTCAATAATACCTATTCTGACTGGTGTGAGATGGTATCTTATTGTGGTTTTGATTTACATTTCTCTAATGATCATTGATACTGAGCTTTTTCATATGCTTGTTGGTACATGCATGTCTTTTTTTGAAAAGTATCTGTTCATGTCTTTTTCCCGCTTTTTAATGGGGTTGGTTTTTTTTCCTGTAAATTTGTTTAGCTTCCTTAAAGATGCTGGATATTAGCCTCTGTCAGATACATAGTTTACAAAATTATTCTCGCATTCTATTTAGTCTGTTCAATCTGTCGATAGTTTCTTTTGCTGTGCAGAAGCTGTTTAGTTTAATTAAATTCCATTTGTCAATTTTTGCATTTGTTGCAATTGCTTTTGGTGTCTTTGTCATGAAGTCTTTGCCTATTTCTATATCCAGATGGTATTGCCTAGGTTGTCTTCCAGGGTTTTTATAGGTTTGGGTTTTACATTTAGGTTTTTAATCCATCTTTAGTTTATTTTCGTACATGGTATAAGGAAAGGGAACTGGTCCAGTTTCAATTTTCTGCATATGCCTAGCAAGTTATCCCAGTACCATTTATTGAATAGGGAATCCTTTCCCCATTGCTTATTTTTGTCAGGTGTGTTGAAGATCAGATGGTTGTAGGTGTGCGGCTTTATTTCTGAGCTTTGTATTCAGTTCCATTGGTCTATGTGTCTGTTTTTGTACCAGTACCAAAGAAAAAGAGGAGTATACTTCATAACTTTTTTCTTTCTTTATTGATACATAATATTTGTACATATTTATGGAGTGCATGTGATAGTTTTTTTATATGTACAGAGTGTGTAATGATCAAGTCAGGGCATTTGGGGGTGTCCATCACCTTGAGTATTTATCATTTCTGTGTGTTGGGAACATTTCAAGTTCTCTTTTCTAGCTATTTTGAAAAATATAATACATTGTTGTTAAATATAGTCACCTTAATATATGTGTGTGTGTGTATATATATATATATACGTATAATTAAGGTAACATGGCATTATCTTGGAATAGGCACATAGACCAATGAAACAATATTGAGGCTGGGTGCAGTGGCTCATGCCTGTAATTCGAACACTTTGGGAGGCTGGGGTGGGGAGATGGCTTGAGCTCAGGAGTTCAAGACCAGCCTTGGAAAGATAGTAAGACCCTGTCTCTACAAAAAAAAAAAAAAAAAAAAAAAAGCCAGTCATGGTAGTCCATGCCTGTAGTCCCAGCTACTCAGGAGGCTGATGTGAAGTATCACTTGAGCCCAGAAAGTTGAAGCTGCAATGAGCCATGATCATGCCACTCTACTCCAGCATGGGTGACGGAGTGACACTCTGTTAAAAAAAAAAAGGGAAGAAGACAAACAAAAAACAAAACTGAGGGTGCAGAAGTAGCTCACATATAAATGGTACTCAATACGTGACAGAGGTACAGATGTGTCACTGTAGGTCAGTGGGAGTATATTAGTTTTGCAGGAATCCCTTAGAAAGTTACCACAAACTTGGTGGCCTAAAACAACAGAAATGTATCCCCTCACAATTCTGGAGACCAGAAGTCTGAACTCAAGCTGTTGGCAGTGCCATGTTTCCTGTGAGGACTCTAGAAAAGAATCCTTCCTTGCTTCTCCCAGTTTCTAGTGGCTCCCCGTGTTCCTTGACTTGTGGCAGCAGAATGATAATCTCTGCTTCCATCTTCACATGGCCTTTCCCCCTGTGTGTCTATATCTTCTCCTCATCTTATGAAAGCACTTGTCATTGAATTTAGGGCACATCTTGTTAATTTAGGATGATCTCATCTCCAGATCTTTCACTTAGTTGCATCTGTAAAAACCTTTTTTCAGAATATGCTCACATTCATAGGTATTGGGTGTTAGAACTTGAATGTATCCTTTTCAACCCACTACAGGGGCTAAAGAAGAGAGAGTTTAATAAATGTTGCTGAGGCAATTGGCTATTCATGTAGGAAAAAATTGCATTCCTAAATCACCCCATATCAAAACCAGACTTCCATGTGGATAAAAATGCAAAAAGAGAATTTTAGTGGGAAAGAAAATACGTAGAATATTATAACCTGTGTAGAATTAAAAAAAATCCTTGTTTAAAAAGAGGCCCTGAAAACACAGGCATAATGGAAAAAAATTCATAAATTCAATTACATTGAAATTTAATACTTCTATACATCAAAACTACCATAAATAATGAAAACACAAGTTATATTAGAAGAATATATTTGCAATGTATATGTCTAATAATGAATATGTATAAATCAGTAAGAAATGGAAACAAAGCAAAGCAAAATAATAATTTTTAAAATGGGCAAATGTGTAAACAGGCAGTTCATAGAAGAGCAAATAAACCTATGAAAAGATACTTCAATTCCTTGCTAATATGGGAAATGTAATTTCAGTGAGGAATGAGATTCCGTTTTGCAAACATCAAACGTGTAAAAAACTGAAAAACTTGAGATTACCAACACTTGATATAGTATACATTAGTATAACGACTTTGGAGAGCAATTTGGCTTTGTCTAGTAAAGTCGAAAGTGTATATACCTAGAACCTATAAATTCTCCTGGAGACATATGCGTTGCAGCTCTCAGTCATCAGTGAGGGAATGGATAATTTGTAATAAATTCATGGAATGTAATATTCTGTGACAGTTGAAATAAATGAACTAGCTCTATCTGTGTCAACCTGAATAAATCCTTAAAATAATGTTAAGATAAAAAGCAAATTTCAGAAGAGTAGATACAGTATGAGAGTGTTAAACACCAAACTCTGGAGAATTACTCCTTTCGTGGAGGTGGTGGAGGGAAGAAAACTTAATGGAAAGAGATAAATATAGGACTTAAAATTTATTTGCTATGTTTTCATTAGGCTGGATCATGAGTACGTGAGTATTTATTATACTATTCTCTAGATTTTTGGTATTTCTTAAAACTTGGAAAATCTTTCATCATTTCAAAAGCAAAATGTAAGAGATGATTGATTGAGTTATTACAGGGAAGATATTGTTCTGATGATTTCAGTCCTCTCAAATTTAAAATAATGTGAATTGTAGCTAAAATTATAGCACAATGGAATTTAAATACAAGGAAGAATAAGTGAAGAAGGAACATGGGAAATCTGGAGGCCTGGGACTCAATTTTGGTTCTGTCAGCAACTAGTTCTAGGACCATGGACAAATCCCTTAACCTGTCCGAACCTTTGTGAAGTTGGATTGAAAACAGACCCTGATCTTGATTGTAGGTAAAATGTCTATGGTTTGTAAAATTTACGAAAAACATGACCGTGTGAACTGACAGATAGGAGGGCTGCTCCAGAGGAGGTAGACAAAAGCTAGACCTTTGTTGATTGAAGTTCCAGGATGCTGTGATTCTTTGATGTTAAGGCTGTGGAGTGAGGAAGATTTGAAGTTGGATAAATTTGGGGCTATCTAGTATAATTGAAAGTGCACAACCCCACCCCAGAACCTAGTATTTCCTCTGGAGATGTGCAAAAATGTTCACGGCAGCTTCAGAAGACGATGAAGAAGAAACCTAGGAATGTGGCAAAGAATACTCTTTAGTGCAGACATGAGGATGATCAAAGACTCCAGTCTTCTCCCTAGATAAATTGGGAAGTATTTTGTGTGTGGTGTTTCTTATCTTGCCAATCATGTTACACATCAAATAATATTTTTACTGACACTTTGCAAACTGTATAAAACAACACAATGTTGTAGAACAAGCATTAACTGCAGATTCCTTTGAAGAGGAGGGCTGGCTGACTGGCTGACCCTAAGGATCCTCAAAGGGCGACATTCATTATGATAGACCAGAGCCTGCCTCTCAGTCAGTGGAAAATTCTTCTAATCATCAAATGTGTAAAATTGAAGCCAAGGATTCAGATCTTATCTATGTCTAATCAAAAATGGAAGTTTCCTCCTTGAAAGAGATTTTCCCTAAATCTAACAGATAATCGTAAGAAACCTACACATGACATTATTAATAATAAGTTGTAAGTTAAAACTTTTCTAAACTATTAATAACAAAATTTTTTGAACAGCCATTTTAGGAAAAGGAATTATCTTTCTATTCTCTCTGTTAAAATGATACTACAAAATCATTATCAAATGAAAAGACAAAAGTGCATGTATCAAAAAATGTGAGAAAACAGTATTATAGAGGTGGGTCAAGCTTTCAATTAGTAAAAACATTATGTTAATTTTTGTGGATTTTGTTTTACCTATGTTATTTTCCAGATATTTAAAATGTGTATTTATTGTGATTTTTCTCATTCTAAATTAATATTTACTTTTATATGTTAATTTTATTCTTATTTTCATATATATTTTTCTTTCCAGTTTTTATTTTAGGTTCAGGGGGTATCAGTGCAGGTTTGTTTCATGGGTAAATTGCATGTTTTGGGGGTTTGGTGTACAGATTATTTCGTCACTCAGGTAATAAGCATAGTACCTGATAGGTAGTTTTTTGACCCTCACCCTCCTCCAACCCTCCACCCTCCAGTAGGCCTTGGTGCCCATTGTTCCTTTCTTTGTGTCCATGTGTACTTAATGTTTAGTTCCCACTTATAAGTGAGAACATGCATATTCTTTTCCCAGAAAGATGTCTCTCGGACTGCATAAGCTTCAGATACCACAGAACCTGTATTTTCCCCGAGCTTAAGAGATCGTGAATCCCAAATACCAATTTACCACGTACATTATGGATCCTAACGGTCAGAAATTGTGATACTTGAAATCCTTATGAACAACCTTTTCAAAGCCTGGTGTCAGACTTACTAAATTACAGTTACTAGTTGAAAATGAGCAAAAAAATGTGACAAGAATCCACATGACCTGGTTAAAAATCTATATTGATAGAGGTAAATAGAAATAGTAATTATAAAAATGGTAATAATCATAGATAACCTTTGTTGAGCACCTTCTATGTGCCAAGCTGAGTATTTTATGCCTTTTGTATCAATTCTCAGTTAATATTTGCACTAACTTTATTAAAGTAGTTTTTATGCAAATAAGGGCAAGTGCCCAGACAACACACATATTAAGACCTGCTAGATCAGTGATCATTTGGAAAATCTCATGGAGATTTTAAGCAGTAGCAGGTGTAAAGTACCTCTCTTGCTCATTCATTCTAGGGTAGTGCATGGTGATCTAGCAGAGCCAGACATTCAATTCCAGGAGAGGCGCCCTTACTCTTGGCTCTGGAGCTTTTAGGCTACATGATAAGTGTGAGAGCTTTGTAATGTGTCAACTTGGCTAGGCTAAACTACATTTCCCAGAATCCCTTTCTTACATGTTTCTGGTTAAGAGGACCACAAAGGAGATTCTGAAGAGATTTGGAGAGTTAGGGGGAGGCAGCTGCCATTTTATAGCGTACACACATTGTTGCCAATCTGCTGACTTACCTCCTTGGCATGACACATCAGCTGGGTTAGGGTTATGTGTTTAGCTCTTTGATGAAGGACCCTGCTTCCTCCAAGCTATCCTGGTGTCATTGGCAACAAGAACAGATACTGATTTCAGTCAATCCTTGTGGGTTTCCAACTTGTGATCATGGAGTCCCAGGCTGCTTGTGTTCTTCCTTTCCTGGTTGCTTTCCCTGTGAACTTCAAGTTCTAACATCAGACATGAAGACAGTCTCACAGAGACTGCTTAACTAATTCTGGCAATTGTGTAAGCCAATTCTCTGTAATATCTATAGATATAAATGTAGATGTAAATACATAGAGATAGATATATATCTCCTACTGGTTCTGCTTCTCTGACTGAACCCCGACTGATACAATTAGAGAAGCCTTGGCCCCTCCCTTGATATGATAAGGGCCTGATGTCCATCATTCGCAGTTCCAGGTGATGACATGATGAGGTACTGCTAAGATTCATCAATTCATTATTCATGATTAGAGAAAAATTAGTTCTCTTCCTGGCATAATCAAGGAGCTAGGTGCCAGGCCTTAAAATTGAATAGGGTTGATTATTCTTATTACTAGACCGTAGCTGGTTTGCATGAAGCTTTGCTGGAGGCTAATTCCTTTACTGAGAGGCCAATTTGCAGGGCTTCAGTCTTGGACAAGTATGGCAGATGGTATTTTCTAAAGATAGCTATACCAATATACAGTGCATCCCACATGCTCTTCCTAACAATGCAATGTTGCCACTCCTCCATTGAGAGATGGGGTCTGTATTCCATTCCTTTGAACCTTGGAAAATCTTTGTAATTGCCTTCACTACCAGAATGCAGCAGAAGTGATACTATGTGACCTCCAAGGCTATATTATAAAAGGCTATATGGCTTCCATCTCTCTCTCTGTCTGTTTCTCCCTCCCTTCCTCCTCCCTCTTTCTCCTCTCCTTTCCCCCATCCATGGCACACAGTCACCATTATGGAAGAAAGCCTAAACTAGCCCATGCAGGGAGACCACACAGACACACCCATGTGGAGAGGAGCAAAAGTCTCCAGTTGTTTTCCAGCCATCAACTACCAGACATGTGACCGAGTGAGGTTTTAGAAGTTTTGATCCCCTAGTTTTTTAGTCTTCCAGCAGAGGCCTCAGATACTGTGGAGCAGAGTGGAACACAGATAAGCTGTCCCCAGAAAATCCTGCCCAAATTGAAGATTCGTGAGAAGAATAAAGTTGGTTTTTTTTACCACTAAATTTTGGAGTAACTTGTTTGGTATTAGTTACTGGAAAAGACAAGTTAACTGTGTGTAATAGTGATCTACTGCTGTGTAACAAATTATTTGAAAATTTAGTGACTTAAAACTATAAACATTTATTACTTCACAGTTTCTGAGAATCAGTAATTCAGGAATTGCTTAGCTTGGTAGCTCTGGCTCAGGATTTCCCATGAGGTGGTAGATGAGATGTTGATCAGGGCTATAGTCATTTGAGGGTTTGACTGAGCAGGAGGATCACCTTCCAAGATATCTCCCTCCCATGGTTATTAACAAGAAGTCTTAGTTCCTTGCTGGATGTTGACAATAGGCTTCAGTTGCTTGCCACATGGGCTCCTCACAGGACTGTCTTAATGTCTTCATGATGTGGTATTTGGCTTCCCCTGGAGCAGATGAGAGAGAGAGAGAGAGAACAAGAAGGCAACAAAAATTCTTATCATGTCCTAGCCTTGCAAATTGCCCACCATCATTTCCATCACATGCTGTTTGTTGAAATACAGCCCACACTCAATGGGAAGGCAATTACATTCCACCTTTTGAAGTGGGGAATTTCAAAGAACTTGTTGGTATGCTATAAAGCCACTACACCCTGACCTCAGTTGTAGCTCCTATGCCTCCTTCCCCCATTTTGTGACCATTCCATCCTCTTTAAACAAAAGAGGGCTGTGAGGCTAATTACTGCCATCATTCTAGGAAACACTGGAGAATAGTTCAGAATGGCTGGGTGACTATCCAGGGGTGCAGGTCATGTTTACCTGAGGCAGTTGGGGGAAGGCAATTTGTAAGAAGGATCCAGGAGGCATGCATTGTGTGGTCTGCAAAGTAATAAGGCTGACACCTACTATTGCTGTGTGGAGACTGAGGAAATGTTAAACACGATTTGCAGAATTGCTCTTGAGTTTCTTCCAATGGGAACCTGTGTCATTCGGAAGAAGAATGAGCTCTCCTGCCTTGTTGCTCAGTCCTGGATCCTAGGATCCATTGTTATATTTTTATTGATGAGGATTAATGTTTTAACTTACTGGAATTTGCAAAAGACTGGGAGATGCCAGTAGCAAAGTGGTGATGTTAGGAGACACTGGAATGGCCTTGATTTACTTCAAAGAGTCATGAGGATGACAGTTTTCCTGGAATGCAAGGTGGGTGGTAATTACTGATCTCTACCCCCTTCCTCCTATAATTTTTTGTGATGTTTTAATACTAGTTGAGGTGCTTCTTCTTCTACTTCAGATGAAGTATTCATTTCATTTGGTTCATATCCAGGGTGATAATCTTGATGGAAACCCAGACACTCTGTTACTGCCACATTTAAATAATTTGTTATTAGTAGTTATATCTTGCTTTTTAAAAATTGAGGTAAAATTCACATAAAATAAAATTAACCACTTTAAAGTATACAATGAGGTAGCATTTGGCAAATTCAAAATGTTGTGCAACCACCTCTCTCAAGTTCCAAAACATTTTCATCACTCTAAAATAAAACTTGTATGCATTAAGCAGTCACTTTTCATTCCTCTCCTGCTAGACTGTGGCAACCACTATTGTGCTTTCTGTCTCTATGAATTTACCTATTCTGAATTTTCAATGGACTATTCTTCAGCCATAAAAATTGAAGTACTGATACATGCTACAGTGCTACATGTGGACACACCTCAGAAGCTTGCTAAGTGAAAGAAAGGCAGACACAAAATGTCTCATTACTGTACGATTCTATTTGTTTGAGTTTCCTTCTGTTTCTAGTTTGTTTTTATCAAAAGAGAGTGCTGCATTTTGTCAAGTTCTTTTGTTTTGCATCAATTGACATGATTGTGTGTGTGGATTTTTTCTGTCATTCTATTAATGTGGTGTATTATATTAATTGGTTTTCAATGTTGCGCAATTCTTACATTCCTGGGATAAATACCACTTGCTTATGGTGTATAATTCTTTTAATATGCTGCTGGATTCAGTTTGCTCGTATTTTGTTGAGATATTGCATCTAAGTTCATAAGGGATATTGGTTTGTAGTTGTCTCGTGATGACTTTGTCTGGCTTTGGTATTAGAATAATTCTGGCATCACAGATTAAAGTACAAAGTATTCCCTCTTCTATTATTTTTTGGTAGGCTTTGAGAAGAATTGTTGAAAATTCTTTTTTATATGAGTGGTAGAATTTACAGGTAAAGTCATCTGGTCTTGAGCTTTACTTTGTTGGGAGGATTTTGATTACTGATTTAATCACTGATTAATTCTCTTATAATCCTTTTTAATATTTCTATTGGTCAGTTGTAATGTCTCCATTTTTATTTCTGGTCTTAGTAATTTGAATATTCTCTTTTTTCTTAGTCAGTCTAACCAAAGATTTGTAAATTTTGTTGATCGTTTTAACTTACCAACATTTGGCGTCATTGATTTTCTGTATTTTAAAAAAATTTTAGATCTCATTTAATTTCATCCTAATCTTCATTATTTCTTTCTTTCTGCTGGATTTGGGTTGGATTTTTCTCTTCTCTTTCTAGTTCCTTAAGGTGTAAAGTGAGGTTATTGATTTCTTCTTTTTAAATGTATAAGTTTTTACAGCTATAAATTCCCTTCTAAGCACTGCTTTTTCTATATCCCAAACATTTTAGAATGTTGTGCTTTCATTTTTATTTGTCTGAAAGAATGTATTTTCTAATTTCTCTTGTAATTTCTTCTTTGATCAATTGTCTTTTTTTTTTTTAATGGAGTCTCTCTTTGTTGCTCAGGCTAGAGTGCAGTGGCACGACCTCAGCTCACTGCAACCTCTGCCTCCTTGGTTCAAGTGATTCTCCTGCCTCAGCCTCCCAAGTAGCTGGGATTACAGGAGCTTGCCATCATGCCCAACTAACTTTTCTATTTTTATTGGAGACGGGGTTTTGCCATGTTGGCCAGGCTGGTCTCAGACTCCTGACCCCAAGTGATCTGTCCCCCTTGGCTTCCCAAAGTGCTTGGATTACAAGCATTAGCCACCATGCCTGGCCTTTGATCAATTGGGTTTTAAAGAATGTTGTTTAATTTCCAGATATTTGTGAATTTTCTAGTTTTCCTTCTGTTATTTATTTCTAGTTTCATTTCATTGTAGTAGAAGAAAATACTTTGTATGATTTCAATCTTTTAAAATTCATTGAGATTGTTTTGGCCTAATGTATGGTCTTCTCTGGAGAATGTTCCATGTATATTTAAGAAAAACGTATATTCTGCCGTTCTTGAGTAGAGTGTTCTCCGTATGCCTCCTAGGTCGAGTTGGTTTCCAGTATTCTTTAAGTTCTCTATTTCTTTATTGATCTGCTGTTTTGTTGTTCAATCCATTGTAGAAAGTAGGGTGCTAAAGTTCCCAACTACTATTGTAGAATTATTTTTGCTTCACATATTTTGGGTCTCTGTTGTTAAGCAATATACGCTTATTATTGTTTATTATTGTTGCATCTTCTTAGTGAGTTGACCCATTTGTCAGTATATAATGTCCTTGTTTGACTTTTGTAATAGTTTTCTTATTTAAAGTCTATTTTGTTTCATATTAGTATAGCTACTTCATCTCACTTCTGGTTATAATAGGCATGTAATATTTTTCCTATCCTTTCACTTTTAACTTTACGTTTTTGCATCTAAAATTAGTATCTTGTAGATAACATATAGTTGAATCATGTTTTCAATCTATTCTGCTAATCTCTGCCTTTTACTTTTAAAATTTTTATTTTTTTTTTACTTTTGTGACTACATAGTAGGTGTTTATATTTATGAGGTACATGAGATGTTTTGATACAGGCATGCATTGTTAAAAAATCACATCATGGAGAATGGGGTCCCCATTCCCTCAAGCATTTATCCTTTGTGCTGTTAAAAGAAAAACTTTGGCCGAATTAATTTAAAGGAGTTTAGGGGTGGGGCCAAGATAGCCAACTAGAAATAGCACCATTCGGAGGATCCCATAAAACAACAACAACAACAACAACAACAACAACAAAAACACAACATAATAAGCATGTGAATCCTTCACCGGCAACCAAGGTATCCAGGATCTTTCATCACAACTGACTAGGAAGCTGGCATGACCCATGGAGAGAAGGAAGAACAGTGTGGTGTGGTGGCCCACCTGAGAGCCACACAGGGCAGGAAAGCCCCCTCCCCCCAGCCAAGGGAGGCGGTGAATGAGTGTGCTACCCAGCCAGGGAAACCATGCTTTTTTCACAGAACTGTGCAACCCACAAGGATTGGAAGATCCCACTCATGAACCCACGCCACCAGGGCCTAGCGTCCCAACCCTGGAACATGCAGACGTGCAAACTCTTAACAGCTTCTCAGCTGAAATCTGCTTAAGCCTACTGAACTTCCTGGTGGAGAAGCAACCAGCACCGTGGCTGTGGCTGCCTGCTGTCTAAGCCCTTTGAGCTCGTTGGAGGAGGGGCAGCAGCCAGCACTGGGACTCTAAACTGCCTAACACACTAAGCTCCCAAGGCGGGGCAAGGGCAGCACCCATCTCCATAGCCCCAGAGTGTGCTTTTCCCCTGCTGGAGTCAGGGAGGCTGGATGGCTTGGTCCCAAGACTTGTCCCCTACAGCCCAACACACTGGCTGTGGCAGTCAGCTTCCAGAGTGCCTCTTCAGGCTTGACTCTGACCCATCCTTTCTCAGTGGGCAGGGCTTCCCTGCAGGAAGTCCAGTAACTCCAGCCAGAGGCTCAAGGACAGAACCCAGGTCCCCCTGGGCCTGAGCCCCTAGGGAGAGGGGTGGCCACAGTCTCTGTGGACAAGCAGACTTAGCCTTTCCTCCTAGTAGTTCTGAGGAATCTGGGCAGCCCAGATGAGTGGGTTTCCCCCAAGCGAGGCACATCCCTCCAACAAGGGGCAAAGTGCCTGGTTAAATGGGTCCTGTTCCCCATGCCACCCAACTGGGTGAGACCCTCCAACAGGGGTTGTCAGATACCCTGTACAGGAGTGATCCTACTGGCATCAAGTTGGTGCCTTTCAAGGTCAGAGGTCCCAGAAGAAGGAGCAGGCACCCATTTTTGCTGTTCTCCAGCCTCCTTGAGTGACATCTCCAGGCGTGGGAGTGAATCAAATGAATAAGGCCTGAAGTGAACTCCCAGCAAACTGCAGCAGCCCTACAGAAGAGAGACCTGACCATTGAAAAACAAACAAACAAACAAACAAGCTGGAAGCAACATCATCATCATCAACAACAACAAAAAAGCCCCACAAAAACCCCATCCAAGGGTTGGTAGCCTCAAAGACTGAAACTAGACAAACTCTCAAAAATGAGAAAGAATTAACAAAAAAATGCTGTAAACCCAAAAGGCCAGAGTGCCTCTTGCCCTCTAACTGATCACAACATCTCTCCATCAAGGGCACAGAAGTGGACGGAGGATCAGATGGACAAATTTACAGAAGTAGGCTTCAGAAGATGGGTAATAAAAAACTATGCTGAGCTAAAGGAGCATGTTCTAACCCAATGCAAAGAAGCAAAGAACCTTGATAAAAGGTTAGAGGAATTGCTAACTAGAATAAACAGTTTAGAGAGGAACATAAATGACCTTTATCGATATTCAACATTTTTAAAGAAAAAAATTTTCAACCCAGAATTTCATATACAGCCAAACTAAGCTTCATAAGTAAAGAAGAAATGAAATTCTTTCCAGACAAGCAAATGCTAAGGTATTTTGTTACAACCAGGCCTGGCCTGCAAGAGTTCCTGGAAAAAGCACTAAATATGGAAAGGAAAAGCCAGTACCAGCCACTGCAAAAACACACCAAGGTATAAAGACCAATGACGCTATGAAGAAACTTCATCAACTGGTATGCAAAATAACCAAATAGCAGCATAATGACAGGATCAATACATATAACAATACAATTCACACATAACAGTACTAACCTTAAATGTAAATGGACTAAATGCCCCCATTAAAAGACACAGGCTGGCAAATCGGATAAAGAGTCAAGACCCATCAGTGTGCTGTATTCAGGAGACCCATCTCACGTGCAAAGACACACATAGGCTCAAAAATAAAGGAATGCAGGAACATTTACCAAGCAAATGGAAAGCAAAAAAAAAAAAAAAGCAGGGGTTGCAGTCCTAGCCTCTGACAAAACAGACTTTAAACCAACAAAGATGAAAAAAAAATACAAAGAAAGACATTACATAATAGTAAAGGGAACGATTCAACAAGAAGTGCTAACTATTCTAAATATATATGCACCCAATACAGGAGCACCCAGATTCATAAAACAAGTTCTTAGGGACCTACAAAGAGACTTAGACACCCACATAATAATAGTGGAAGACTTTAACAACACACTGTCAGTATTAGATCAATGAGACAGAAAATTAACAAGGATGTTCAGGACTTGAACTCAGCTCTGGATCAAGTGGACCTAGTAGACATCTGCAGAACTCTTTACCCCAAATCAACAGAATATACATTCTTCTGTATATGAATAAGTGCCACATGACACCTATTTTAAAATCGACACATAATTAAAAGTAAAACACTCCTCAACAAGTGCAAAATAAGTGAAATCATAGAAAACAATCTCTCAGGCAACAATGCAATCAAATTAGAACTCAGGATTAAAAGACTCACTCAAAACCACACAATCACACGGAAATTGAACAATCTGTTCCTGAATGACTCCTGGGTAAATAATTTAATTAAGACAGATATGAAGAAGTTCTTTGAAACCAATGAGAACAAAGAGACAACATACCAGAATCTCTGGGACACAGCTAAAGCACTGTTAAGAGGGAAATTTATAGCACTGAATGCCCATATCAGAAAACTTGAAAGATTTCAAATTGACACCCTAACATCACAATTAAAAAGGATAGAGAGCCAAGAATAAACTAATCCAGAATCTAGCAGAAGACAAGAAATAATTAAGATCAGAGCAGAATTGAAGGAGATAGAGACACAAAAAAACCCTCCAAAAAATCAACTAACACAGGAGCTGTTTTTTTTTGAAAAAAATTAACAAAATAGACTGCTAGCTAGACTAATAAAGAAGAAAAGAGAGAATAATAAAGTAGACACAATAAAAAATGATAAAGGAGATATCACCGTTGACCCCACAGAAATACAAACTACCACCAGAGAATGCTATAGACACCTCTATGCAAATAAACTAGAAAATCTAGAAGAAATGGATAAATTCCTGGACATGTACACCCTCCCAAGACTAAACAAGGAAGACACAGAATTCCTGAATAGACCAATAACAAGCTCTGAAATTGAGGCAGTAATTAATAGCCCAGCAACCAAAAAAAAGCCCAGCACCAGATGGGCTCACAGCTGAATTCTACCAGAAATACAAAGAGGAGCTAGTACCATTCCTTCTGAAACTATTTCAAACAATTGTAAAGGAGAGACTCCTCCCTAACTCATTTTACGAAGCCAGCATGATCCTGATACCAAAACCTGGCAGAGACACAACAAAAAAAGAAAATTTCAGGCCAATATCCCTGATGAATACTGATGCAAAAATCGTCAATGAAATACTGGCAAACTGAATCCAGCAGCACATCAAAAAACTTATTCACCACGATCAAGTTGGCTTCATCCCTGGGATGCAAGGCTGGTTCAACATATGCAAATAAATAAACGTAACCTATCACATAAACAGAACCAATGAAAAAACCACATGATTATCACAATAGATGCAGAGGAGGCCTTTGATAAAATTCAACATCCCCTCATGTTAAAAACTCTCAATAAACTAGGTATTTATGGAACATATCTCAAAATAATAACAGCTATTTATGACAAACCCACAGCCAATGTCATATTGAATGGGCAAAAGCTGGAAGTATTCCCTTTGGAAACCGGTACAAGACAAGGATGCCCTCTCTCACCACTACTATTCAACATAGTATTGGAAGTTCTGGCCAGGGCAATCAGGCAAGAGAAGGAAATAAAGGATATTCAAATAGGAAGAGAGGAAGTCAAATTGTCTCTGTTTGCAGATGACATAATTTTATATTTAGAAAACCCCATCATCTCAGCCCGAAAACTCCTTAAACTGATAAGCAAGTTCAGCAAATTCTCAGGATACAAAATCAATGTGCAAAAATCACAAGCATTCCTTTATACCAACAACAGAGAAGCAGACAGCCAAAGCATGAATGAACTCCCATTCACAATTGCTACAAAGAGAATAAAATACCTAGGAATATAGCCAACTAGGGATATGAAGGACCTCTTCAAGGAGAACTACAAACCACTGCTCAAGGAAATAAGAGAGGAGACAAATAAATGGAAAAACATTCCATGCTCATGGTAAGAAGAATCAATATCGTGAAAATGGCCATACTGCCCAAAGTAGTTTATAGATTCAATGCTATTGCCATTAAACTATCATTGAAATTCTTCACAGAAGTAGAAAAAGGTATTTTAAATTTCATATGGAATCAATGAAGACCCCGTATAGTGATGACAATCCTAAGCACAAAGAACAAAGCTGGAGGCATCACTCTACCTGACTTCAAACTATACTACAAGGCTACAGTAACCAAAACAGCATGGTACTGGTACCAAAACAGACATATAGACCAATGGAGCAGAACAGAGACCTCAGAAATAATACCACACATCTACAACCATCTGATCTTCAACAAATTTGATTAAAACAAGCAATTGGGAAAGGGTCTCCCATTCAGTAAATGTTGCTGAGAAAACTGGCTAGCCATAGGCAGAAAACTGAAAGTGGACTCTTTCCTTACACCTTATGCAAAAATTAACTCAAGATGGATTAAAGACTTAAATGTAAAACCCAAAACCATAAAAACCCTAGAAGAAAACCTAGGCAATACCATTTAGGACATAGGCATTGGCAAAGACTTCATGACAAAAACGCCAAAAGCAATTGCAACAAAAGCCAAAATTGACAAATGGGATCTAATTAAACTAACGAGCTTCTGTACAACAAAAGAAACTATCATCAGAGTGAACAGGCAACCTACAGAATGGGAGAAAATTTTTGCAGTCTACCCATCTGACAAAGGTCTAATATCCTGAATTTATAGGGAACTTAAACAAATTTACAAGATAAAAACCACCCCATCAAAAAGTGGGCAAAGAATATGAACAGACACTTCTCAAAAGAAGACACTTATATGGACTGGGAGTGGTGGCACATGCCTGCAATCCCAGCACTTTGGGAGGCCAACGCAGGTGGATCACAAGGTTAGGAGTTCGAGACCAGCCTGGACAATATGATAAAACCCCGTCTCTACTAAAAATACAAAAATTAGTCAGGCATGGTGGCATGCGCATGTAGTCCCAGCTACTCGGGAGGCTGAGGCAGAAGAATCGCTTGAACCCAGGAGGTGGAGGTTGCAGTGAGCCAAGATCGCGCCACTACACTCCAGCCTGGGTGACAGAGTAAGACTGCATCTAAAAAAAAAAAAAAAAAAAAAAGACATTCATGTGGCAAATAAACATATGGAAAAAAGCTCAACATCACATCAGAGAAATGCAAATCAAAACCACAATGAAATACCATCTTAAGCCAGTCAGTATGGCAATTATTAAAAAGTCAGGAAACAATAGATGCTGTCGAGGCTGTGGACAAATAGGAACACTTTTACACTGTTGGTGAGAATGTAAATTAGTTCAACCATTGTGGAAGACAGTGTGGTGATTCCTCAAGGATCTAGAACCAGAAATACCATTTGACCCAGCAATCCCATTACTGAGTATGTACCCAAAGGAATATAAATCATTCTACTATAAGGACACATGCACACATACGTTTACTGCAGCACTATTTACAATAGCAAAGACATGGAACCAACCCAAATGCCAATCAATGATAGACTGGATAAAGAAAATGTGGTACATATACATCATGGAATACTATGCAGCCATAAAAACGAATTAGATCATGTCCTTTGCAGTTGCAAGCCATCATCCTCAGCAAACTAACACAGGAACAGAAAACCAAATACTGCATGTTCTCACTTATAAGTGGGAGTTGAATAATGAGAACACATGGACACAGAGAGGGAAACAACACACACCAGGGCCTGTTGTGGGGTAGAGGGGTGAGGGGAGGGAACTTAGGGGACGTGTCAATAGGTGCAGCTAACCACCATGGCACATGCATACCTATGTAACAAACCTGCACGTTCTGGGCATGTATTCCATTTTTTTTTGGAGAAAATTAAAATAATAAATAAATGTTCTCATCACACACACACACACAGACACACACACACACACACACAATAAATTTAAAGGAGTTTAATTGAGCAATGAACAATTTGGGAATCAGCCAGCCCCCAGAATCACAGAAGATTCAGACAGACTCCAGGGGTGACTTGTGGTCAGAACAAATTTATAGACAACAAAGGTAAAGTGATGTACAGAAATGGAAGTGAGGTATAGAAACAGCTGGATTGGTTACAGGTTGGTGTTTGCCTTATTTGAACACAGTCTGAACACTCACCAGTGTATGAGTGGTTGAAGTATGGCTGCTGGGATTGGCCAAGACTCAGCTATTGTTATAGGTGCATACTCCTAAATTAGGTTTTCAATCTTGTCTACCTATTAAGTTATGTTGCAGTTCATCCACAAAGACTCAAATATAGAAGTACAGAGTCCTTCTCAGGCCATATTTAGTTCTCTTTAATGGTGTTACAAACAATCCAATTATACTCTTTTAGTTATTTTAAAATGTACAATTAAGTTGTTATTGACTGTAATCACCCTGCTGTGCTATCGAATAATAGGTCTTATTCATTCTTTCAAACTATTTTTTGTACCCATTAACCATCACCATGTCCCCTTCCAGCCCCCCATTAGCCTTCCTAGCCTAGGGTAACCATCCTTCTACTCTCTGTGTTCATGAGTTCAATTGTTTTGATTTTTAGATCCCACAAGTAAGTGAGAACTTGTAATGTTTGTCTTTCTGTGCTTGGCTTATTTCACTTAACATAATGATCTCCAGTTCTATCCATGTTGTTGCAAATGACAGGATGTCATTCTTTTTATGGCTGAATAGTACTCCATTGTGTATATGTACCACATTCCTTTATCCCATTCATCTGTCAATGGACATTTAGGTTGCTTCCAAATCTTGGCTATTATGAATAGTGCTGCAACAAACATGGGAGTACAGATATATCTTTGATATACTGATTTCCTTTCTTTTGGCTATGTACCCAGCAATGGGATTGCTACATCATATGGTAGCTCTGTTTTTAGTTTTTTGAGAAACCTCCAAACTGTTCTCCATAGTAGTTGTACTATTTATATTCCCATCAGCAGTGTATGAGGGTTCCCCTTTCTCCACGTCCTCGACAGCACTTGTTATTGCCTGCCTTTTAATTAGAGAGTTTAATTCATTTTTATTTAAAGTAATTACTGATAAGAAATGACTTACTGCTAATGTCTTGCTATTTGTTTCCTATTTGACTGGTATATTTTGTGTTACTAATTTCCTCTATTATTACCTTGTTTTGTGTTCAATTGACTTTTTGCAGTGTGCCATTTGATTACTTTTTCTTTCTCTTTCTTTCTTTTCTTTCTTTCTTCTTTTTCAGAAGCTTTCTTTTGTTGTTTTCTTGAGGATTACTATTAACCTCTTACATGTGTGACAACCCATTTTGAATTAATATCATCTTAGTACCCTCTTAATGTTTCATATAGGGAAAATCTGCTAAGGGTGAACATTCTCAGCTTTTGTTTATCTGTGAATGATTTACTCTGTGTTTCATTTTAAAAGGAGTGTTTTGTTGGATATAGCGTTCTTGGTTGACAGTTTTTTTTTCACTTTAAATATGTCATACCACTGCATTCTGGCCTTCTTGGATTCTGCTGAGAATGTAGCTGTTAATTTTATTGATGATCCTTTGTACATGATGAGTTGCTTCTCTGTTGCTACTTTTAAGATTATTGCTGTCTTTTGAAAGTTCAATTAGAGTATGGCTTGATGTGATTCTCTTTTTGTTTATTCTATGTGTCGAGCTTCTTGGAAGTGTAGATTAATGTGTTTTATTTTTTAAAATGGTAAGTTTTTCACCATTATTTCTTCAAACATTCTTTTTGTACATTTCTCACTTTTTATTCTGGAAATCTCATTATGTATATGTTGGTAGGTTTGATGGTGTCCCATAAGCCTCTTAGGCTCAGTTAATTTTTCTTAATTATCTTTTCTTTCTGATCCTCAGATTGGATAATTCAATTGACCTATCTTCAAGTTTACTGATTATTTCTTCTCCCTGCTCAAATCTGTAGTTGAGATCCTCCAGTGAATTTTTAATTTTACAAATTATGTTTTTCAGCTTCAGAATTTCTGTTTGTTACTTTTTATAATTTTTAATCTCTTTAGTAATATTCTCTATTTGTTCTGTACATCATTTTCTTGATATTTTTTAGTTCTTTGAGCATGCTTAAGTCAGTTGGTTTAAAGTATTTGTCTAGCAATTCCAATGTCTTTGCTTCCTTTGGTACAGTTTTGGTTAATTTATTCAGTGAATGGGCTATACTTTCTTGTTTCTTTGCATTTTTTCATAATTTTTGGTTAAAAATTGGACATTTTCAGTAGTATAATGTGGTAACTATGGAAATCAGATTCTTCTCCCTCCTTAAGGGTTGTTTTGTTGTTTGCTGTGGGTTGTAAGTTCTTTTTTGTTTAGTGGCTTTCTAAACTATCTATAAGGACTATATTTTTTTCTTGTGTAGTCTCTGATGTCTCTGTGCCTTTAGCTTATGTTATGATAGAGATTTTCTTGAATGGCTGGAGTCAATAAAGGAAGAAGAATGGAAAAAATATTTTAGTCTTAAAATTGGCTCTATTGGGGACTGTATTAGTCCATTCTCACAGTGCTATAAAGAACTACCTGAGACTGGTAATTTATGAAGAAAATAGATTTAATTGACTTACAGTTCTGCAGACTGTACAAGAAGCATGGCTGGAAGGCCTCAGGAAACTTATAATCATGGTGAAAGGTGTAGAGGAAGCAAGCATGTTTTACCATGGCGGAGCAGGAGAGAGAGGGGGCTAAGGGGGAAGTGCCACACACTTTTAAACCAACAGATCTCATGAGAACTCCCTATCACAAGAACAGAAAGGGGGAAATCTGCCCCTATGATCCAGTCACCTCCCACCAGGCCCCCTCCCTCTACATTGAGAATTACAATTCAACATGAGATTTGGGTGGGGATACAGAGCCAAACCATATCAGGGACATTCCTTCAATGCTTAGCCAGTTTCTTTATAACTCTGCCTTAGTCTTCACTCTATATTTGTGCTGAGCCTAATGATAAGCCTCAGGTGAATACTTAGGGTCTTCTCAGGTCTTTTCTGAGTGGGAGCCCTCCCCTGGGGATGCATGAATTTCTAAATTCCCCAGCTGGTACATTAAATTAAAGCATTTTCAATGCTTTAATTCTTCAAAGAATATTTCTTTCCAGTTTTTTTTTCTCCCAGGCTTTTAGTGCACCCATTCTTTACCTTGACTGCAGTCTTTTGCCCTAGGCAACAGTGTTTTGTTAATTTGCCTTTTAATGTTTTTCAAGAATATCCTCTGTATACTCTCTTTTCTTCCCTGAGAGAGTTCTGACTTAGATGAAGCAAAGGCAAGTACCTTGTGTGAGTCCTTTAGGCAGTTGCCCTATAGATCAAAACAAAACAAAACAAAAAAACCCACAATTATTTGAGAACATAACCTACTGTCTCTCTCTGGAATAAGGTACTAAGGTCCTACACTGGGACCAGAGGAACTGTCTTCAAGACTGTTGTCAAGTCAGAGATGGGACAGTGCAAGGGCAAGTAAAAACACTGAAAAGTTCTTCTACCATTTTAAAATTGCCTTTTTCTTGACTCAGCATTTACCTGGTTTCTACAAAACTTTGACTATTTTCCAGAATTCCTACAAAGGTGATTCTGAGCATGTTTGCTCATTTCTTGGTATTTCTGTGGAGGAACAGGCCTTTGGAGCTAACTGCTTTGCCATTTTTGCTGACATCACCTTTCCACAATTTATTTTGGATTCCTCTAGTATTTATTAAGGACTTGCTATGTGTCAGGCACCATGTTAAATGTTTTATGTTTATTTAACCCTCATACTAATTATATGAGGGCAATATTATTATCCGCATCTTTTTCACAAAAGAAGAAAAACAGGGAAGAATTGTCCAAGGAAATACTACAGATAGGAAGAGATACACATGAGCTTGAACTTAGATCTGTATGATTTCTAGCCCCGGGCTCTTAATTGCTAGGATAAACCAATATATTAAGAAAGGCAGGCATAATAAAAGGTGTTAGGTGACCTAATTCTAGACACAATTTTATGCTAAGGGATTAACTGTAATTTGTTTATATAAAAGACGGTTTTTATTTTCTATCTCTCATTCATGCTTTGCATCTGAATGGTGTAAGTGAGTGTGAAGGGTCTCAATAGAAGTAAGAGAAAGAACTATATCCAAGATAATCCATCAATAGTCATACAGGATGAATAAACAAATGTTGATTACTGTTCATGCTAGCATGTAATGTTTTTATTAAAAGATTTAAGCTAGGAGGATGGCCAAAGTAAATAGAAAAGGAGTGAAGGGAGGATGTGTGGATACTTGATACATGATTATTCTATTCTTGTGTGTTGCAGTTGTTCCTGATTATTTTGATGGAAGACTATTAGGGAACTGTAAGAGTTGTGGATTTAGACTCCCTGAGTTCAAATTCTGACTCTACTTTTTGCCATCTCTATGGCCTTGGGCAAATTCACTAATCTGTCTATGCTTCAGTTTCCTCACTATGAGGTATGGGGATAATAATGGTACCCACTTCATCGTGTGCTTCAGAATCAGATAAGCTAGTAAAGTGAACAGCATTAAGAACTGTGTCTGGCACAGAGTAACCATTTTAAAACGTTGGCTATTAGTATTATTATAAAACTAAATAGAAAAAAAAACACATTTTTTTCTCAATAAGATTTTAATGGTCACACTTCATTATCACCTCCCTTTGTTCACTTACTTATCCTTGTGGACCCTTATGGGGCACATGGCACTTTAGAAGCATCTCTTGTTTTGCATTTGACCTTGTTAGGGTAACTGTAACTCAAAAAAGACAAAAGAAAATTGAATGGCTTTCCTATCATGCTTCTTCCTGACAACTTCTTCAATTCTCCTTCATTTCAAAGAGGATGAAAATGTACAGACAGGCATTTTTTTAATAACTGATATTGTACAAACATCCCTCATACTTGTACTGAAAGTTCCATTTTCATTTAGCATTTTATTTCCTTCTGTGTAATTTTAAGTTTACAAAATCTCAGATAACATTAATCTCAACAAAATTTTGTTAATGGTGTTACTTCTGGTACTCCAATATGATGAAGCTAAAATATGAATAGATGGAAGTCTTTTTATGAATTTTTATTTGAAAGTGTCTTGGGGAGCCTATGGACATGAGGATTTATATTGTTTTTCCACTGTGATACATATGAAGGATGATGTTGATGAGATTAGCACAGCCCTGTGGACTCATCTAAAAATTCCTTGTGTGTACTAACAGATGGTAATCTTCATATTTCCTCAAGAAGTCATTTAGGAATGCCAGCAAATAAGTGTGACGTTATTATTTTTAAATAGATTTTATATTTTAGAGCAGTTTTAGGTTCACAGCAAAGTTGAGCAGCAGGTACAGATATTTACCATATATTTACACATAATATCTTTCCCCATTATCAATATCCCCCACCAAGGTGGCACATTTATTGCAATTGATGAACCTAGGTTGATATGTCATTATCACTCTAAGTTCATGGTTTACATTAGGGTTCCCTCTCAGTGTTGTACATTCTATGGGTCTGAAAAACGAATAATGACATATGTCCATCATTATAGTATTATACATGGTAGTTTTATTGCCCTAAAAGTCCTCTGTGCTCTGCCAAAGTGGCATTATTTTAACAAATAAATTTGACCTTTTTCCTAGTCTCACTATAAAAAGCAAATCCTTCAAACATGCTGAAACTTTATAATTAGTGATGATACTGATAAGAAACCTAAGAAGTGACTCTGCGTCATAATGGGCCCCAAGATCAAGAACCAGCTAACTTGCCAAAGTGCTTCACTTTACAAAAGAAGAGAGTGGTGATCAGTTGCCCAAAGTCACACAGTGGTGAGCAACTCCAGGGACACTTGACTCTGGGCTTAGTTATTCAGTCCACAGACACTTATTGAGCTTCTTCTGTGTCTAAGGCCTCTTGCCCAACAAAATGGTGAGCAAGACTCCACCTACTTCAAGGATTGGGAGAATAGAGAGTGGAATGGGAACAACTGGTGAGTAAAGCATCAATTATATAACAGTATTAAGGTGAAATATGGAAGTTGGTAGAAGCACAGATCAGGGGAATCAAACTGGAATTTGTAGTAGGTTTGAGGAAGGCTGCCCAGAAGAGGGGATATCTAAGGTAGACTTGAAGAATGAATGGGAGTCAAGTCATATTTGGCCAATTGATAATTGATATTAAGGTAAGACTATGTCCAAAATTGGCATCATAGAAGAAAAAATAGCCCTTTAACAATCCTCCTCTTTTAACCTTAGCCAGAGTTAGAACCTTTACTGGGTAATGATAAATAATAATACTCATTGGTTTATTGTTGTTAATTTTTAAGCATATCTGTATTAGAACTTCATGTGATTCTTTCAGTGATTCCATGAGTAAGGAAGAGCAGGTATAATCAATGTCTCAAAGAATGACCTAAAATAAATTTGGAAGTAAATAAAGTGAAATTACAGTGGATGTGACACTTTTGATTTTTTCTTTGATATATGAAATAGCCTTTGTTTGCTCAAACACATACTGACCATCTTGTGGAGTAAAGTTTGGTCCGTTAGAGAAGTGAAAAATGCCATATCAGTCATGTTAGTCGATGTTCTTCCCATGACCACTTTGTATTCTGATTGAACTACCTCACCCACAGCCTGTGACCCTACATCCACAGGATGAGCCTATCTTTCCTTTGGTTGAAACTAATTTGACTAGGATTGGATACTTTGATCGTGATTCTATAAAGCAGGGCTATACAGATAAGATTTAATTATTGGCCCCAACTTTTCACCCTTCTGTTTGTTAGTCTGTTTGTGTTGCTATAAAGGAATACGTGAGGCTAGATCATTTATAAAGAAAGGATGTTTATTTGGCTTATGGTTCTGCAGACTGTACAGGAAGTGTGGCACCAGTATCTGCTTCTGACGGGGACTTCAGGAAGCTCCCAGTCATGGGAGCATCTGCTTCTGGTGAGGGGTTCATGAAGCTTCAGGGTAGGGGAATAGCTATCACATGGGGAGAGTGGAGAAAAAAGAAAGAGAAAGGAGATGCCTGGCTCTTTTTAATAATCAGATCTCTTGGAAACTAATGGAGTGAGAACTCACTCATTACTGTGAGAACAAGACCAAGCCATCTATGATGGATCCACCCCCGACAAAAATACCTCCCACCAGACTCCACCTCCAACATTGGAGATCAAGTTTCAACAGAGATTTGGAGGGAACAAATATCCAAATTATATCACCTTCCCTTGCACTCATATTCTTATGGTCTCATTATGGGCAGAAAGTACTTTCTCACTCAGGACTTTGGACTTGCTGCATGACTTGTGTTGGCTAATGGCACGCAGGTGGAAGTGCCAGCCATTCTGAGCCTACGCTTTAAGAGGCTTTCTGTGTTCCTTCTCATCCACTTGTGCCTCTGTCATCTCACGATAAAAACTTCTCTTGAATAACTTCTGCCCCTGTAGCCTGAGTCTTAGAATAAACTCATGTGGAGCAGAGCTGCCAAGCTAAGTCAATTAAGTTTAGCTGACACCAGCTGACTCACAGATCCATCAGAATCAATGGTTCATATCTTGCCCTTGATGTTTGCAACTAACTTGATGGAAGACCAGTAGATGTTGTCCTCTTGACCTGAAACCTAAGGTAGACTTTGTGGCTTGGACTGCCATTTTGGGCTACAGATAAGTATGTAGAGGAGGTCAGTTTTCAGAGAAAGACAGGAAGTGAAATATACGAGTGACAGAGACAATCATCTTGGCTTCTAGCTGTTCTCTAGATTTAGCTTCCACAAGGCAGGGAGCTATAAGGGTAGGTAGTGGTCTTTGGACTGGGTGACATTCTCAATCTATGAGAGGACTGGCTATTATTGGACTGTCTTGCAAAAACTGGGATACCATGTGGTTTCTTGAAATTAGGCAGAATTACTAGCAGTAAGACTGAGGAACAATGTTAAAGTATGGTTTCTGCAAGGTTGTCTTGAAGCTGAGTCACCTTAAAACAAGGACAGTTTAGATTTTTCTCTTGGAGAGCAAGATCAGTCCAAAAGTCTAGGAAGTGGCTGCATCTACAGGGGATCAAGTTTCCAGAGATGAATAAAGGAGATGCAAGAGGCAGCTGTTATTTTGTCTGTACAGTTTTCTTTCTTGGGTTTACTTAAAAATGTTCCTGTGAGAAATATACTGCCTTGCCTAACTTCTCTTTTCAGCTTAAATTATACCATCCCCAGCCACACTCAGAAGTGGTCAGTCTTAATACCATGTCACTCTGCCTTCCCTCTCTCCTCATCACAAAGTAAATTGAACCAAGGGAGTACTTCTGCCTGACCCAAAGGAAACCAGTCCATGTGGCTTCTGTGGGGCTCAACCTGGTTACAAGGGTGTAAAGATTTGGCAAACAGACTAGCTCATCTGCTTGGCTACAGTGATTGGTTCAGTCTTAATTTAGGGCCCCAGCCAGGACAATCATAGTCCTTTCTAGGGTTTTTCTTCCAGAAGGTTGAGGAGAGACTATTATTTTTACTCTGATGGCTGAGCTGGCAGCATTTAAGGGAAGAGCTGATAGTGGCTATTTTGATGCTATCAAATGAGAACCTAAGGATTAATTCTGGCAGATGCAAGAAGTATGGTGAAGAAGCAGGAAGGTGGGAGGGAAGAAGGGAGAGACAGAGGAAAGAGAATGAGAGGGCACTGAAAATAGTGCCTGAACTGCTGGTATGCAGCCCTGCTAAAGCTAACTCTATCACCTGGTTTTGACAGGTGCTAGTCCAATAAATGCCCGCTTCTCTTTTTCTTAAACTGGTTTGAGTTAGGTTTCTATCACCTCTAACATTGTTCCTCAGTCTTGAAGAATCCAGAAGGACCACTGGGGTAGAGAGGAGGCAGCCCATTGTGGGGACTAGGTCTTCTTTATTGGCACAGAGCTCAGCTCCTTAAAATACAAGAGAGAAAGCCTGCATAGATTCCTCTGAAAGCAGAAAGTAAATTGTAAAATCATGAAGGAAACCAAAGCAAAACATATCAGGCCTAATTCAATTTACGTTATTAGGTAAAGGTTTTCATAAGACTTTTAAGACTTGCTGTAATTTCATAATGTCAGTGGTAGGTACTGCTCAAAGTAAACTGCATGGATTCAAATCCCACCTTCAGTATTTACTAACTGTGAATATTAACCTCTCTGAATAGTAGCCTCATCTCTAAAATAGGGATAAAAGTAGTGCCTATCTCATGCAGTTGTTGCAAGAAATAAATGACTTAATTTATGCAAAGCTTTTAGAAGAGGGTTCAAGAAACACACAATAAGTGAAACTGTTATTATGAGCTGTTTTTATTTCTCACATTTGTTACCTTGATTTGTAAGAGGGATGGTGTATTTGTGTAGGCTCAAAAAGGTGGGATGATGAACAACACAGGTGAACAAATCCCTAAGGTTTCTGGGAAAGAGGAAGCAGGTAAACTGTAAGTGAACCAGAACTCATAAATATCCCTGGGTGTTCATTCTGGCTTAAGGTATTTGGGAATCAGGTATCTACAATGTACAGGTAAAGACATTGAGGACTAGAGACTGATGTGCTCCAGGCCCATCAGAAGTTACAGGCAGAGCTGAGACTTGAGCCCAGATCTTGTGATCTTAATTGGGCTCCCTTTCCAGGTCACCATAGTATGAGCAATGTGAAGGCAGGGACTGTATTTGTTATCCTGAGGGTTTGAAGAAATTTAAATGGAATGAATGAATGAATGAATGAATGAATCCGGTCCAAAATGACTGTTCTGGTCACTAATGGTATTTAACAAATTACTGCAACGTTGGTGGCTTAAAACAATAACCATTTTATTATGCCCATGGATTTGGGGTGAGGAATTCATGAAGAGCCCAAGTAGGCAATTTTCGTTTGGTTTCTCATGCAGTTACAGTCAAATGACGTCTTGATTCATTTGGATGTTCAAGATTGCTTAGTCATGTTACTGGCGGTTAGATAATGGTTGTTTGCTGTGAGCTCAACTGAGGCATCTGAAGCATCTATACATGGCCTGTTCATGTTGGACTTCTTACAGGATGGCTCAGGACTCCAAGCAAAAGTGTTGCAGTGGCGAAGTGGAAGCTACCTTTCCTTTTCTGACCTACCCTTAGAAGTCACATAACATTACTTCTACTGTATTCTGTTGGGTACAAGTGAATTGCAAGCTTGCAAGCAGAGAGGACACAGATTGCACCATTAAATAGGTAGGGTGTCAAAGAATTTAGGGCCATAAAAATAAAACTTCCACAATGACCTTCATTATATTTGTAAGTTATATCCATGTAAATAGACTCTGCAAGGGTGAGACTTGATGCTGGTTCTGTCCCAGGTTACCTGATATTCCTCAGAACATGAGTCACGGAGGTGCCACCTGTTTTGCTTACTGGCCATGGCTACACACCCTCTTTCTGCTGCTGCTTATTTGTATCTCAAGCCACCAGTGGGATATTATTCTTGCCTCTGTGTGACATGATTCTTACTCTTTGCACCATGCCCATATCCATCCTCCTGTTTCTCTCTTTCCCTGGAAGTCAGGCTACACCCTTTGCAGCAGCTCTTCCTGAGTGAGGCTGTCACGAGCCCATTTTCCCATCAGAATCCACTCTGAGAGTTCCACTTAGCTGAGGGCAATGCACACCACTTTGGTGTCACTCCTGATTTCACTGCCTACAGTTCAAAGGTTCTCTAGATTAAGTCCCTTTGGTTTAGAAAAATATCCTTGTAAAGTCTCTTTAATGGAGGATGAACTGGTGAGGTGTAGGAGTGATCCGTGCTACTAACAAAAATGAGACAAAGTCCTGAAAATGTTTGTGCTTTTCCTGCAGAAACCCTTCCTAGGGGACATAAGGGTCACCAAACAATGGTTTCTGAAGATGATGCTGCTGATTCTGAATCTAGTAATTATTCCGGGAACCACCTAGAAATAAAACATAACCCTGAAACTTTTACTGTAGTAAAAATTTTAAAGCAAATCAAAACACAAGGAATACAATATGCAGATCAATGCAATGAATCTCTATATTGCTATATTTAATATTTTCATTTTTGAAGGGGTTTGGTTCACTGCCAAAATAATCTGAAACACTAGAATCCCATTAGTCATTAAGAACTAATTAGGTGGGAAGTTGTCAATTTGTAAGCTAATTTTGGGCGTATAAGAGAAAAATAAACTGAATTATTTTAAGGGACCACAAGCATCTCTCACACTTCTAAGTATAATTATGCCACAACCAGCATAGATAATGCTGCCCAAAATGGAACTTTAAGATAAGACTAAACACAACCTTTTAAGCCCTAAGGAAAATATTTATGAACAGTCTGAAAGAAGAATAATGCTAATTTATAAGGTAAATTGGGAAATGAGAGTCAAAGGAATATTATATGTTCCTTTATAGTCAAAGGTATACTGTATGTTATGGTTAGAGTGTCCCTGAAGCTTAGAAGAAAAAAAATCATGAAATTAGAAAGCTAGTCCTAAGGAATTGAAAAATGCAGTAATTATCTTGGTTGTGGTTAAGGGTACAGGTAATTCATTTTAAGTAACAAACAAACAAACTGTATTTTACTTCCTGAAATCTCACAGAAAAGCAATTTCAGTAAGATGAAAAACACCAAATTGAAAAAATGGTTGATTTGGCTTTCTTCGTCACCTCACGGACCAAATCAAAGAGACTGTAGAACTCATTGCCCCAATTGTGAAAAAATGAACTAGCCAAGAGAAATGAGTCCTCCCGAAGCAAATTCAGAAACAAACTAAAATTGGTGTATATTTTTCTTAATTCTTTTTCATTTGAGAACAAAGAACCTATATTGCTCAGATTAAAAAAAAAACAGAGCAAATTCAGGGGTCATAGAGTCCTCCCAAAGCAAATTCAGAAACTAAAATTGGTGTATATTTTTCTTAATTCTATTTCATTTGAAAACAAAGAACCTATATTGCTCAGATTAAAAAAAAGAAGCAGAGAGAATTCAGGAGTCATAACTGAACTGAAGGTTTGATAGAATCAGGGTCATTGAAGATGGTAGACCTGGGATAAGATACTTGGAAGTCTGTGTTGGGTGTGTCCTTTTGTCTCTGACAGAACAACATGCAGTATGCTTCATGGTGGAAAGGCCTGTAGCTTTCCTAACTCTTGCTGGCTGCCTTGTGTTAGCAAATAATTAAGAGTCATTACTATCAGATGTGGCACTCTTATTAAGAATTTCAGAAGTTAGAGGCTTCCCATAAATGTCAAAGGGAGAAAAACTTACCATTGGGTAGTGAAAATTCTGGTCCTTTTTGGAAGATATAATATGTTGAAGAGGTTATAGATGCTGCTTCACATGAACTTAAATTGATCCATTTGCCAGTTGAGGCACGTGTTAATAGAGGCCATCCAAAAGGTTGGCTGTGGAGGATCAGGCCTATACTGCTTGTTCAACGCTGTGGGGCTGACCCCTGAAGATTCCCCTTGCCTGCTCCTGCTCCCTCTCTGACAGCCCGAGTGGAGGGGCTGAGCTGTGTGGTATGGTAGTTCTGGGCTCCTTGGGACCTCTTAGGAACCTAAAGCAAGTTAAAGAGAGCCTCCCCAGAACCCATGTCCTTTTAGGGACCAAGCAGAGTATGTCCCATGGCATTTTGAGTGTTTTGTTTTTGCCTCTAATTTATTTTAAGAATCTGTTTACACAGGAAGTTCTCTTAAATAACTGACATCCAGCTAACAAGAATCCTTGCTTATAGAAATGGCAGCTAGCTCATCTTGTTCTACTTGTTTTAGGCTCTCTTTCTCCAGTAAAATATCTTGAAGCTTATTTTTGGAGAATTTGAAGTTTAATTTTGGAGTATTTGTGGGCTCACAGGTAAAGGAAGGAAGGAAGCTGGAAAAGAGGTTATATTCTAAGGCAGGAATGAGTAGTACTTCTCTCCTACCATCTTTCTCTCCTGCTGCTCATTTTTACTTTTTTTGTCCAACTTTGAAGTTGACAGGTAAACATTTGGGGAGCACAGATAGTATTGATTTCGAACTCAAACTTCTCTGGACTCTAGTTATATAGCTCTAACTCCTATACCATACCTCTACTTGGACAGATCAAAGGCACCTCAAATGCAACACTTCCAATGCAAAAATCATAGTTTATTTCTCCCCCAACAGCCACTCTTACTGCTCTTCCTACTGAACTTTCATACAGCAACCAAAGTCAGCCTTTAAATATGTAAATTGCTGATTTCTTTGAGCAGTGTTTTCTAATTCTGATTGTAGAGATCTTTTAGCTCCCTAGTTAGCTGTATTCCTAGGTATTTTATTCTTTTTGTGGCAATTGTGAATGGGATTGCATTCCTGATTTGGCTTTCGGCTTGACTGTTGTTGGTGTATAGGAATGCTAGTGATTTTTGTACATTGATTTTCTATCCTTAGACTTTGCTAAAGTTGTTTATCAGCTGAAGGAGTTTTTGGGACAAGACTATGGGGTTTTCTAGATATAGCGTCATGTCATCTGCAAACAGGGATAATTTGACTTCCTCTCTTCTGATTTGAATGCTCTTTCTTTCTTTATCTTGCCTGATTGCTCTGGCCAGGACTTCCAATACTATGTTGAATAGGAATGGTGTGAGAGGGCATCCTTATCTTGTGCTGGTTTTCAAAGGGAATGCTTCCAACTTTTTCTCATTCAGTATGATGTTGGCTGTGGGTTTGTCACAGATGGCTCTCATTATGTTGAGGTATATTCGTTCAGTACCTAGTTTATTGAGAGTTTTTAACATGACGGTTGTTGCATTTTATTGAAAGCCTTTTCTGCAAATACCGTTCGACCCGGCAATTCCTTACTGGGCATATACCCAGAGGAATATAAATCATTCTTTCATAATGACACAGGCACATATATGTTTATTGCAGCACTATTCACAATAGCAAAGACATGGAATCAGCCTAAATGCCCATCAATGGTACAATGAACAAAGAAAATGTGGTACATATATACCATGGAATACTATGTAGCCATAAAAAAAACAAGATCATGTCCTTTACAGGAATGTGGATGGAGCTGGAGGCCATTATCCTTAGCAAACTAACACAGGGACAGAAAACCAAATACCGGACGTTCTCACTTATAAGTGAGGGCTAAATGATGAGGGCACATGGACATATTGAGGGGAACAACACACACTGCAGCCTACCTGAGGGTGGAGGTTAGGAGGAGGGAGGGAACCAGGAAAAATGACTGATGCGTACTAGGCTTAATACCTGGGTGATGAAATAATCTGTAAAACAAAGCCCCATGACACAAGTTTACCTATGTAACAAACCTGCACATTACCCCAAACTTAAAAGTTCAAAAATAAAATCAAAAGAGGGAAAAATATATGTAAATCAGAGCATGTCCTTGGTCTGCCTAAAACCCTTGGATGGCTTTCAATGGCTCTAAGAATAAAGATCCAAATCTATTTTAAAAAGTCTCTTGGCTGGGTGCGGTGGCTCATGCCTATAATCATCCCAGCACTTTGAGAGGCCGAGGTGGGTGGATCACTTGAGGTCAGGAGTTTGAGACCAGCCTGGCCAACATGGTGAAACCCCATCTCTACTAAATATACAAAAATTAGCCAGCTGTGAATCTGTCTGATCCTGGGTTTTTCTTGGTTGATAGGTGTATTAGTCAGGGTTCTCTAGAGGGACAGAACTAATGGAATATATAGATACTATATATAGATATATATTATGTATTTTATATAATATATATATAGGACCAGACAGATTCACAGCTGAATTCTACCAGATGTATGAAGAAGAGCTGGTACCATTCCTACTGAAACTATTCCAACAAATCGAAAAGGAGGGACTGCTTCCTAACTCATTCTATGATGCCAGCATCATCCTGATACAAAAACCTGGCAGAGACACAACAGAAAAGAAAGCTTCAGGCCAATATCCTTCAGGCTAATATCCTTGATGAACATCGATGCAAAAGTCCTCAACAAAATACTGGGAAACTGAATCCAGCCGAACATCAAAAAGCTTATACACCATGATCAAGTAGGCTTCACCCCCAGGATGCAAGGATGGTTCAACACACACAAATCAATAAATGTGATTCATCACAGAAGCAGAACTAAAGACAAAGCCATATGATTATCTCAATAGATGCAGAAAAGGCTTTCAATAAAATTCAACATTCCTTCATGTTAAAAACTCTCAATAAACTAGGCATTAAAGGAACATACCTCAAAATAATAAAAGCTACATATGACAAACCCACAGCCAATATCATACTGAATGGCCAAAAGCTGGAAGCATTCTCTTTGAAACCTGGCACAAGACAACGATGTTCTCTCTCACTGCTCGTATTCAACATATAGTATTGAAATTTCTGGCCAGGGCAATCAGGAAAAAAGAAATAAAGGACATTCAAATAGGAAGAGAGGAAGTTAAACTATTTTTGTTTGCAGACAACATAATCCTATATCTAGAAAACCCCATTGTATCAGCCTAAAAGCTTTTAAAGCTGAAAAACAACTTCAGCAAAGTCTCAGAATACAAAACTATTGTACAAAATCTGCTAGCATACCTATACACCAACAACAGTCAAGCAGATAGCCAAATCTGGAATGCATTCCCATTCACAATTGCCATAAAAAGAATAAAATACCTAGGAATACAGCTAACAAGGGAGGTGAAAGATCTCTACATGGTGAACCACTGCTCAAAGAAATCAGAGATGACACAAAGAAATGGACAAACATTTTATACTCATGGATAGAAAGAATCAATGTCTGTAAAATGACCATACTGCCCAAAGCAATTTATAGATTAAATGCTGTTTTCATTAAACTACCATTGCTATTCTTCACAGAACTAGAGAAAATAATTTTATAATTCATATGGAACCAAAAAAGAGCCTGAATAACCAAGGCAATCCTAAGCAAAAAGAACAAAGCTGGAGGCATCACACTATCCGACTTCAAACTATACTACATGACTACAATAACCAAAGCAGTATGGTACTGGTACAAAAGCAGACAAATAGACCAATGGAACAGAATACAAAGCCCAGGAATAAAACCACACACCTACAACCATCTGATCTTCAACACACCTGACAAAAATAAGCAATGGGGAAAGGAATCCCTGTTCAATAAATGATGCTGGGATAACTGGCTAGCCATATGCAGAAAATTGAAACTAGACCCTTTCCTTACACCATGTACAAAAATAAACTTAAATGTAAAACCCAAACCTACAAAAACCCTGGAAGACAACCTAGGCAATACCATCTGGATATAGAAACGGGCAAAAATTTCAAGTCAAAGACGCCAAAAGCAGTTGCAACAAAAGCAAAGACCTATAGACAGAAATACCAAAAAGCAAAAATTGACAAATGAGATCCAGTTAAACAGCTTCTGCACAGCAAAAGAAACTATCAACAGATTGAACAGACTACATAGAATGGGATAAAATTTTTGCAAACTATGCATCTGACAAAGGCCTAATATCCAGTATCTATAGGAAACTTAAACAAATTTACAAGAAAAAAACAAACAGCCCCATTAAAGAGTGGGCAAAGAACATGAACAGACACTTTTTAGAAGAAGACATAGATGTGGCCAACAAGCATATGAAAAGAAACTCAACATCACTGATCATTAGATACATGCAAATCAAAACCACAGTGAGATACCATCTCATACCAATCAGAATGGCTATTAATAAAAAGTCAAAAGATAACAAATGCTGGCAAAATTGTGGAGAAAAAGGAATGCTTATACACTGTTAGTGGGAGTGTAAAGTAGTTCAACCATTGTGGAAAACAGTGTGGTGATTCCTCAAAGACCTATAGACAGAAATACCATTCAACCCAGCAATTCCATTACTGGATATATACCCAAAGTTATGTAAGTCATTCTATTATAAGGACACATGCACATTATTCACAGCAGCAAAGACATAGAATCAACCTAAATGCCATCAATGGTAGACTGGATAAAGAAAATGTGTATATATACACCATGGAATACTATGCAGCTGTAAACAATAATGAGCTCATGTCCTTTGCAGGGATATGGATAGAGCTGATGACCATTATCCTTAGAAATCTAACGCCAGAGCAGAAAACCAAATACTGCATGTTCTCACTTATAAGTGAGCTAAACGATGAGAACTCATGAACACATAGAGGGGAACAATGCACACTGGGGCCTCTCAGAGCGTGGAAGGTGGGAGGAGGGAGAGGATCAGGAAAAATAACTAATGGACACCAGGCTTAATACCTGGGTAATGAAATAATCTGTATAACAACCCCCCATGATACACATTTACCTAAGTAAAAAACTTACATATCCTGCACACGTCTGAACTTAAAAGTTTAAAAAAAGATTGTTACTTATGAGTTTAATGCCATACATACAGTAAGCACTAAGCAAAAACTCAATATCGAACACTTAGTTCCTTGTAGTTGGCAAAGCATTTTCTCATGCATTGACTCATTGATCCTCATAATAATCCTGTAAGGTAAATATTATTAACTCCAACTTTACAAATTAGGAAGTAGATTTTCATATTGTTAGTGGGCTAAAGGATGGTGTGGAATTGGGGGTTGATATGTGGAAACCCCAATAGGAAGCAATGAGAGGCTGGCAAACTGAACTAGCTGCAGAGTATGGCCTCAACAAGAAACCTGAGCAGGTTGATCTCAGGGGCTGACAGGAAGATCAAGTTTGGGCTTTAGGCAATATTCAGAATCAAGGGAGAGACTGCTCCAGCAGATAGATCACAATGAAGAAGGACACTGAGCTATTCTGTAATATTCAGCAGAGAATCCCAGGCAGGAACTCAGTGCCATGGACTGGTTCAACACAGGAAGCAGAGAAATGTCCATTGGTGCTGTCAATTCTAGTTACCACCCATGGGAATGCTGAGGTTCCTGTTATGTATCCTGCCTTTGTCCCATTGACTGGCCTGTGTGTGGGTACTTTAAGTAGTAGGGACAGGGATAATGAGAGCAAGAGGCATTAGGCAGGGGTGAACCTGGGGGAGCAATTCTTTGTCTTTTTACTTTATAACCTATGCAATTTCTACTGTACCTCACTGGCTGCCATGAATAAGAGAAGAAAATTAAGGAGAGGCAAAGAGACAAAAGTCAAATGACCAATTGGTGTATGGAAAGATGGGTATATTAACTAGAATTAATGGTAACTTGTGAAGAAAAAAAGAAAGATGAGTGTAATCAATAATGGCTTCACAGTGCAAATGAGTTTTTAACTTATTCTCAAAGGAAACAGATCATGTAGCCTGACATTTGCTGTGACCCTTAATACAGTTAAATGACAACATTAATTGTCCTGAAGCCCAGTTATATATTTTATCATCTTCTCCAAGGAAGTCAGTTTGGTCTACTTTCTTCCAGTCTTCTCCTCGTAGTATCTATTGTTAATTCCAAAGACTGAGTGAAGGAAATGATCCTGCCTTCCATTTCTCATGGATATAAGAACTGTTTAGAGCTGCGTTGTTCAGTATGGTAGCCATTAGTTACATGTGGCTATTGAGTGCTTGAAATCTGGATACTCTTAATTGAGATGTGCACTAAATGTAAAATTTACACTGGGTTTGAAGACTTGAGGTGAAAAAAATGTAAAATCTCATTAATAAGTTTTATGTTGATAGCATTTTGAGATAACGATTTTGGATATATTGGATTACATAAAAATATTAAAATTAATCCCACCTTTTTTCTTAATTTTTAAAATGTGGCTACAATAAAATTTAAAATCACATATGTGATTCACATTATGTTTCTATTGGACAGTGCTTTTTTAGAGAGAAGTGCCAGATTCCTAAAGGATTGCTCCCTTTCAGACTTTGCCAAATGATTCTCTCCCCTCTAGGCCAGTTTTAACAAGTCAAATAATACAGATTTCATAATTGGAAGGAAGGCTGCAAGTCATTTGGAAATTACGTGATGAAGCTGCAATGGGATCATAACTCCTGCATGACAGTTTGCTTTTCTGAGCCTTTCTTATTCCAAATGGAAAAGTCACTGCTCTGTTCTCTCTTCTAGCTAATTTGCATCTTATTTTCTTTCTGTCAGAAGTGTCATTTCCTGTGATTGATGAAACCATCTTTGCTAAGTGCAAAAACAAGGCTACCACGTTATTAAAACTGGATTCACTACAAATATTTTCATCCTGTGGATTGGGAAGAATTCATATAGTTGCTTGGAAACCCTTTTAAAAATTGCAATGTTTAGTTACTTTCAGAAATTGAAGTCAGGATTACAGGAGCAAAAAATATCACTACCTTTACAAATATGAAAAAAAGGAGACATTATCTGGCAGAATGATTTTCCTTTAATCCTAAATCATAGCTATACATTGCCTCTGAATTGGCCATTTTTTGATTCAAGGGTTTTAGGGCCATCTTAATGTTGGGCTTCTGTACAGTTAATTAGATTGACAGTGCAATGGATTTTATTCACTTAGAAAATAATTGATTTGGTCTTTAGAGATGATTTTTTGCAAGTCTGTAGTCTTCGTTTTATGAACACAGCTGAGTCTGTAACAGCAATGTTGGAACTTTATAATGATTACTTCAAAATAAGGAAGACATGTTAAACAAAAGGAAACAGACCCTTTCTCTTTAAGAGGCAACTGGGACAAATTGCACAGTTGTATTTACTCCCATGATGCCTTTTTCCTGTTTTGCTTTAGTTTCTTTGTCTTTTAATTTTATTTTGTATAATCTTACATTACATAAAATACATATTTTATATATTTATTAAAATATCTGCAACTCAGACTTGTTTACTGTTTTTTTGTATTATCATTTTAAGTTACAGATAGTAAAATTTACTTTTAAATTATAACAAATGTATAAATTTTTGTAACCATCACTAACAGGATATAGAACAATTCTGGCACTCTCCAGAATTCCCACTTGCTACCTCTTTGCAATTAGACATTCTCCCTACCCTTGATCCTTGGCAACCACTGATCTGTTCTCTGTCCCTAAAAATTTTGCTCTTAAAGAATGCCATATGAATGGAATCACATAGTATGTAACTTTTTGAGACTGGTTTCTTTTACTTAGCATGATGGGTTTGAGATTGATTCATGTTATTGCGTCTGTTCTTTTGATTGCTGACTACCATAGTATGTTTATGCATTCAGTTATTGAGGGACATTTGGGTTGTTTCTGTATTTTTCTGACTGAAAATAATGCTGATGTAAATGTTCATATCCAGGTTTTTACATGAAAATAAGTTTCGTATCTCTAGGGTGAATACCTAGTAATAGGATTGCTGGGTCACATGGTAAGTGTATATTTATATTTTTAAGTCGCTGTTTAAATTTATAAAAAAATTATGCCAATGTTTTCCAGAATGGTTGTACCATTTTGCATCACCACCAGCAATATATGAGTTTCAGTTGTTCTGCAGCCTCACTGGCACTAGGTATTGTTGGTAGTTTTTTTAAAGCCATTTTAATAGGGATGTAATGGTATCTCATGGTGGTTTTAATTTGCATACCCTTAATGACTAATGAAGTTGAGCATCTTTTCATGTGATTATTTGCCATTATATATTTTCTTTGATGAAATATCTATTCAAATATTTTGTCCAGTTTTAAATATTACATTATTTTATTATTATAGAGCTTTACATAAGTCTTTTGTTGGATATGTAACTTTCAACCATTTCTCCCAGTCTGTGGTTTGTCTTTTCACTTTACAGTGTCCTTCAAAGAGCAAAACTTTTAAATTTAAAAGATGTACACTTCAATTTCTTCTTTTATGGATTGTGCTTTTGGTGTTACGTCTAAGAAATCTTTACCTAACCTAAGGTCACAGAGAGTTTTCCTATATTTTCTTCTAGGAGTTTAGAAAATTGACCCATTTTTTTTTTTGTATACAATGTGAGGTATAGGTCAAGGTTTATTTTTTTCATATGGATGTCCAGTGGTTCCAGCATCATTTGTTGAAGACTGTCCTTTATCTATTAAATTGCCTTTACATCTTTGTCAAAAAATCAATTGAACATGTTTACATGGCTCTATTTTGGAACTCACCGTTTTTTCCATTCGTCTCTATATCTATCCTTAAGCCAATACTGCCCTGCCTTGATTTCTATAGGTTTAAAGTATATCTTAATATTGGGGAGTGTGTCCTTCAGCTTTGTTTTTCTTCTTCAAAAATGCTTTGGTTATTTCACTTTCCATAAAATTTTTAGAATCAGCTTGTCAATATGTACAAAAAATTTTGGAATTTTCATTGCGATTGCTTAAAATATATACATCGAGTTGCGGTGATTTGACATTTTAACTATATTGAGTCTGCGAATAGCATGATCATGATATATCTTTCCATTTATTTACATCTTTGAATTCTTCCATTAGTAATTTGTAGTTTTCACATACAGATTCTATACCATTTAAATATATTTATACTTAAGTATTTCATATATTTCAATGCTATTGTAAATGGTATTTTTCTTTAAATTTTAAATTCCAACTGTTCATTATTGATATGTGGAAAATTTTTAATGTCAACTTTTTATCCTGCGACCTTGCTATACTTGCTTATTACTTCCAGGAGTTTTTTTTTTTCTTTTTGTATAGGCTTTGGGATTTTATACATAGATAATCATGTCACATGCAAAAATATTTTTGTTTCTTCCTTTTAATCTATACACATTTATTTCTTATTCTTGTCTTATTGTGCTACCTAGGACTCCCAGTACATGTAGAATAGGAGTGATGAGAGAGGTTGTTTTTGCCTTGTTCCCAACCTTGGAAGAAGGCACCCATACTTAAGTCCAGTCTTAAGCATAATGGAAGCTATGGATTTGTTGTAGATGTTCTTTATCAAGTTGAGAAATTTCCCCTGTGTTTTCAGTTTTCCAAGAGTTTTAATCACACGTGTTAGATTTGTCAAATGCTTTTTCTGCATCTATTGATATGATTATGTGATTTCCTTCTTTAGCCTGCTGATGTGATCGATGTTGATTAATTTTCAAATGTTGAACCAGCCTTGCATAACTGGAAAAAATCTCACTTGGTTCTGGTATATAAATTTTTAAATACATTGTTGGATTCAGTTTGCTCATATTTTCTTGTGGAGTTTTGTGTCTATGTTCATGAGAGATACTGGTCTGTAGCTCTTTTTTCTTGTGATGTCTTTATTTGATTTTGGTATTAGCGTAATGCTGGACTTATAGAATGTATTAGGAAGTATTCTCTCTGCTTCTAGTTTTCTAGAAGAGATTGTAGAGAACTGGTATCATTTCTTCCCTAAATATTTGGTAGATTTTTACCAGTGGAACTATCTGAGCCTGGTGTTTTCTTTTAGAAGATTTTTAATTGTTGATCCCATTTCTTTAATAGGATTGTTGTTGAATAATATATATTTCCTCTTGTGTGAGTTTTGATAGTTTATCTTTCAAGGAGTTGGTCCATTTCATCTAAGTTATCAAGTATGTGGGCAAAGAGTTGTAATAGTACTCCTTTATTGTGCTTTTAAGGTCCATGTGAAATCAGTAATAATGGCTCAGCTTTCCTTTCTGATATTTGTAATCTATGTCTTTGCTCTTTCCGCCTAACCTTGGTTAACCTGGCTAGAGGCTTATCAATTTCATTGACCTTCTTAAAGAACCAGCTTTTGGTTTTGTTGATTTTCTCTATTAATTTCCTGTTTTTAATTTCATTGATTTCTGTTCTAATTTTTATTATTATTTTTTTCTATTTGCTTTAGTCCTACGTGGCTGTTCATTTTTTTTTTATTTTTTATTTTGTAAATTTATTTTACTTTAGGTTCCAGGATACATATGCAGAACGTGCAGGTTTGTTACCTAGGTATATGTGTGTCATGGTGGTTTGCCGCACTTATTGATCTGTCCTCTAAGTTCCCTCACTCTCCCTCCCCTCTCCCTTCACCCCCCAACAGGTCCTGGTGTGTGTTGTTCCCCTCGCTGTGTCCATGTGTTCTCATTGTTCAGCTCCCACTTATGAGTGAGAATGTGCAGTGTTTTTGGTTTTCTGTTTCTGTGTTAGTTTGCTGAGGATGATGGCTTCTAGCTTCATCCATGTCCCTGCAAAGGACACGATCTAATTCCTTTTTATGACTGTGTAGTATTCCATGGTGTATATGTACCACATTTTCTTTTCTTTTTCTTTTTTTTTTTTTTTTTTTTTTGAAACGGGGTCTCACTCTGTCGCCCAGGCTGGAGTGCAGTGGTGCGATCTCGCAGCATTGCAAGCTCCGCCTCCCCGGTTCACGCCATTCTCCTGCCTCAGCCTCCCGAGTAGCTGGGACTACAGGCACCCGCCACTACGCCCGGCTAATTTTTTTTGTATTTTGAGTAGAGACGGGGTTTCACCGTGTTAGCCAGGATGCTCTCAATCTCCTGACCTCGTGATCCGCCCACCTTAGCCTCCCGATGTGCTGGGATTACAGGCATGAGCCACCATGCCTGGCCACCACATTTTCTTTATCCAGTCTATCCTTGATGGGCATTTGAGTTGGTTCCATGACTTTGCTATTGAAAATAGTGTTGTAATAAACATATGTGCGCATGTGTCTTTATAGTAGAATGATTTATAGTCCTTTGGGTATATACCCAGTAATAGGATTGCTGGGTCAAATGGTATTTCTGGTTCTAGATCCTTGAGGAATTGCCATGCTGTCTTCCACAATGGTTGAACTAATTTACATTCCCACCAACAGTGTAAAAGTGTTCCTATTTCTCCACAGCTTCACCAGCAGCTGCTGTTTCTTTACTTTTTAATAATCGCCATTCTGACTGGTGTGAAATGATGTCTCACTGTGGTTTTGATTTGCATTTCTCTAGTGATCAGTGATGTTGAGCTTTTTAAAATATGGGGTTTTTTTGCCACGCAAATATATTCTTTCAAGAAGTGTCTGTTCATATCTTTTTTATTATTATTATACTTTAAATTCTGGGATACATGTGCAGAACGTGCAGGTTTGTAACATAGGTATACATGTGCCTTGGTGATTTGCTGCACCCATCAACCCATCATCTACATTAGGTATTTCTCCTAATGCTATCCCTCTAGCCCGCCAACCCCTGACAGGCTCCGGTTTGTGATGTTCCCCTCACTGTGTCCATGTGTTCTCATTGTTCAACTCCCACTTATGAGTGAGAATATGTGGTGTTTTGTTTTCTGTTCCTGCGTTAGTTTGCTGAGAATGATGGTTTCCAGCTCCATCCATGTCCCTGCAAAGGACATGAATTCATCCTTTTTTATGGCTGCATAGTATTCCATGGTGTATATGTGCCACATTTTCTTTATCCAGTCTATCACTGATGGGCATTTGGGTTGGTTCCAAGTCTTTGCTATTGTGAATAGTGCTGCAGTAAAGATACGTGTACATGTGTCTTTATAGTAGAATGATTTACAATCCTTTGGGTATATACCCAGTAATGGGATTGCTGGGTCAAGTGATATTTCTAGTTCTAGATCCTTGAGGAATCGCCACACTGTCTTCCACAATGGTTGAACTAATTTACACTTCCACCAACAGTGTAAAAGTGTTCCTATTTCTCCACATCCTCTCCAGCATCTGTTGTTTCCTGACTTTTTAATGATCACCATTCTAACTGGCATGAGATGGTGTCTCATTGTGGCTTTGATTTGCATTTCTCTGATGACCAGTGATGATGAGCTTTTTTCATATCTTTGCTGGCCACATAAATATCTTCTTTTGAGAAGTGTCTGTTCATATCCTTCATCCATTTTTGATGGGGCTGTTTGTTTTTTTTCTTGTAAATTTGTTTAAGTTCCTTGTAATTCTGGATATTAGCCCTTTGTCAGATGGATAGATTGCAAAACTTTTCTCCCATTATGTAGGTTGCCTGTTCACTGTGATGATAGTTTCTTTTGCTGTGCAGAAGCTCTTTAGTTTAATTAGATCCCATTTGTCAATTTTGGCTCTTGTTGCCATTGCTTTTGGTGTTTTAGTCATGAAGTTTTTGCCCATGTCTGTGTCCTAAATGGTATTGCCTATGTTTTCTTCTAGGGTTTTTATGGTTTTAGGTCTTACATTTAAGTCTTTAATCCATCTTGAGTTAATTTTTGTATCAGGTGTAAGGAACGGGTCTAGTTTCAGTTTTCTGCATATGGCTAGCCAGTTTTCCCAACACCATTTACTAAATAGGGAACCCTTTTCCCATTGCTTGTTTTTGTCAGGTTTGTCAAAGATCAGATGGTTGTAGATGTGTGGTGTTATTTCTGAGGCCTCTGTTCTTTCCATTGGTCTATATCTCTGTTTTGGTACCAGTACCATGCTGTTTTGGTTACTGTAGCCATATAGTATAGTTTGAAGTCAGGTAGCATGATGCCTTTAGCTTTGTTCTTTTTGCTTAGGATCATCTTGGCTATGTGGGCTCTTTTTTGGTTCCATGTGAAATTTAAAGTAGTTTTTTCTAATTATGGGAAGAAAGTAAATGGTAGCTTGGTGGGGATAGTGTTGAATCTATAAATTACTTTGGGCAGTATAGCCACTTTCGCAATATTGATTCTTCTTATCCATGGGCATGGAATGTTTTTCCGTTTGTTTCCTCGCTTATTTCCTTGAGCAGTGGTTTGTAGTTCTCCTTGAAGAGGTCCTTCACACCCCTTGTAAGTTGGATTCCTAGGTATTTTATTATCTTTGTAGCAATTATGAATGGGAGTTTACTCACGATTTGGCTCTGTTTGTCTATTATTGGTGTATAGGAATGCTTGTGATTTTTGCACATGGATTTCATATCCTGAGACTTTGCTGAAGTTGCTTATCAGCTTAAGGAGATTTTGGGCTGAGATGATGGGGTTTTCTAAATATGCAATCAAGTCATCTGCAAACAGAGACAATTTTACTTCCACTCTTCCTATTTGAATACCCTTTATTTCTTTCTCTTGACTGATTGCCCTGGCCAGAACTTTCAATTCTATATTGAATAGGAGTGGTGAGAGAGGACATCCTTGTCTTGTACCAGTTTTCAAAGGGAATGCTTCCAGGTTTTGCCCATTCAGTATGATATTGGCTATGGGTTGGTCATAAATAGCTCTTATTATTTTGAGATAACGTTCTATCAATAACTAGCTATTGAGAGTTTTTAGCATAAAGGTGTGTTGAATTTTATCAAAGGCCTTTTCTGCATCTATTGGGATAATCATGTGGTTTTTGTCATTGGTTCTGTTTATGTGATGGAGTACGTTTATTGATTTGCATATGTTGCACCAGCCTTGCATCCCAGGGATGAAGCCGACTTGATCATGGTGTGTAAGCTTTTTGATGTGCTGCTGGATTCGGTTTGCCAGTGTTTTATTGAGGGTTTTCACATCGATGTTCATCAGGAATATTGGCCTGTAATTTTCTTTTCTTGTGTCTCTGCCAGGTTTTGCTATCAGGATGATGCTGGCCTCATTAAATGAGTTAGGGAGGAGTCCGTCTTTTTCTGTCGTTTGGAATAGTTTCAGAAGGAATGGTACCATCTCCTCTTTCTACCTGTGGTAGAATTCAGCTGTGAATCCATCTGGTGCTGGGCTGTTTTTGGTTGGTAGGCTGTTAACTACTGCCTCAATTTCAGAACTTGTTATTGGCCTATTCAGGGATTCGATTTCTTCCTGGTTTAGTCTTGTGAGCGTGTATGTGTCCAGGAATTAATAAATTTCTTTTAGATTTTCTAGTTTATTTGCATAAAGGTATTTATTGTATTCTCTGATGGTAGTTTGTATTTTTAAGGGATCAGTGGTGATATCCCCTTTATCATTTTTTATTATGTCTATTTGATTCTTCTCTCTTTTGTTCTTTATTAGTCTTTCTTTCTCTTGGCTGATTGCCCTGGGCAGAACTTCTGATACTACATTGAATAGGAGTGGTGAGAGAGGGCATCTTTGTCTTGTGCCAGGTTTCTAAGGGAATGCTTCCAGCTTTTGCCCATTCAGTATGATATTGGCTGTGGGTTTGTCATAAATGGCTCTTATTATTTTGAGATACATTCCATCAATACGTAGTTTATTGAGAGTTTTTAGCATGAAGGGGTATTGAATTTGTCAAAGGCCTTTTCTGCATCTATTGTGATAATCATGGGGTTTTTGTCATTGGTTCTGTTTATGTGATGGATTACGTTTATTTATTTGCATATGTTGAACCAGCCTTGCATCCCAGGGATGATCGTCATGGATAAACTATTTGATGTGCTACTGGATTAGGTTTGCCAGTATTTTATTAAGGATTTTTACACCAATGTTCATCAGGGATATTGGCCTAAAATTTTCAATTTTTTGTTATGTCTCCACCAGGTTTTGGTATCAGGATGATACTGGCCTCATAAAGTGAGTTAAGGAGGAGTTTCTCTTTTTCTATTGCTTGGAATAGTTTTAGAAAAAATGGTACCAGCTCCTCTTTGTACCTCTGGTAGAATTCAGCTGTGAATCCATCTGGTCCTGAGGTTTTTTTGGTTGGTAGCCTATTAATTACTGCCTCAATTTCAGAACTTGTTATTGTTCTATTCAGGGATTCGAGTTCTTCCTGATTTATTCTTGGGAGGGTGTATGTGTCCAGGAATTTATCCATTTCTTCTAGATTTTCTAGTTTATTTGCATAGAGGTGTTTACAGTATTCTCTGATGGTAGTACGCATTACTTTGGGATCAGTAGTTATCTCCCCTTGATCATTTTTTATTGTGTCTATTTCCTTCTCTCTTTTCTTCTTTATTAGTCTAGCTAGTGGTCTATCTATTTTGTTGATCTTTTCAAAAAAGCCAACTCCTGGATTCACTGATTTTTTGAAGGGTTTTTCGTGTCTCTATCTCCTTCAGTTCTGCTCTGATCTTAGTTATTTCTTGTCTTCTGCTAGCTTCTGAATTTGTTTGCTCTTGCTTCTCTAGTTCTTTTAATTGTGATGTTAGAATGTTGACTTTAAATATTTCCTGCTTTCTCCTGTGGGCATTTAGTGCTGTAAATTTGCCTCTAAACACTGCTTTAGCTGTGTCCCAGAGATTCCGGTACATTGTGTCTTTGTTCTCATTGGTTTTGAGTAAATTGTTTATTTCTGCCTTAATTTTGTTATTTACCCAGTAGTCACTTAGGAGCAGGTTGTTCAGTTTCCACGTAGTTGTGTGGTTTTGAGTGAGTTTCTAAATCCTGAGTTCTAATTTCATTGCACCGTGGTCTGAGAGAGTGTTTTTTTATGATTTCTGTTCTTTTGCATTTGCTGAGAGGTGTTTTACTTCCAATTTTGTGGGTGATTTTATAATAAGTGTGATGTAGTGCTGAGAAGGATGTATATTCTGTTTATTTGGGGTGGAGAGTTCTGTAGATGTCTATTAGGTCCACTTGGTCCAGAGCTGAGTTCAAGTCCTGCATATCCTTTTTAAATTTTCTGTCTCGTTGATCTGTCTAATATTGACAGTGGGGTATTAAAGTCTCCCATTATTATTGTGTGGGAGTCTAAGTCTCTCTGTAGGTCTCTAAGAACTTGCTTTATGAATCTGGGTGCTCCTGTATTGGGTGCATATATATTTAGGATAGTTAGCTCTTCTTGTTGCATTTATCCCTTTACCATTATGTAATCGCCTTCTTTGTCTTTTTTGATCTTTGTTGGTTTAAAGTCTGTTTTATCAGAGACTAGGATTGCAACCCCTGCTTTTTTTTTTTTTTTTTTTTTTTTTTTTGCTTTCCATTTTCTTGGTAAATATTCCTCCATCCCTTTATTTTGAGCCTATGTGTGTCTTTGCACGTGAGATGGGTCTCCTGAATACAGCACACTGATGGGTCTTGACTCTTTATCTAATTTGCCAGTCTGTGTCTTTTAATTGGGGCTTTTGTCCCATTTATATTTAAGGTTAATATTGTTATATGTGAAATTGATCCTGTCATTATGTTGCTAGTTGGTTAGTTTGCCCATTAGTTGATGCAATTTCTTCATAGTGTCGCTGGTGTTCGCATTTTGGTTTTGTTTTGCAATGGCTGGTACTGATTTTTCCTTTCCATATTTAGTGCTTCCTTCAGGAGCTCTTGTAAGGCAAGCCAGGTGAGAAAATCTCTCAGCATTTGCTTGTCTGTAAAGGATTTTTTTTCACCTTTGCTTATGAAACTTAGTTTGGCTGGATATGAAATTCTGGGTTGAAAATTCTTTCCTTCAAGTATGTTGAATATTGGCCCCCGCTCTCTTCTGGTTTGTAGGGTTTGTGCAGAGATCTGCTGTTAGTCTGATGGGCTTCCCTTTGTGGGTAACCCGCCTTTCTCTCTGGCTGCCCTTAACATTTTTTCCTTCATTTCAACTTTGGTGAATCTGACAATTATGTGTCTTGAGGTTGCTCTTCTTAAGGAGTATCTTTGTGGTGTTCTCTGTATTTTCTGAATTTTAATGTTGGCCTGTCTTGCTAGGTTGGGGAAGTTCTCCTGCATAATATCTTGAAGAGTGTTTTCCAACTTGGTTCCATTCTCCCCATCACTTTCAGGTACACCAATCAAATGTAGGTTTGGTCTTTTCACATAGTCCCATATTTCTTGTAGGCTTTGTTCTTTCCTTTTCATTCTTTTTTCTCTATTCTTGTCTTCATGCTTTATTTCATTACGTTGATCTTCAATCTCTGATATCCTTTTTTCTGCTTAATTGATTCGACGATTGTTACTTGTGTATGCTTCCCGAAGTTCTCATACTGTGTTTTTCAGCTCCATTAGGTCATTTATGCTTTTCTCTAAACTGGTTATTCTAGTTAGCAACTCCTCTAACCATTTTTCAAGGTTCTTAGCTTCCTTGCATTGAGCTAGAACATGCTCCTTTAGCTCGGAGGAGTTTGTTATTACCCACCTTCTGAAGCCTACTTCTGTCAATTTGTCAAACTCATTCTCTGTCCAGTTTTGTTCTCTTGCTGGTGAGGAGTTGTGATCCTTTGGAGGAGAAGAGGCTTTCTGGCTTTTGGAATTTTCGGCTTTTTTGTGCTGGTTTTTCCTCATCTTCGTGGATTTATCTACCTTTGGTCTTTGATTCTTTGATGTTGGTGACCTTCAGTTGGGTTTTCTGTGTGGACGTCCTTTTTGTTGATGTTGATGCTATTTCTTTCTGTTTGTTAGTTTTCCTTCTAACTGTCAGGCCCCTCTGCTGCAGGTCTGCTGAAGTTTGCTGCAGGTCCACTCCAGACCCTGTTTGCCTGGGTATCACCAGCGGAGGCTGCAGAACAGCGAAGATTGCTGCCTGTTCCTTCTTCTGGAAGCTTCATCCCAGAGGGGCACTCTCCAGATGCCAGCCAGAGCTCTCCTGTATGAGGTGTCTGTCAAACCCTGCTGGGAGGTATCTCCCAGTCAGGATACACGGGGGTCAGGGACCCACTTGAGGAGGCAGTCTGTCCCTTAGCAGACCTTGAGTGCTGTGCTTGGAGATCTGCTGCTCTCTTCAGAGCCAGCAGGCAGGAACTTTTAAGTCTGCTGAAGCTGCCCCCACAGCTGCCCCTTCCCCCAGGTGCTCTATCCCAGGGAGATGGGGGTTTTATCTATAAGCCCCTGACTGTGGCTGCTGCCTTTCTTTCAGAGATGCCCTGCCCAGAGAGGAGGAATCCAGAGAGGCAGCCTGGCTACAGTGGCTTTGCTGAGCTGCAGTGGGCTCCACCCAGTTCAAACTCCAGGTGGTTTTGTTTACACTGTGAGGGGAAAACTGCCTACTCAAACCTCAGTAATGGCAGATGCCCCTCCCCCCACCATGCTCGAGTGTCCCAGGTTGACTTCAGACTGCTGTGCTGGCAGCGAGAATTTCGATGCAGGGGATCTTAGCTTGCTGGGCTCCGTGGGGTGGGATCTGCTGAGCTAGACCACTTGGCTCCCTGGTTTCAGCCCCCTTTCCAGGGGAGTGAACGGTTCTGTCTTGCTGGCATTCCAGGCACAACTGGGGTATGAAAATAAACTCCTGCAGCTAGTTCGGTGTCTGTCCAAATGGCCACCTAGTTTTGTGCTTGAAACCCAGGGCCCTGATTATTTAGGCACCAGAGGGAATCTCCTGGTCTGCAGGTTGCAAAGACCATGGGAAAAGTGTAGTATCTGTGCTGGAATGCATCGTTCCCAATGGCACAGTCCTTCACAGCTTCCCTTAGCTAGGGGAGGGAGTTTCCTGACCCCTTGAAATTCCCAGGTGAGGTGATGCCCCACCCTGCTTCAGCTCACCCTCCATGGGCTGCACCCACTGTCTAACCAGTCCCAGTGAGATGAGCCACATACCTCAGTTAGAAATGCACAAATCACCTGCCTTCTGCATTGATCTCAGTGGGAGCTGCAGACTGGAACTGTTCCTATTCAACCATCTTGCCAGCCACCTCCGTCAAGATATGTTTCTCTGTTCCTATCTTTTGCAAACTTTTTGATTGTGTTGTTTGTTTTTTTCTTCTAAATTTAAGTTCCTTGTAAATTCTGGATATTAGGCATTTGTCAGGTGGGTAGATTGCAAAACTGTATAGCCAAGACAATCCTAAGCAAAAAGAGCAAAGCTGGAGGCATCATGCTACCTAACTTCAAACTATACTACAAGACTACAGTAACTGAAACAGCATGATACTGGTACCAAAACAGACATATAGACCAATGGAACAGAACAGAGACCTCAGAAATAACACCATACATCTACAACCATCTGATCTTCAACAAACCTGAAAAAAACAAGCAATGGAGAAAGGATCTCCTATTCAATAGATCATGGTGGGAAAACTGGCTAGCCATATGCAGAAAATTGAAATTAGACCCCTTCCTTACACCTTATAATAAAATTAACTCAAGATGGATTAAAGACTTAAATTTAAAACCCCAAACCATAAAAACCCTGGAAGAACACCTAGGCAATACCATTCAGGACATAAGCATGGGCAAAGACTTCATGACAAAAATGCCAAAAGCAATTTCAACAAAAGCAAAAGTTGACAAATGGAATCTAATTAAACTAAAGAGCTTCTGCACAGCAAAAGAAACTATAATCAGAGTGAACAAACTGTTTATTCTTTAGTTTGCTGAGGTGGATTCTTAGGTTACTTACTTTAGATCTTTATTCTATATACATACACACATACTATATATACTTATATATACATATATATAGTAACTTTTTCCTCTACACACTGTTTTTGCTGTATCCTACAAATTTTGATAAGTTGTATTTTTATTTTTATTTAGTTCCACATGCAGATCCTGAACGTATTTTGTTAGAATTGTACATAAATATTTCATTGGGGGGCTACTATGAATAGTATTATTCTTAAATTTTGGTTTCCTATTGTTTATTGTGGATGTATAGAATTTGTATCTGTGCCCTTGCCAAAGTCACTTATTAGTTCTATGTGCTTTTCTTAGATTACTTGGGATTTTCTATATAAGTCATCTGGGTATATTAATAGCTTTATTTATCCCTTCCTAATCTGTATACCATTCATTTCTTTTCTTGATTCATTGTACTTGCTAGTACTTTCAATATGATGCTGAATAGGAGTGGTGAGAGTGGTCCTCCTTGCCTTGATCCCAATCATAGGGAGAAAGCATGCAGGTTTTCACCATTAAGTATGATGTCAGCTGTAAGGTTTTTGTAGATGCCTTTTATCATATTGAGAAAGTTTTCTTCTATTTCTTGTTTGCTGAGAGTTTTTATCTTGAATAAATGTTGAAATTGTCAAGTGATTTTCTGCATCTTTTGATATAACCATGCATTTTTTTCTCCTTTAGACTGTTAATACAATGAATTACATTGATTGATTTTCCAATGTTGAACCATTCTTGCGTTCCTGGAGAGAAACCCCACTTGGTGATGATGTATTGTTCTTGTAATATATTGCTGGGTTAAATTGCTAAGTGTTTTTTTTTTTTTGAAGATTTTTGCACCTATGTTCATGAGGGATATTGGTCTATAATTGTCTTTTCTTGTATGGTCATTGCTGGTTTTGGTATCAGAGTAATGGTGGTTCAAGTCAGTTGTGACATGTTCCCTCCTCTTCTTAGATGCTTAATAGAATTCTACAGTGAAATCACCTGGGCCCGGAGTTTTATTTTTCAGAATAATTTTGATTATGAAATTAATTTATTTAGTAGATATAAGATTATTGAGGTTATTTATTTTATCTTGTGTACATTTTGGTAGGTTATATCTTTCAAGCAATTGGTCCATTTTATCTCACTTGTCATATTTGTGTGCATAGAATTGTTTTTAATATTCCTTCATTGCCCTTTAATGTCTCAGTCTATAGTCATATCTCCTCTTTCATTCTTGTTATCCATTGTAAGTGCCTTCTCTCTTTTACTTGATCATCAAGCTAGAGGTTTATTAATTTTATTGCATTTTTTCATAAAATCAGCTTTTAGTTTAATTGATTTTCTCTGTTGTTTTGTTGTTCTCAATGTTATTAATTTATTTTTCTTTATTATTTCCTTTTGTCTTTGCTTTAGTTTTAGTGTCTTCTTTTTCTGGTTTCTTAAAATGGAAGCTTAAGTTATTGATTAAGCTTACTTCTTTTCTAGTATAAGCATGTAATGCTATTAATTTTTTTCTAAGTGCCTTTTGGGGCACATTTCACATATTTTGATATTTATTTCTATTTTTATTCAGTTCAAAATACTTTCTAATTTCTCTTCAGAGTGCCTCTTTGCGCCATGGATTAAATGGTAGTGTGTAGTTTAATTTCCAAATCTGGAGATTTTCCAAAAATCCTTGGTTATCAATTTTTAGTTTAATTATATTATAGTCAGAGAATATATTTTAGATAATTCAGTTCTTCTAAGTTTAAAAAATTTGTTCTATGGACCAGGATATGGTCTGTTTTGGTGAATATTTCCATGTACTCTTGAAAAAAATGTGTATTCTGTAGTTGTTGGGTAGAATGTTATATAAAGGTCAACTAGAGCTACTAGTTCATCAACCAACTACTTTGTTGATGATGTTGCTCAGGTTTCTATAGCCTTGCTGCTTTTCTATTTGTTTTATCAGTTACTTTGAGAGACAACTTGAAATGCATAAAAATAATTATGGATTTGTTTATTTCTCCTTTTAATTCTGTCCATCTATGCTTTACTTATTTTGAAGCTCTGTTGTCAATTGCATACACATTTAAAATTGTCATGTCTTCTTGAGGAACTGACCATTTTATCATCATGTGGTGTCCCTTTTTGTCTCTGGTTATTTTCCTTTTTCTGAAGTTTACTTTGTCTGATATTAAATACACACACCAGCTTTTTTCTTCTCGTTAGTATTTGCATATCTTTTTCTCATAATTTCATTTTTAACCCATGTATATCATTATGTCTTGAGTAAAATTCCTGTAGACAGCATACACTTGGTTAGTGTGTACGTGTGTGTGTGTGTTTAAAAATCCAATCTAATTATCACTCCCTTTTAATTGTTTTGTTTAAACTATTTTCATTTAATGTAATTACTGATATGGTTGGATTTTGGTGCAGCATTTTATCATTAATTTCTGTTCTCTGTATTTTATTACCTTGGTTTTCTTTTTTTGTGTTTTTTTGAGTTACTTACTTTTGAGAATCCTATTTTAATTTCTGTATTGCATTTTTGACTATATCCCTTTGAATTGTTGTTTTCAGTGACTGTTGTAGGAAATGCGATATACACATCAAACTTTATACAATCTAGTTAGCATCGATATCTTACCATTTCACATAACAATAAGGAATAAGTATACATATATAATCATTTTACTCTTCTTCCTTTTACATAATTTTCATATGTATTCCATTTACCTATTGAAAATCCCATCATACAGCATTATGCTTTTTGCTTTCAACAAAAATATATTGTTACACAAAATTATGGGACAAAAAAAGTCTATTTTATTTAGGGAGACATTTACTATTTTTGTTGCTCTTTGATCATTATTGATGTTCTAGATTTCCTTTAGTTATTATTTCCTTTCCACTTGAATTTCTTTACATTTCTTTAAAATTGATTTATTAGCAATGAATTATCTTATTTTTCCTTCATCAGAGAACATCTTCATTTATCCTTCATTCCTGAGTGATAATCTCATTGGTTATAGAATTCTGGGTTGACAGGCAGGTCTTTTCTTTCAGCACTTTAAAACTGTTGTTTCACTGTCTTCTGGTCTCCATCGTTCCTGATGAAAAATCAGCACACATTTGGATCTTTGTCCTCTAAATGTAATATATTGTTTTTCTTTGCCTGCTTTCAAGACTCTATTTTTGATTTTCAGTAGTTTTAAAATAATATGTACAGGCATGATTTCTTTGAGTTTATCCTTTTGGGGATTCACCAAGCTTCTTAGATTTGTAGATTTTGTTTTTCCTAGAATTTGGGAAGTGTTTAGTCAAATATTTTTCTGCACATACGTTTTTCTCCTCTCTTGCTGGAACTTTGATGAGATGAATGTTGTATCTTTTGCTATTGTTCCACAGGCTCTTAAGCTCTGTTTTATTTTTTTAAACTGTTGAATCTCTATATTTCAGATTGCATAGTTTCTATTGACCAAATTCACTAATTCATTCATCTGTCATCCCCATTCTTCTATTGATCCCTTCCAGTTTTTATGTATATTAGTTTATTTTTATTGTTGTATCTTTTAGTTTTATGATTTTCATTTAGTTCATTTTTAGACCTTCTATTTCTCAGAAGAGAACTGATATCTTTACATTTATTCCAAAATTGTCGACACTTACTTCATGTAGCACAATCATAATAGCTGCTCTAAAATCTTGCCTGATAATTGCAGCATTTAGTCACCTCGAGGTTAGCATCACTTGATTGCCTTTTCCTTTGACAATGTCTTAGGTTTTTATGATTCTTTATACATTGAATAATCTTTGATTGCATTTGGGCATATTCAATACTATGCTATGAGACTCTGAGTCCTGTAAAATATTATAGAGAATTTTTTTTTATTTTGTTTTAGCTGGCAGTCAAACCTGTTGCATCTAGACTGCAAGTCCTAAGCCAACTTCTGTAAGCTATAGTTCCGATGTCAGTTTAGTTAAAAAAGCCATTGCAGTGATCTTCTGGTTTGTACTCTTTCGTACATTCTTGGTGCCAATTTGGGATCTGGACAGTGATCTATGGCGTAGTTGAGTTCATAAAGCCTTTGCTGTGTTCATTACATCTGGTTTCACACATGAGCAGCTTGGGACTGAGCCCAGGACTTTAGAGATTTAAAAATCCCCTTTTCCAGCTTCATCATCTCTGTAGTTCTCTCTAATTCCCAGAGGCCCTTTTCCTGGTGGTCTAGCTAGAAACCCAGAGAACTTCAGCTTTCCCACATTTTTATGTACTTCTTGTGACTGGGCCTAATTTGGGACAAAGTAGTGGGAGCAAAGAGCTTGTGGGGCTGCTACTGCTGCCTCTACTGACAACATTTTTGCCCAATGTAGTACAGGGAGAGTAAAAAGGGGCTTCTCCACTTCACAGTGGTAACCTCTGTCATACCAGTGAAAGATGGCATGACTTTTCCTTGCTGGCACTCAAAATGGCTTGGGGCCACCTCTGTCTTGTTTGGAGCAGTGGACTCCTGTTTTGTTGCTCATGCTTGAGAGTGAAAAGGGGTTTGTTCCACACTGGCCCTCACTCCTGCTTCTCTGGCTAGAGAGAGTGAACTTCTCTTGAATCTTACTTTATCTGTGCCTGTTAGTAGTTTTGATTTTTGCCAAGATATAGAAGACAGGGGGAGAAACAAACCAACAGGCAACTTATTGCTGAATTGTCCTTTGAGTACGGAATTCTGTATTCAGACTACCTGGTCTTATCTTCCTTTCAGAGTCTTCTGAGAGTTGCTTTATGTATTTTGTGCAGAATTCTTAGTTGTAATCAGTCGAGGAGGTAGGATGGAGTTATTTACTCCATTTTAACTGAAACTGGAACTCATCTGCTTTGCTTTTACAAGTACATTGTATTTATAATATGAAAATATATATCTGGTTGGGAGTATTTTTAAAAATGCAGATTCTCAGGTCCTATCCTTAGACAAAATAAATCAAAATATTCTGGGAGTGGAGACTAATAACCTATATTTTATGGAATATCCCCATATGGGATTCTGATGGAACAGTCAGGTTTGGCACCTACTTTTTCTCATTTGCAGATGAGAAAATGGAGACCTAGGTTGTATTCTGTTCTCATTCAGTTTATTCTTTATTGCCCATGTTTTTTTATTTCACCCTGTGAGTCATGTTTTGTGCTAATAGGGAATATTTTCCCACTGTATCAAGGGCCAGGCTTATTAGTGCAACTGTAGGTGTTTATTTATTTATTTATTTATTTATTTATATTTTTATTTATTTTTTTGAGACGGCGTCTTGCTCTGTCACCCAGGCTGGAGTGCAATGGCGTGATCTCAGCTCACTGCAACCTCTGCCTCCCAGGTTCAAGTGATTCTCCTGCCTCAGCCTCCTGAGTAGCTGGGACTGCAGGTGCCTGCCACCACACCCAGTTAATTTTTATATTTTTAATAGAGACAGGGTTTAACCATGTGGCCAAGATGGTCTCAATCTCTTGATCTTGTGATCTGCCTGCCTCGGCCTCCCAAAGTGCTGGGATTACAGGCGTGAGCCACCGTGCCATGCTAACTGTAGGTGTTTAAACCACAAGGCAGTAGAAGAGGAGAAATGGGTAAAATTGGCTACATGTGATAGTTGGATTTGTTTTTTTCCAAACATTTTCCATTGTGAAAGCTTCATAGCCAATCAGAAGAGAAAAATCATTTTACAGAAATTCATGGAATTAAAAACTTGGGACAAATTATCCAATTGAGATATAAGGAATAGACCCGAATCCCAGACAGGGAGAGAACTAGAAAAGAAATTTTCAGGTTTTGGCTGAGGACATAAGAGGACAATGGGGAGGAAGAGCTGATAAATATCTAAATGTTAGAATAGAGGCAAAAATAGGACTGGATGAGCTACCTGTGAAATTAGTTACAAAACGAGTGAATATCATAATTAATAAGTAAAGCTATATCAATCTTGTTTAATTTAATGGGACTCTGTACTTGTTTGTTCCCTAATATATATCATCTTGTATACTAGGGATGGCTTTGTAGATTGTATGCCACACAGCTCCATAAGGCACCCTATGCATATATTAGAATCCCTGGAGTTGAATACAACTGTATGTGCTACTCTTTCTTGTATCTCCAAGGTTTTTTTTTTTGTTGTTGTTTTTTTTTTTTTTACTGAACAGTAAAGTGGTACCTTTTCTAGATGACTGAGTGTGTACTATGATTGAAAGGCAGTAGAAGAGGATGAGTGGAGAAAAGCAAAGTGGAGGGGCCTTAGTGTAAATCAATTGTAGGATGTATGGGGTTCTAGAAATAGTGAGAACTTACAACCTGAACTCATTAAATTCTCTACTACCACAGTCAATTTCTTCCCCCTTCAGCACCCCTCTGCAACCATCCCACAGAACAGACTTCTAAAGGAAACATTTGGCCAGAGGACAAGGCCCAGAAAATGTACACTCTTTTTACTATTATTCCAGTATAACTTCTGGTGAGCCAAATTGAGTGACATGGAAGACCCTTTTGTCTAGAGCTAAACCTCTTCTTTCTGACCATCCTGTGCTAACACCCAAGCCTTAGTCCTTCAAATCTTACACTGCAGGAAAAAATAGACTCATAGCATGAAAGCTAGAAGGTAAATTGGAAATTGGAGGTGCAGTGGAGTGGTGTGAAAAATCTTTTATAAGGCTTGTTTTTCAAAATACAATCCTCTATAAGCATTAGGGCCACCTGTTTTCTTTTTGCCAAAAGAGGCTTATTCCTGAGCTTCACCACCAGAGAGTTTCTGATTCCATAAGTGTGGATTTGGGATCAGGAATCTGTATTCACAGGCTTTTCAGGTTATTTGTAGAAACTTTAAAGTTTGAGAGGCAGGAGGATGGTATCATAATATTGGAGGAAAATTGACCTTATTTACCCACCTTACCTTGATTATAACATGGACCCCTGATTATTCATTGAACTGAGTAAACCTAGAAAACTAAGAATAACTTAGTATTATGTATATAAAGGTAGTCAGGTGTACTATCTTAGTAATACAATACTTGTCCAATTCTTACTGAACAATTGGCTCAGAAAAGACAAATTATTTTGGTAATTATAGATAAGTTATCTTACAGTTTATGTTTGCATTTGTGTTTCTTTTTTCTTCTAGAACTTTATTGAAGAAAAATGAATGTAAACAGTTTGTTTCTTCTTATTCATTCTTTTCTTTTTAGAGTTTTGCTTATTTTAAATATCTTTTCCTTTTTATTTTTACACATTTATGCGGTAGGTATGCAATTTTGTTACATGCATAGACTGCATAGTGGTCAGGTCAGGGCTTTTAGGGTATCTGTCATCTTAATAACATACATTGTGCCCATTAACCAATTTTTCATCATCCTTCCCTCTCCCACTCCCTCATTCTTCTGTGTCTTCATTATCTATCATTCCACTCTCTATGTCCATGTGACCACATAAAATAATTTTCTGTAGTTTTTCTAATATGTAACATACAAATAGATGGAGTTATCAAGTGGAAAAGACAGTGGAGAAAGGAAATTTGTAATATTGGTCGGACTGAGTCACATGGGGCTTCAGGATTTACTTAGATTTCACATATAAATTAGAAGACTATTTTATTACTTCTAGTTAGCATGAAGTGTCTTCATACATCACATTGCTACTTAGCACTGCAAATTTTTTGTTGTTGTTGTTGTTGTTTGTCTGTTTGTTTTCAAGACAGCGTTTTACTGTTGTCGCCCAGGCTGGAGTGCAGTGGTGTGATCTCGGCTCACTGCAACCTCCACCTCCTGGGTTCAAGTGATTCTCCTGCCTCAGCCTGCCAAGTAGCTGGGATTACGGGCATGCACCACCATGCCAGGCTAATTTTTTTTTTTATATTTTTAGTAGTCGGGGTTTCAGCATGTTGACCAGGTTGGTCTTGAACTCCTGACCTGAGGTGATCCGCCTGCCTTGGCCTCCCAAAGTTCTGGGCAAAGTTGTATTTTCAAGGGACATTTTCTATCATAAAAATGATCTAAAAGAATATTTCGGTTTTGTCAAGAAAAACATTTGCAAGTCACTTGTGAGAACCTATAAAATTAATGTATGTATTATAAAATAGTCTTTTACTTACCGTTTGTCTGAGAAATTCCACTTCTAGATATTTACCCCCAAAAATGAAAATGCATGTTCACAAAATAAAATTACAAGAACGATCATAACAGCCTTAATTATAATACTGCAAAACTTGAAACAACTTAAATGGCTAACTTTAAGAGAATAGATAAATAAATTGTGGTATATTCATAGAATGAAATATTAGAAAGAAAAAAAGGAAGAAACCACTCATGGATGAATCTCACAAACCTTATTCAGAGTGAAAGATCCCAGACACAAAAGACCATATGCTCTGCAATTCTATTTATGAAGTCCTAGAATTGGCAAAACTAATCTATGGTATGGAAAAAATTCAGAACAATGATTGTGTCTGGGTTGGGAGTATAAATTGATTGGAAATGTACATTAGGGAACTTTCTGAGATGATGAGAGTATTGAAAATCTGGATAGGGAATATGGGTTATATGGGCACATTATATTTCTCATATGGTATTTGTCAAAATTACACAGTTAAGATTTTTGCCTTCTGATATATATAAATTTTACCTCTATAAAGAATGTTATAGAAATAATAATTGAGTTAGGAATAGAGGAAAATGTAAGAAACAAGAATGACAGAATGTTGTAGTTGTTGCAGCTGGATGATAGATATGTTGGCTCTGTTATACTGGTCTGTTTACTTTGCATAGGCAGGACATTTTCCATAATAAAACGTTTAAAAGGTTGCACGTGGTGGCTTGCGCCTGTAATCCCAGCGCTTTGGGAGGCTGAGGCGGGTGGATCACGAGGTCAGGAGATTGACACCATCCTGGCCAACATGGTGAAACCCTGTCTCTACTAAAAATACAAAAACTAGCTGGGCGTGGTGGCACATGCCTGTAATCCCAGCTACTCAGGAGGCTGAGGCAGGAGAATTGCTTGAACCGGGGAGTGGGAAGTTGCCGTGAGCTGGAGGTTGCAGTGAGCCGAGATTGCGCCACTGCACTCCAGCCTGGCGACAGAGCGAGACTCAAAAAAAAAAAAAAAAAACAAAAAAGTTTAAAAACTCGGCTGGACATCTCTGATTCTGATCAGATTTTTTTGGTCTATATGATTTTTTGTTGTTGATCTACTCAAAATTGTGATGTTTCAGTATTAATATAAGGAAATAAAAAATAGAGTACCATTAATCCATAAACTCTGAAATAATTTGTGCCTGCAGTTTACAAACTCCATCCATGCTAGACTTACATTCTAGCCTTCAGGTTTTATTAGTTGAATGCTTTTATAAAAGTTATTTTAGGAATCAAATAAATGAATACTGTACTTGAAAGAGTCTGAGGTCATTGTTAAAGTTTCCATGAGGAGTTGAAGTGGTAATTCTTGTTCTTAATAATAGCCATACTCTTTAATATCTGTCTTAGTTTGTTTGGGCTACTATAACAAAATATCATAGACTGGTGTCTTCTAAACAACAGAAATTTATTGCTCACATTGCGGAGGTGGGGAAATTCAAGATCAAGGCACCAGCAGATTCTGCATCTAGTGAGGACCTGCTTCCTGGTTCATAGATGGCACCTTCTTGCTGTGTGTGTCCTTATGTGGTGGAAGGGGGATGGCAGTTCTCTGGCGTCTCTTTTATAAGGGCACTAATCCCATTTATGAGGACTCTTCCTTCATGACCTAATCACCTCCCAAAGGCTCCATCTCCTAACATCATCACAATGGTGATTAGGTTCCAACACATGAATTTGAAGGGACACAAACATTCAGACCATAAGAATATCTGTGCTTTGCAACTACTCATGGTTTTTTTTTTTTTAGACAGAGTCTCACTCTGTCACCCAGGCTGGAGTGCAGTGGCGTGATCGCGGCTCACTGCTGCAACCTCTGCCTCCCGGATTCAAGCAATTCTCCTGCCTCAGCCTCCCGAGTAGCTGGGACTACAGGTGCGTGCCACCATGCCCAGATAATTTTTGTATTTTTTTAAAATAGAGACATGGTTTCACCATGTTGGCCAGGCTGGTCTTGAACTCCTGACCTCGTGAACCACCTGCCTTGGCTTCCCAAAGTGCTGGGATTACAGGTGTGAGCCACCGCACCCAGCCCACTCGTGGTTATGGTGATCACTCAGAAAGAGATAATTATGGCCATCAGTTTGCTTCAGAGTAGAATGTCTTCAGGTTCAGCATAGTATGTGCACATAGCAGACAACTGAAGATTTGTTGACTGAGTAGCTAGTAGACAAGAGGAATACACAGACACTGTGACCACCAATAATCTTGATTTCACTTTTGCCTTGTAAGAGGATGTTCTCAGTTAAACTGGACAGCCTATATCCCCACAACCATCCATGCCATGGGCTGTGATACTTCAATGGCCATTTGTTTAGTACAAATGTATTTGTGATACAAAGTATTTGTGAACATTTCCCAGTTGTGTGAATTATTTAACCTTTTTTTAGCTCCCTTTCCTCATTTGTAAAATGAGATTAATACTAGTACTTACTTCATAGGTGTCTTATAAAATTAAATGAATCAATATGTATAACACACTTACAACAGCACTTGAGACATAGTACCATGAGAGTGCTTATTAGAATTATCATCATTATTATTACTATTATTATTTACCATGATTGATACTGATTTTTGTTGTTTTTTTCAAGCGAGAGCTCTTATTATCTAAGTTAAGCCCCATGTTTCCTTTAAGTGTCCAGGCAACGTAGTATCTTCTGGCTGTGTAGAGCTGGCTTTAGCAATTTCTTGGTACGAAATCACCACTTATTCCTGTAATTCTATTCTCTTTTGGATCTTGATAACCCTACAATACCACTGCTATGGCCTTAGCCACTAAAAAGTGGCTTTGCTGGGCCTGCTAAGAATTATAACCTTCAGAGGGGAATCTACAAAAACGTGGGGACTTTGAGGAACATGGACCACTCCATTCACTTGAGGGGCACTTAAACTCCATAAAATTTACCAAAGACCACACTGAAAATCTTGCATAGCACAACTGCCAAGAGTCTTAGATGGAGAGGGACTCACTCTTATGTCAACAAGGCTGTATAAAAATATGTGGCTCTTTTATACCCATAAATCATGACTTTAGAGGCAGAGAGACTCGGATACCCACAAATCGTGACTTTAGAGGCAGGGAGACTCAGATGGTATGAGGCGTCTTCCAGAATAAAGGGGTTTACTTATGCTGTTCAAATTTAGGATAAAGTTAGCGTTAGGTAACTTCCTGGTTATTTGTGATGTGAGTCTCTAACTGAGAATTTCTGCAGCCTCTCTAGATGCCAAAGTAGCATCACTTAAATTAGAGGCCTCAGCCTCTGGATGCTTGTCACAAAATTTGCCTGTGGTGATCACATTCATGATCAGAGATTTGTTTATTTCCACAAAAAATGCAGCCTGGAACCTACCCAGCAGCTAAACCCAGACTAGCCTTGTCATCCCTATGAGGGTTGGAATTATCTACCTGGATGGGGTTGTCCACATTTACAGGGCAGGGTTCCCAGACCCTAAGTATGATTTCCAAGAGTTTCTTCTGGCTTTCTTTGCTGTAAGGGCCCCCAAGTATGGGCAATTCTTTTGCTTGCAAATGAGAATCCAAACATCCTGTGTTTTTTCTGCTTCTCAAAATCTTCTACCCATTAAGCAAGCTGCGTTTTGAATTATAACATCATTTATATTTTAGTTCACGTGATATTTATGATTGTATCTTCTCTGTTCATGGTCTGTTTCCCTTTCTTCCTCTCTGTCCAATTCACAGTAATTATAGAAATGAGTTAAAATATTTTTACAGGGAAGTCAGATTAAAAACCAGCAAAAGTAAATACAATAAAAGGGAAACTAGGTGGCCTTAGGCAGGTACCTTTGATTAATTTTACAAAGTTGTTATGCATGAATTGCTTATATGCAGTGTAAGCAAGAATATAAGTTTATGAGCTATTAACATTTTCTTATGAAAGTAGGAAACTGACTGGCTATTCTATGATTCCTGAGGTTCCTCTGGGGGAAAACAAAAAACAAAAAACCTTACTCTTCATGTCAATAATTGTTTCTACTCTAGACCTTACTGAAAGCTGCCTGTTATGTATACCACATGCTCTTTCTTGTCTGACCTGTCCTAGGTTCAGTTTTCTTTATTGGGTTCTCAATTGTTCAACACTTATGAAATGGACATATCTCAGCTGGTAGCAAAGAGAGTGAGAAACATTTAGAGAGGGGCAAATAATTGACAAACATGAAGATACTGAGCCCTTCCTTCCATGTTGCCACCAACCGTTAGCAAGTTGGCTTGCCAGAAAATTAAGAGTAAGCTTTACAGACAGTTTCTGACTCGCCTGTAATGCCAGCACTTTGGGAGTCCAAGGCAAGTGGATCCCTTGAGCCCAGGAGTTCAAGGCCAGCCTGGACAACATAGTGTAAACCCCGTCTTTACTAAAAATATAAAAATTAGCTGGGTGTGGTGGTGTGTGCCTGTTGTCCCAGCTACTCAGGAGGCTGAGGCAGGAGAATCGCTTGAACCTGGGAGGTGGAGGTTATGGCGAGTCAAGATCTCACCACTGCACTCCAGCCTAGGTAACAGAGTGAGACTCTGTCAAAAAAAAAAAAAAAAAGTCTGTAAAACTCATAAACCTCGGGTGAGACTTTCATAAAGATAAAAGGAGTAAGACAGAAATTGGTAATATCAGGAATCAAAACTGGGAGTCACATCACTAGAGACCCTCATGCCAATAAATTGAAAATTTAGAGGAAGTGGACAAACAGTAAAATACTTAAAATATTGAAAAACTTAAAACACTGAAACCTGAGAGAAGATGTAAAAACATGATCTGAACTGTATATATGAAATAAATGCAATCAGTAATTAAATAATTTTGACACTGTGTTTCTGTATGTTACACACAAACCAATTATTTGGACTTGGTGCATGTAGTCTTAGCTACTCACTGAGTAGCTGAGATACGAGAATTGCTTGAACCTCGGAGGTGGCAGTTGCAGTGACCTGAGATCACCTCACTGCATTCCAGCATGGGCGACAGAATGAGACTGTCAAAAAAAAAAAAAAAAAAAAAAGAGAGAGAGAGAAAGAGAAAAAAGAAAGTTCCTGACTCATCACCTGTTGTGTTGCAGGTGATTTGTACTTTTGAATAAATGACAGAAGTGCCCGGAGCCCCTTTCCTTGGCAGGCAGTGATTGATCTAGAGAAGTACATATAAGTCCTTAGTGAATTTTAAGGGTTAACAAGATAGTAATGCCAAGAGTGTCGGTCCCTTTCCCTATTGCATTACTTAATAAAGGACAGATGTCTCTCCAAGGACCTTACTGGCGATTAGAGAATGCATTTGCCCTTAGTATTATTTCAATAACTGTTAAACCTCAATGGACTTCATTGTTTGTGTTTGTAGTTGTAACTCACATGATATACTCTATAAACCTGGTACAAATATGGACATACTTTTTGTATGTAGGTTGAGTATCTCTTATCCAAAATGCTTGGGGTAAGAAGTATTTTGGATTTTTTACGTTTTTGAATATTTGTGTATAAACAATGAGATGTCTTAGGGATGGGACCCAAGTCTAAATATGAAATTCATTTATGTTTCATGCACACCTTATATGCATAGCCTGAAGGTAATTTATTACTTAAAATAATTTTGTGTATTAAAGAAATTTTTTTTTTTTTTGAGATGGAGTCTCACTCTGCCACCCAGGCTGGAGTGCAATGGCATGAACTCAGCTCACCGCAACCTCCACCTCCCGGGTTCAAGCGACTCTCCTGCCTCAGCCTCCTGAGTAGCTGGGATTACAGGCATGCGCCACCATGCCTGGCTAATTGTTGGTATTTTTAGTAGAGCCGGGGTTTCACCGTGTTGGCCAGGCTGGTCTCGAGCTCCTGTCCTCAGGTGATCTGCTTGCATCGCTAAAGAAAGTTTTGACTGTGACTCATCACATGAGGTGAGGTCGAATTTTGCACTTGTGGTGTCATGTTGTCACTTTAAAAGCTTTGCATTTTGGAGCATTTCAGATTTTGGATATTTGGATTAGGGATGTTCAACCTGTATTTCCATTTAACTGCTCAAGACTGGATTCCTTTGAAGTAGTTTCTCGCTCTCTCCCAAGACCCTCCCTTTATCGTCCCCTCCCCACATATAGTCTTGGAATGCAAGGGCTTATGGTCTCAGTGGAAGTCAACCTGGCTTTCATAGTCAAGTGGAGAGAGAGCTGGGCCTGATCAGTGCACTACGGCCCATGCTTCTGAAATCCATAAGGTGTTGTTATTGAACACTCATCCTGCATGGTCCAGCGTCAATGCTTGTCGACTGATGTAGTGAGACTTTGGTGACCAGATTCTGGAAAATGATGCCATGATCTTTTCTGGGCAGACCAAGCCATTATCACAATGTGGAATCAACCAGTATGCCCTATGATGGCCATTTGCTCTTCACACACATTTATAATCCTGTCCCCCCACCACCCCCAAGGTTTAAATTGGCCCCTAGAGTGTCAGGACAGGTTTAGCTATCCATCACCTAATGAAACCTGCACTGTGATTCCACTTCATTCCCTGGGATTCACACCCTGGAAGTTGAGCATCTTTTACTATTAGACATTCAAAACACAATACAATGTGTATGATGATACCCATTTTCTCTGGCATCTGAGATCCTGGACAACTCCTTAGGGCACTACTTTCAGGGACACCAAAGTGGGTTTTCACTTTTTTCCTGCTAGAGACAGGGAAAAAAACCTGTACAAATATACTATAGTATATAGTATAATTCAATATATATGGGTTAAAAAGGCTTTTGTGGTCCAACATGGTGACCTACCTAGTGCATCTAATATTATATTTACAGATACATGCACCTGGTCCAAATAATTGGCTTATGTGTAACATATAGAAACTTAGTGTATTCGTTTGTTGGGGCTGCCATAATAAATTACCACACTCTTGGTGGCTTAAAGCAACAGAAATTTATTCTCCCACAGTTCTGGAGGCCAGAAGTCCACAGTCAGTTTTATTGACTTAAAATCAAGATGTCAGAAAGGGCACATGCCTCTCCCTCTGGAGGCCCTAGGGGTGAATCCATTCCTTGCCTCTTCCAACTTCTGGTGGCTGTGGGCATGCCTTAGCTTGTGTCAGCATCCCTCCAGTCTCTGCCTCTATGGTCACATGGCCTTCTTCTCTTCCATGCATGTGAAATCTCCATTGGGCTTCCTCTTATAGGGATATTTATGAATAATACAGGATAATTTCCCCATCTCAAGATCTATAAACCATCACATCTGCAAAGCCTTTGCCATATAAGGTAATCTCACAAGTTCCAGGGATTAGGATGTGGACATACATTTTGGAAGCATTATGTAGCCTATCACATGTAGCTAATTTAAATTTAAGATTGACTACGTAATACATCCCACTCATCTTTTCCTTATTCATAGGAACTCATGACACTAAGAAATACTTACCATGTACATATTGACTGACTGGACAATGAAAGTGAAGAATGAAATGGCATTATTCAACAAAAAGATATTAGTAACTCTGCAATATGCTTCTGAGACAGATAAGCTTGATCAGTTACAACCATTTGTAAACACTGAAAGGAATTGCATGAGTATCTTGGTATCTCTGGGAATAATTTGGTGATTAAAAAAATCCAGCAAAACAATAAATCAATAGAAAAACTTACAGGGTGTTTAGAAAAAGAAACATTGCTATATATTGATTACCCACTTTCTCCCTGGTTTAAATTCAAGCACTGCAGAATATGTTGAATAAGCACATTTAGCATACTCAGTTTATAAAAGTGTCTTTTGTCAGTTTGATGCAAACTTACATTGGGGGAAATAAAAAATAAAATCCAGAATTAATGTTCCAAACTGCAATTGCTGAAAGTGGGGAGGGATAGTGAAAAACCCCAAATAGAAATGACACTTAAAAATAAATCCTTGAGTGACTTCCAGCCTGTTTGATATCTATTTCCTAAAGCATAGAGCATTTGTTGTCTCACATCTGAAATAGATGGTTTTGTTTTGCTAGAGCTTACACATATGTACATTTGTTTATTCTCTGAAGGTGATTCTTCATCATAAGGTATTGGAAACAGATTCTTCAGGGAAAACATCTGTTCAGCTATAATGCTAGCATCTGCCAAGTTAGGTGTGCTGAGAAAGAAAGAACTTTATGTTAGTGGTTCAGGGACCTCAAATTTACAAGCTGACAAAATATCAAACACAGACAAGTTGCATCTTTCCTCCATTACTCCTGCCCATAGTCTGGAACTATATCCAGAATCCTAGCCTAGCCGTGGCCATGCCAGACACAGAACACAAAAGTGAGACAGCATTAATCCTAGGGTCAGTTCTGGGGGCAAAGGCCATTGGGTCTACTAAGCAAAGGGCCCTGACACCAAAGCAGACCTTGGCCTTGCTTTACAGTTTCCTTAGATCTTTCCCTGTTGCTCTAGGCTGGCTTGATGTTTATGGATCTGAGGTCTTGGATGTGGCACATAACGTAGTCATTAGGAGTATGAATGCTGGAGCCAGATTGCCATGGTTCAGACTCTTGGCTCTGCCGCTAACTGTGTGAACTTGGGAAAGTTACTTAACCTCTCTGAGCTCCTATTTCTTAATTTGTAAAATAGGGACAATTATTTCAGAATTGGATATAAATGGACAAGATGTGTAAAGGTGCCACTACAACCTGAAAATATGTACTCTTAGAACTGTTTAGAATGAATAGCAAAATAGTTCATACTGACCTAGTTAAACCTGGGGAGTAACTAACCCTTTGATAAAAATCCCCCATGGGAAAATGCTCTGTGCCTTCAAAGAATTGTAATCTACATATATCCTTACTTTAATCCAACTCTCTTTACTCCAATAGAATCTACTGGCCTCCCTCACCTTTAATTTGTGCTCCCTGCCATAAAAGTGGTGAGCAAGTTGAGTACTTTCTGGAATTTGCAGAAGATTTACAAGTCCCGACCTTATGAAGCTTCAGAACTCACTCCATTCCCATTCCACAAATGTCTTAGTGTTTGCGTGGGGCAAGACATTTGGTCCTGAGTAGAATTTTGGTACTAACAAAAGCAACTATTGGTTGTAAAATCTGTTCTCTATTCTGTTTCTCTTGATCAACCATTATCTAACTCTGCATTATGCATTTAACTCTGTGCTAACAACTTCTTTGCTTCTTATTCTCCATTGTTCTTGTGTCCACTGTAATGTAGATCCAGATTGTTGTCATTCCTGGAGGCCACAATGAGGTGCCAATTTAGCAACTTAGAAAAACTTAGAGAAAATTAAAATAAGATTTCTGTTTGAGAGTTAAACTTTAAAGGTTATATGTAATAGATCAGAAGTAAGGAAGAGTTGTGTAAAGAGGCAGCATGGCTCTTGGGCCAGCAAGGCTGGACGGCAACCAGACCTGTTATGTTAACATTTCTGAGGAACAAAACAGCCTTGATAGTGGTGCCAAAGCGAGTCCTACACAGTCAGGACCCTTCTAAGTACAGTAGAGAAGAAATCTGAGCCAAGCTGGCTGGCAGGTATAACATCCTTGGCAAGACTCTCCCTGTGCTGAGTGAGGAAGCTCAGGCTACATCAGCTAAGGAATATTTCTCACCTAAATTCTTTGAATCCATAGTCATCAAGACCTCTTGTCTCCATACAAAGGGGGAATATACTGATCTGCTACGTTGAGCCTTCTATTACACTTGACATTTGAATTTCTGATGGTAAATGGATGAGTCAGCATATTTTTGGGTGTACTATTTTGGTTCCATGAGCTTGATGAGTATGAGGACAATCCTCAGGGTGCCTTGGTCTGCTACCTAAGTCACAGGCCTTTTTTGATGACGCTATCGCCCACTGCTTTTTAATTTTGACAAAAAATAACCTCTTGCCTAGATTGCGACATCACTTTCCAAATGAATTTTCCATTTTCCTGCCTCTTCAAGTCTATCCTGTACCTAACCACAAATGCTTCTTTCCCATAATTTGAATTTCATCATGACACTTACTCAGGAAACTACTATGATTGATTGCTCTCCCAAATAACTTGAAGAGGCATGTAAAAGATCCTCACCAAAGAATGTTTTTATCCCGTCCTAACTGCCAAACTACCAGAAATTTTATTATCAGAGCTTTATTCCTTTTAGTTTAAGGCCCAGAATTTTGGACCATTCTGTTTCCGTTATCTTCTGGCCTCCATTGTTTTTGATGAGAAGTCAGATATCATTCTTATTTGTGTTCCTTTGTATATGAATATGCTTTTTCTCCTTTGGCTACTTTTAAGATTTTCTCTTTATCTCTAGTTTTCAGCAGTTAGACTATGATGTGCCAGTGTTTGGCTTCCTTTGTGTTTACATTGATTGGGGGGGTCACCAAGCTTCCTGAATATCTAGGTTGTTTTTCTTTATTAAATGTGGAAAAATTTTACTCAATTTGTCTTCAAATAGTTTTTATGCACTATTGACTCTCTTCTCTCCATCTGGGACTCCAATTACATTTGTGTTAGTCTGCTTGATACCATCCTGCAGGTCACTGTGGCTCACTTTATTGTTTTTTCAAATTATTTTTCACCCTGTGTTTCAGTTTGGGTAATTTTATTGTCCTGTCTTCAATTTTACTGATTCTTCTTCTGTTGGTTCCAATCTGATATTAAAGCCATTCTGTGAATTTTTAATTTTTGATTTTTTTTAGTGCTAGAATTTTTATTTGGCTCTTTTTTTTTTCAACAGTTTAAGAATCTCTCCTGAAAATGATTTGTGTTAGTGCGTTTTCATGCTGCTGACAAAGACATATATCCAAGACTGGGAAGAAAAAGAGGTTTACTTGGACTTACAGTTCCACATGGCTGGGGAGGCCTCAGAATCACAACGGGAGATGAAAGGCACTTCTTACATGGCAGCAGCAAGAGAAAATGAGAAAGAACAAAAGTGGAAACCCCTGATAAACCCATCAGATCTTGTGAGACTTATTCACTATCACGAGAACAGCACAAGAAAGACCGGCCCCCATGATTCAGTTACCTCCCCCTGGGCCCCTCCCACAACACGTAGGAATTCTGGGAGACACAATTCAAGTTGAGATTTGGATGCGGACACGGCCAAACCATATCGTGATTGTTCTACCATTTATCCATTTTTCCCCTGTAAATTTTTAACATATTTATTATAGTAACTTAAAAATATTGGTTAATTCTAACATATGGATCACCTGTGCATTTTTTATATTAATGAATTTTTTTACACATTTCTGGTTTTTTCATTTGTATATCTAGTAATATTTTATTGTACACTTAATGTACATTATAGAGATTCTGGATTCTAGTTTCCTCTTCTGAAGAGTGTTGAGTTTGTACTGGTAGGCAGCTAAGTTACTGGTGGAGCATCTTGATATTTTGGATACTTGGTTTTAGGCTTCATTAAGTCAGATCTATTTTAGTTTTGCCTTTTGTCCTTGGATAAATCCCTTCACCCTGGCACGTGATGGAATTATAATGGAAAGTCCTAGGTGTTTACCAAGCCCTTCCAATTTGAGAGTACTCAAACTCCAAACTCCTTCTCCTCTGCAGGGGGCAGTTGGTAAAATTGATATTCAGTGTTTCATCTTTCCAGTTGTCTTCCTATGTATTACAATTCAGAAGTCAGTCATGGATTTGAGGAATGTTTGCATGCAAATTTTGTAGCTTCTCTCTTTGAAACTCCTTCTTTCTGGGATTTCCTCCTCCTCAATTCTCAGTTTCTCTGTCAGGTCCAAAGTTTGTCCTCTGAATCTTCAGGTCAAGAAAACTCAAGCTTTTTTGTTTTAGCCTTATCTTGGAGATTTGTGAGAAATGAGGGAGGTCCTAAGAAAAAACATATAAATATGAATCTCAGCCAGTGTGATTCCCGTTACACAGGCCAAATTTCCTCTACTTTCTTCCTGCCCAGTGCCTCCAAACAGTTCTTTTATGTTTTTCAGAGTTTATGGTTGCTATCATCAGAAGGGCTAGTTCAATACTAGTTATACCACTATTACTAGGGGTCCTGAGCCTCCGCTTTGACATTATAAATCAAGCTTGTCCAACCTGCAACCCAGAACAGGTTTGAATCCAGCCAAATACAAACTTGTAAACTTTCTGAAAAGATTATGAGATTGTTTCGCCATTTTTTTTTTTTAGTTCTTTGGTATCATTAATGTTCATGTATTTTATGTGTGGCCCAAGATAATTCTTCCAATGTGGCCCAGGGAAGCCAAAAGATTTCACACCCCTGTAATGTAAACTATCCCTAGAGTGGTTAATGCATTGTGTTAGCCTGTTTTCACTCTGCTATGAAGAACTTCCCTGAGACTGGGTAACTTAAAAAGGAAAGAGATTTAATTGGCTCACAGTTCCACATGGCAGGGAAGGCCTCAGGAAACTTACAATCATGGCAGAAGGGGAAGCAGGTGCCTTTTTCACAAGGTGGCAGGAGACAGAAAGTGTGTGAAGGAAGAACTGTCAAACACTTATAAAATCATCAGATCTCATGAGAACTCACTCACTCATAAGAGCAGCATGGGGGAAGCCACCTCCCACCAGCTCCCTCCCTTGACATGTGGGCATTATAGGGATTACAGTTTGGGATGAGATTTGGGTGGGGACACAGAGCCAAACTATATAATGCATAAAACTTATTGCCTATTAATACATTTTTTAAGAGAGAAGCTGGGGTTCTTTTTGATTTCTAGACCCTGACCACCTGTCCCCAGTGACCAGCTGTTTGCTGCCTGCCGCATCTGCCTACCCACAGTGGTTATTTTGGCACAAAAGGAACTTGCGGTAGTGATGTTTACAAAGTGGTATGAATTATAGTGACTGACCGACCACCATGAGGTTAACTGAATGAGCACTGAAAATATATACTATGCTAATGGAACTCTATGGGAGGCCAGAGAATGTAAAAATTTGGAACAAATGCTTTGGTGTCAGATGTTTTGGGTTTGATTTTGAAACAATTTGCTTAACTTCTCTGTCCCCATTCTTTTATCTGTAAAATGAGATTATTATCTTACATGGTCATTGTGAGAATTAAACAAACATATATATATATATAGCTAAGTACAATACCTGTTATATAGTAAGTTTTCATTAAATCTTTAGTCCACCCTTATCTGGGGGGGATACATTCCAAGACCCCCAGTGGATGCCTAAAACCATGGATAGTACCAAACCTGTACAGTTGGCTCTCTGTATCTACAGGTTCCACGTTCTCAGATTCAATCAACCTTGGATCAAAAATTTTGGGAAAGCAATAAAAAATAACAATATAGCAATAAAAATAATAAAATTAAAACAGAGTATAACAACTGTTTACCTAGCATTTATATTGCATGAGATACTATAAGTAATCTAGAGATGATTTAAAGTATATGAGAGGATGTACATAGATTATATGCAAATATGATGTTATTTTGTATAAGGGACTTGAGCATCCATGGATTTTGGTATCTTTGCAGGGATCCTGGAACCAATACCCTGAAGATACTGACAGAGAGCTGTATATACTTTATTTTTTCTTACACATACATACCTTTGGTAAACTTTATAACTTAGGCACAGTAAGAGATTAACAGCAATAGCTAATAATAGAACAATTAAGTAAAATAAGGATTACTTGAACACAAGCACTGTGATACCGTGACCGTCAATCTGATAACCAAGACAGCTGCTGAGTGACTAACAGGTGAGTAGTGTATACAGAGTGGATAGGCTGGACAAAGGGATCATTCTTGTCCCAGGAGAGACGGTGGGAGATTTTATCGTGCTACTCAGAACAGCCCACAATTTAAAACATGAATTGTTTATTTTCTGGGATTTTCCACTTAATATTTTTGTTCCACACTTGACCATAGTTAACTGAAACTGTGAAAAACAAAACAGCATATAAGAGGAACTACAGTATTAAAAATTTTTTAAAGTCAAGAAAATCTTTTCTATAACCACACTGTTCAGAGAGGGCTAAAGTAGCACGTTCACAATGTTGTCACTGAAACAGTCACTCTTTCTCCGTGTGTAATCAGCAGACCTCTGCAGCGGAATTATCTGAGGCTGCTTTTTAGTAAATCTGATTTCCTGGCTCCCACCTCAAAACTACTAAACAAAATTGACAAGAGTGGGGCCTAAGAATATGAATTTTTAATAAGCTCTCCAATAACTCCTATGTCACCAAGTTCTGAAAAATACTGGGTAATTCAGAGGCAAAGAGAAATTTCTTGAGGGAGGAGTGGAAAGACTAAGACTTTGAACTCCCATCTCACCTTCCAGAAGTCTAGATTTTATTGCCTTTCTGGCATTGATGCCTATAAGCTTATTACTTTAGATGGAGACTGAAAAGTTTTAGTCATTCTTAAGTGTCTGGCTGGAGGGTGATCGGCAGAGTGATTAAACCAAAAGAGGTTATAATTCATCCTTCAAATCTGTGGTTAAAGGCATTCTGCTGCATAACTTTTCACCTGTGAAATACTCCAAAGCTTTTAAAATCATCTTTTACTAAGGGGAAATTCCAGCTTCCTAGCAAAATAGATGGCACTTTTATCCCTCATTTCTCTTGCTTTTTCAACAAATATGTTAAAAAACAATTACATTTCAGAGTGCAATTTTCATTTCCTTTTTATTGTGGAATCATGGCAGGTTTTTATAATCTGCTTAAAACGCCTGGACTTAACACAACATAGGGCAATTATAAGGGTCTTCAATATAGTGTGATTATGGTTTTTAAGATCTGAGGTTATTTTTGAAAGAAAACAGAAGTTCCTGTGTTTAGTAAGCAAATAGAAAAACCAAGATAGTGTCAACCGAGGTCAAAGGGAAAAGAGGAAAGGATCAAGACTCACTAGGATGATCTTAATATCTAGTATATTGCCTGTCAGTCAGTTGGCACTCAGTAGAGATTTATTGCATGAGTTGAATGAATGAATGAATGGACATTATGTGCTTTATATTTGGAATTGATAGAGTCCCACTTTTGAGTGGGTAAATGAGTATGTTCTGTCCTATGGGAGCCCTCGTTTCACAGTTTCTCCTTCATTTAACCAAATGTTCTGGGATGGAAAAACCTGCTGATTGCGAAGTTGCAGAATAACGTCCAGGCTGAGATAGTGTCCTGGATGGTCTATCAGTGGGCCCCTGCCTGTGGCTCCCTCTGTAAGCATGCTCTTCTCCACCCCATCCTTTACCCCACAACTCACTTCTCAGATTCTCCAGTTTTCTTAGCTTACTCATCTATATTGCTTCCCAGAGTGCTACTCGACTCTGGATCCTTCTCTACTGACCCCTCAAAGGGATGCTTTTGAAAATCATACCAGATAAGTGAATGAGGAGTAGAAGCTATAACCATGAAATGAACCACTTTGATCTGGAAAAATAAATCCAACACAGCAAAAACTGACAGGCACCTGCTCATGAACAGCAGTAGCAGTGCTGTGGATCTGCTTGCTAGCTGTTTCATCTGCTGAGGGAATTGTTTTAATTTTGCAGGCTGTGGCAGACCTGGGGAAACATACTATAATATGCAAAGCACAGACCCCAATTAATATTTCACCCATTGCGTGTGGCTTGATGGCGTTCCTGACTTGTTGCAATCATAAGTGTGAAACTCTGGGGGTTTCAGTTAAATTATTTCATAACATGTAGCCTAATATTTTTGTGCCCTAACCTCACCTTCTATTAAAATAATTTTAGGGTATTGCTTGTATACAGTGACACTATATATATTATATAAACCGTGTTTTATTTACAAAAGGTTTTTTAAAAGTGTAAAGACATCCCATACCTGTTTGTTGTGGTTATTGCTTTTAAAGATCAATTTATGTTTGATAAATAACCAATAAGCCCACAGTTCTGTATAAGGAAAGTATTCACACTATGAAATCACATAAAGGAAAGGGAAACAAGGTCAGCAGTTAATGCAACACACATATAAGCTGAAGGCTGATCTTGAGTGAATGGTTTGTACTGGTGGGTGAAGGGTGAGAGGGTGCAGAAATGACTGTGATTGTTATGAATTACTAGATTGTAGTAAACACTGTTGAGGTCCTTCTCATACCTCCCACCCATACTGCCTGTAGTGGATAGAATAGTGGCCTCCCAAAATATATGTCCATGTCCTAACCCCTAGAATGCATGAATGTGACCTTGTTTGACAAGAGTCTTTGCAGATGTAATTAAGTGAAGGATCTTGAGATGAGATCATCCTGAATTTAGGGTGGACCCTAAATCCGATGATAAGTATCCTTAGAAGAGAAGGGGAGAAGATACAGAGACATGAAAGAGAAGGCGATGTGAAGACAGAAGAAGAAATTAGAAGGATGTAATCACAAGCCAAGGAACCTCAAAAATGCCTTGAGCCACCAGATGCTTTAAGAAGCAAGAAAGAATTCTCCCCTAGAGCCTCCAGAGGGATCATGGCCCTGATGATACCTTAATTTCAGACTTCTGGCCTCCAGAGCTGTGAGAGAATAAATTGTTGTTGCATTTAAGCCACACAGTTTGCGGTAATTTGTTGTGGCAGCCCCAGGAGACTAAGGCACCACCTCAGCGTATGCAGGCTGGCCTGACTTACAGCTGCCAGAAACTGCATTTCTTTACCCCAGGCTTCCTCTGGCTGCCAAGACCGACTCTGCCCACTTATTGAACAAGCTAGGCTGATTGTGCTGAGAAATTAGTGTCCCTGCCTCAGCAGCTCTCATGTAAGGACTGATAGGGGGAGGCAGTGTATACCGACATTAGCCCCCTTGCCCCTTGGGTGGGGTAACTGCAGCACTCATCCTGTGCTGACTCCTGGGATTTAGCTCCAGCTCTTCACAGTGTTCACTAACTGGACAAACTCTGTACTGGCTTCCCAGTACAGAGTCTTGTCTTTCACAGTTTCAATTGCCCACTCCCATACTAGTTTTTGCTGGAATAATCTGCCAAATAAACTATTTGTATTTCAATACTTGTCTCAGGGTTGATCGGCTTGAAGGGGGAACCCAAACTATAACATAAATATAAAAGGACATTACAGATCATCCTGATAGCTTAGAGGAAGTACCCAACTCAGTGATGTGAGGCCTTGGGCATTTTCCTGGGCTGTTTTATGAGAGTTGTCTGGTTCGACCTTATACCAACAGAAATCTGCTGTAATTAAAAGTGATCTCTCTAGTTATATATTTATCCACAATCTCTTTTAGAAAAGGACTTAAGGTAGCATTAGAATTATGATATTTAATATATCATGTCACATTCTTTTATTCTCTCCACTTCAAAAACATTTGTGATGATTTGATAACAAGTAAAAATATCAATTTTCCAGATATTCTATTTCAACTTTCCCATTATTTGTTTTCATTTAGTATGTTCTCCCCTTTTTTATTTCCCATAGACATGTTCTCTGCTTTCATTTAAACAAGCAAACCATAAATCTTCAAGTGAAGGAAAATGTGAATATTTTCTCTTATGATAGTTTTTATTGAATGTAAAGCCTGGTCTCATATTAAAAAGCGCTGTAAGGAATGCTTGCTTGTTTGATGTTTGTTTTAAATGGTTGAATAAATCTTCTCCAAGTTTTGACAAAAAGTTTTGAAGCCACTGACTTCCTTATTCTTTTATCTCTTTTCAAAACACTGAGGAGATGGTCTGAAGGTGAAGTAAAGCAGGTTTACAAACAAAGGGAAAAAAGCTTTACAGTATTTTTAAAATCAAACCTTTTGAATGTAGGTAAGCTCTGGTGCAGCCAACATGTTTTAATCACGGAATTATCTGGAAATAACTGAACAGCCAATTCTCTGTAGAAAGTATTATATTTGACCTTTTAAAAAATGTACTGCCCATGCTGATGACTTTTTTCCTTAAGAAAATGTAGGAAATTATGACAAATAAATAGGCTGGTTCAAGTTTCTTGAGAAAGAGGGCATCTGGCTGTGGGAAAGATTGCTAAAGTCAAGAATAAGAAATGACGATTTTGCTCCTTGCAAAAGCAGCAGACTTCCTTTAAATATTTTTTTAAATTTATTTTTAATTTTTGTGGGTACATAGTAGTTGTTTGTATTTATGGGATACATGAGATGTTTTGATACAGGCATGCAATGTGAAATAAGAACATCATGGAGAATGGAGTATCTATCCCCTCAAGCATTTATCCTTTGTGTTATAAATAATCCAACTATACTCTTTTAGTTATTTTAAAATGTACAATTAAGTTATTACTGACTATAGTCACTCTGTGATGCTAGTAAATAGTAGGTCTTATTCATTCTTTCTCTTTTTTTGTACCCATTAACCATCCCTGCCTCCCCCACCAATCCCCCCACTACCCTTCCCAGCCTCTGGTAACCATCCTTCTACTCTCTATGTCCATGAGTTCAATTGTTTTAATTTTTAGATCCCACAAATAAGTGAGAACATGCGATGTTTGTCTTTCTGTGCCTGGCTTATTTCACTTAACATAATGATCTCCAGTTCCATCCATGTTGTTGCAAATGACAGGATCTCATTCTTTTTTATGGCTGAATAGTACTCCATTGTGTATAAGTACCACATTTTCTTTATGCATTCATCGGTTGAGGGACACTTAGGTTGCTTCCAAATCTTAGCTATTGTGAACAGTGCTGCAACAAACATGGGAGTGCAGATATCTCTTCAATACACAGATTTCCTTTCTTTCGAGTATATATGCAGCAGTGGGATTGCTGGATCATATGGTAGCTCTGTTCTTACTTTTGAGAAACCTCCAAACTGTTCTCCATAGTTGTGCTACTAATTTACATTCCCACCAACAGTGTACAAGGATTCCCTTTTCTCCACATCCTTGCCAGCATTTGTTATTGCCTGTCTCTTTGATACAAGCCATTTTAACTGGGATGAGAAGACATCTCACTATAGTTTTGATTTACATTTCTCTGATGATCAATAATGTTGAGCACCTTTTCATATGTCTGTTTACCATTTGCGTGTCTTCTTTTTGGAAATATCTATTCCAATCTTTTGCTCATTTTTTTAATCTAATTACTAGATTTTTTTCCCTATAGAGTTGTTTGAGCTCCTTATATATTCTGGTTATTAATCTCTTGTCAAATGGGTAGTTTGCATATATTTTCTCCCATTCTGTGGGTTGTCTCTTCACGTTGTTTATTGTTTCCTCTTTATTGTTACTCATTTCTTAACAAAATACTTTTGGGTTTATGCATTCAATCAAGAAATCTTTGTTTGAAGTTTCTTAGATCTTCAGAATGAAGTCGATAATTCTTCTTGCTTCCATGTATTAATTTATTATCATAAACAACATTCACTGGAAAAATATGAGCAAACTTTACATTAATATAACTAGATAGTGTATTAACTTTAATCTTTAATAAAAATTTACAGAGTGGGACAGACAGAAAAGTGATAACGTTTGAATTGAAAGCTTATCCCTGTTTTTTCATAGCAGGAAACAATGTATTTTTTATCAAAAGGAAGCCATTTGCTGACATGTGGATTTGTATGTGATTTTAAACATTGTTGAAAAGTGCAAAGTCTGGAGGACAAATATCACATAAGAAAGAAATTAAACTGAGATATTTTGTATTGAAGTACAAAATCCAGGAATTAAGGAACTGATGGATCCAAGGACGAAGCCTATGTTAAGATTCCATTATTGTGCCAGTTTTTGAGGGAGGAAAAAAATCCCATCATCTAGATTTTATCATAAATGCTGTTGCAAATAAGTTTTCAGTTGAGGTTATGAATTGGATTTAAAGTAGCACAAAGTACTTTATTAATAACTTTCAGACATTTTATTACTTTAAGTAGCAATCGGTCCAGACATCACACAAATAAAAAGGAAAGCTGCAGCATTTCTTTGCTGCAGAAGCAACTGTTGCACGTAATTTTTTTTCATTTCTAGACTAATCTACTGTCAGCATGCCTCTCTCAATGACTTCACCATGATTTTTAATGGGTTTTGGATGGCTTCTTTTTACCTTTGTGACACAGTTTCAGGTGTAAGGATATAACACCTCTTCCCAATTATGCTTAGGAATGGCGAGGACTTATGGTCAATGGTAACTGAATAATTCATAGACTACATTGCAATGCATTATATGATATTCTTACACTGATCTGCCTACTCGTTGCTTATGCTCAGTAGAATCCTGACAGTTGTCTGCCTTTTCTGAATGGTTACTGGGCACTGCTGGGGTGTGTGTGAGAGGCAGTGTCAAGGTGACATGGTAGGGTGGTAAGAGAAAGCCAGAAATTCAGAAAGCTTTAGGGGTCTCAGCAAAGTGGGTTATCAGACCCTGGCTGTAGGTTTTAGGATATAAGGTCTCATCTGGCTATCTAGCTCAGCAGTCATAACAGTGGGATATTTACTATTCTTCACTCTGGGTTACCTTACCAGGAACTGTGTGCTAATCAGGACCCTCTCCTACTCAGACTCTAAGCTCAAGACTCCTAGGCATCATTCCTTGTTCACCAGCACAGGGGTGATCTGTGACAAATCTCTTCTGATAGTGTATCCTTCTCACATAGTGGTTTAGTTTCAAAGTTTTCGTAAAGAAATTTAAAAAGAGAGATAGTCCAAGCTTTGCCTACAAAAGAGATGGAACCACCAGTCTGTGTGAGGTGGATGCTTCCGGAACTGAACTGGCAAGTCAAGATTTCCCACAGGGCTGGGTTGTTGTTGAAGTCATGTGTGAGGCAAAAGCTTCTTATCAGCACTCAACACAAAATCTTGCAGTTCATATTAAGAGCATGTGAGCTGAGAGTCACTGTCATCCATGTCTGAATGGGACATTTTCAGAGATTCTGTCACTGTTTACCACTTTTCGGGGCTGTCCACGAAGAAGGAAAACACTGAACAGAAGAGTTAAACACTCAATGTGCGTGAAGTAGGCTTTAGCAGCTTGCAGTGAAAACCATCCGTCCTTGTCTTCATCAGCAGCCTGCAGAAAAGAGTGGCAGGATGGAGACAGCAATGTTCTGCTGTCATCAGCTTTGCTTCTCTGCTATCTGCCATGGCTGAGCCTCGCAAACATTACAGCAGAGTTCTAGACACAGTTCGTGCACTTAGAATGGCTGCTGGGGAAGTGTTGGTTACAATAAGAAAAAAAAAAAAGCAGGATGGAGATTTTTATCAGGGCTTCTCTAGTCAAGCAAATGTGTTTGTAAAGAGTGATTGGTTTTAGAGGCTGTGTGAGACACCATCATTTAAGGTATTTCCAGACACAAACTAGATGATAGCTTACATAAGTCAAATACACATTAATCTTTTTCCTGCTACAGATTTAAGCCTTTTGACACTAAAGACATCAATACTTGTGTTTGGTGAGAGATATTCTGTCTACAGGATGAGCGATTTATGGCAACTCTATAATCCCACAAAGCCCAAGCAATGTCTTCTGTATTCCTTGTGGAACTGGGCCCCCAATATAGATTATAAAGAGCAGAAATTATATCAATTTGTCAGACTGTACCCATTGCAGCTTTCTATGACAAGGCTCCAAATTATATTTATCCCTGGGGTCAACTGAGATGAACTCTTTTTACTTCATTAAAGACTGTATAATTCAATGTATAATTTTCAAAAAGTTAGAAGCATGACTCTCGTATGCACATAGTATGAGCACATGCTCAAAATTTATTAACTCATTAATGAAGAAATCTGTAACATGGTAAAACTGGTTGAAAAAGTATTTTGAGGGCCTGAGTATTTATAGACATTAAAAAAAAGAATATTAAAATACATTGCTATTAGATAACAATCCTGATTTATATCCTACAGGACAATAAAAATCCATAACCTTTGAAAATTTTTTTCAACTGTATAGAAATTATTTGCATCATTACTGGAAAAGATCTGCAAGTCAACATGTAACTTCACAGAATCTGAGCCAATAATTAACAGTAAATAGCAAAGTCAAACAAAGGTACATTCCTGTAGATAATTAGACAATTCTTGGTGAGCTAGTTGTAATATGACATTGAAAGGACATTATTTCTAAGTTTTAGACGTTTTTAACACCTTGTGTTCCATTTAGTAATATGAGCCTAGGTTTCATTTTCTCCTGCCCCAGTTTGATTTAAGGCCCCCAGACTCTACAAAATATTCACTTTCCTGTCTGCCAACAGGAATTTCAGGGACTTACTAGGAGGGGAACAGATCACCTTTTTATCTGACTGCAGCTCTATTTGGTGGGTGCCTTGCCTGCCACTCTGCCCCTCTGACCATCACAGTTTCTAAGTCTCTATTGTTGCTCAGCTGTTCATGGAGTGTCTGCAGCCTCCATAGGTCATTACCTTTGGTGTACTAGAGCCCTCAGCCCTGCTGTAGAGTGAATGGTAGTATTTTTTTTTTTTTTTTAGCAACTACACACAGTAGTAGGTTTATTGCAACCAATACTGATGTTGGCTGAGCACCACCACCTCTTTTTGCCCCAGTGGGTAAATGACCACCAAGGGTGGGAGTCAGTCTGGGCTCTCCGAGGAGCCTGTGGGCCGCCTGGCACGGGGACAGGGACATGAATGAACATGCTTGCAAAATGATTCTGGAGCCACAGAATATCATCCAGTTTGGTAGTTTTGAACTCTTTTAAACAAGCACTTTTTTTTTTCCTAAAGCAACCTCGCAGAGACTCCCGATGTCCAAAGTGCACAGGGCAGGCAGGGCTGGCCAGGTGGAGGCCTTAGCTTTCATTCACTGGAGCAAGGACTGATGTCTAAAGCTCAGCAAGCAGCCTACACAGTCAGCGGGGACCCGTGGCTCCCTCCCCAGATGGGGCACTCTGCCTCTATTAAAGCAGCCCATGTCCCCGTCTACTTGTCAGGCAGCTGTGCCACGGCGCTGAGGTCAAGCAAGGCCCCAGGGCTTTTGCACAAGGCTGCTGCCTGGTGCCACCTCCCCAGCTCGTTCCCTGACGGCTGGGCGTGGATAGCTGTGTAGCCCCCGCCCTTCTCTGTGGATGGCCCACTGCCCATCTGGACACCCTTCCTATGCCAGCTGATCCCCTAAGCCCTAGGCTTCCATCATATCACTGACCAAAGCATAGGGCAGTTTGAGTGGGGGTCAGAGGCCTGGGGGGTCTCTGGCTGGAAGGACTTAGTAGTCTTTTCTAAGGTGGGTCTACACTGTGCTGATAAATGTTTAACAATTGGTTCTAAAAAAAAAAAAAGACCCTGAATGATTTGTAACATTTGCCAGTTTCCATGGTGTAAATACTTCCACCATGGTCAATTTCAAGCTGCCAACGTGATGTTTACCAGCTAGCAAAAATTCCTGAAAATGTAACAATCAATTCTGGCAAGGCAATGTAAGCCAGCTTCTGCGCACCACTGGCTGGAGAGCAAGGTGGGATGCCTCCCACTACTGGGATGGGAGAAGAGATGAACACTATTCAAGAATCTCATAGCAGTGCTCCTGAGGCTGTTCCAAGGGTTTTAGTAAAAAAAACAAAAAACAAAAACCTCTCAGCATTTTTCCTTACAGCTTCCAGGTTTTGCTCAGTAACCCAGTAGGAAAGCTTCAGTCATTGTAGGGAAAGAGGCAGTTCCAGTGGGATCCACAGCAATCCTGTTGCTGGCTTGCCTAGACTGGCGACTGCTTGATTCATGGCTGAGTCGTGAGAGGCACATGGAAAGCCATAATAACAAAAATGCTTAGAGGTGATTCACCAAAATTTTGAGAAACAAAGCCTCAGGAGCTCTACTGTGGGGTCCTTGAGCAGTTGGATTTTATTTTAACTTGTTTGGAACTGTTATAAACTATACAAGTTTAAATGTGTACAATCCAAATACAAAGAAATATACTCAGTATTCTGCCTTAGATAGAGGTGAGAATCACATATCTGGGAGAAGTCTTAGAGGCTACCTATTTGCGAGAGGGCTGGGACACTACCACACATTTATGTCTTGCTGTTATATTCAATATCCAAACTCTTGCCAATTCCGAATAGCCAATAGATTTTTTCCTCCATTGATACAGCTAAAATTGACCAACCTAAGAATTGTCTGTCAACCTTCATCTTTCCTGAGGAATTGCTCATTCAGGATCCTGTTTCACCACATCACCTAGAGCATTTTATTTCCTAGGACCTCTTCATTATCCTTTACATACTTCTTGAGTGTTGTGACCACAGCTCTACATAGTGTCTCAGGTGTGCCCACATTGCGTTTGGTACAAAGATAGAAATAATTTCTGATTTATTTTACGTACATCTTCAGAGGCCTTCAAGTATTTTGCTGGTTTCTTTTGTCTGTAGAGCTGTGCCGAATCAATGTCGTCAGGAATTCAACCAGATATCTGCATGCTTTGGAGATTTCCCATTCATTTCACCTCTCACATGGACAGGGACCTAACCAATGTCCGTACTAGTCCATTTGGGGCCTTTGTCCAAAACAGAAAGATGCTCTTTTCTATAAGTGAAAGTAGCCTTGCATCAGGGCACAACACTTGTTGAGTAGAACATCAGCTGGACTTCAGTATTGATTCCTATGGCATCTGACTGCATTCACCTTCCCACCCGGAGCAATGCTGATCATCCATCCCTATGCCTTGTCTATTGACTCTAAACTAGACCTTAGCCTCTACAAGAGTCCCTGAAAACAGAAATATATTCAGATACTCTCCTGAGAGATGCTACAAGGGCATTTATTCCCATTTATTTCATTGGGAAATGAAGTAGGCTGAGCATTAGCCCCATGTGGCTGAGATACCCATCTATGTCCCCATCCCAGACCTCTAAAATAATTTTAATGAAAACTACATGACCTCTAGAACATTTTTAAGCTGACATGTGAAATGTTTCATCTAAAACTTAAATAGCTGAAAGTACGTAATTTGTGGTATATTATAAACATTGATATTGAAAAATATAACTCTTACATCACCCTTTTGAATAAATCTAAGGGAATCTAAATATCGTAGTGATTTGATACCAGCTATCACCATTAAAAAATACATGAACAAGCTCTTCTGTAACAGACAGAAATTTTAAATCCTTGATTTATCTCATTGCACTCCTTTTTCATTCTGCTTCCCTTGCAGAATTTTATTCTAACCTAATGTATTTTTATGTGTGAAAGAATTTTATTCATCATTGTATTATACTTCTCTACAACAAAATATATATATATAAATTGACATTATTATTATTTACATTTCCTGTGACTATAAGGCTCCAAGTGCTTAAAATGTCTTCTGGATTGAGTTACTGTTACAAAAATTGGCTATTCCAAGCTGATTACAATAGTATAAATATATTACAAATTTTGATAATCATTAAGCATTAAAAAGTAAAATTTTATTGAAAATGCATTTCTTAATAAAAAATGGGGATCTTTAAAAATATTTCATGTATCTGTGGATGAATATTTTTGTTGCTAAAATAAAACAGAGCTTAGTATGATTTTATTCCTATTTTTAAAAAAGATGTGAGCCATAAATAAGAAGATGAAAGGAAGGGGTTTGCTTTATCGGCTTTACTCAGTTGTTTAAACTCCTTGCAAGTTACATACCAAAAAATCACATGGAAATCTCCTTCCAAATGTAATCTTAAATGATCTATCAGCTGACAACTCAATAATCTGATAAAAGCTGGAACCACTTAAGTTGCAAAAGTTTTGTGACCCCGTCTTGAGAGTCTTTTGCTTTCTCAACACCAATTCCACTTATTTTGAATTGTACCTTTGTTTGGTGTTTGGAGATTTTCACACCCCAGGGTAATGCACTAGCGTAAGATTCAGGAAAGTAGGAAAGAAGAAAGAGAGATACTCCTTTATTCTATAAAGCAGGGAGAGGCAACCATGAAAGGGGAGGCGGGAGAGGGAGATAACTTGCATGTTCCCAAGCAGATCACATTTGGAAAAATTGAGGACTTGAACATTGTTCTCCTTAAAATCCAGCTGTGTCCACATAGCTCATGGAATGTCTTCATGTGTCCCCAAGATAAGTACCAGTTTGAAGACCATTGTACCTGCTACTTACGGTTGCCAGATTTAGGAAATGAAAGTACAGAATACTCAGTTAAATCTGACTTCAAATAAACAATGAATGCTTAATTAGTATAAGTATGTCCCATGGACTAACTATGACATGCAATATTTAGGACATACATATACTAAAAACGTATTTATTGTTTATCTGAAATTCAAATCTAACTGCGTGTCCAGCGTTTTATTTGGCAGTGTTAACTAACCTTATAGTGCAACTTAATGTCATAGCTCTTGGAAGGTGGTTTCTTCCCTGCAGATGACTAAACTCCTCAAAGGTAAGTTTGTGTCTAACTCATCTTTGTAGTTTTTGTTTTTTCAGCAAATAGAAAACTAGTAATCATCAAAGAATATGTGTTGACTGAACAAATGAATAGATGGCATATAATAGGCGCTCCATAAGTGTTTATTGAAAGGAGAGGAACAACCTGATCTTGGTCTCTGGACAATGGATTTCTGGACTGCCCTTTCAATAACATGTAGTGTCTTCTATGTGAATAATTAACTGTTCCTGACTCTGCTACTCACCCAGCCTCCTGCTTCTACATCTTCTGTTACATAAATTCTCATCCTCAGATATGTACTTGTTTGATTCAACATACCTATGCATAGCAGTCATTTCATGCAGTTTTCATGCCCCTGCATATGGAGGAATCTTCCAATGGCTTCCCAACTTACCTTGGATAAATACAAATGCTTTTTAATGTTTTACAAGGCTATCTCTCTGGGCTTAGCTCTCCCCATCCCTAGTTCTGCTCAAGCCACATTGATTCTCACCTCAGGGTTTTGCACTTGCTGTTCCTTCTGCCTGAAATGTTTCCTCAAGATCTTTGCATGTCTTACTTACTTCATTCAGGTCTCTGCTCAAATGAAGCTTTCTCAAGAAGATTTTTTTTTCCACCCTAAATGCTATAGTTCCTTTCCTCCCAAACAGCAGGGGGCTTTGAGGCAAAGTCTGTCCCTCACTTTCACCTTTCAAATCTCATCTAATTAAAAGAGACTTGATCATACCTAAGAGTCTAGCCACAAGGAAGTCTGGGAAATGTAGTTTTTAGCTATCTAGTTGCCAACTTCAGCAAAGTGCAGGAGAGGGAGGGTGGAATGACAGTCATATCCACCACAACTATGTGGCTACTACATATAATGTTTAAAAGAATATTTATATGTGAAAAAGTTTATAAAACAGTAAGAAAATATACTATAGTTGTTTTAAAAATTAGCATAATGCCCCCCCCCACCCACACACACACATATGAACTAGATTATATACCAAAGTTAGTGATGTTTTTGAGTAGTGGCTGTAATATGTTGACAGAATAAATTCTTGAATAGGATGGTGATGGAGATAGGATTCAAACATGTGATGGGATTGGCTTGGAACAGAAGAGAGGCTATCTTCTCCTATGAAGTAGGAAAGGAAAAGATAGAGACAAGTGTTCAAAGACAAGACATAGGTGGGGCAGGGACAGTGAGATGGTTCTTAATTGTTGGTCTCCGTTTTTGCTGTGAAATGGAGGCAAGACCATTTCTGGGAGTGAAAGGGGAAGTTGTAGGATTGGGGGTGATGAATTAATGGTGAAAGTTCCTGACTACAGATATGGGGAATGGTAGGACAACTGGCCAGGCTGACACAGTTGTTTGTGGTGGGCAATTAGGGCCCAGATGGTGTTAAAAAAACAAAAAACAAAAAACAAACAACAACAGCAACAACAAAAACTAGCTTGTGCTACCAAGGTCATTTCTCCAGCAGGATTTAATAGCCACAGACGCCAATTGTGGCTTGTCATGGTCTTCAGCCCACCTAACATTTTCTGAGTGAGGTAAAGTTCTCTATCGACAATCATTAATTTCAACGACACCAGAAATGATTAGGCATTCATTAAACAGTCATTTTTATTAGAGAGGCAACACTACTGTAATCAATAAGATCTTGGGTTCTCAAATACAACTGCCTAGGTACAAATCCAGGCTGCATTATTTATTAGAGTTACGTGACTTCTCTATGCCTCAGTTTTCTCATCTGTATACTGGAGGCAAGAATAGTATTTATTTCATAGGGTTGCTCTGAAATTTAAATGATAATACAAAATGTTTAGAACAATGTCTGGCACATAGTAATCTCTTGATATATCTTATTTGCCATTGTTATTATTATTATCTGTGTTAATATGGAAAAGGAAAAGTGTGGGGGGGAAAAAGTGTGATTTAATTTTAGTACCTATTTCTACCCCCACCTGACCTCATCTCAGTCCTGCTTGTTATACCAACATGGTTGAGAAGCAGGGGCCTTTAGTTAATCAAATATTCTTATTTGTAGATCATGGCCATATATCGATTGGCAATTGCCAAAGCAGCACAATACAATAAAATAGGCAGAACATGGACATTTTTAATGCATATAATCTACTCTTTGATGGCTTAGGAGGATTTAAATACCTGTTACAGATTGGTTTCCCCACAGAGCAGATCGCGAGTTACAAATTAAGACACAGGATGTTTATGAGGGAGAGGTCTTGAGATCAACACCAGTGAAATGAAGGAGAAGGAAGCAGGAGTGAACAGGTGATACAGCCTGTATTGATACCTCAGCTTATCTTATGAGGAGCTCTAAGCCTTGGATGGCCCCTGAGAGTTGTCATGAATTGGAGCAAGGTTGTCCAGCCCTTATATCTGTGCATTGATCAAACATTTGATGCAGGTTACCCCTGGAAGGAAGCTTGACCTTGGGTGAGGTATTTTATTTTATCAGAGGCAATTTCCAAAAAGGGCTGACAGCTGAGGGCCACCTTCTACTAGCACTCCCAACAGCTGAGAAAATTGTCCTTCCTTCCTTCTGAAAGGGCTTCTGGGTGCCATATCAAAGTGTACACCACCTGATTCTTTGAGTGTCATTGTTTGAGTTACTCATATATGATAGACTTATGGGTTTGTTAAAACATTGTCTTGACCGATTAAATACCAGGTAAAAGAGATTCTGCAGTTTGACTTCTTATGGCAACAGAACTCAAGTGGTCTATTTATTGCCTGTGAAATGATGTCATCCTTCTACTACGGAAGAGTTCTGAAAACATACGTGTTTGCATAAGTGTGTGTGTGTGTGTGTGCGTATGTATATGTGTCCTCCAATACAAAATAAAGGCACTTTTCTCTTTCTCTCTCTTCCTGTAAACCATATCTCCACTTTCCCAGCCTTGCTTTATCTGTCTCTTCTATTCAATGTTTTTAATACTACATTTCCTCGTAACAGAAGGGAATGTGAGCCAGAGCCACAGGGAATTGACCTTCTTGTGTTGTTTTCTACAGATGCTAAGGATTAGCTAAAACAGGCACTTTTGAGGGGAAGGATTACCCAAAAGACACAGTAGGTTCTAGGGCAAAGAGGTCAGTATTCTGGCAGAGGTGGTAGTCATAGCAGCTGGTATCAAATGCCAATGATGGCTTGAGGACAGTGGGGTAAACACTGGTCACTAGGCTTCTGTTTGGGAATCATGAGGGAGAGGCCTGCTTTGTACCTGACCACAGTATTTCACTATGCCCAGTGTCATCTGGGGCTGTGGATTAAACATGGAGCTGGTGAAAGCTTATACCTTGCTTCACCTTCATATTAACTTGCTCCATCTGGGACTTAAGTTTTTCAAGCTATTGAAAAGCATTTCTCTCACCAGGGCTGTTTGTTGGCAAGGGCCTGAGGAGAAAGGCACGACACTGTTATTGTTCCTACCACTGTTTCAGTCTTGATGGCAGTGTAGGTAGCTATTCTTTGGTGGCACTTATGGTAACATTTAATAACATTTATGGTAAAGTAAAACAAAGAAAATCCCAGAGACCTTATCTGTAATTAATGGGAAATGGTGGCAGTAAGTGGTGTTCAAATGAAAGGTTCATTGTTTCACCCAAACCAGACCCCACTAGGGAATTCTTTCTTTCTTTCTTTCTTTTTCTTTTTTTTTGGACATAGGTTTTGAGAATTGATAACTGGATGGTAGAATGCATGACCTTTTAACAGAGGGGAAAAAATGCTAGTTGTAGTGGAGTGGATGTGATAATACAGGATGCAGTCAGCCAGATAACAAATACTTATTGAATGCCTACTAGCGCCATGCAGTGCACTGAGGAGAGCAAGGGAGCTTGCAGTTAGTAGTAGAAACCATCCGTGTCCTGCTCCTGGACGTTGCCTATCCTACATCAATGCACACAGGCCCCTCGTACAATTGTCAGCACTCTCATTCTGTGACAAAGGGGTTGGGGAGGAAGAGCAGGGATGGAGAGGGGACTTTACATCCCACTGGGGCTTGGGAGCTTTTTCTGGCTGTCAGAGCCCAGTTGCCTGTACCCTGGAAGTGCTGGGAAATTGACATTCCTTCGGGGCAGCCCTCCACCATGACTAACAGGAGTTGGTATATAAATATCTCACCTTTATCATCCTGTGTGCTGGCTCTGGAAATCCATGCTGGATTAAGTTCCACTGGCCCACAGTAATAGCTATCTTGATAATGAATCTTGATAAGTGGCTTCCTTCTCTGTTCCTATCTCACTTCCCCACACCCCTATGGAGGTCCCATATACATGACTTGCACTCCAATCCTGAAGGCATCTTGAGGTCTTCTGAGGAACCTAAGCTAAGATCCAGTCTATAGGAGAAGGCAGACATACTGACTAGTGTGAAGAGGGCAACAAGGTGAAGTACAATTTGTTTCCAGTTACAATCTTCCTGCTTAATTTTCTGTGTGACATTCAGGGTCCTCTGCTATGAAGAAGAAGAGACATAGGTGAAGAAGTACTTATTTTGTTATATACAGTGTGGGGAAAAAGTTTCATTGTTTTATTGAAAATGGAGAAATATGACTATGAATCCAGCCATGAGCATGATGCCTCTGTTATCTGTAATGGGAAAATTAAAGATGCTTCTGATTTGTATTAACTGTAATAAATGGGCCAGGTGTGGGGCAGAGGGCTCTGCTGGGTAGCAAAGAGAGGCAAAATGTGATTTACAGTATCCAAGGCCTTAATGATGGTTTCAGTAACCTTAAATACCAGTTTGATAACTTGATAAATAAAGCTCTTTGTTAGATTTTAAAAATAAAAGCAAAAAGATCAAAAGTAATAGAATTGGGGCTGAAAAAATTATTTTCCAGGCAGCTACTGACCATTACAAAATTCCTTCTTTGTGTTTATAGTGACGGGCCACCCAACCTCCAAGTTATTTATTACAGTGTAACAGCTGCATTCTATGTGTATGGGTGCATTACCTAAAATCCCTTATGCTTTCCTTCAGTAATGATTTTATTAGCATCAGTGATTGTGTCTGTATTGAGTAGTTTATAGCATATAGTGAGCCATGCTGTTCATCTGTAGCCAAAGCTCAAAAAGTGTTATTAAAGCAGTGTAAAGGAAAGCTATTTCGCTTTGGGCACACTGGCTCAAACCATTGTTCCCTCTGTTAACCTGTTATTTACCTAGTATGGAAACAGGGTGCTGCTGAGCAGAAATGAGCAGTGGGAACACTTCTTTCCCCTCAGAAAACAGGGGAAAGAAGTGCTAATAGCATCCGGGGTAAACTGCACTAAAAATCTTGCTCTAGGCTGGTCGCGGTGGCTCATGCCTGTAATCCCAGCACTTTGAGAGGCTGAGGCTGGTGGAACACTTGGGGCCAGGACAAGACCAGCCTGGCCAACATGGTGAAATCCCGTCTCTACTAAAAATACAAAAAAATTTTACAGAGTGTGGTGGTGTACATCTGTAATCCCAGCTACTCGGGAGGCTAAAGCAAGAGAATCACTTGAACTCTGGAGGCAGAGATTGCAGTGAGTTGAGATCGTGCCTGGGCGATAGTGAGTGAGACTGCCTCAAACAAAATAAAACAAATTAAAAAAAGTCTTGCTCTACAGGGGCATAAGGGGGCATGGTTGCCAGTCAATTCAGTCCCTGTGTACTGGCCTTTCATTTTCTTGCCTTTCAGCTAGAAGAAAAGTGTTGTCCCAGGGTTCTCCCAGGCAGGGAGGAAGCTCAGGAAGAAAGACTGGGTTTGAGCATCTGATCAAATGCTTGCCAACGTGCAGGAAATAGATTCTGTCCACTCCACATGAAGGATCTCTTCTGTCATGTTCCCTTTTATCCAAATATGTGGAATGTGTGGAGAAACACATTAAGTATCCAACACCAATAGCACATTAGTGTAGCTTAGTTCATGATGTTCCCTTTAGAGAAGAACCTTTCTCCTTCTGGGTAACAGTATAAAGTAATGGTGGTGGTGGTGTTTCCTGCAGGGAGAATAATAGACATTTTGATGCGACAGATTCTGTGTAATGGAGAACCTTGGCTAACAGAGCTTGCTGATTTCACAGAAAATAATTTGATTTCTGAAATCATTATTTAAGGAGCACATGTCTTTTTTTAATGAGGACTCCACCTGCTGTACAGGGAGGAGTAAAGGAAAGATGCCAGGAAATGAAAGCCTGGTGAAGGAAATTAGAGATGACTAAGTATTCTTAAGAAGCCGCATCTAACACTAGGCATAAAGGCTGGCATTGGAGAGGGGCCAGCCTGAGAACAGGAGCTGACTGTACTGCTTGCCAACTCCAGTGGGCAGAACCTAGTGGAGAGGAAGCTGAAAAAGGGCAGTTGAGGGGATAAAAGTGGATAGAAAGGAGGCTATTAGTTCAGAGTCTTTAAGAGTAATTTGTGCTTTTACACTGCAGCTGTTATTTAAGTTAAGAGAACCAAAAGGAGGAAAAGAAAGGACAGAACCACATGTCTGCTTTTAGAAGAGTTACTGATAAAGAACACAGACCTTTCTCTGTCACTTCATCATCAGGCTTTATTTGTTCACTGCATAATTCCCTCTGGTCCTTGCTCCTCTGTGAGGGCATCTGATGAATTAAGCTACACTGATGTGTTATTAGGTACTATACATTCATTGTATTTCTCTTCACAGGTAGTGTATTTGTATTTCAAAGGGGATTCAAATTTGAGGAAATAATTTATCATGTGACAGTGGTAAACAATTAGGTCAAAACCAAATTTTGCCCTCCCTATTCCTGTCACAGATCCATTAGTTGTGAGCTCAAAAAACATTCTCTCTCCAGATTTCTGTTCAACTATTCATCACATTACTTAAACATGTGGAGTATACAATATAAACTATTATCTTAGAAAGGTATAAAGAAACAACAAAGGCAAGGTACAGGACTGAATGGCAGAGATATGTGCCACTCACTCCTACCAACCCCATGCTTGGATGAAGGCATCTTCAGAAGCTGTAAGTTTCACCACTGTATGACATTTGAATTGATCATCAGCAAAAGACTTATGTGGAAGTGATTCACTCAGAGCTGGTTTCTTGCCAGAGTATTCTAGGACACAGTGGACTGTCCCGGAGCTTCTCTATGCCTGTGGTGCCTTGTCAGGTGACCACCTAACGTAATTTATATTCTGAGGCACTAGGCAGGGTGCAAGAACACCAACTTTCAGCCAACAGTGAACAGGTTTATTTCACTGTGCTTTAAGGTAGACCAGCGTTGTTCAGAAGAACTTTCTATGATGCAGGGAACGTTCTACATCTGTGCTGTCCAATACATAGCCACTAGCCACCTGTTTTTGAACACTTGAAATATGGCTAGTTTGACTGAGAAAATGGAATTTGAATTTTATCTCATTTTAATTAATTTGCATGTAAATTTAAATAGCCACATGTGGCTAGCGGCTACTGTCTTATACAGTGCAGAAGTAGACCTTGGAAAATGAGGAAATTGAATAATTAGCAACTTTTATCTTTAACATTAAAGAGAAGCCTGTTAGCCTGGGGTCACCCATTTAAATCACTGTTTTTCCTGGTAGCTATGTATGTCTGTGAGTTTGAGTGACTATGATGTGACCTATTGTTTCTCCAGGAAACATGTAAATTTGGTGTTAAGGGTAGAGTCCCCTTGCCCTCTTTTTCAGCCTCTAGTAAGACTAACAAGTAGGGCTGCTTTCTCTTCCATATGCAGCAGGCATTGCCTCACAAAGCTGGATTGGGCTTTTTGGTAATAGCAAGAAGCTGGAGTCTTTCCAAAAAATAAAAGCTTTCCTTAAAGAAAAGACATTCTCTAGGTACTGGCTGTGGAAATAAGTAGAGGCCTCTTAAGTAGAAATAATGGCAGCCCTTCCTTCAACTCTCCCCAGGAATGACAGCATTAGTGGTTTGAATACATTAAAGGCTGGATCACTCTATCCCCACTCCAGGCGGATCAAGCATATACATATTTTTAATTCCTTGCCCTTGGTCAACCAACAAAAGGGGATTGGGACTGAAATCCCATGTGTGTCTCCTTGGAATTTAAAGCCCACTTTGCTGAGACAGGATTAGGCAAGATAAAGGAAAAAGCAAGAAAATGAACACAAACACAATTAGACTAAACCAGCCCTGGAGTTAAGTCATGTGTAATTTCCAATAGAAAAAGATTTAATTATGCCATCATGACCAAAATCACTTATTAAGTGCCCATTTATATGTGATGCTGGACTGAGAAGATAGACAGAAAAAGTCAGACTTGGTTTCAGCCCACTAGACATACAATAATGAAACAGAGAGATATTCAGGATGGGAATTAAATACATTAATGAATATTTACATTCAATGCAAATGTAGCCCCCATAGAGCAGGCTTGAAACTCAAATAACTAAAGAACAAAGCTCTGGACTGTTCTCACTTGGATGCGTTGGATGCAGAAGGTTGGGGGAGGAGGATGAAGGAAGTTACTTGGATCTGTTATTCTCTCTGTGATATACATGATGTGCTATTTGTCCAATGGGGAAGGTATATGGGTAGCGGCAGGTGGAGAGGGAGGAAGTCCAGGACTTATACAGCCTGGAAGCTGTTCTCCTTCTGCTCCAAACCGGAGAAATACAACCAAGCCTGCACCTCTCTCTGCAGCGTATGCTAATATAGGTCACAGAAGGTGTGTGGAAGAGAGAGACAGCAAGTGAGTAGTTGAACTCCATGAACCACCAGGAGTCCCTCTAAACGGGGTGGAGCAAGGGTTTTCCCACCCCAGCCCATTGAGATAAGAGAGGCAAACTAGGCTTAAAGCTAAGCACGAGGCTAAAGACCAAGAAACCAACTGAAGGCACCCAAAAGTTTGCCAAACCAAAGGAGCTAGAGGTGCAAAGTAGGTATGAAGTACAAAGCCAGGAATGTAGAAACCAAGAATATGGGTGAAAGAAAATGGGTTGAGAAAAAAGAGATAAATTTGGGGCAATTACTTAGAACAGTTACAATCATTTGAAGCTTGTTTTTAGGCTGGCATATGCTGAATTTGAAAAGTTAGATGAGTCATGGAGGTAATGACAAGTGGTGACTTTGTAGGGCAAAAATTGGAACTTCCAGCATTGAAAAAATCTGTGCAATAGCCAATTAGAAACCTAGAGCTCAAGGGTAGTCCATATCCAAACCAAAATGTCACCTTTGTGAGATTAGGAAAATAAGGTGTGAAAATTCTCCAAGTGTGCTGGCTCTGATACAAAGAAGTGGTTCTTCCATCACAGAATGGTGTGGGGCATGGAACAGCCTGGAACACAGACAAAGGCTAAGAAGAATAAAAATCTAAAAGAACACAGGATCTTTTTCTGAAGTACGACTCCTTAAATGTCTTACCTCTCTAAATCCAATGGGAATTTTTCAATCCTTGCTTATTTTCTTGGTCACATTTGATAGTATGGATCAGTGTTACCCTCTTGAAAACTTTTGGCATTGGTTCTGTGACATCACATTCTTCTGGCTTTCCTCCTCACTTGATATCAGTCTTTTATGGAGTCCATAGATGCCTTAAGACAGTTGAATGAACTTCTAAAATTGTGTATGAAATATTGCTTGTTTGCACTTGAACATTTTTTTCCCTTTGGAAAGGGGGTTTTAAGCTTTCTTTGGATCCTCAAAGTAGTCCTTCACTCCAAACAAGTTAAGAATCACTGCTCTATTCACTCTTCTTGGATGATGATCTCCTTCTTTTCTGAGGCTTTAGTTAGACTCTATATGACAAAAACATCTGAATCCATATCTCCATCCTGTTTCTTTCACCTGTGCTTTAGATACATATATCTAACTCTCTACTGGAAAACACCACCTGGCACATAAAATTCATCGTGTTCCAGATCAAATTTATTATTTTTTCCTACTGGCCTCAATTCTCCTCCTCTACCTGTGTTTTCTACTTTGATTAATGATATTATGTTTTCTTAAGTTTCCCCAAAAGTAGACTTTGAGACAAAGATTTGCGTGTAGTATATTTTAGAGATGATCCCAGGAAGCATTGTGAGGGAGGAGGGAAGGGGGTTTGGGAAGGGAAGATGGTCAATAAAGTGTAAACAATCACACCAGAAACCACTGTGGGAAACCAACACTTATTCCTACTGAGAAAATTCTGTGAACACTATAGAACATAGACTAAAGCTGAGATATTTATACACTAGCTCCTATCTATCATTTGTTGAGGACTGCTTTCCATGGGTGCTACTTCTCCAGCACTGCTGGCTTCCAGCATGGATGGGCAAAATGTGCTTCAATGGCTGGAGAAAGACCTCAGGTGAAGGAATGTAGGCGCTGGGAGCTGGAAATTTGTGTGGCATTTTCCAAGGGGTAAAGGCAAGAAGACATGAGTGGGGCACCAACAGCATATACTACAACCATCCACCCAGTTGGTCAGGTTAGAAACCTGAACGTGATCGTTTATTTCTTGCCTCTTTTTCATTCCTCACGTGCAATTATTCAGCAGGGACTGTTGCTTCTATCTCTGAACATCTCTCAAATTCATCTACCTCTCTCTTTAATCCCTATTCCCTGTCAGTTCATGCTACCATTTTCTTTCACCCAGACATTCCACAGCAGCCCCCTAAATTATTTATTTTTAAAGAGAGGGCATTTTCTCTCTCTCTTTGCATTCTTGTCTCAGTTCATGAGATGGGAATTTCCGCTGGCCTTTCTCCCCTCAGGGAAATGCTGGTGAATGCCAACACTGCTACCCTCTCCATGAAGTTTAGTGGAGGAGACTCTAACAGTTTTTGATTCCTCTCCGCTCCTGACTTCAATGCCCCACAAAGAGTATTGAATTTATCTGAAGGATGGTATTGGGGTAAAGGTCATTGTTCAGCATGGGGCTTTCTCTTTCTCACCCAAGCAATGCCCTCCACCTGTCTGCCTATGAAGCAGCACTTTCTGCTTTCCGTTCCTGCTTCCATGTGGTAAACTAACCAGAGAAAGGCCTCTCCACCTTAATATGGAGTTTGTATGTTTCAAATTCATCCAGTTGGATAAACTCAATTCAAAAGGAGGAAATAAGAGGAGCCATTAGAACTTGGGCCCCAGTGTCCATCAGGGAAATGTAAGTCAAAACCACAGTGAGATATCAATTCACACCTGTTAGAATGGCTGTTATCAAAACAACAAAAGATAGTAAGTGTTGCCCAGGATATGGAGAAATTGAAACATTTGCACACTGCTGATGGGAATGCAAAATGATGCAGACACTATGGAAAATGGTATGGAGGTTCATTAAAAAATATAAAATAACACTACCATACGATCCAGCAATCCCACTGCTGGGTGTTTATCTGAAAGAATTGAAATCAGGATCTTGAAGAGATATCTGCACTGTCATATTCATTAAACTACTATTTATAATAACCAACATGTAGAAACAACCTAAATGTCCATTGACATATAAGTGGATAAAGAAAGTGTGTTTTATACATGCAACGAAATATTATTCAGCCTCAAGAAAAAGGAAATCCTTCCATATGTGACAACATGTATGAAACTTGAGGGCATTATGATAAGTGAAATAGTCACAGAAGGACTAAATATTGTATGATTTCATTTATAGGAGGAATCTAAAATAGTTAAACTCATAGAAGCAAACAATATAAGGGTAGTTGTCAGTACTCAGGAGGAAGGGTAAATGTGGAGTTGCTGTTCAATGGATATGAAAATTCAGTTTTGCGAGGCAAATAAGTTCTAGAGATCTGGTGTGAAACATTGTGCCTACAGTTAATAGTACTGTATTGTACACTTAAATTTGTTAAGAGGGTGGATTTAAGTTAAGTGTGCTTACCACATACAAACATGCACACGAAAGTGTCCAGATGTGGACAATAAAATATAGGATCACCCTACATCAAAACTGTACCTCCCCTTGGCATGACTTACTTACTCTCGCCTTGGCTTTCCTTCCTCCTGTCATTGCCAATCTTCTTCCCCTGCTCTCTCAACTCCAGCCTGTTTTTCTCCTGCATTCTGCTCTGCGTCACCTCTGTGTGCCTTCGGCTGGAATATGCTTCCGTGCCTGCTGCCTGATTCATTAGCTAACCCCTACTGTTTTGTGGGTCATAGCTTTGTTATCACTCCCTTTGGGAAGTCTTTCTTCACCATCTTAGCCTAGGTTACTGCTCACAGCACTCTGTGCTTTCCCTATTATGACATGTGTCACACTGCATTGCAATTGCCTATGAAGGTATCAGTACCCGTGCTAGACTATGAACTCCATTTAGACAGGGATTGTGCTCTGTTTGTCTTACTGTGCCCAACACTTGGTGTAATTTACTCTCTGCACACTTTAGATTCTCAGGAGATACTTGTTGAAAAATTTAAATGTATAGAAAACCAATGTGTAACCTCATTATGTAAGTTCCATAGTTTGTTAATGTAGTACAAGAGTCAGATGGATGAATTTTGCAGTACATTTCTTAACAATTACAAGGCACTTTAAATACAAAATTGCCTACATAGGCAATGGGTAATGGCTATGACCTGGAGTGGGTTGAAAGGACTTGAAGAATGAATTGACTTGAGAAGATTGGGGAAAGCATGGAGGACAGATCCATGAGGACAATCGAGTGGGCCAAGGCACATAGACCCTTGACTTGAACCTAGCATGTTCAAGGAACAGTGAGCAGAGCAGCTTGGCTCAAAAACACTAGATGTAAATCAATATGGAATCCTAAAATGTGCTTAAGTAACCCATAGGAAGGCAAGGAAAGATAAACACAGGAATAAGAAATAAAGGAAACAAATAGAAAACAAGTAATAAAATGGCATGCTTAAGCCCTAACATATCAATAATAACCTTAATTGTAAAATGGTGCAAATGTACCAGTTAAGAGACTGAGTGAACAAAGAATATAATCCACCTATATACTTTCTGCAAGAAACTCACTTTAAATATAATAGTATATGCAGGTTGAAAGTTAAAAGAATGGAAAAACATATACCATGTAAACATTAACATTTTTTAAAAGCAGGAGTGGTTATGTTAATACTGGTCGAAGTACACTTCAGAGCAAAGGAAATTACCAGGGACAGATAGAGGCATTACATAATGATGAAAAAAATCAATCCACTAAGACATAACAATTCTAAATGTGCATGCGCAAAACAACAGAGCTTCAAAATATGTGATGCAAAATCTGATAAAGCTGAAGATAAATGTGTAAGTAAACGCATAATTATAGTTGGAAACTTCAACACTGTACTCTCAAAAATTGATAGTACTACATTAAAAGGTTAAGAAAGAAATACTGTGTGTATTAGAGTTTTCCAGAAAAAAAGAACCAATATTTTATACACATAAATATTGTGTGTGTGTGTGTGTGTGTGTGTGTGTGTGTGTAGGGGAGGGAGAGAGAAGGGGAGAGAGAAAGAGATTTATTAAAAGGTATTGGCTCATGCAGTTGTGGAGGCTGAGAAGTCCCCTGATCTGCCATTTACAAGCTGAAGACCCCAGAAAGTTGGTGGTGTAGTTCTAAGGCCTGAGAACTAGAGGGCCAATGATACAGAGTGAAGCCTAAGTCTGAAGGCCTGAGAACAAGGAGCGCTGAGGGCAGGAGAAGATCGATATCCCAGAGCAAGTAGTCAGGTAGAGGGACCATGAACCCAATCTTCCTCCACTTTTTTGTTCTATTCAGGTCCTCATCTGATTAGATGAGGCACATCCACATTGGGTAAGGCCATCTACTTTACTTAGGCCTCCAATCCAAATGCTAGCTTCTTTAGATAACACCCTCACAGACACACCCAAAATAATATTTAATCAACTATCTGAGCATCTCATGGCTCAGTCAAGTTTTATGACACATAAAATTAACCATCACATTGTGAACAACTATATAATCATAAATTCAACAGCTTAGATGAAACAAAGTAATTCCTCAAAATGTACAAACTACCAAAACTCACCAAGATGAAATAGATAATCTGAATAGACATAAAACCATTAAAAATTGAATTTGTAATTGAAAGCTTTTTAAAAAAGTAGTCTCTAGGGCTAGACGGTTTCACTGGTGGATCCTACCAAACATGTAAAGAACTACACTCATTTTACTCAATCTCTTCCTGAGAATAAATTATTATGGATGTTTTAAGCCACTAAGCTTTGATGTGGGTTGTTATGTAGCATTAGGTAACTGAAACACCAGGTTGCTTACATTCTCTTCTAATGGTCTTATTCTTTCTGTAATCCATGACAGTCCAAACTGGCTCCTTCCTTGAAGATGAGCTATTATATTAATTACAGAGAATTTGACTGGTGTGTCTGCAGTTGTTCAGTTTCTACACCTGGCATATAGTTGACCAGTGCCTTACTTACATTGTTCTGTTATTTCTGTTTCTAAATGTTTATGCTTCATCTTATACAATGTTGAAACTCTTCCTAGGACACACTGAAGTAAAGTAAATCTCAGAGCACACTCCAGCTATTGTCATCTCAAATCCCTCTATCTTTCTGCCTTAGGCCTCTGCTCTGCTCAGAGTGGCCATGGAGCGTCTTTTTATCTTATGGTAAGGGAGAATCTTAGGTTGGTTTTTATGGTTATAACTGTTATTTACTGCTAACATTTATTGACTGCTTACTATGTATCAGGACTATACATGTATTCCTCCATAGTTTTTATGTCTGTGCCTATTGGCAGTTCTGGGTTGGAGATGTCTGCAGTCTGGTATACATGAGGATCAATAAGGAAACCCAAGAAAATCATTGCTGGGTCATCCCTCAAGTCCCAAGGTCCCTAGGCATTTCACCTTCTTCTTTCCACCTTTCAGAGTTTTCCTATACTCAGTTACTGTGTTGTGTTATATACTTGGTTATGTTCAGGTTTTTATTTTAATTGTAAGAGAGAAGACCCGGGATGAATGGAGCTACTCCATTTTGGCCAGAAGTAGAAATCCATAACCATTTATTTAGTTTATGAATCTACAATTTGGTCAGGACGTATATCTGCCACTTGTGTTGTCAGCTGGGGCGACTCAAATGGGGGCTGGAGGATCTACTTTGAAGATGGCTCACTCCCATGACCGCCAAGTTGGTGCTAGCTGTTGGCCAGGAGCTGATCCAGGGCTGAGGGCTGGGGGCTTGGTTTTTCTTCCAGTCTGATGGCCGTGTTCTGGGGGCAAGCATCCTGTTATAAAAGAGAAACTGCATTATCTTTTATAATGGCCTTAGAAGACACATAGTATCACCTCTGCCTTAGTCAAAAGCAAGCCCTGATTCAAGGGGAGAGAATGTAAATACGAGTCTTTCAATGGGAGGATTACTGAAAGCTCATGATAGCAGATATTGTTGTGGCCATTTTGGAAAGTATTAATATAATCTGCCATACCTGGAATCAAAATGATAAAAGGAACAGGTACCCTGGCAGGCCCAGGACAGAGATGATTGCTAATCCTCCCTCAGATAAGAAGTTCTTAAATGAGGAAAGTTTGGAATTTTTTTTTAATGTAGCTATTAAGAGCATGGGCTTTTGAATTGCTTGTCATGGGTTCGAATCCCATCTCCCACTTCTTGGTTGTATGTCCTTGGACAAGTTGACTTATCTTCCCACGCCTCATTGTCCTTATTTTCAGGGTGATAGTAACAATAAATACTAAATAGGGTTTTGTTAGTATTAAATGGGTTAATGAATAGAAAATACTCAGCACAGTACCTGGCCCATATAAAATTATCAAGCTATGGTGATTATTGAAGCTTTAGATGTACATATCACAAATGCATACATCATGTGCATTACTAGAATTTTAAATTATATTTATTATATAAATATATAGAATTACACACATGCTTTAATCATTATTAAAGTTGAATTCAGTTATTTTCCATGTACATTTTGGTTTTCTTCATAAAGTCCTTTGTTAACAAATCCCTCTAGGTGTCATTAAATATAACTAATTCAGACAGGAATTTCCAGAATGGAAATTGCTGCCAAGATCTTGGTGCACTGAGCTGGGAGAGGAGAGGAGGTAAGCTCCTCTCTCACAAAAAGCTGGCTGCCTTCATTAACCACCTGGACACCCATGACTATCCCACATCTTTCGCTACTGCAACACCTACACAGAGTAGATGCTCTTTAAATGTGTCAATGGCTTTAAATTCACATTAATACCAGTCTCTCAGAAAACTCTTGGTTGGAGATTGCTAGCAATTACATATCTAAAAATTTCTCAGTAGGGAAGAGCTGGATAATAATATCACTTAATCAGAAGATACCAGTGGTCTGGCTGTGACTGTGTTTGCAGAAGTCCTGGCATCTCATCAATTTCTGGGCCTGCTAGATTAAGCAAATGCCTGAAATTCTGATGCTCTGAATATGAACTCCTTGATCAACCAGTTACTCTGATGCAGGCCCCAGATAAATCTCCAGGGCTCTGTTTCCCTTCCTGCAAAATAACATTCTCCTTCTTCACCTCTCATTTCTCTTGCTGAGTGGAGAAAGTGATATCTTTATGACCCTAAGAGGCAATGCATGATTTAGAATAGCTAAGTAAAGAGAGCCATAAACAATGGTTGGGATGCAGAGCACTTGCTACCTTCTAATTTATTTCCTCTCCATCTGACTTTAGATGGAAAAGTAAAAGTTGCTGTTTATTTGCAGGAACAATATTTTTATGTCTCAGCTTTATTAAGCTAGATTTTGAGTCTGTTTAACATAAATTTCTCGGAGTTAAACCTCAATTCCAACTAGATTTTCTAAGATGGAAGTATAAATTAAATGAAAGTTGGACAGGGTAAATATTTCAGTAAAAGTATCTATACTGCAGTCTCTGTTGAGGCTTTCTGTCCACTGTGCCCAGCATACTCAGAAGAAGATTTGTAGGCCCTCTCCCCTGTCACTCAGACTCTAGTAAACCAGGCTGTGTTGACCTGCCAACCTCTTCATATTATGAGATGCTTCCTACGCCAGACCTTCCCTTCTTTCTGCCGCTATTGTGTGTGTCTAGCCTACTATCTTGGTTTGGTTCATCTTCCCCCCACCCAAAAACAGACCCTGAGATGGGGATTTAGAGGAATATTATTTGGAACAGGCCCAGGAAACATGTGAGGGAGAGAGAAGTGAGAAGGAAGGATGCCAATAAAAGGGGTATTAATGAGAGGGTTACCTCTGTGGGCAACTGGGGAGCATTCCTACTCAGGATCCCCTGAGAAATTGTGTGGAACACTCCTCAGAATTGAGAAGCAAGAAATGGGGTGTTTATTTCTTATCTCCCATCTCTCTTTGGTTGAGGGCTGCTCTTGGTGCTGTTAACTCCCTGACAATTTCAGCCTGTCCTGCAGGTAGGCTGAGAATTGTTTTGCAGCCATAGAAAACCCTCAGGCAGAGTCACAAGTGTTTGCAGTAGAAAGTCGCTGTAGGTGTACAGATGACAATAAGGAAACTGTCCACCGAAGCTGGGTGGGTCGAGGGAATATAGGTGGGGCACCAACAAAGCAGCTGCAATACCTATATTCTGCTTCCTTTACCTCTTCTCACTCCCATCTTCCACCCCAACACCAGGCCCATTCTTACCTTGCCTTTCAAATCTCATTTCAATTAGCTCAGTTCCATTCAGCGACATTCCCTATTGTCTCACACCATCCAAACTCACATGTTTAAATTACCTGCTTGGCCTTCGTAGGTGTTTACTTTGTGATCCTTGGAATAAATAAAAGTGTAGACGTGGCTGTTAATGGATAAGGCTTTGGGGAGCCAGAGTAATTGATGTGACTGTGGGTAGGAATAGCAGAAGTCGAGACTAGGAAAGGAGACTGGGACCAAATCATGAGGCCTGGGGAATTTTGTTAAGGAATGTGAGCTGTGTTATATATTTCATGATGAAGTATGGATTTTAAGTAGTGTGATCAGATAGGCACTGGAGATAGGTAACTTCAGAGAAGTATGATCGGAATAGTAATTTGTGTGTGTGCAAGTGTGCGTTTAAATCCCTCTGGGTGATTCTGATGTAGCTCCTAGTTTTGAGGCCCATTGACACACAGGGTGAAAGGGTGGGGAAGCCGTTGAAAGGCAGACATTAGTGAGGGGCTGTGATGGTTAGTTTTATGTGTCAACTTGTCTGGACTATAGTGTCCAGTTATTCAATCAGACACTAATCTAGGCATTGCTGTGAGGGTATTTTGTAGACATGATTAGCATTTACAATCAGTTGACTTTAAGTAAAGGAAAGTATCCTCCATAATTTGGGTAGGCCTTACCCAATTGACTGAATGGCCTTAAGAGTAGAACTAAGGTTTCCTTGAGGAAGAAGAAATTCTGCTTGTGGACAGTGGTGCAGCTCCTGCCTGGTGGCTCCGAGTCTGCTACCTATCTATAGATTTTGGACTTGTCAGTCCCCATAATCATGTAAGCCAATGTCGTGAAATAAATCTCTCTTCCTCTACCCCTGATTGTTTCTATTTCTCTGGTAGAATTCAGACAGACATGGGGCATTGACGAAGTTCAAATTGATGAAAATCTATATAGGGGCTGTGGGAACAGAGATATGAATTGTGTTTAAGAGACATTTTTGAGATGGAATCTGGAAGTTAGATGTAAGGCTTAAGGTAAGGGTGAGAAATCGAAAAAAAAAATAAGGTAAGATTTATAGTCCTGGAGAGTGCATGGATGGTTATGCTATGAATGGAGATTAAGAACTCAGGAACGATGACATGTTTGGGATGGGAAAGAAGCCAGTACTTGGCGACATGGTAAATTTAAGGTGCTTGAGGAACTTTGCTATTATGTCCAGCTGGCATTTGAAAATTAGTCTGATTCTCAGGGAGGAGCTGTCTGGGCTGGAGAGAAGAATATGATCGTTGAAAGAATGTTCTCTTTTTCCTAAATTATTCATATTTCCTTTTTTAGTTCATTTCTATTTTTTCATCTTTTTTTTCATGACAGCTGTTTTTCTCAAATATCTATTGATCTTTGGAGGTCAGTTCATAGGCAGGCAGAGGCTGTATTCAATGCATATACTGTGTATAACTGTGGGGGGTAGGATGAAGACCCATTGACATGTGTATCTAAGACAGTTCTTTAATAAAGTACCCAGAGCTTTTCCATTCTTTACATTAATAGGCTCTAGTCTTGAGCCCTTGAAGATGGCTGACATATTTTAAGTTTCTGTTTCCTGCCTGCCTTTTCCATAAATTCAATCCCATGTGCTTTTCCTTCTTCTTGGGTTTCAAAATTTTTAGTTCAATTCCAGTTTTGTTTTTAAATTTCTTTTCTTGTGTTATGATTTAATATTTTGTATATTAAAAATTGTATTTTTCTTTCGTTGGTATCTTAGAGGAGAAGTGTGGTGGATATTCTACATTTGCCTTTCCAGATTCACATTACGCCCAACTCTGCCCTGCTCTGTGTCTCAGGAGCTGACCTGTATGAGCTGCATGAATAGGCCCTTTTGCCCTCCATTTGGGTTGAGTTCAGCTAACAGAAGGCATTGACAAGAAACTGGAAGGCAGGAAATGAGAGAGAGGTTAGGTGAGGCCAAAATTTGGTAAGGGCTTCATTCCTCTACCTATAGCTCCTATTCAACAATTGTCTCCTACAGCCACAAGTCTCATCAGGTTCTGGTAACTGCTCTCTCCCCTTGCCCACTCCATGCTAGGGATGGTAGTAGCTTAGTATTCTTGCTGAACCTGGGGTGCTTCACTATTCCCTGTTGATTTCTCTTAATCCTACCTATACCTTGTAAGAGTCCCTTAATTGAACTCTTTTAAATCATACTTTTTCAGAGTTCCCTCTAATTCCTGCCAGGATTCAGACCTATACAGGAGTGGAGAAAGATAGATACGTGAATTAGAAGCCCAGTGAAAGAGATAATTGAGGGCATTTGGAGGTTTTCAATACCTATTATTTAACTTGAAATGACCAATTATTCCATTTTTTTATTGTTGAGACACAATCTAAAAGTTAAAATTCCAACACTGGAATCAGATTGCTTGGGTCTAAATACTAATTCCACAGGTACTAGCTGTGAATCCTTGGAAATTTACCTTACCATTTTGAGCTCCAGTTTTTTCGTTTTTAAAATAGAGATCATAATAGTATCTACCTCATTGGTGCTATTGTGAAGATTAACTAAGTTACTGTAAGTGAAATGCTCACAACAGCTCAAAAAAGACACATTAAATGTTAGCTGCTATGATTATAGTTGTTATCACTATTATTATCTCTTCTTCTCATTCTCCTATCTAACATGTAATAGGCAGCATGACTCAGCACCGCATTTAGATCTAGAAGGACTATTTTCTTTACAACAGGCTGCCGCTTTGGTTTCCTGTGCAAAATTATTTAGCTGAACAGAGAGAAACTTAACACTTTCATCAATTCTAAGAAGTTCCCACGTTCATTCCATTTGTTGTACCCAGCATGCTAGTGCCTGTGCCAGGATTCTTGAATTTTTGGTCTTCTTTCTTCTTTTCAACCCTCTACAACCAGGCAAAATTCTAAATTATGCTCTCTACCCCAGTAAAGGAAAACAGGGCTTCTGTTGCCTAAACTTGAGTGCATGAGTTTGGTGAGGGAGAGTTCTAGCCTCCGTACTCTGGTGTCATATGCCTGTTTTGTCAAGCCCATTCTCTTCTCAGTGTAATTGGTTTCATGCCTGACGGAGATGGAAAATCTAGGGATTTTACAGTTTTCAGATCTGCAGCTAACATTCTGGAGACTCTACAAACAAGACATGATGGAGTGTGAATTAGTTACTACTCAATGATGTTAACAGAATAAGAATCCGACTTAGTCAAGGTTCTTTTAGTTGTAAGTAATATAAACCCACTCAAACTTGTTTCTGCCAAAAGGAGGAATTTATTATGAGAATACAAGGATAATCACAGAGCTCAAGGGCAGGAAGTAGAGCCAAGCTTCTTTGTGAATTGGAACCATGAGTAGAAAGCTATAACAGCAGGTTTAGCTTGTCTGTCTGTCTCACTGCTTGTTCTCTTCCTATGTGGCTTTCTCACTCTTTATCTCCATGCATAGAAGGTAATAACTGGCCTGCAGTTCACACATTTACTTGTTTCCCTTCCAGCCACAGGAAGAGATTAACCAGCTATTCAGAATCTCAATTGTATATTCCAAGGAGAGAGACTGTGATTGGATCAGTTTGGGGGCGATGTCTATCTTGGATCCAATTAGCTGTGATCTGAGGCTCAAGGTCACATAATACAATCATGGCTTTCAGAGTCCTGTCTCTATGGATGAAGGGAGCTGTTCTCAGAAGAAAAAAATGGTTAATTTTGGGATAGATGGAGATCATTAAAGGTCTCTCCTTCACTTTCATTTTCCTCTTTCCTCTATTTTTTCCTATTCTCTCATGGGAGAAACCAATTTTCTTATATGATTAAAAAAAATTTAAAAACTCTTTTCACTCTTTTAATAATTTCTCCATACTACTAAAGTAACTGAATGTGACTCATAAATTAGATCTTAAATTACAAACCACCAGGATCTTGGAATTTTCTGGAACTAGAGACTGTAGACATTAAGGGTTCCTGGCAATTTAAAGCCAAGTTTTGTGTTCATTAGTTTGGGTATTTAGTGGGTATTGCAAATATCATTGTGCTTTGTGAAAAAGTCAAAGTATCTTCTTGGATTTTATTATTTCTTCTAGAGACTAGCTTGATGGAATGTTTGTCATGTTATCGATGTGCTGTGGTCTGAAGTGAGAGGTCAGTCTCCCAGTTGGGTTGCAGTTACTTCCTTAGTTCAGGATGTTGTAATGTTACAGTAGGTAGTCAGGCAGACACGAGCAGGGCAGGGAAGCAACCGCCATCCCACCAGGAATGTCAGGCAACCATCAGGTGATGGTCAGGTGGTTATTAAACTGTCTCTCTAAAATAATAATTGGTTGCAGCCAGTGCCAGGGAAAGGCAGTCTCCCAATAAACAGAAACACCTGAAACTGGTGATCAGCAACTTCCCAATATCTCAGGAGTTGGGTGAATGGGCTGAAGCATGTGCACTAAGAGTCAAAATGGCAGTGTTTAACTGGTATATGACCTTCTAGGGATGTTTGACTGGTTCCTATGGAGAGGAAGAATGCCTCAAGTGGGCATGCATACAACTTCAGTAAACACACCGTGCATGCTCACTTCCCAAGTGCTAGCAGGCCACTGCACATATGGACAGCCCACCCCAAGGGGAGAAGGGACACAAGACCCTGGAAGCATGCCAGCATATAAAACCCCAAGTCAAAAGGTCAAACCATGCACTTGATCTCGCAAGTCACCTGTTGGCCCTCTTCCAAGTGTACTTTACTGCCTTTCATTCCTGCTCTAAACCTTTTTGATAAACTTTTCACTCCTGCTTTAAAACTTGCCTCGGTCTCTCCTTCTGTCTTACTCCTGTCAGTTGAATTCTTTCTTCTGAGGAGGCAAGAATAGAGGTTGCTGCAGACCCCTATGGATTCACTGCCGGTAACAGTAACCTATTTATGGCCTGACTATAGTTTGTTCTTGTGAGTTGGTACCGTGAGTACAGCCTGGCTGTAAGAATAGGATGAGGATTTCTCAGCAGTGACAACAGTAGTGGCAGTAGCAGAGAAGAAAGAATGACTATGTGATACATTGAATACTCAGCAGTATCTTACAGAATATTGCAAGATATCCATCACTTTATGTGTGTGAAGGCAGATAATCATCATTGGGCAAAACTCTTCATGATTTTGGGATTTGTATGTTGGTGAGGACCTTAAGATAGTACTTGGAACAGTCTCAAGAAAAATGACACAGGTTTCTAGGTACGATCTTCCCTTCTTTCCAGGTTGGCCTGTTTTCACTTTGTGTTTTTGAAGAACATCATGCACTTGTCATTTTGCTCAGTGTCAATCCCAAAGCATCAGTGTAGTCATGAAAGGGTAATTTCTTTCAGCGGACTGAAAAGGAAGATCTACAATATGGGGAAGATGAAACTCTGTTGCTTTACAATAGTCAAGCTGTACATCAGAGGCGATCTGATTAAACAACTTGGACAGAGAGACAAAGAAACTGCTGTGAGCTCTCTGTGGAGCACCTTTCACTTTAGAAGTTTCTCGTTCACAAGAGTCATCTTCTGTCTAGCAAATAGCACCAACAGCAATTAGATACTATGCATTCAATGGATACTTTATCTTCTGCCTTTTCTTATTTGTTTTCGTTGTTGAAATAACAAGCTTTGAAAATATCATCGATGTCAGAGGCCTATGCCTCGACCTTCACCACTGGTTCCTGCAAACCCACAGGGAAAGCGGACAGCACAGTGAGCGAGGGCTTGATCCAACGCGGGATTTTAATTTATCGTTTCTGGAAAACAAACTGTAAAATGGATGCCATAAGAGGTACGAGTAGGTGTTGCTGCTGATTAGTAGGTTTAACCACATATATCTTCTTACTGGCCGAGTAAATAAAGTCACCACCCAGAGCATTTAAGATAATAAACCATGAGAAACCATAAAGTAATGAAATGTACTTTTTCTACTAATTATCTAGCACTGCTTTTACTTCACTGTGGTTGAGTAGGGGAGTGGTTTTTATGAGGTTGTATTATTCATTTTTTAAATAAATGTTTATTGAGCACCTACTATGTGCAAAGGATTATCTTAGGCCTTGTATAAATAAACACCAGCACACGGAGAGGTATAAAAAGGGACAAGTGGCATTACAAGTAGAGGGGTGAGTGTAGAGATTCTCATTTATTTCTTGCTGCCTTTGTCTCACGCTGATTCTTTTTTTTTTCATTCATCTGAAAGGACATACTGGTAACATGAAAGCTCATGAATTTCTCCTGATCCCCTTATTATTTCTGTGGCAAAGAAGCTCTTAGAACTTGTGCTGACTGGAGAGTGGTGAGAGCCTCCTTGCTGATAACATTCCCCTAAGGCCTGGGTGTAACTGCAAGAGAAAATACCACTTTAGTCCAGGAAGCATTTGAATTGATTTTGGTGCACCCACACTGACTTCAGTAATACACCATTCTCTAGAGCACAGGCTTTCAGGAAACTCAACTGTGGTGGATGCCATGATGTGCTAATTGCCCTTCAGAAATGAAGCGCTTACTCCTCCAGTTGCTGGGAGTGCTGCCTGCAGACTATCTTCAGCTGTCAGCCTTTTTGGAAATTGCCTCCACTGAAGAAGACTGCCTCACCTGAGATCTCACCTCCTTCCTGGGGAAGTTTGTATACAGTGAGCAGTGTACAGACATGAAAGTCCGACCCCCTTGTTTTAACCTGATATAACCCTGAAGGGCCATCCCAGATCCAGAGCTACCCTAGGGTTGGCTGAAACTTTTTTGGGCTTTCAGAACAGCCTAACTTCTCCTTATGCCCACTCTTGCTTCCTTCCCCTCCTCTTCGCAGGGCTGAACATCTAACACGGCACCTAATACATGTCGAGGCATGCTCATCTCTGTCTCAAATTCTGCTTTCCAGAAACCCAAACTGTGATATCAACCCTCCAGAACACAGCCTGAACTCAGAAGCAGGTAGGAAAGGAACATGAGAAACTACAATAGTCATCATGAAGCTCTTACACAAAAGGCTTGGGGACCAGGCGAAGCAAAATAGACACAGAAATAAGTAAACAAAATATTCTCTGTTCCTGTGTGGGCTTGATGAGTGCCTGGACAGTGGCTGAACGATGCTAACGATGTCTCCACAGTGTAATGAGAACTGGCAGATTGGGATGGAGTTGGGAATGGGCATGAATGTAGTAGCACTTTGCTGGAGTAGTTCCTGTAGCTGTTTGCCAGCAGAAAGACTCCAAAGGTAGGATCTCTGAGCCTGATGGCTATGTGTATGGTCTATGCACCTTTCTGACTAATGTATTTGTTAGTTTTGAGGATTGCATATGCATTCTGATACCATTAGCATATGGTATTAAGAAATGCCTGTGAAAACTCCGGCTTTTTAGAAAGGATGAAGGGTTTGAAGATATAATAAAGGAAAGAATGAAGGGAAAGAACTGCTTCTAAAAATTTTAAAGGGTGGGAGGATATAGTAGAAATCTAGCTCAATGATGTGTATAGGCACCTACTATGTTAATAATTGCTTCAAGGCTGGTGTTGGGAAGTGGATGATGGAGTCTGAGGAGAAAAGTCAAACATTCGTGCTATGGAAGCGGCTACATTGTCTGGGGTAAATACCCGGGGTTCGTATTCTCCTGCCAAAATATTTAGGACACGGACACACACGAGGAGTTTAGGAGCAGAGGTTTAATAGGCAAAGAGAAAGAAAGAGAATGGAAAACAGCCCTGTCTCTCTAGTGAGAGAGAGGGGCTTTTGAGAGGAAAAGCCTGGGCAGCTGCAGATGCACCAGATTTTATAGTCAGGCTAGAGGAGGTGGTGTCTGATTTACATAGGGCTCACAGATTGGTTGGATCAGGTATGGCGTTTCCATAGCATGGGGAAGGCTGGCTGCCCCACCCTAATCTTATTATGCAAATAAACTTGCCCCTTGACTGGCACCATATTGTCTGTTCCTTACTGTACTCGTGGCTGACAAAGAGAAAGGAAGATGGAGCCACCATTTTGAACATGATTGGCACAACTGCCAGCATCTATGTCTGCAGCTTGATTTTACAGGCTGTTCTTTGTTAGAAAGGAAAATGATTTGGGGTTGCATTTCATTAAAAGGAAATCCTTACCAAGGACTTCCGTACCCTCACTATCTGTGTGAGTAATTTCTTCTTAACTCCTGTATCACAGTGGAATTAGAGCATGATGTTGGAAAAGTAGGGGCTGCATCCCATTTGTTCACCTTTCCATGACTAGTGTCTAGCACAGCCTCTGGTACATAGTTGGTGGTCATTACATGTTTTTAGTGTGAATGAATAAATGTACTGTGATAGTAGATGATTGTAAATATATGAGGACTTCAGGAGAAGGAACATATTATGGGGTTGAATTAGGAAGCCTTCATGGGCTTCGAGATGGGCATAAATGGTAGTGAAAGATTTGGAATGGGAAAGAATAGTATTCTAGGCAGAGAGGCTGGAATTTGAGGGTTGAAAATAAAAAAAATGTTTATAGGAGAACAAGTTCTGATTTGGTGACCAAGAAAAGAGAAGGGCCTAAAAGTAAGGTGAGATCAGTGAAGGGAGGCCATAGGGGCTCCATCTGGCCTTGATCTGATGGTCAATGAGGAACCATCCAGGGCTCTTCAAGAGAGGACAGAAAGTGGAATTTTACAAATGGGTATATCTCTATCTTGTTTTATAGGATTTGTGTTTTCTAGTTATCATTTTTATCACCATCACTATCACTACCTTCAATTAATATTTAATACACAATCTATTAAAAAATAATCAAATTCTTTGTCAAATTTGATGAATTGACCACATTTCCTCTTTCTCCCAACACCAAAAATGATGTGATGGAATAAAAATGTGTAGACTCATGGCATGAATAGAATGATAGGGAAGGCTGGAGCAGGTGAGATATTTCAACACATTTCTGGAAGACAGAAAATACATGCAAGAGTTTATACTAATGAAACACACAAAAGATGCCATAGCTCATATCATACACGGAGGAGCCACAGTTAGGGAGGACTGAACCTGTCCTGCTGAACTACAAATATGACGGAGAGTTAAGGGCGATACATAAGGGATTAATTGAAGTCTGGATATGAAACAGAAATCTCACACATCCATCTTGAAGGTGGTGCATGCAGTATGTATACCACTCAAGCAGAAAAAAATTACAGAATTCTCAAAATAAGTGAAATGTCTCTGGATTAAAAAAAATATTTCCACATTCTGACATTTAATGGCTGCACAATCAATGGTCTCCAAATATGCAGAACTCCTCTCATTTATTCCTCCCCCCGCCAAGTGGGCATTTAAGGAAAATCTATACTGTGGAGCAGAGACACTTAGATAAACAAATAGAAAAATATAATTTCGAGGTGAGAGATACATTGAGGAACAAAAGACAGTTTGAAACTCAGAAAGAATATTATATTAACAAAACAAATAATACAGGATACTATAAAAAGGGAACAACCTGAGAACAAGAAAGAATGCTTAGAAATAAAAGAACATTGTGAAATAAAAATATGTATAAAAGAGTTGAAAGATATGATAAAGAAAATATTTTAAAAAGGAGAATGTGTCTGTCAGGATTTTACCAGGGAAACAGAGCCAGTAGGAGATTTATAGCTATATTTATCTATCTAGAAGTTGGCTTATGTGGTGGCCAGGCGCAGTGGCTCACACCTGTAATCCCAGCACTTTGGGAGGCTGAGGCTGGCAGATCACCTGAGGTCAGGATCCTGTTCGAGACCAGCATGACTGATATGACGAAACCCCGTCTCTACTAAAAATACAAAAATTAGCTGGGTGTGGTGGCATGTGCCTGTAATCTCACCTACTCGGGAGGCTGAGACAGGAGAATCACTTGCACCCTGGAGGCAGAGGTTGCAGTGAGCCAAGATCACGCCATTGCACTCCAGCCTGAACAACAAGAGCAAAACTCCGTCTCAGAAAAAGAAAGAAGGAAAGAAAGAAATAAAGAAAGAAAGAAAGGAGAAAGAAGAAAAGAAAGAAAGAAAGAGAAAGAAGAAAAGAAAGAAAGGAAGGAAGGAAGGAAGAAACTGGCTTATGTGATTGTGGGAGCTGACTAGATAAGTTGAAAGGCATAGGGCAGGCCAATAGGAAGAGTAAGCTGGAACTCTTGGGCAGGAGCTGATGCAGCCATTCACAGGTAGAATTTCTTCTTCTTCCTTAGAGAAACCAGTTCTGCTTTTAAGGCCTTTCAACTACTTGGGTCAGGTCTACCCAGATTATGAAGGATAATCTCGCTTTCTTAAAATCAACTGATTGTACATGTTAACAACATCTACAAAATACATTCTCAACAACACCCAGACTATTGTTTGGATAATTGGGTACTGTAGTTTAGCCAAGTCAACACATGAATCTGACCATCACAAATGACAACAACAAGAAAACAGATAAGACAGAAGATCCATTCAGGAGGTCTAACCTAACTGATTAGGCGTTTCAGGAAGAGAAAATAGAGAAAATGAGAACGGAAAGGTTATCAAACTAACAATAGAGAAAGAAAAACTAATTCCAAAACTGAAATGTCAGGAGTACAAATATCCACATTGAAAAGCCTATTGAGTACCCCCGGCAGGGAATAAACATACAAATAAACAAACAGAACCATCATCTAGAGAAATCACCAAGAATAAAGTTAAATTCTTAAAAATTTTCAGAGGGTAGAGAACAATGCCATACAAAAAATGAGAATCAGATTGGTCTCAGACTTTTCATTATCAACCCTAGATACCAAAGGGTAATAGAGCACTGCCTTCTAAGGTATGAGAGATAATAATTTTCAACCTATAACTTGTTAACCAATATAACCCAATCTGTTACTCAAATCTGAGGGTAGACAATTTGAGAAATTTCAGAAAACTTGTTTTCTATATTACTTGAGGATGTACTGTGGTAAAGTAAGGGTGTAGCCAAGAAAAAGAAGGACATAGGATCCAGTAAATGGTGACATCCCAGGACAGCAGGGAAGGAAAATTCCAGGATGACAGCTGTGCCATCAGACCAGCGAGATGGAGCAGGTGGATGAAAAACTGAGAGAAGGAGCTTTCCTTAAAACACACATACAACACAACACCATGATAGGATGGAGAGTTTAATCATTTGCTTGAAAGAGGGGCATTGCAAAGGCGATGGGAAGAAACTATTATTTTTGTTCCCAACTTTTATCTTAAGTTCAGGGGTACATGTGCAGGATCACGTGCATCAGGGGTACATAGTGCAGGTAAATGTGCACTATGGTTTGCAGCACAAGTCGTCTCACCACCTAGCCCAGCATCCATTAGCTATTTTTTCTGATGCTCTCTCTCCTCCCACCCCCAACCCTCCAACAGGCCTCAGTGTGTGTTGTTCCCCAACCATGTGTCCATGTATTCTCATCATTCAGCTCCCACTTATAAGTGAGAATATGCAGTATTTGGTTTTGTGTTTCTGCATTAGTTTGCTGAGAATAGTGGCTTTCAGCTCCATCCATGTCCCTGCAAAGGACATGATCTCATTCCCTTTTATGGCTGCATAGTATTCCATGGTGTATATGTACCACATTTTCTTTATCCAGTCTATCGTTGGTGGGCATTTAAGTTGATTCCATGTCTTTGCTATTGTGAATAGTGCTGCAGTGAACATACATGTGCATGTGTCTTTATAATAGAATGATTATATTCATTTGGGTATACATTCAGTAATAGGATTGCTGGGCTGAATGGTATTTCTGCCTCTAGGCCTTTAAGCAGTTGCCACACTGTCTTCCACAATGGTTGAACTAATTTACACTCCCACCAACATTGTAAAAGCGTTCCTTTTTCTCCACAACCTCATCAGCATCTGTTGTTTTTGGACTTTTTAATAATAGCCATTCTGACTGTTGTGAGATGGTATCTCACTGTGGTTTTGATGTGCATTCCTCTAATGATCAGTGATGTTGGGCTTTTTTTCATATGATTATTGGCAGCATGTATGCCTTCTTTTCAGAAGTGTCTGTTTATATCCTTTGCCCACTTTTTAATGAGGTTGATTTTTTCCTGTAATTTTTTTCAAGTTTCTTGTAGATGCTGGATATTAGGCCTTTGTCAGGTGCATAGTTTGCAAAAATTTTCTCCCATTCTGTAGGTTGTCTGTTTATTCTGAGGATGGTTTCTTTTGTAGTGCAGAAGCTGTTTAGTTTAATTAGATCACACTTGTCAATTTTTGCTTTTGTTGCAATTGCTTTTGGTGTCTTCATCATGAAAACTTTGCCTATGCCTATGTCCTGAATGGTACTTCCTTGGCTTTCTTCTAGTGTTTTTATAGTTTTGGGTTTTATATTTAAGTTTTTATCCATCTTGAGTTGATTTTTGTATATGATGTAAGGACGGGGTCCAGTTTAAAGTTTCTGCATATGGCTAGCCGGTTCTTCCAGCACCATTTATTAAGTAGGGAATCCTTTACCTATTGCTTGTTTTTGTCAGGTTTGTACAAGATCAGATTGTCGTAGGTGTGCTGTCTTATTTCTGGGTTCTCTATTCTGTTCTATTGGTCTATATGTCTGTTTTTGTACCAGTACCATGCTGTTTTGGTTACTGGAGCCTTGTAGTATAGTTTGACATTGGGAAGAGTGATGGCTTCAGCTTTGTTCTTTTTGCTTAGGATTGTTTTGGCTATTCAGGCTCTTTTTTGGTTTTATATAAATTTTAAAATAGTTTTTTTCTAATTATGTCAATGTCAATGGTAGTTTAATAGGAATAGCAATGAATCTATAAATTGCTTTGGGCAGTATGACCATTTTCATGATATTAATTCTTCCTGTCTGTGAGCATAAAACGATTTTCCATTTGTGTGTGTCTTCTATGATTCCTTTGAGCAGTGGTTTGTAGTTCACCTTGTAGAGGTCTTTCACCTCCCTTGTTGGCAGTATTCCTAGGTATTTTATTCTTTTTGTGGCAATTGTGAGTGGGACTGCATTCTTGATTTGGCTCTCAGCTTGCCTGTTGTTGTTTTATAGGAATGCTAGCAATTTTTGTACAATAATTTTGTATCCTGAGACTTTGCTGAAGTTGCTTATTAGCTTAAGAAGCTTTTGGGCTGAGACTATGGGGTTTTCTAGATATAGAATCATGTCATCTGCAAACAAACATAATTTGACTTCCTGTCTTCCTATTTGAATGTCCTTTATTCTTTTCTCTTGCCTGATTGCTCTGGCCAGAAATTCCAATACTATGTTGAATAGGAGTGATGAGAGAGGGCATCCTTGTCTTGTGCTGGTTTTCAAGGGGAACACTTTCAGCTTTTGCCCATTCAGTATGATATTGGCTGTGGGTTTGTCGTATATGGCTCTTATTATTTTATGATATGTTCCTGCAATACCTAGTTTATTGAGAGTTTTTAGCATGAAGGAATGTTGAATTTTATCAAAGGCCTTTTCTGAATCTATTGAGATAATTCATGTGGTTTTTGTCTTTAGTTCTGTTTATGTGATGAATCACATTTATTGATTTGCATATGTTGAACCAACCTTGCATCCCAGAGATAAGGCCTACTTGATCATGGTGGATACGTTTTGTGATGTGCTGCTGGATTTGGTTTGCCAGTACTTTGTTGAGGATATTTGCATCAATGTTTATCAAGGATATTGGCCTGAAGTTTTCTTTTTTTATTGTATCTCTGCCAGATTTTGCTATCAGGATAATGCTGGCCTCATAGAATGAGTTAGGAAGGAGTCCTTCCTTTCCAATATTTTGGAATAGTTTCAGTAGGAATGGTACACACTCCTCTGTGTACCTCTGGTAGAGTCCTCTGTGAATCTGTCTGGTTCTGAGCTTTTTTTGGTTGGTAGGCTATTCATTACCGTCTCAATTTCAGAACTTGTTATTGGTCTATTCAGGGATTCAGTTTCTTCCTGGTTCAGTCTTGGGAAGGTGTATGTGTCCAGGAATTTATCCATTTCTTCTAGAGTTTCTAGTTTATGTGCATAGAGGTGTTTATAGTATTCTCTGATGGTTGTTTGTATTTCTGTAAGGTCAGTGATGATATCCCCCTTATTTCTGATTGTGTTTATTTGAATCTCCTCTCTTTACTTCTTTGTTAGTATAGCTAATGGTCTATCTATTTTATTAATTTTTTCAAAAAAAACAGCTCCTGGATTTGTTGGTTTTTGTTGGTTTTTTGAATTTTTTTTTTTTTTTTGGTTTCTCCTCTCTTTCAGTTTGGTTCTCATGTTGGTTATTTCCTGTCTTCTGCTCGCTTTGGGGTTTGTTTGTTCATGGTTCTCTAGTTCTTTTAGTTGTAATGTTAGGTTGTTAACTTGAACTCTTTCTAGCTTTTTGATGTGGGCATTTAGTGCTATAAATTTCCATTTTAACACTGCTTTAGCTGTATCGCAGAGATTCTGGTACATTGTGTCTTTGTTCTCATTAATTTCAAAGAAATTCTTGATTTCTGCCTTAATTTTATCATTTACTCAAGAGTCATTCAGGAGCAGGTTGTTCAATTTCTATATAGTTGTGTGTTTCTGAGTGAATTTCTTAGTCTTGAGTTCTAATTTGATTGCACTGTGGTCTGAGAGACTGTTTGTTAGGATTTCAGTTATTTTGCATTTGCTGAGGAGTGTCTTGTTTCCAATTATGTGATCAATTTTAGAGTGAGTGCCATGTGGCAATAAGAAGAATGTATATTCTGTTGGTTTTTGGTGGAGAGTTCTGTAGATATTTATCAGGTCCACTTGATCCAGAGGTGAGTTCGGGTCCTGAATATTTTTGTTAATTTTCTGTCTTGATTATCTGTCTGATATTGTCAGTGGGCTGTTAATGTCTTCTACTATTATTGTGTGTGAGAGTAAGTCTCTTTGAAGGTCTCTAAGAACTTGCTTTATGAATCTGGGTGCTCCTGTATTAGGTACATATATATTTAGGATAGTTCACTCTTCTTGTCGAATTGAACCCTTTACCATTATGTAATGCCCTTCTTTGCCTTTTAAAATATTTGTTGGTTTATTAATGTCTGTTTTGTCAGAAACTAGGATTGCAGCCCTTGCTTTTCTCTGTTTTCCATTGCTTGGTAATTTTTTCTCCATCTGTTTATTTTGAGCCTATGTGTGTCTTTGCACGTGAGATGGGTCTCTTGAAGACAGCATACTGATGTGTCTTGGTTATTTATCCAGCTTGCTATTCTGTGTTTTTTAATTGGGGCATTTAGCCCATTTATATTTAAGTTTATTATTGTTATGTGTGGATTTGATCCTGTCATCATGATGCTAGCTGGTTATTTTGCTGACTTGTTTATGTGGTTGCTTCATAGTGTCACTGGTCTGTGCACTTCAGTGAGTTTTTGTAGTGGCTTATAATGGTTTTACCTTTCCATATTTAGTGCTTCCTTCGGGAGCACTTGCAAGGCAGCTCTGGTGGTAAAAAGTTCCCTCAGCATTTGCTTATCTGAAATGGAACTTATTTATCCTTTGCTTATGAAGCTTAGTTTGGCCAGATATGAAATTCTGGGTTGAGAATTCTTTTCTTTAGGAATGTTGAATATTGACCCCTCAATCTCTTCTGGCTCGTAGGGTTTCCCTGAGAGGTCCGCTGTTAGTCTGATGGGCTTCCATTTGTAGGTAACCTGGTCCTTCTCTCTGGCTTCCCTTAACATTTTTTTTTTCATTTCGACCTTGGAGAATCAGATGATTATCTGTCTTGGAGATGATATTCTTGTGGAATATCTTACTGGTGTTCTCTATATTTCCTGAATTTGAATGTTGACCTGTCTTGCTAGGTTGGGGAAATTCTCCTGGATGATATACTGAAGTATGTTTTCCAACTTGGTTCTATTCTCTCTGTCTCTTTCAGATACCCCAATTAGTCATAGATTAATTCTCTTGATATAATCCCACATTTCTCAGAGGTTTCGTTCATTCCTTTTCATTTTTTTTAAATTATGCTTTAAGTTCTGGGATATATGTGCAGAATGTGCAGGTTTGTTATATAGGTATACACATGGCATGGCGGTTTGCTGCACCCATCAACCCATCAACTACTTAAGTATTTCTCTAATGCTATCCCTCCCCTAGCCCCCCATCCCCTGACAGGCCCCAGTGTGTGATGTTCCCCTCCCTGTGTCCATGTGTTCTCATTGTTCAACTCCCACTTATGAGTGAGAACATGCAGTGTTTGGTTTTCTGTTCCTGTGTTAGTTTGCTGAGAATGATGATTTCTAGCTTCATCCGTGTCCCTGCAAAGGACATGAATTCATCTTTTTTTATGGCTGCATAGTATTCCACGATGTATATGTGCCACATTTTCTTTTTTCTCTATTCTTATCTGCCTGTCTTAATTCAGAAAGCCAGTCTTCAAGCTCTGAGATTCCTTCCTCTGCTTGGCCTATTCTGTTATTAATACTTGTGCTTGCATTGTGAAGTTCTTGCAGTGTGTTTTTCAGCTCTAACAGGTCAGTTATGTTCTTCTCTAAACTGGCTATTTTGGCTGTCAGCTCCTGTATTGTTTTATCATGATTCTTTGCTTTTTTGCATTGGGTTACAACATGTTCCTTTATGTCAGCGAAGTTTGTTATTATCTACGTTCTGAAGCCTACTTCTGTCATTTCACCCATCTCAGCCACAGCTCAGTTCTGAGTCCTTGCTGGAGTGGTGTTGAAATCATTTGGAGGAAAGAGGGCACTCTGGCTTTTTAGTTTTCAACATTTTTATGTTGATTCTTTCTAATCTTTGAGGGCTCATCTGCCTGTGATATTTGAGGTTGCTGAGCTTTGGTTGGGTTTTTTGTGTGTTTTGTTGTTGTTGTTTTCTGTTGGTTTATTTGTTTTTCTTTTAACAGTCTGGCTACTCTCCCATAGGGCTGCCACAGTTTTCTGGGGGTCTGGTCCAGACCCTAGTTGCCTTGGTTCTTCCCATACCTGGAGGTATCACCAGTGAAGGCTGCAAAACAGCAAAGATGGTAGCCTGCCTCTTCCTCTGGAAGCTCCGTCCTGGGAGTTACTGACTTATTTCTGGCCCAAACATGCCTGTAGGAGATGGCTGGGGACCCTGGTTGGGAGGTCTCAACCCGTCAGGAGGAGTGGTATCAGGGACCTGCTTAAAGAAGCATTTAGGCTTCATTTTGGTAGAGCAACTGTGTTGTGTTGGAGATCCCTTCAGACCCTGATCAGTTTGGGTTCTCCAAGGCCCACAGGCTGGACCAGCTGAGAAGCCCAAATGGCCAAGGTGGCAGCCTGCCCCACCCCTCAGGCACTCCATCCCAGAAAGAAATTAGAGCTCTGTTGGGCTGGTAGAGCACAGATGGGGATGGCTGGAGGCCCTGGCTGGGAAGACCCACCCTGTGAAGAGGAGTGGATCGGGGTCCCACTTAAAGAAGCAGTCTGGCCACAGCTCAACAAAACAACTGTGTCATGGTTGGGAACCACTTTTGCCCCTGTTGACTTGGACTGTCCAAAGCCTGCAGGCCAGAACCACTGAGTCACCCAACCAACCTGGGTGGTGGCCCTTCCCTCACCTAGGCACTCCATCCCTGGGTGAGATCAGAGATCTGTCCATAATATGTGCAGGTGGGCAGGCGTGGCTGGAGGTCCTGGCTGTGAGGTCCTGCCCAGTGAGGAGGAATGGATTGGGGCCCTGCTTAGAGAAGCAGTCTGGCCACAATATGGCAAAGCCACTGTGGGGCACTGCTGGGGGGATCCTTCCTCGACTGGATTATTTGGAGTCTCTGAAGCCTACAGACACAAATGACTGAGTCAACCACACAGCAGAGATGGCACCCACCCCTCCCCTTGGAGGCTCCATCCTGTTTCAGGCAGGCTCCGCCCTGTTGCCAGTGGCTGGCTGGAATGCCAAGCCAGTGGGTCTTATTTTGTGAGATGCTGTGGAAGTGGGGTCCACAGAATGATACTGCTTGAATTCCTGGATTCTGCCCCCTTCCTAGGGGTATGTGTGGACCTTCTGCCTTGCCTGAGTTGCAGACACGTTTGTTGGGGATCCTGGAGCCAGATTATGCAAAGCTTCTGGGCCTATGCATGCCTGAGAAGGTGCTCTGCCAACTTCACATAGCTCTGTGTGTCAGACCTAAGGTCCTGGTGGCAGGGGCTCATGAGGGGATCTCCTGATCCATGATTTGCAAAGATCCATGGGAGAAGCATAGTTTCCCATGAGTGCAAAATCATTCACCGCTTCCCTTGACTGGGGTTCCCTTGGCTCTGTCATTCCTGAGTGGGCCATCGCCCCACCCTGCTTTTCTTTTTCCTCTGTGGGTCGAGTTATTTTCCTGATCAGTCCCAATGCGACTACCTGGATATTTTAGATGAGGGTGCTATATTCACTTGCCCCTTTCATTCCTCTCTGTGAGTGCTGCAGACCTCAGCTGCTTCTAATTGGCCATCTTGGCCCCTCTGAACTCTCTTTAAATTATACCCTGACTCTTTTGATTATTTTAGTTTGACATTTGATGACCTGCAGATGGGACCTGAAGCAAGCTTCCTACAATCCTCACTGCTTTGCTAACATTTGGAACTTTAGTACAGGTTGAGTGGCTTTCACTTATTTGACTTCATCAGAGCTGAAGAGGGTCTCTGGCATGGCTTCTCTCAGGTTTTGAATCTCCCTGGTTTGGGCTGAGATTCATACTTTATTCAGGCATTCTGATTCCACACTCAACAAAACTGGAATTGAAGCTTCACTTTTAAAAGTGGGAGTTTCATTTGTTATTTCTTTAGAGATTCTGCTGTTTGCTGATACTGTTAGTATAATTTGGTTTTGTTTTGAAAGGTCAGAAGTACTGATACATGCAACAACATGGATGAACGTTGAAAACATTATGCTAAGTGAAGGAAGCCACTCACCAAGGACCACATACTGTATGTTTCCATTTATATGAAATCTCCAGAATAGGCAAATTCCTAGAGACAAAAGTCACATTAGTAGTTGCCGGGGCTGGAGGTGGGTGGGTGGGAGAATGGGGAATGATAACTAAGGGGTAAAGGATTTCTTGTCAGGTAATGAGAATATTCTAAAGCTGATTGTGGTGACTGATGTACAACTATATGAATACACTATAAGCCGTTGGATTGTAAACTTTAAACGGGTGAATTGTATGGCATGGTATGTCAGTTAAATTTCAATAAAGCTGTTTAAAAAACACTCATGAAGACTAACTGGAAGCTCCTCAAGTGAAAAACATGCTATTATCTTGCCAGCCTAAGGCAATTTTTACAAAAGGCTCTCCAGACTATCTTCTAGTTCTCTAACCTAGATGGGCTCCTTGAGTTTCTATCAACTACTTTCCTTTGGCTGCTCACAGCAGTTCCGCCCCTTGGCTGAACTCCCATCTCAGACTTAGCCCTTGCCCTTCAGTCTGTCATTAGTGCATTGAACCTTTTCCCCTATGGCTCACACTGGTTCCACGGTCCTTACCCTCATCTCCACCAGTCCCAATACTGCTCTCCCTCCTGCCTCAGTCTGCCGGGCAAATTTCTAGCACATGATCAAATCAGCCTCCCTTGAACCCTTGCAGATATATCCCCCTTACAAAATATCATCTAGTGCTCTCAACAGAGACAAGGCTAGGAGACCAGTGGTCAGAGATGCTGGAGAGAGGGGTTTGAGCACTGGGAGGAAGATTGAATTAGAATGACCAATGCTTCTAAAAATTTAATGTGAACACAAATCAACTGAATCAACTGGGGGTCTTGTTAAAATGCCCGTGCTGATTCGGCAGCTCTGAGGCCTTAGGTTGTGCATGCCTAATAAGCTCTCAGGTGATGCTCTGCTGGTCCTGAGACCCCACTTTGAGTATTAAGGAGACAGACCATCTCTGAGGTCTATTTTAGCTCTTACATTCCGTCTTATACTTGACCAAGTTGATCACAGGAGACCCAGCTACATCCCATCTGACACTGCTGTTGCAGCTCATGAACAGCTCCTGCAGAGTTCTCTCTGGAGGCTCTGGAAGTGCAAGTTACAATGTAACAGAATGGAAAATGACTTTTCTCTTAAGCAGGATAATATTGCTAGCATTAAGGGTCATATCAACCAAATATGGAATATAAAATATGATCAAAGTACCATCAAATCATCTTTGTCTCACCAAAGTTGATTAATTTCTGAGGAATGCTTTTATTTGACTTACATTTAAGTCTCATTTGTTAAAGAATGGTATATAAAACCATTTTTAGAAGTTGGCAAACTGTGCCAGGAGTAAGAGAAAAAGATAACTCAAAAGTGTTACGATAATTTTTATTTCAACGATTGATTCACAACTCTAGAAAATCAAAAGAGTAAAATCCATAATTTTTAGATTATACTAATTATTACCATCACCATGTTATTAATTTTATTATTATTTTAAATTAGAATAATTCATGAAAATGGTTTTAAAAATGCATTTGTACAGAAACATGTGTAATAATAAACAGTAGTCACTGATATCACCCCTTCCCAGTTGCATCTATTTTTAAATGATTTTGCCCCCTTTTTCTTTGTAGCTACTTCCGCATTCCTAAATACATTATTCTACTGTTTCTTGATGTATCAGTTGTACACATGATATCTTGACTTCCTCTATAATAAATGAGAATTTTGCTTCTGTATTTCTTCTCTCCTCATCTTACTAACAAATTCATATGCCTATTTCAGTTCCGCTGTTAGTTACCTCTGTAGATTTAAGTAATACATTTTAATTTTATTGACTAGATACAAAGTACAGAATCCTTAACTCCTTACTTTTTAATGAGAATCTTAAGGATGCTACCTTTTCTTAACTCTTCTCTCACATGTCCACCTCCTAACTTTTGCCCCCATACACTTGCATTTCTATTTGAAGGTTCATAACAACCATGAACATATAATTCAAGTAAGTAAATCCTCTCCTTTTCTGTAAGTTAATTCTACAAGTGGAAAATCAAAAATGTTTACATCATTGTAGCTATGTAAATATTGTTCACTGTCAGACAAAGTAGTGTTACTATGACATTTCATTTCTCCAAAGCTATTTCTTAACTTTTCTTATTGTCTTTTTATTGCAGTAATAGAATAGGCCCTCAACTTGAGATATTCTTACTCAAAAAGTACTTACTTTTTTAGTTAAAAGCCTCAGAAAATTCCCAGATCTTCTTTTCTTACCTTAACATAGTGTCTTAATCCATTTGGTACTGCTATAACAGAATACTACAGACTGGGTAATTTATAATGAACAGAAATTTATTAGCTTATGGTTCTGGAGGTTGCGATGCCCAAGATCAAGGAGCCAGCATCTGGCGAGGGCCTTCTTGCTGTGTCATCCCATGGCAGAAGGCAAGAGGAAGAGAGAGAGCAAGAGGTTGAATTTACAACCTGAAGTCCTTTTATAATCAGCATGAATCTATTCCTGAAGGTAGAACCCTCATGACTAATTAGGCCCCACCTCCCAACAGTATTGTATTGGGGAATAAGTTTTCAACACATCCTTTTTGGGGGACATAGTCAAACCATAGCATATGGGTTTTGGACCTGTTTGAATTTTGTTATGTCCCCAACTCATCCCTTGTTTCTAGTTCTTAGTGAAGTTTGAGCTCAGATTGCCCCAGGACACAGGATAAGAAGAAGCATCTGGCTCTTCAAAGCTTGCTCTGGAGTAAAAGACCTACAAATCTTAGATGATTATCTGTGTGCTGGAAGGTCAAGACTCCTTTCCCTTGCATCAGTATTTTTTAAACTGCAGCTCACTACCCAATAGTGGGACATGAACTGAATTTGCTGGGTCACAACCAACATTTTGAAAAAGTGAAATAGAATGAACAGACTTCGTCATCCATAGTAAGGTTTAAGTGGTTTTAAAATAATATGTATATGTATATATTGGTATGTGTGTTCTTATTGCATGTAAAATATATATTTAACTGTTGGTTGCTATTAAAAAGGCTTGAACAATCCTGTCTTGCATGCTGAATGGGTCTCTTTTGGGCCTGATTTCTGGTTTTAAAGTTGCCCTTTTTGATCAGTGTATAACACTCCTTTGTACTGAGGAGATGAGACCTCACTGTGTCTAACAGAGCCTCAGGCTCTACTTCTTTTTTTCTGAAATTCATCTTCCCATGTTGATTACTGAGACCTGTTGTGGCTCAAGTTCCCTGTGGGTTTCTGAACCTCATCTTCACTGGGACTCCTGGTGGGAAATGGCTGGTCTCCCTTTGTGCCTTGCCTGGTGTATTGAAAACCAGAATAGATCATTTATTGATCAAATTATCTTCAAAGTAGTCATGATATAAAATGAATAATACTGGCCAGAAAAGAATGTAGACAGTGAACATTTTCTTGAACTTCAAATATATTATGCCAGTTTTAAAAAGTAATAAGAATAAAGATTACAGTACAAAAAGGGACAAAATGTATAGATGAATACTTTTTAATTGCATGACTGTCATGTTGGGGAAAAATGGTGACATGGCCAGGGCACACATAAAGAAAAATGTCTGAAAGCATTAATACCACCAGGTTCACAGAACAATTTTGTTCATGAAATAACAGAATTGAAGTAACTCGGTTTCTGTTTCTCTGTATTTATAATCATTTTGCTATCACTTCTTATTTTGAATCTACTGTTTAAATGCAGAGATGTGCTGTATTACAGGGGATGGAGCAAGGAACTTCATCCAAAGTGAGCTCCATTCACTTAGAACTGTTATCTTCTCTAGCAATGGGCCCATGTAGCTGAGACTACATGTGTCAGGATGTCTCTATAACTGGAAGTTCTCTGAATTCATTTCCTTGTAAAATACCATGTTGATTGAAGAATAAGCAATACAAAATGCTGTTTTGAAGTTTATGTATATGTTACAGTTTTAAAGCTTAAAAGCAATCACGGCAACAAGAGATTTTTTTTTTGCGGGGGAAGTATTTTCTTGCTGATTTGTTTGGAATTGCTAGTACATGGTGAAAATCAAGCAGATGGACTAGCTGGTGTTATTATTGTTTTAAAATAATCTATAAACAATGTAGTCTCTTATTGTCTGTACCTGGTATTGACTGTTCCCACTGCCCTACCTGTGGTACCCCAAACTCCAGGAAGAAAAGCCACTCCCACTCTTTTATTAGTTCTTTTGATAATGTGTTTAGAGTCCTCAAATAGAATTAGGGAAATGAACCTGTGAAATGCAACACAATGATTCTTGCTCACAACTAGCCCCTCATTTTCTTTTGGTAGGCTTTAAGCCAGGGAACAAGTTTATGGACTTTTCTTGGCTCTAAGTTTCTACTCCCAGCAAGCGTGTATGTGTGTGTGTGTGGTGGTGGGCAGGGGATGGATGGTAGGCGTTGGGTGGAATGAGGAAAACACACGGAAACAAATTTGGCTACAGGAGGTTCATAGGATGCACATACATGCCAAGTGAAAGGAAATCCCTGGACATCCATAATACTTCTAAGATCAAGTCTAATCAAAACCTTGGGTTATATTTGCCAATATACTTGCAAGTTTACATGGGTACTACCTCTTTGCTTCTCACCCCCATCCTCAGTTGTTTTTCTCTCAGTTACAAACACCAACTCAAACTTTCCTCAGATTCTATAAGCAGAGTCACAGGTTGTTTGGTTAACCTTTACTTTTATTTTTCTTCACTTTTCAAACAGGAGAACATCTGGACTGACTTAATCTGCCTCCAGCGTTATAAATTTGCCTTTGTTGCTTACTTTCTTACTTGTTTCAATGGCAAGGGTCCTAGCTTTGTACACATGTAGGTTACCAACTTAAGTCCACCCAGCCTAGCCTAACTTTCAGAGCTCAATGCGGAGGGGGGGGGGGGGATTTCTTCCAGAGGGAACAAGATACTTAAAATGGAGGAACAGCTTGGTGCTAATGAAATTGTTTCAAACAGGAACTCTCTGGCTTCAAACTGTCTTCCTGTCTTATTTTCAGCTCATCATTCTCTTGCCTGAATTCCATATGAGAACTAGCCTGGGCTTCTTGATTTCTCCTCTTGTTTTATACACACTTGTATCCTGCCATGTATCCCTGGGCTTCCTTCTGGCCTTAGGGCCAGCTTGGCCTCTGCTTCCCTTTCAGATTCAGCTAGTGGAGAAGGTACTCTCATCTTTCAAGGTTTAGTTTCAAGGCTGCGCCTTCAATGCAGTCTGTTATCCCAGCCAAATGCCCTTTGTCCTTTCTCTACAGCCCTAAGTCCCTTACTCTGTTATTGCCCAAGTGACTTGCACAGCTTGCTGCTCTGCACTGTAGATATCCACTTGCGGGGGTGGGGGGAGGCATCTTATACAGCCAATGGACTATAAACCATTTGAAGGTAGAGCCTAACTTATTGAACAATTTTTTTTGCTCACTATACGGTGTATCATATATCCTTGAACAAAATGTATGCACCATAAATTTGCTTAGTGGATAAAAAGTTTAAAAATGGAATGAGAGTCACAAAATGTATCCCGGCATTAATTGAGTGTGTGTGTATATGAAGCTATTATTTAAACATTTTCCATGATTCTGTTAATACAAAGCAATGCTTTTCAAAACAACAAGACAAAGACAAATATTCCAATAGATAATGTGGGAAATAATGTGATCATTTAAAAAATATGTTGATTAGATATTTGTGTTTCTTCTTTTGTAAAATGTGTATTGACTATCAATAGCAATCAAGGAAATACAAATCGAAATGACAGAAAGCAAGCCACTTTTTGGCCTAACTGAGCGGCAAAGGTCTTTTAAAACAGTGTAATACTTAGTGTTTGGAAAAGTTCCATGTGGGATCTGATATGCTGCTGGGAGATTGTAAGGTTTGAGAACCTTTCTGAATAGCAGTTTGCATCAAGAGACTTAAAATGTGCATATTCTACAACCACTTTAGAAAACTGTTTGACAGAATATACTGAGAATAAAAATATGCCATCTCAATAAACTAGTATTTCCACTCCTAAGTATTAATACATATCCAACAGAAGTTTGTGTGTATGTGTCCCATGGTGAGCAGGTCTATGCATAGCTACCCTGAAAAGTCTGAGGAAGTTGAGGGGCTGAAGAAAGAGGCTGACATATGGTACAAAACAACGGGTACAAAAACAAACACATAGAGCAATGAAACAGAATAGAGAGCCCAGAAATCAGGCTGCATACCTACAACCATCTGATCTTTGACAAAGCGGACAAAAAACAAGCAATGGGGAAAGGATTCCCTATTCAATAAATGGTGCTGGGATAACGGGCTAGCCATATGCAGAAGATTGAAACTAGACCCCTTCCTTATACCATGTACAAAAATCAACTCAAGATGGATTAAAGACTTAAATGTAAAACCCAAAACTATAAAAACCCTGAAAGACAACCTACACAAAACCATTCTGGACATTGGGCAATGATTTCATGACAAAGCTGCCAAAAGCAATTGCAACGAAAGCAAAATTTGACAAATGAGATCCAATTAAACTAAAGAGCTTATGCACAGCAAAATAAACTATAAACAAAGTAAACACACAACCCACAGAATGGGAGAAAATATTTGCAAACTATGCATCTGACAAAGGTCTAATATCCAGCATCTATAAGGAGCTTAAACAGATTTATAAGCCAAACAAACAACCCCATTAAAAAGTGGGCAAAGGACATGAACAGACACTTTTCAAAAGAAGACATACATGCGGCCAACAAGTGTATGAAAAAAAGCTCAACATCACTGATCATTAGAGAAATTCAAATCAAAACCACAATAAGATACCATCTCACACCAGTCAGAATGGCCATCATTAAAAAGTAAAAAAAGTAAAATAAAAGAGATGCTGGTGAGGTTTTGGAGAAAAAGGAATGCTTATACACTGTTGTGGGGGGTGTAAATTAGTTCAACCATTGTGGAAAGCAGTGTGGCTATTCCTCAAAGAGCTAAAACCAGAACTACTATTCAACCCAGCAATCTTATCACTGGGTATGTACACAAAGGAATATAAATTGTTCTGTTATAAAGACACATGCGCGTATATGGCGTTGCAGCACCATTCACAATAGCAAAGACATGGAGACAACCTAAATGACCATCAATGGTAGACTGGAATAAAGAGAATGTAGTATATATACACCACGGAATACTATGCAGCCATAAAGAAGAACCAGATTATATCCTTTGCAGCAACATGGATGGAGCTGGAGGCCATTATCCTTAGCAAACTAATGCCAGAATAGAAAAGCAAATACTGTATGTTATCGCTTATAAGTGGAAACTAAATGATGAAGACACATGAACACATAGAGGGAAACTACAGACACTGGGGTCTCTCTGGGGGCATAGGGTGGAAGGAGAGAGAGGATCAGGAAAAATAACTAATAAATACTTGGCCTAATACCTGGGTGACAAAATAATCTTTACAACAAACCCCCGTGACATGAGTTTACCTGTATAACAAATCTGCATATGTATCTCTGAACTTAAAAGTTAAAAAAAGAGACTGATATATTCTGTTTCTCAGAAGGAAATATTTAATAACTTAACGAACAGAAACCATGTCTGTCTCAGGCGGTGGTGAGACAAGATGGTGGATCCCTACACCATTATCCATCAGACCCTGTGCTCCATAGGGAAAGGGCATATGTGACTCAGAGGAATGTGTAGGACAATTGCTCAAGGGCAAGACACATGGTAAGTATGATAACATCAAGGTTGTTTTAAACTAAGAGCAGGATTTACGGTAAGTACATGCTCTTATACAAGGAACAATAAACTGGAAATCTTGGAGGGCTTCCCGGTACTGAAGTTAATCAGAGGTCAGCATGGTGGATTAGCATCCAAGATGGAGTTGCTTTAGCCTCTGCAATATGTTTACCAAAAGACATGTTTTAGAATGTTCATAGCAGAACTATTCATAATAGCTCCAAATTGAAAAGTATTCAAATCCTCATCAACAGTAGAATGGATAAGTAAGCATGGCATGTGCACACCATGGAATACCATCCAGCAATGAGAAAGAACAAACTATTGCTACACTCAACTACATGGATGAATTGCACAAATGACATAGTGTTGAGTGAAAGGGCCAGATTAAAACAAGAGTATATACCAGAAAATGATTCTATTTATATGGCATTTAAACAGCAGTAAAATTAATTTATTGTGTGAAAGGTCAATATAATGGTTACCTTTGGGGTATTTAGGAACTGACAGGGGTCTTCTGGGGTGATAGAAATATTTCTTGATCTGGATTTTGGATATTTTCCGTGGTTGTATTCCCTTGATAAAAATTCTAGCAATGCCCTTATGGTTTGTGTATTTTTCTGTATGTATTTTATACTTCAGAAGAAATTATCTAAAGCCTGCATGTTCTTTCACCCAGTAATTTCACAACTAGCACTTTATCCTGGTGAAATAATTATACATGTCCACAAAGAATTTATATGCAAGTGTTTTCATTTCAAAGTGCTGCTTTCAACAGTGAGAAACTGGAAATAATAAAAGCATCAAACAATAGTGAAGTGGTCAAATATAAAATGGTAGGATATTTACAGCTCTGAAAAGTCATGTTTATGATGACTACATAATGACAAAGAAAATTATGATCTTATGTAAAGTAAAAAAAAAGCAGGACTTTAAACTGTGTACAGAGAATGATCACAATTTCATAGTGAAATATATTCATGTTCAATGCCAACACTGGTTATTTTGAAGCGATAGGTTTTCAGATGGTTTTATTTTCTTCGTTATACTTTAATTTATATTCAAAATTATATGCAATGATTACATAATTACTTTTTAATCATAACATGTATTTAAAATTTTTATGAAATCATGACCCAAAGAAGATTCTGTCATCCTCAGTCCATGCTTTTGCAAAGCTTATGAAAACAGTGAAATCAGACAGGCAAACTCTTTTCTTGTTGGCTGGGCATGCAAGCCAGTTTTCTCTCTCCAGGCGTACTGACTCCCATAGAAGTATCCGAAGCACACGAAAAATCTCACAAATCCTAGAGGGAGATAAAAGTGAATTAACCTCATTTCTGAAAGGCAAATGTGGACTCATGGTAGAAGATAGGGACTGTAGGAGGCAGGAGGCCAGATGAGAGGAATCCATTATTTTTCCATTTCCTAGGCTTATAATGCAATTACTATCCATGGGCTAAGAGAGAGCACTACTGTAACAGCTAGCGACTATTCTCTCTCATCCCCACAGCTCCAAAGTTGGATGGTTACAGTGGAGGACAAACCGTGGGAAATCCTTTTCTATGTATGAGGCTGCATAACAAACTACCTTGTGCGTGCCTTGGGAGAGATGGCTTGATTCAGCTTACATTCTTGATGCCAATCAGAGGCAAAGGAGGGTGGCATTTCTTAGACCAGGGCACCAGAACCTCATTAATTGATGCATATAATAAGCAAAATATTCTACTTTTTTTTTCTTTTTTTTTTTATTATACTTTAAGTTTTAGGGTACATGTGCACATTTTGCAGGTTAGTTACATATGTATACATGTGCCATGCTGGTGCACTGCACCCACTAACTCGTCATCTAGCATTAGGTATATCTCCCAATGGTATCCCTCCCCCCTCACCCTACCCCACAACAGTCCCCAGAGTGTGATATTCCCCTTCCTGTGTCCATGTGATCTCACTGTTCAATTCCCACCTATGAGTGAGAATATGCAGTGTTTGGATTTTTGTTCTTGCGATAGTTTACTGAGAATGATGGTTTCCAATTTCATCCACGTCCCTACAAAGGACATGAACTCATCAATTTTTATGGCTGCGTAGTATTCCATGGCATATATGTGCCACATTTTCTTAATCCAGTCTATCATTGTTGGACATTTGGGTTGGTTCCAAGTCTTTGCTATTGTGAATAATGCCGCAATAAACATACGTGTGCATGTGTCTTTATAGCAGTATGATTTATAGTCCTTTGGGTATATACCCAGTAATGGGATGCCTGGGTCAAATGGTATTTCCAGTTCTAGATCCCTGAGGAATCGCCACACTGACTTCCACAATGGTTGAACTAGTTTACAGTCCCACCAACAGTGTAAAAGTGTTCCTATTTCTCCACATCCTCTCCAGCACCTGTTGTTTCCTGACTTTTTAATGATTGCCATTCTAACTGGTGTGAGATGGTATCTCATTGTGGTTTTGATTTGCATTTCTCTGATGGCCAGTGATGATGAGCATTTTTTCATGTGTTTTTTGGCTGCATAAATGTCTTCTTTTGAGAAGTGTCTGTTCATGTCCTTCGCCCACTTTTTGATGGGGTTGTTTGTTTTTTTCTTGTAAATTTGTTTGAGTTCATTGTAGATTCTGGATATTAGCCCTTTCTCAGATGAGTAGGTTGCGAAAATTTTCTCCCATTCTGTAGGTTGCCTGTTCACTCTGATGGTAGTTTCTTTTGCTGTGCAGAAGCTCTTTAGTTTAATTAGATCCCATTTGTCAATTTTGGCTTTTGTTGCCATTGCTTTTGGTGTTTTAGCCATGAAGTCTTTGCCCATGCCTATGTCCTGAATGGTATTGCCTAGGTTTTCTTCTAGGGTTTTTATGGTTTTAGGTCTAACATTTAAGTCTTTAATCCATCTTGAATTAATTTTTGTATAAGGTGTAAGGAAGGGATCCAGTTTCAGCTTTCTACATATGGCTAGCCAGTTTTCCCAGCACCATTTATTAAATAGGGAATCCTTTCCCCATTGCTTGTTTTTCTCAGGTTTGTCAAAGATCAGATAGTTATAGATATGCGGTGTTATTTCTGAGGGCTCTGTTCTGTTCCATTGATCTATATCTCTCTTTTGGTACCAGTACCATGCTGTTTTGGTTACTGTAGCCTTGTAGTATAGTTTGAAGTCAGGTAGTGTGACGCCTCCAGCTTTGTTCTTTTGGCTTAGGATTGACTTGGCGATGTGGGCTCTTTTTTGGTTCCATGTGAACTTTAAAGTAGTTTTTTCCAATTCTGTGAAGAAAGGCATTGGTAGCTTGATGGGGATGGCATTGAATCTGTAAATTACCATGGGCAGTATGGCCATTTTCACGATATTGATTCTTCCCACCCATGAGCAAGGAATGTTCTTCCATTTGTTTGTATCCTCTTTTATTTCCTTGAGCAGTGGTTTGTAGTTCTCCTTGAAGAGGTCCTTCACATCCCTTGTAAGTTGGATTCCTAGGTATTTTATTCTCTTTGAAGCAATTGTGAATGGGAGTTCACTCATGATTCGGCTCTATGTTTGTCTGTTGTTGGTGTATAAGAATGCTTGTGATTTTTGTACATTGATTTTGTATACTGAGACTTTGCTGAAGTTGCTTATCAGCTTAAGGAGATTTTGGGCTGAGACAATGGGGTTTTCTAGATATACAATCATGTCGTCTGCAAACAGGGACAATTTGACTCCCTCTTTTCCTAATTGAATACCCTTTATTTCCTTCTCCTGCCTAATTGCCCTGGCCAGAACTTCCAACACTATGTTGAATAGGAGTGGTGAGAGAGGGCATCCCTGTCTTGTGCCAGTTTTCAAAGGGAATGCTTCCAGTTTTTGCCCATTCAGTATGATATTGGCTGTGGGTTTGTCATAGATAGCTCTTATTATTTTGAAATACATCCCATCAATACCTAATTTATTGAGAGTTTTTAGCATGAAGGGTTGTTGAATTTTGTCAAAGGCTTTTTCTGCATCTATTGAGATAATCGTGTGGTTTTTGTCTTTGGCTCTGTTTATATGCTGGATTACATTTATTGATTTGCGTATATTGAACCAGCCTTGCATCCCAGGGATGAAGCCCACTTGATCATGGTGGATAAGCTTTTTGATGTGCCGCTGGATTCGTTTTGCCAGTATTTTATTGAGGATTTTGCATCAATGTTCATCAAGGATATTGGTCTAAAATTCCCTTTTTTGGTTGTGTCTCTGCCTGGCTTTGGTATCAGAATGATGCTGGCCTCATAAAATGAGTTAGGGAGGATTCCCTCTTTTTCTATTGATTGGAATAGTTTCAGAAGGAATGGTACCAGTTCCTCCTTGTACCTCTGGTAGAATTCAGCTGTGAATCCATCTGGTCCTGGACTCTTTTTGGTTGGTAAGCTATTGATTGTTGCCACAATTTCAGCTCCTGTTATTGGTCTATTCAGAGATTCAACTTCTTCCTGGTTTAGTCTTAGGAGAGTGTATGTGTCGAGGAATTTATCCATTTCTTCTAGATTTTCTAGTTTATTTGCGTAGAGGTGTTTGTGGTATTCTTTGATGGTAGTTTGTATTTCTGTGGGATCGGTGGTGATATCCCCTTTATCATTTTTTATTGCGTCTATTAGATTCTTCTCTCTTTTTTTCTTTATTAGTCTTGCTAGCGGTCTATCAATTTTGTCGATCCTTTCAAAAAACCAGCTCCTGGACTCATTAATTTTTTGAAGGGTTTTTTGTGTCTCTATTTCCTTCAGTTCTGCTCTGATCTTAATTATTTCTTGCCTTCTGCTAGCTTTTGAATGTGTTTGCTCTTGCTTTTCTAGTTCTTTTAATTGGGATGTTAGGGTGTCAATTTTGGATCTTTCCTGCTTTCTCTTGTGGGCATTTAGTGCTATAAATTTCCCTCTACACACTGCTTTGAATGTGTCCCAGAGATTCTGGTATGTTTTGTCTTTGTTCTCGTTGGTTTCAAAGAACATCTTTATTTCTGCCTTCATTTTGTTATGTACCCAGTATTCATTCAGGAGCAGGTTGTTCAGTTTCCATGTAGTTGAGCGGTTTTGAGTGAGATTCTTAATCCTGAGTTCTAGTTTGATTGCACTGTGGTCTGAGAGACAGTTTGTTATAATTTCTGTTCTTTTACATTTGCTGAGGAGAGCTTTACTTCCAAGTATGTGGTCAATTTTGGAATAGGTGTGGTGTGGTGCTAAAAAAATGTATATTCTGTTGATTTGGGGTGGAGAGTTCTGTAGATGTCTATTAGGTCCGCTTGGTGCAGAGCTGAGTTCAATTCCTGGGTATCCTTGTTGACTTTCTGTCTCGTTGATCTGTCTAATGTTGACAGTAGGGTGTTAAAGTCTCCCATTATTAATGTGTGGGAGTCTAAGTCTCTTTGTAGGTCACTCAGGACTTGCTTTATGAATCTGGGTGCTCCTGTATTGGGTGCATATATATTTAGGATAGTTAGCTCTTCTTGTTGAATTGATCCCTCTACCACTATGTAATGGCCTTCTTTGTCTCTTTTGATCTTTGTTGGTTTAAAGTCTGTTTTATCAGAGACTAGGATTGCAACCCCTGCCTTTTTTTGTTTTCCATTTGCTTGGTAGATCTTCCTCCATCCCTTCATTTTGAGCCTATGTATGTCTCTGCACATGAGATGGGTTTCCTGAATACAGCACACTGATGGGTCTTGACTCTTTATCCAATTTGCCAGTCTGTGTCTTTTAATTGGAGCATTTAGTCCATTTACATTTAAAGTTAATATTGTTATGTGTGAATTTGATCCTGTCATTATGATGTTAGCTGGTTATTTTGCTCGTTAGTTGATGCACTTTCTTCCTAATCTCAATGGTCTTTACATTTTGGCATGATTTTGCAGTGGCTGGTACTGGTTGTTCCTTTCCATGTTTAGCGCTTCTTTCAGGAGCTCTTTTAGGGCAGCCCTGGTGGTGACAAAATCTCTCAGCATTTGCTTGTCTGTAAAGTATTTTATTTCTCCTTCACTTATGAAGCTTAGTTTGGCTGGATATGAAATTCTGGGTTGAAAATTCTTTTCTTTAAGAATGTTGAATATTGGCCCCCACTCTCTTCTGGCTTGTAGGGTTTCTGCCAAGAGATCCGCTGTTAGTCTGATGGGCTTCCCTTTGAGGGTAACCCGACCTTTCTCTCTGGCTGCCCTTAACATTTTTTCCTTCATTTCAACTTTGGTGAATCTGACAATTATGTGTCTTGGAGTTGCTCTTCTCGAGGAGTATCTTTGTGGCGTTCTCTGTATTTCCTGAATGTGAATATTGGCCTGCCTTGCTAGATTGGGGAAGTTCTCCTGGATAATATCCTGCAGAGTGTTTTCCAACTTGGTTCCATTCTCCCCATCACTTTCAGGTACACCAATCAGACGTAGATTTGGTCTTTTCACATAGTCCCATATTTCTTGGAGGCTTTGCTTATTTCTTTTTATTCTTTTTTCTCTAAACTTCCCTTCTCGCTTCATTTCATTCATTTCATCTTCCATCGCTGATACCCTTTCTTCCAGTTGATTGCATCAGCTCCTGAGGCTTCTGCATTCTTCACATAGTTCTCGAGCCTTGGTTTTCAGCTCCATCAGCTCCTTTAAGCACTTCTCTGTATTGGTTATTCTAGTTATACATTCTTCTAAATTTTTTTCAAAGTTTTCAACTTCTTTGCCTTTGGTTTGAATGTCCTCCCGTAGCTCAGAGTAATTTGATCGTCTGAAGCCTTCTTCTCTCAGCTCGTCAAAGTCATTCTCCATCCAGCTTTGTTCTGTTGCTGGTGAGGAACTGCGTTCCTTTGGAGGAGGAGAGGCACTCTGCTTTTTAGAGTTTCCAGTTTTTCTGTTCTGTTTTTTCCCCATCTTTGTGGTTTTATCTACTTTTGGTCTTTGATGATGGTGATGTACAGATGGGTTTTTGGTGTGGATGTCCTTTCTGTTTGTTAGTTTTCCTTCTAACAGACAGGACCCTCAGCTGCAGGTCTGTTGGAGTACCCTGCCGTGTGAGGTGCCAGTGTTCCCTTGCTGGGGGGTGCCTCCCAGTTAGGCTGCTCAGGGGTCATGGGTCAGGGGTCAGGGACCCACTTGAGGAGGCAGTCTGCCCGTTCTCAGATCTCCAGCTGCGTGCTGGGAGAACCACTGCTCTCTTCAAAGCTGTCAGACAGGGACATTTAAGTCTGCAGAGGTTCCTGCTGTCTTTTTGTTTGTCTGTGCCCTGCCCCCAGAGGTGGAGCCTACAGAGGCAGGCAGGCCTCCTTGAGCTGTGGTGGGCTCCACCCAGTTCGAGCTTCCTGGCTGCTTTGTTTACCTAAGCAAGCCTGGGCAATGGCGGGCGCCCCTCCCCCAGCCTGGCTGCCGCTTTTCAGTTTGATCTCAGACTGCTGTGCTAGCAATCAGCGAGACTCCGTGGGCGTAGGACCCTCCGAGCCAGGTGCGGGATATAGTCTCGTGGTGCGCCGTTTTTTAAGCCCGTTGGAAAAGCGCAGTATTGGGGTGGGAGTGACCCGATTTTCAAGGTGCCGTCCGTCCCCCCTTTCTTTGACTCGGAAAGGGAACTCCCTGACCCCTTGCACTTCCCAAGTGAGGCAATGCCTCACCCTGCTATGGCTCGCGCACGGTGCGCGCACCCACTGGCCTGCGCCCACTGTCTGGCACTCCCTAGTGAGATGAACCCGGTACCTCAGATGGAAATGCAGAAATCACCGTCTTCTGAGTCACTCACGCTGGGAGCTGTAGACCGGAGCTGTTCCTATTCGGCCATCTTGGCTCCTCCCAGAATATTCTACTTTTTAGGCGTCATATGCATAGTTCATTTTAGTTACAATAACTCACAAAACATCTTTAAAATCAGCATACTGATGTTCGTGGTCATTTTGAAAGTAGCTTGCCATACCTAACAGTTTGTTCCATGGTCAAAAGGACACTCCATGCAATTATTTGCAGAATGTTCAGAACATTTGTCAAGGTGGAGGGTCTCAGCCAAAAGTGTCATAAAATGTCAAATCCATTTATGCTCAAATCCCCAACATCTGTGATTATATTCATTGTAAACACAATAATACAATATTAAATGTTATATAAAAGATGTAGCTACATGAAATGGTACCTTAGGAGCTTGGTAAGAAGGCAAACGTGTGCTCTGTGATAGTGAAACAAACAAAATCTAAACATAAGATGTGTGTCTGTCTATCTATCTAATAGATCTATTGGCAGTTGATGGGAATTAAAGGAGATTGTATAATTGAAGAGGCTGTGTGCAAAAGAAGGAATGGCCAGCTTGGTGCATTAAAGAAAAAACATGGAGAATTGTCTGGAGGAAAAAAAAAAAATGTTCTTTCAGCTGACAGGAACATCAGTTTGCCTGCAGGTTACATATTGCCACCATGGCAGCAATACAGAAGTTATGGAGACCTGATGGAATCAAATCATATATCTTCCTACCACCTACTTTGAGGTTTCATGAAGATGAAGACCATGCAGATCTGGCTGCCACTAACATTTCTCATGTGCAAACAGTTGGCAGGCACAGTTGGCAAACACACTTTGTGCTAGCATTAATTTTTTAGGGCCGCTGTAACAAATTATCACAAACTTGGTGTCTTAAAACACAAATTTATTATCTCACTGCTCTGGAGGCCAGAGGTCTGAAATAGTTACCACTGGGCTGAAATGAAGGTGTTAGTGGCAGAGCTGCACTCTCTCTGGGGGCTGTAGTGGAGACTCCATTCCTTGCCTTTTCCAGCATCTGGTGCGGCCCAAGTTCCTTGGTGTGTGGCCTCATCACTCCAATCTTTAAGACCATGATCTTCAAATCTCACTCTGCTCTGTGTTTACATGGCCTTTTCCTTTGTGTATGTGTAGTCAAATTCCCCTCTGGCTCTCTCTTAGCGGGATGCTTGTGATCGCTTTTGGGGTCCACCTGGATAAATCCAGGATACGTTTCCCATACTGACCACTTCTGCAAAAAGCCTTTTACCAAATAAAGTAACATTGAAATGTTCTAGGGATTAAGACCTGTTATCTTTGGGCTCCATTATTCAGCCTACTACAATGCTCAGTAAATATTTGTTGAATGATTATTGATTCTGCTAACATGACTTTTCAATCTATCTAGAAGTTTTAGCTCTCATTGAAAATTAGTAAATTTTCACTCTGAATTTACATATGAATCTCTAGTAGGCCTTGTTAGTTGGAGAAGGCATCCAGCATATAATCATCTCAAAGACTCTGAGAAAGCTGAGTTTGTTGAAGCACAGTCCTGGACAGTGATGAAATCACTAAGGTGCTTTGTGAGGAACACTCACATTCTGACTTTTACTGAAGAGAGCTTTTGTCGAGAAAAGATTTCCTGAACCAAAAATTCGACTTCTACAGCTTTGTTTTGAAAAACTTTAAAATAAAATTTTAAAATTTAAAGTTTGATAAAATGCTTTAGCAAGACTTTACTGCCGGCTTAGTATTGCTCAAAAATTAAATTCGATATGGGTTTTTAAGCTCACAGCAAAATCACAGTGAAAATACTTGTATATAATTTTTTTTTCTGTTAGAGGTCAGCCTAAAGTGTATGTCTATGTTTGTTGGTAGGATCAAAGTCCCAATTAAAGCCCTGCCCATTTGTTTGAACATAAGCTGCAGAGTGAAATATTACAGGGCTTGGTATCTTTCTCTCTGCTTTCAAACACAGAGAAGATGACTGAGCTTTTGAGCCCTATCAGCCTCCTCCTCCTTACCTGGTAGGATTCTGCACCTTTCATTCTCTTTGATGCTGGGCAGGGATGATGCCAATCACCAATCTGGGCTTCTCCTCCTCTGCCAATGACAAGGTGAGCCCACTGGGTGAGCACCTTTCCTTGTTATCACCACTAATACCTTGGATTTTGTTGAAGGCTGTTCTTTGAGGACTCTGAGGAACTTACACAGATATACTTGTTATCCTCCCTGTAATCCTTTGAAGTGGCAGAGACTGTGGACATTTGTAAATGACCTAGATGATGCTGGTCCTGCCCTCAAGTTTACTTAAGCTTATTATGTCCATTATCTGGCATTCTGTCAACCAGGACTCTCTCTTAATCAGCAGATCTGAATGTCAAAGTAGACTGAGATAAAAAAAAAAATCCCTGTTATTCATATAACCTTAAGTCACTTAAGAACCCTAATGGGCTTTTAGAATTACCTAACAGAAAATTTGGTGTATTTATCCATGGCTTTAGTATTCAGTATGGATTTTTGATAAACAAAATATTTAAGAATTTTTAACCTTCAAATGATATATCCTATTGCTTGATTAATGAGACTGCCAATGAACTTTGGGCCTTTTAAAAAATTCAGATACATATGCCTTATGCCAGACCCATTAAATCAGATCTCTTGGATGGGAGCAAAGCTTCTCTCTCTCTCTCTCTCTCTGTGTGTGTGTGTGTATGTGTTTCTTCATATCTCTATATACAGTATATTTTTATATATATGTATATAGCATATTTATTTTAACTTCTTATGGAATTTTTCAAACATAAATAAAAGTAGAAAATACAGTATTCCCTACATAGTTGTCATCCAGATTCAACGTTTCAACACTCTGCTGTTTTAAGTTTTACTTTTCTTTACCCCCCCACCCCACTTTTTTTTTGTTTGCTGACTTCTTCCAAAAGAATATGTCAGTATTCACCTCTATAGACAAGGAATTTTTAAGAAAAAATGACCAAATTTTTATTATCAATCTACAAAATTAATAATAATTCTTTATTATCTGTTGTCTAGTTTAATTTTCTCTAGTTGTCTCAAAAAAGTCATTTGTATATTATACATTAAATCAGAATCCAAACAAGGTTCATACACTGTATTTGGTTGATATGCTTCTCTCATATCTCTTAATCTATGATAGCTCTTCCCTTTCTTAATGTAGTATACACACTTTTCTCCATGTAGCAACATACTGAAATATTCCTATTGCTTTTTACAGCTGCACTGGACTTTGTTGGGTGAATGTACAATATTTTATTTAATCCCTCTCCTGGTGATCAATATTTGAGTTGTTTCTAGTCTTTGGCTATTACAAACAGTATTGCATACCTGGTGGATGTCTTTTTACATTTTTGCCATTGTGTCTTTGGTATAAATTACTAGAGGTAAGATTGCTGGGTCAATTACTGTATATTTGATTTTGCTCTATTATTAGGAGATCATGTTGCTTTGATAATATTCTTTGCCTTCATCTCAACTTTAGTGCTGTTTTATAGGGAATGATGTCAATTACTAACCTGCTGCTTTGCTTGTCACTAGCTTTCTTTTCACCTCCTGTGACTTTCTTTCACTGGATAGATGACCAGCTTCAAAGTCTTGAGGTCTTTGTTCTTCATGATTATTAGGTTTGGAAGACTGTACACAGTCAAAAGCTAACTCACTTGTAATTCAGTTTATTGGCACTGTTCAATTACATGTGTTACCCATTTGGTTGCAAATTTCCTGAATACTTTATGCTAAAAAATTTGCATTTACATTTTAAAATCCGCAAACAGCAGCCTTTGAGTCCTCTGTCCACCACTACCCTAACTCTAATGTATCACAACTAAGATCACTGTTCCTAAGAAACATACAAGAACAACAGTTGTACTGCCTTGAAGTTCCTGATTGAAACAGAATGATTCAGCAAATTTGGAGGAAAAAAGAAAGCACTCTGTTACATATTTTAAAAATCAGATTCATTATTGATAGCAAACATATTCAAACTTAAAGCAGACACAAGGAGAACTTGAAATGTAAGAATATAAGGATAGGCCAACATGCAAGCACCCTGCCATGCTGCCACTGCTGGTGCAAACACACAGATGCCACTGCCCTGTTCCCATTTGCATCCCATCCCATCTGATGTGCATGTATCCTCACCATACTGCTGTAGCTGCTGGCACACTTAAGAGAGTACAGATCCTGCTGCCACCACTGACAAACCGCTTTGGCAAGCACCCCCATTGGAATGTTGTGGCCAGCAGACGGAATACCCAGGCCCTCCAGCACAGCATGTTACTGACCTCAAGGGGCCAGAGAACAAAGCCAGGAGCCCAGGTACCAGCCCAACAGAGTTAGAGCACACAACCCAGGAATGCTGAGCTGAGCCTTAGCCCCCCTGAAATCTTCCAGAAACGGAGCCAGTTGACTGAATCTACCTTATACCACAATCAAACTGATATGGTTTGGCTGTGTCCCAATCCAGGTCTCATCTTGAATTCCCACATGTTGTGGGAGGAACCTGGTGGTAGGTAATTGAATCATGGGAGGTGGGTCTTTCCCATGCTATTCTCATGATAGTGAATAAGTCTCACAAGATCTGATGGTTTTAAAAACAGGAGTTCCCTTGCACATGCTCTCTCTTTGCCTGCTGCCATCCATGTAACATGTGACTTGCTCCTCCTTGCCTTCCACCATGATTGTGAGGCCTCCCCAGCCATGTGGAAGTGTAAGTCCAATAAACCTCTTTCTTTTGTAAATTGCTCAGTCTTGGGTATGTCTTTATCAGCAGTGTGAAAATGGACTAATACACATACCCTCAAGGGCATCAAATAAGAGGAAAGCAGCAGCAACAACAACAACAAAAACAAACCCCATCCAAATAACAGAAACTCTGAAGAGTGAAAGAACATTGGTCCACATGGATCAGAAAGCATCAGCACAAGAACTCTTGCAATTCAAAATGCAAGAGTGTCTTCTTACCTCCAAAGGACTATACTAGTTTCCCAGCAACAGTTCTTAACCAGGCTGAAATTCCCGAAATAACACATAGGATTTAGAATATGGATAGGTATGAAAATCATCAAGATTCCGGAGAAAGTAGAAACTAATTCAAAGAATATAAGGAATATAATAAAATGATAAAGGAGTTGAAATACAAAATGACCATTTTAAGAAAAAACAAAACTGATCTGATAAAGGTGAAAAACTCACTACAAGAATCTCATAATACAACAGTAAGCATTAACAGAAGAACAGTCCAAGCTAAGGAAAGAATCTCAGAGCTCAAAGACCAGTTCTCCATATTAACTCACTCAGACAAAAATAAACAAAAAAATTAAAGTGAATGAACAAAACTTCCAAGAAATATAGGATTATGTAAAGATACCAAATCCACAACTCACTGACATCCCTGAAAGAGAGAAAGCAAGCATCTTGGAAAACATATTTGAAGATATCATCATGAAAATTTCCCCAACCTTGCTAGAGAGGCTAACATCTAAATTCAGGAAATATAAGATGACCATCCCCAAGACATAGTCATCAGATTCTCCAAGGTCAACATGAAAGAAAAAATATTAAAGGCAGCTAGAGAGAAGGACAGGCCGTCTAGAAAGGGAACCCAACCCAATCAAGCTAACAGTGGACCTCTCAGCAGAAACCCTACAAACCAGAAGAGATTGGGGGCCTGTATTCAGCATTCTTAAAGAAAAGAAATTCTGACCAGGAATTTTGTATCCAGCCAAACTAAGCTTAATAAGCAAAGAAGGAATAAATAAGATCCATTTCAGAGAAGCAAATGATAAGGGAATTCATTACTACCAGGTCTGCCTTACAAGAGGTCCTTAAGGGAGAGTTAAAATATGGAAATGAAAGATTGTTACTGCCACCAAAGAAACACACTAAGGTACATAGACCATTGACACTATAAAGCAACTACACAATCAAGTGTACATGATAACTAGCTAACAACATGATGACAAGATCAAATTTGCATATATCAATATGAACCTTGAATGTAAATGGGCTAAATGCTCCAATTAAAAGGCGTAGAGTGACAAGTTGTGCCTTGCCACATCTCACATGCAATGACTCCCATAGGCTCAAAGTAAAGGGATGGAGAAATATCTAGCAAGCAAATGGAAAACAAACAAACAAACAATAGCAGGGGTTGCTATTCTAACTTCAGAAAGAAACAGACTTTAAACCAACAACAATCAAAAAAGTCAAAGAAGGGCATTACATGGCAGTAAAGGGTTCAATTCAATGAGAAAATTTAACTGTCCTAAATATACATGCATCCAGTACAAGATCACCTAGATTCATAAACCAAGTCTTAGAAACCTACAAAGAGAGTTAGATAACCATACAATAATAGCAAGATGCTTCAACACCCCACTAACAATATTAGACAAATCATCAAGGCAGGAAGCTAGCAAAGGTATTTGGGACTTTAATATGACACTTGACCGGATAGACTTAACAGACATCTACAGAACTCTCACACCAAAACAACAGAATATACATTCTTGTCATCTGCACATGGCACATCTTCTAAAATCGACCACACAATCAGCCATAAAACTATTCTCACCAAATTCAAAGAAACTGAAATCACACCAAGCACAGTCTCAGACCACAGTGCAATAAAAATAGAAATCAATTCTAAGAAGATCTCTCAAAACCATACAATCACATGGAAATTAAAGAACCTACTCCTGAATGACTTTTAGGTAAACAATGAAATTGAGGCAGAAATCAAGAAATTATTTGAAACTAATGAAAACAAGGATAAAACCTACTTTAATCTCTGGGACACAGCTAACACAATGGTAAAAGGAAAGTTTATAGTGCTGAACAACAACATAAAAAAGTTAGGAAGATCTTAAATTAGCAACCTAAAATCACACCTAGAGAAACGAGAGCAAACTAACCCCAAAGCTAGCAAAACAAACAAACAAACAAACAAAAACAAACAAGAAATAACCAAAATCAGAGCTGAACTGAATAAAATTGAGATGCAGGAAACCATACAAAGAATCAACAAAACTAGAAGATGGTTCTTTGAAAGAATAAATAAGATTAATAGACTGCTAGCTAGACTAATAAAGAAAAAAAGGGAAAAAGATCCAAATAAACACAATCAGAAATGACAAAGGGGACATTAACCACCAACCCCACAAAAATACAAAAAACCTTCAGAGACTATTATGAACACCTCCATGCACACAAACTAGAAAACCTAAAATAAATGGGTAAATTATTGGAAACATGCAACCTCCCAAGATTAAGACAGGAAGAAATTGAAATCCTAAACAGACCAACAGGTTCTGAAATTGAATCAGTAATAATAATAATAATAAAAAAAACCCTACCAACCAGGAAAAGCCCAGGACCAGATGGATTCACAGCCAAATTCAACCAGACATACAAAGAAGAGCTGGTACCATTCCTACTGAAACTATTCTAAAAAATTGAAGAGAGAGACTCCTCCCTAACTCATTTTGTGAGGTCAGCGACATTCTGATACCAAAACCTGGCAGACATACAACAACAACAAAAACCTTCAGACCAACAACTTTGATGAACCTAGACACAAAAATCCTCAATAAAATACTAGCCAACTGAGTTTAGCAGCACATCAAAAAGCTAATCCACCACAATCAACTAAGCTTTATCCCTGGGATGCAAGGTTGGTTCAACATATGCAAATCAATAAATGTGATTGATCATATAAGCAGAAGGAAAAACAAAAATCGCATGATCACCTCAGTAGATACAGAAAAGGCTTTTGATAAAATTCGGTGCTGCTTTATGTTAAAAACCTTTTAACAAACTAGACATTGAAGGAACATACCTCAAAATATTAAGAGCACCCTATGACAAATCCAAAGCCAAAATCATACTAAACAAGCCAAAACTGGAAGCATTTCCCCTGAGAACTGGAACAGGAAAAGGATGCCCACTCTCACCATTCCTATTCAACATAGTACTGGAGGTCCTGGCCAAAACAACCAATCAAGAGAAAGAAATAAAAGGTATCCAAATAGGAAGAGATGAAGTCAAACTATCTTTCTTCACGTACTTTATGATTTTATAACTAGAAAACCCCGTAGTCTCTGCCCAAAAGCTCCTGGATCTGATAAACAATTTCAGCAAAGTTTCAGGATACAAAATCAATGTACAAAAATCACTAGCATTTCTATACCCCAACAACATCCAAGCTGAGTGCCAAATCAAGAATGCAATCCCATTCACAATAACCACAGAAAAAAAAATAAAATACCCAGGAATTCAGCTAACCCCAGGGAGGTGAAAAATCTCTACAAGAATTAAAAACATTACTGCAAGAAATCAGAGATGACAGGAACAAATGGAAAAGCACTATATGCTCATGGATAGGAAGAATTAATATCGTTAAGATGACCATACTCCCCAAAGCAATTTACAGAATCAATGTTATTCCTATCAAATTACCAATGACTTTATTTACAGAATTAGAAAAACTATTCTAAAATTCATATGGAACCAAAAAAAAAGAGAGAGAGAGCCCAAAGAGCCAAAACAATCCTAAGCAAAAAGAACAAGGCTGGAAGCATCACATTATCTGACTTCAAACTATACTACAAGGTTACAATAACCAAAATGATATAATAAAAAAAAAGACATGTAGACCAATGGAACAGAATAGAAAGCCCAGAAATAAAGCCATACATCTATAGCCATCTGAACTTTGACAAAGCTGACAAGGAAAAGCAATAATGAAAGGATTCCCTATTCAATAAATGGTAATAGAATAACTGGCTAGCCATATGCAAAAGATTGAAACTGGACCCCTTCCTTATATCATATATATAACCAACTCAAGATAGATTAAAGACTTAAATGTAAAACTTAAAACTATAAAAACCCTAGAAGAAAACCTAGGCAATACCATTCCGGACACAGGCTCCAGCAAAGATTTCATGACCAAGACGTGAAAAGCAGATCCACAGCCAACAACATACTGAACAGGAACAAACACAAAAATTGACAAATGGGAAATAATTAAACTAAACAGCTTCTGCACAGTAAAGCTATCAACAGAGTAAACAGACAACCTGCAGAATGGGAGAAAATATTTACAAACTATGCATCCGCAAAGGTCTAATATCCAGCATCTATACGGAACTTACATTTACAATTTTAAAAAAACCATTAAAAAGTGGACAAAGGACATAAACAGACACTTTTCAGAAGATGACATACACATGGCCAACAAGCATATGAAAAAATGCTGAATATCACTAGTGATTAGATAAATGCAAATCAAAACCACAAAAAGATACCATCTCATACCGGTCAGAATGGCTATAATTAAAAAGTCAAAAAATAACAGATGCTGGAAAGGTTGTGGAGAAGAGGGAATGTGTAAACACTACTGGTGGGAATGTAAATTAGTTCAGGCTTTGTGGAAAGCAGTATGGTGACTTCTTCTAGAACTTAGAACTACCATTCACCCCAGCAATCCCATTACTGAACATATACCCAAAGGAATATAAATTGTTCAGTCATAAAGACATATGCATGTGTATGTTCATTGCAGCACTGTTCACAATAGCAAAGACATGGAATCAACCTAAATGTCTGTCAATGGCGGACTAAAGAAAATGTGGCAAATATACATCATGGAATACTGTGCAGCCATAAAAAAGAATGAGATCATGTCCTTTGCAGGAACATGGATGGAGCTGGAGACTGTTATCCTAAGTGAACTAATGCAGGAACAGAAAACCAAATCTGCATGTTCTCACAGGTGTGAGCTAAGCATTGTGTCCACACAGACACAAAGAAGGAAACAATAGACACTGGGGACTCCTTGAGGGTGGAAGGTGGGAGGAGGGTGAACATCGAAAAACTGCCTATTATGTACTATGCTTATTATCTGGGTGATGAAATAATCTGTGCACCAAACCCTCACAACATGCAATTTACCTATATAACAAACCTGCACATGTATCCGTGAAACTAACATTAAAGTAAAAAAAAAAAAAAAAAAAAAAAAGAACAGCAATTACTAAAAATGTTCATAGCAAATAGGAACAAGTTTTTATGGATAAGTGGCAGTCCAAACATTCAAGAGCACAATCTTCATATTAAAATATTCATGTTATCTAACCCATAATTGTACTTTACCTGAAGCTTGGATAGACCGGGCCAAGTCACAGCTAAATTGGCTAAATAGGCATCTTGGCAGGTGAGGGGACCTTGGCATAAGCCAATGATGGCTCTCTCCACTCCCTGGTACAAAATATTTGTGATGATGCTTTCCAATCAAATGCTGGTGACTCTTGGGCATATAAGGAAAAATATTCTGTTGTAAGTTGATTTCAGGCAGAAAATGGTATATTCTTTCTTTTCTAGTCTCATACTTCTAGAAGTCATATCAAAATGTTGGTTAGAAATTGAAGATGTCCCATTAACCATTTGTAAACTAAATATGACTTTGAAGTCTTAAAGATCTGGGTCTAACCTCAACCTCTCAAGAGCTGTGTAAACTTTTTCACGATTTAAGCATCCTGAACTCCTTTTACTCCTGTATAGTTGTAATGTAAGGCTTACAAGGAAGGCTCAATATTATGTTCAGCCGTGATAGCTGGTAAAATTAGTGCTTTGTATGCACTAATTATAAGTTTCCCTCCCTACTCTGCTCCTATGGATACAGTCCGGAGACAAACAACTCTCCTTATCACAGGAACCAGGCACAGTTTCTACATATCTTTGAGTAGTGGGTTACAGTTTCCTGACAGTTAATGGAATTGTCCAAACAAGCCAGTTACATCCTCCCATGGAAACCAGGGGGCACCCCATCCTATACTTGATACTACAAAGCTTCCTATAGCCCCTAGTTGTTCACTGCGTTCTGGAGTACAATCTTCATGTGGCCCTGCATGCCACGGTGTCCTCCTCCCCTGAGCTATGAGTACATGTAAGAAGCTGCTGTCACTCTCATGTGACTAGTATCAGGTGTTGTGAGTTCAGCCATCCCCACAACCCAAGGTTAGGAACCCCTCCCTCACCATCAGAGTGAATAGAAGGCTATTAAAGCAATATCTCATAGGGCTATTGTCAGGAATAAATTGAATTAAGTGAAATACTTGGAGGTAAAGATCTGTGTAACTTCTCTCAAGATATTTTGAAGTACTAAAGAGGAGAGAAAGAAGAGTTTCTGTCCTCAAGGCATTCAAAGCATAATGGAAGAGAGACATCACATAGCACAATAATCCTTGATTTACACTTAAGAGTGAAGGTGTAGAGGTAAACCCAGGGTTCTCAGTGAGCCAAAGGAAGTTAGATGAATAAGGCATAAATCCCTTAGCTCAGTTTCTGGCGCATAGTAAGGGCTTAATAAATAGTAGGCTGAGTTGAATTTGAAGGACTAATAGTCATTACTAGATGAAAAAAGTATTTTACAAAATGTGAAAGCCCCTAAGTTATTTCTAGGGATTACTATTCATTCTTGGTTTTTCCAAGAATATATTTTCTAGGAGAAAATAATCAATTTAGATGAACAGAATAATGTGGCTTCTTTATATTAAGCAGTTCCACAGTTTAAATGTTCATACCACTGTCGTGAAAATCCCCAAAGTATCCTATAGAAACACACAGAATTCAACCTTTTTGGCAGCTCTGGAATGTTTGTTAGGCAATTAGGACCACAACTGACTTCACAGATTTTGTTCGCTTGCTCGCTTGTTTGTTTCACGTTTTGTTTCCTTTGGGTTTCTTTTAAAGGCTTCCCTTAGACATGCACCATTTTGTTAATAAGTAAAAAATACAAGCAGTGTCCAGAGTGCAGTGTGATAAATATCACTTCTGTCTTGTGATGTCTCATCAAAGACGACCCATATGCAGTAGATTTTATAATAGCACTATCTTCTTGTGAGCTTGGGTTTAATTGACAATTACCTGCTACCTTTGGCTGTTTATTTCTGGTTATCAGATAAAAGGGCAGTATGGTGGAGTAGAAAGAGACCCATTCAGGTGTCACCAGATGGTCTTTTGTGTCAGTTCTGCCCTTAGCTAATTTTAGAAACTAGAGAATAGCTCTTAACCTGTGGGAGCTTCAGTTTTTTTCTTCTGTGAAATGAAGTATTGGGCTGAACTCAAAGATCCCTCATAACTCTAACAGGCTGTGAATGTGAGAGTCAGAGTTAGGGGTTTGGAGCCTGACAGATTTGGTTTAACATTTTGATTTGCCACTCATTAGCTCAGGGATCTAGATAAACTCTCCTTGAGGGTTATTTTTCTCATCTTACACAAGTTTTATTACCTTTATTTTACTAAGAGTTGACTAATATTTTTAAACCAATTCATCAGTAATCTTGTTGTCTATACTTTCAAAATAATTCCAGAACCTGACCAAATCTTATTACCTTCAGGCCACCATCATCTCTTGCCTTGATTATTCCAATAGCATCCTAATCAGCGCCTGTAGCTTCCATGTTGTCTTACCCACTCCAACAGTCTGTTTTCAATGTATCAGACAGAGTGATCCCTTTAAAATATATCAACTCATGCCGTTTTTCTGTTGAAAATTCCCCAGTGGTTTCCCAACTCACTCAGAGTGAAAGTTCAAACCCTTACCATGGCTGATGAGGTTCCACATGATGAGGGTTCCTGCTCCTTCCTCTCTTGTGACTCTCTCTCTAATTACTCCACTTTAGCAATACCTGCCTTCTTTACGTTTCCTAAATACTTTGCCTTCAGATATCCTATAGGGGCATTCCTTCATTGAAGGGAAGTCTTTTCAAATCTTACCTTATTAGAGGTGCCTTTTTTCTATTATCTTTAAAATAGCACTCCCCAAGCTCCATCTCATTGCTCCCTATCTCCCTTACTCAATTTTATTTTACTTTACAGCATTTATCATCATTTTCTGTCTCCCTTTGACTCAAATGGAAGTTTCATGAAAGCAGGAACTTCATTTCATTCACAGAGGTAGCCTTATCTCTTAGAATAGCACCTGGCACATAGCAGGCACTCAATAATTATTTGTTGATCAAATTAATAAGCTATATAAATCTTTGGGCACTCAGTAAATGCCACTTCTCAATGACCCTCTTAGAAACAAAATATTTGGTACCCTTTCATCCTGTTATTTGATTAAAATGCAGTGCTGGACATACCCTGGTTTTAGCTCTGACGTGTAAAGAGTTAGGAAGTTGTCACTCCCATCCTTACAAGAAGAAAAATATAGACAAAGTAAAAATCAACAACTTTTCCTGAACCCACTAGAGAGCCAAATTCTATAACCCGATGATTAACTCTCAGTGTTTAGTGGGTCTGTATCTCAGGGATGTAACATGCACAAGTATTTCTCCACTGTCACACCTTTCCTTTTTCCTTGTAGGGCAAATTGTCACCCTGAAATCTGTATAGACAGGTGTATCAAAAGAGTCACAGCTGAGATATGCTAATTTGAAGCAGGAGTCTCTGGAGACAGAAACTGATAGGAACATTTAAATAGTAATTGGATGAATTGTTGGCACCTCAATGTAGTCTAACATGAAAGTAAGAAACTCATGGGGTTTCAGTTATAGAGGGGCCCCACAATTTTGTAGGTTTTGCCTCCAGGAACCCACCAAATTCTTTTAGGGAATATTAAAGAAAGATCCCCTTGTGGCAGAGAAATGGGAAGCATAATCATTGTGAAATTATCTCAGAGCCTTTTCCATAAGAAAATGTTGCAGTCAGAAAGGTAGGAGGGGCCAAGGGAGAAAAGAAAGCTGTGCCACTGCAGAAATACTTGTGAAGGCTACGTCCCTGAGACATAGGCCCACTAAAACACTAAGAGTTAATCACCAGATTATAGAATGCTCCCCTGCCACATACTTACCAGCACCCCAAGAGGGCTCCAGTATGATAGTGGATTATAGCTGAAAGAGCTGCAAGACACAAACTCTCTCTGAGCAGGAGAACTTTGGGAAACATAAAGTCAAGAGAGGAGACAAAAACAAAGACAATAGAAGATTTTGAAATCTCTGGCACCTGTAGCTATGGGAAATTTTAAACACAGCCCAACTTCTAGTCATATTAACATGAATCCTCACATTAAAGGCCTATTTACCTCAATTCCTATTTTCCAATATAAACTATCTGATTTTCAACAGCAAACGGCAAGGGAAATACAGCTTAAAGAGACAAAGCAATCATCAGAACAAGACACAGATATGACACAGATGTTGGAATTATCAGACAGAGAATTTAAAATAATTATGATGATGTGTCAAAGGCTCTAATGGAAAGAGTAGACAACATACAAGGACAGATGAGTAGTATAAGCAGAGAGATGGAAACCTTAAGAAAAAATCAAAAGGAAATGCTAGAAATTTTAAAAAGTAACAGCAATGAAGGATATCTTCAGTGGACTCATCGGTAGATTTGACATGACAGAGGGAAGAGTCAGTGAACTTGATGACAGGATCATAGAACCTTCTCAAACTGAAATGCAAGGAGAATAAAGAATGGGTGAAAAAAAGAAAAGAACATTTAACACACACATACCAGGAGAGTAGAGAGACAGTGAAGCAAAAGAACAATTTGAAGTAATAATGGCTAAGATCTTTCCAAAATTAATGACAGATACCAAACCACAGATCAAGGAAGCTCAGAGAATACCAGCAGGAAAAATCTCTGCCTCCACAGCCCACCATGAAGTCCTCACACCTTGGTATATCATATTAAAACACAGAAAACCAAACACAGAGAGAAAATCTTGAAAGAAGCCAAACAAGTGCGTGTATCAGGGGGGCATGGGGGTTGGGATGTGAAGGGAAGAGAAAACATCTTACCTATAGAGGAATAAAGATAAGAATGTTTTTAGCAGCACAATTTGCAATTGCAAAAATATGGAACCAGCCTAAATAACCATCAACCAATGAATGGATAAAGAAAATGTGGTATATATATACCATGGAATACTACTTAGTCATAAAACAGAACAAAATAATGGCATTCACAGCAACCTGGATGGAGTTGGAAACCACTATTCTAAGTGAAGTAACTTAGGAATGGAAAACCAAACATCATATGCTCTCACTTATAAGTGGGAACTAAGCTATGAAAGCACAAAGGCATAGGAATGATATAATGAACTCTGGAGACATGAGGAGAAGTGTGGGAGGGGGAGTGAGGGATAAAAGTCCACACATTAGGTACAGTGTACACTGCTTGGGTGATGAGTGCACTAAAATCTCAGAAATTACCACTAAAGAACTTATCCATGTAACCAAAACCCACCGGTTCCCCCAAAACTATTCAAATAAAAAATAAAAAAGAACTACAGGGACTTTTTAATCAGAAACTGTGTTGTAAGAAGAGAGTGCAGTGAAATATTTAGCTTTGAAAGAAAAAACAACTCACCAATCTAGAATTCTATATCAAAAATATTATCTTTCAAATATGAAGAAGTAAAAACTTTCTTAAACAAAAACTGAGAGAATTCACTGCCAGCAAACTCAGCCTACAAGAAATGTTAACAGAAGTTCTTCAGGCAGAAGAAAAAGTATATAGGTCAGAAACTTGGATCTACATAAAGAGAGCACTGGAGAATGAATAAATAAAGATATGATGAAGTACTTTGATTTTTAAATTTCTAATTGGTGTAAAATATTACTGTTTGTTTAAAGTAATAATAGTAAGAATGTATTGGGTTATTATGGCATGTGGATAAGTGAAGTGAAATCTGAAATAAAATTAATAATAGCAATGTTACAAAGAATGAGTGGGATGAATTTGGAATACTCTGTCATAAGGCATCTGTACTGTGCTTAAAGCAGTATAGTATTATTTGATGGTGAAATTAGACCAGTTTAAAATATATATTGGAAACTCTAGGGCAATCACTACAAATTTTTTTTTAAAGAACTGTAATTGATATGCTAATAAAAAAGATAAAATGGAATGACATAAAATGCTCAATTAACACCAGAGAAGAATAAAAAGTGGAGAAAAGAAAGAAAAAAATGCAATGTACAGGAAACCTTTATTATTCTTTTTTAAATTTTTTTATTTTTTTATTTTATTATTATTATACTTTAAGTTTTAGGGTACATGTGCACAATGTGCAGGTTAGTTACATATGTATACATGTGCCATGCTGGTGTGCTGCACCCATTAACTCGTCATTTAGCATTAGGTATATCTCCTAAAGCTATCCCTCCCCCCTCCCCCCACCCCACAACAGTCCCCAGAGTGTGATGTTCCCCTTCCTGTGTCCATGTGTTCTCATTGCTCAATTCCCACCTATGAGTGAGAATATGTGGTGTTTGGTTTTTTGTTCTCGCGATAGTTTACTGAGAATGATGATTTCCAATTTCATCCATGTCCCTACAAAGGACATGAACTCATCATTTTTTATGGCTGCATAGTACTCCATGGTGTATATGTGCCACATTTTCTTAATCCAGTCTATCATTGTTGGACATTTGGGTTGGTTCCAAGTCTTTGCTATTGTGAATAGTGCCGCAATAAACATACGTGTGCATGTGTCTTTATAGCAGCATGATTTATAGTCCTTTGGGTATATACCCAGTAATGGGATGTCTGGGTCAAATGGTATTTCTAGTTCTAGATCCTTGAGGAATCACCACACTGACTTCCACAATGGTTGAACTAGTTTACAGTCCCATCACCAGTGTAAAAGTGTTCCTATTTCTCCACATCCTCTCCAGCACCTGTTGTTTCCTGACTTTTTAATGATTGCCATTCTAACTGGTGTGAGATGGTATCTCATTGTGGTTTTGATTTGCATTTCTCTGATGGCCAGTGATGATGAGCATTTTTTCATGTGTCTGTTGGCTGCATAAATGTCTTCTTTTGAGAAGTGTCTGTTCATGTCCTTTGCCCACTTTTTGATGGGGTTGTTTGTTTTTTTCTTGTAAATTTGTTTGAGTTCATTGTAGATTCTGGATATTAGCCCTAAACCACTGCTCAATGAAATAAAAGAGGATACAAACAAATGGAAGAACATTCCATGCTCACGGGTAGGAAGAATCAATATCATGAAAATGGCCATACTGCCCAAGGTAATTTATAGATTCAATGCCATCCCCATCAAGCTACCAATGACTTTCTTCACAGAATTGGAAAAAACTACTTTAAAGTTCGTATGGAACCAAAAAAGAGCCTGCATCGCCAAGTCAATGCTAAGCCAAAAGAACAAAGCTGGAGGCATCACGCTACCTGACTTCAAACTATACTACAAGGCTACAGTAACCAAAACAGCATGGTACTGGTACCAAAACAGACATATAGATCAATGGAGCAGAACAGAGCCCTCAGAAATAACGCTGCATGTCTACAACTATCTGATCTTTGACAAACCTGAGAAAAACAAGCAATGGGGAAAGGATTCCCTATTTAATAAATGGTGCTGGGAAAACTGGCTAGCCATATGTAGAAAGCTGAAACTGGATCCCTTCCTTACACCTTATACAAAAATTAATTCAAGATGGATTAAAGACTTAAACGTTAGACCTAAAACCATAAAAAACCCTAGAAGAAAACCTAGGCATTACCATTCAGGACATAGGCATGGGCAAGGACTTCATGTCTAAAACACGAAAAGCAATGGCAACGAAAGCCAAAATTGACAAATGGGATCTAATTAAACTAAAGAGCTTCTGCACAGCAAAAGAAACTACCATCAGAGTGAACAGGAAACCTTTATTAAAACTAAATTTTTTTCTGTCCTGAAAAAGATACTGCTATAAGAATAAAAAGTCAAGGCACATACTGAGAGAAAATATCAGCAAAATACATATTTAATGAAGAACTTATGTCTAAAATATACAAAAAACTTTAAAAACTCAATAATAAGAAAACAATTCAATTTAAAAATGGACAAAAGATCTGAACAGATTCACCACCAAAGAAGGTATACAGATGGCAAAGAAGCCTATGAAAAGACACTCGCCATCATTTTTCAAGCAAATTAGAAAAATGCAAATTGAAACAGCAATATGATACTACCATACAAGTACTATGAAGGCTAACACCTACAATCTAACAATACTGATTGGTGGCAAGGATGAAGAACAAAAAAAACCCTGTCATTTATTGCTGGTGGGTATACAAAAAGGTACAGCCATTTTGAAAAACACTTTGGCAGTGTCTGACAAAGGTAAACATAGTCCTACCCTACAATCTAGCAATTGGACTTCTAGGTATTTACCCAAAGGAGTTGAAAATTTATGTCCATATAAAAGCCTGCACGTCAATGTTTATAGCAGATGATTGGAGGTGCAGCAAGATGGTGGAATAGAAGGCTCTACCAGTCATCCCCCACACAAGGACACCAATTTAACAACTATCTACACTCATAAAACACCTTCATGAGAAGCAAAATCAGACAAACAAAAGCTGTGGGATTTTATCAACACCAGACTGGTCCTACAAAAAATGCTGAAGGGAGTATTTCAATCAGAAAGAAAAAGACATTAATGAGCAATACATAATCACCTGAAGTCCAAAACTCACTGGTAATAGTAAGTACACAGAAAAACACAGAATATTATAACACTGTAACTTTGGTGTGTAAACTACTCTTATCCTAAGTCAAAAGACTAAACAATGAACCAATCAAAAGTAATAACTACAACAACTTTCCAAAACATAGTATAATCAAATATAAATAGAAACAACAAAATTTAAAAAGTGGGGGGATGAAGTTAAGGCATAGAGTTTTTACTAGTTTTCTTTTTGCTTTTTTGTTTATGCAAACAGTGTTAGGTTGTTATCAGTTTAAAATAAGGGGTTATAATATTGAATTTGCAAGCCTCATGGTAACCTCAAACCAACAAACATACGACTGATATACAAAAACTAAAAAGAGACTAAATCATATCACCAGAGAAAATCACCTTCTTTAGAGGAAGACAAGAAGGGAAGAAAGAAGGAAGGAAGAGAAGACTACAAAACAACCAGAAAACAAATAACAAAATGGCAGGAGTAAGTCCTTACTTATCAATAATAACATTGAATGTAAATGGACTAAACTCTCCAATCAAAAGACATAGACTGAATGAATGAATGAAAAATCAAGACTCATTGATCTGATGCCTACAAGAAACACACTTCATATGTAAAGACACACATAGGCTGAAAATAAAGGGATGGAAAAATATATTCCATGCCAGTATAAACAAAAAAAGAGCAGAAATCACTATACTTATATCAGACAAAATATATTTCAAGACAAAAACTATAAGAAGAGACAAAGAATGTCACTATATAATGATAAAGGTGTCAATTCAGCAAGAGGATATAAGAAATTTAAATATATGTGCACCCAGCATGGGCATATCCAGATATATAAAGGAAATATTATTAGAGCTAAAGAGAGGGATGGACCCCAATACAATAATAGCTGGAGACTTCAACACCCTACTTTGAGCACTGGACAGATCTTCTGGACAGAAAATCAACAAAGAAACATTGGACTTAACCTGCACTATAGACCAAATGAATCTAATAGATACAGAACATGTTATCCAATGGATACAGAATACACATTCTTTTCCTCAGCAAATGGATCATTCTCAGAGATAGACCAAATGTTATGTCACAAAAAAGTCTTAAAACATTCAAAAAATTGAATTAATACCAAGCGTCTTCTCTGAACACAATGGAATAAAGCTAGAAATTAATAAAAAGAGAAATTTTGGAAACTATATAATACATGAAAATTAAAACAATATGCTTCTGAATGATGAGTGGATCAATAAAGGAATTATTAAGAAAATTAAAAAATTTATTGAAACAAATGATAATGGAAATACAACATACCAAAACCTATGTGATGCAGCAAAATCATACTCAGAGGGAAGTTGATAGCTAGAAGTGCCTATATCAAAAAGAGGAAAAACTTCAAATAAACAATCTAATGATGCATCTTAAAGAACTAGAAAAGAACCAAACCCAAAATTAGTAGAAGAAAATAAATAATAAAGATCAGAGAAGAAATAAATGAAATTGAAATGAAGAAAACAATACAAAAGATCAATGGAACAAAAAGTTTATTTTTTGAAAGGTTAAACAAAATTGACAAGCCTTTAGCCAGACTAAGAAAACAAAAGAGATCTAAATAAATAAAATCAGAAATGAAAAAGGAGACATTCCAACAGATACTGCAGAAATTCAAAGGATTATTAGTGGCTACTATGAGCGACTATATGCCAATAAATTGGAAAATCTAGAAGAAATGAACAAATCCCTAGACATGCGCAACCTACCAAGATTGAACCATGGAGAAATGCAAAACCTGAATAGACCAATAACAAGTAATGAGATAGAAATGATAATAAGAATTCTCCCAGTCAAGAAAAGCCTGGGACTCAATGGCTTCACTGGTGAATTCTATCAGACCCTTAAAGAAGAACTAATACCAGTCCTACTCCACCTATTCTGAAAAATAGAGGAGGAGGGAATACTTCCAACCTCATTCCTTGAGGCTAGTATTACCCTGATACCAAACCAAACACAGACATATCAAAAGAAAAAAGCAAAAAAACAAAAAACAAACAAAAAAGAACCCAAAAAACACTACAGGCCAATATCTCTCTGAAGAATACTGATGCAAAAAATCCTCAACAAAATACTAGTAAATTGAATTAAATAACACATAGCATGTTCTCATTGATTTGTGGGATCTAAAAATCAAAACGATTGAACTAATAGACATAGAACGTAGAAGGATAGTTACCAGAGGCTGGGAAAGGTAGTGGGGGGCTTAGGGTAAGATGGGGATGGTTAATGGGTACAAAAATAGTAAGAATGAATAATTCTTAGTATTTGATTGTACAACAGGGTGACTATAGTCAGTAATAACTTACTTGTATATTTAAGATAACTAAAAGTGTGTAATTGGATTGTTTATAAGCAAAGGATAAATGCTTGAAGGAATGGATATTCTTCATGATGTGATTATTACACATTGAATGCCTGTATCAAAACATCTCATGTACCCCATAAACATACACACTTAGGTACCCACAAAAATTGAAAATAAAAAATTTAAAATTAAAAAAGTTTATAGCAGGTTTATTTATGCATAATCACCAAAAACTAGAAGCAACAAAAATGTCCTTCAATAGGTAAAGGAATAAGCAAACTGTTCTACATCATATAATGTAATACTATTGAGTGATGAAAAGGAATGTGTTATCCAGCTATGCAAATACAAAGATGTAAATGCATTTTGCCTAGTGAAAGAAGCTAGTTTGCAAAGCTACATTTGGTGTGATTCCCTTTATATGACATTCTGAAAAAGAGAATACTCTAGACACAGGTCAGTGATTGCTAGAGGTTCAGTGGAGGTGGGGAAAGGTTGAATGTGAGAATCACGGGGGATTTTTTTTTAAGGCAGTGAAGCTATTCTGAATGAGACTGTCATGGTGGATACACAATATTGTATACTTGTCAAAACCCACAGAACTAGAGCCCAAAGAGTGGACTTTAATGTATGCAAATTTAAAAACCATTTAGGAGATCAGTGGATTTCAGAATGGAATGCAGAATGTGATTTTTAAAAATCTAACTGTATTACGCATGTGTTAAACAACATAACGGAAGGGGGGGTAGAGGAAATGTACAAGGTAATGGGTAGAGTCTATAAGACTAAAGATAAAAGGAACTGTACATAAGCGCTACTCTAAGTGATAAAGTTGTTTCCTATTGGGATATGGGTTCACAATTCTTAAACTACTATACATGGATACTAGGATTACACAATAAGGAAATGGACGGCAGATGGTGGGAGCTAGTTTTCTCATTGTTGGAGCAGAAAGGTTACAGATAAGGAGAAAATAGAATAATTCATGTGGTAATGGATTGGAATTAAAGACATTAGTATGAACTCATGATTAGTTTAATATAGACACAGATAGATACATACAGAAATGTTTACAGATATGTGTATATACAGCGTTTATATATACAAATGTATTTCCTTGTGCTGTCAGTTTACAGGGCTAGAACCAAAAACACTCCAGTAGCAGTGGTCACACATAGTGCACAGATCTTGGTTTCTAATACCATTTTTCGATAAAATAAACCAGGGCTCCTGGGAGAAATGACTGATTCTAGGACTGGGGCAGAAAATATGCAGATGATCCTGGAACATTTTGTACTGCTAGAAAATAAGAAAGTACTCAAAAAAAAAAAAAAAGAAAAAAGAAAAGAAAAGAAAATCCACAGTGGTGGAAGTGTGTCAGAAAGACACAGGAGTCAACTGAAAGAGCTCCCAATGGCTGAAAGTGGAATGATTTGAGGATCAAAATAAATAAAGCAGTATTGGATTATAAGCCAAAGTATAAAATAAATATCCATGAGTTCATAATGACATAATAAATGATTGAATAAATAAATGGGGAAGAATATACAAAAATCCCACGTAGAAGAATTCCAGATAATTTATGTAGATACTCCCCTTCAAGAATTCTCACTTATATGTGGACACTAAAACAATCAAACTCAAAGCAACAGAGAGTAAAATGGTGGTTACCAGAAGCTGGGGTTTAGGGGGAATGGTGAAATGATGGTCAAATTATACAAAGCCTCAATTAGGCAGGAGGAATAAGTTTTTTTTTTCTTTTTTTGCTTTGAGATATATTGCACAGCGTGGTGAATATAGTAAAAATAATATCAAACTTTTAAAAATTGCTAAGAGACTAAATTTTAAATGTTCTCAACACAAAAAATGTTAGGTATTTGAGGTGATGGATAGGTTAATTAGCTTGATTTTATTATTCCATATTGTATTCATAAGTCAGAACATCATTTTGTACCCCATAAATAGGTATAACTATAATTTGTCAATTTATATTTTAAAAACAAAAATTAAAAAAGAAACAATGTATTAATATCGGTTCATTAATTGTTACAAATGCGCTATACTAATGTATGTTGTTAATAGGGGAAACTGGGTGTGGGATGTTTTGGAACTCTGTACTATCTTAATAACTTTTCTGTAAGTCTGAAACTATTTTAAAATTAAAGAAAGTTTATTTAAAATTGCAGTGCCAAAATAGAATATTCAATTTTTTTAGATATGAGACCTTTATTTTTTAACACAAAGGAGTTGCTCTGGAATCTATTGCTAGGGCAGAGCATTGGGAATTCAATGCGCTGGTACTATTCACAAAGTCCAGATTTTATCAGCAAAGTCTTCCCATCTTGTTCCTCTGCCTTTATTAGCATTTGCAACTCTCTCAATTTAGCATCGTTCACAATGTCATTACCATGCTGGTTATTTCCTCTTCCAGATCATTAAGTTAAAATAGACCAGCTCCGACACCACACCCTATGGCAGTTTTGGGACCTCGTCCTCAAATGGCTGCAGATCTGTGAAGTTAGAAACCAGCTAAATAATAATTATCTGTAAATGGCAATTTCCTAACTTCATTGGTTGAATTTCATTCTGCAGGTGGTGATATTAAAGCAAACACTTTCCTGCTGTCCAAACAGACACACTCTGGTTCTGAATTATGATGGAAAGGTAACCAAGTGAGCTTGTTGTGGCATATTATTTGTCACTCCCCAGGGCTAATTGTTTGTATCTTAGAAAGCTGATCATTATCAGATCAGTATTTCCATGATCCTCTTTTATCACTTTATACTACTTTCCTGTATGTAGAGTGTTTAGTAGAAACTAAACCACATGTCTGTCACCAACTGCATTCTTCCTCTGGACTTACTAGTCATACAGAAAAGTACCCCTATTGCAGGCATAAAGCTCAATGAATTCTTAAAAGGTGAACACACTCTTGTAATCAGTGTAATCAGGACCCAGATCAAGAAACAGAACATTACCAGCACCCAGAAACCTGTCCAGGCTTCACCTGCCACATCCTCAATATCAAAGAGTAACCACTATCCTGATTTTGAAATCATAGATTTATTTTGACTATTTATTGCATGTTTTGAACAAATTGAATTATAGCGTCCATTGGGTCTGACTTCTTTTGCTCAACATTATGTTTGTGATATTCATCCATGTGTTGCATGTAGTTGTAGATAATTCATTTACATTGCTGTATAGCATTCCATTGTGTAAATATACCAGAATTTATCTGTTCAATTGCTGTTGTGCATTTGGGTGGTTTCTAGTTTTTGACTTTTAAGAATAATGCTGCTATTTAACCTTCTAGTTAGCGTGTATTTTTCGGTGACCATATGAATGCATTTTTGTTGGGTATTGTTTAGCTTTGGCAGATATGTTAGGCAGTGTATAATTAAATACTTGGAGCTGAAATTCAGATAAACCTGGTCTTAAATTTGGCTCTACTACTTACTAGGAACTTGGACAAGTTACCCAACCTCTCTAGGCCTTGCCTCTTGTAGTCTGTCAAGTGAAGATTTAAAAAGTTCCTGCCTTATAGGGCTGCTGTTCATATTAAAAGAAATAATGTATGGCTATGATTTAATACAGTGCTTGGCATAGAGCAAGCATCAATAAATGTCAACCATTGTGATTTTTTAGTGTTATTTATTGAAAAATTGTTCAGTATTATTTAAATTGCAAACAAAGGTGAAATAAACAGATTATTTACAGAAACGTTTTTCACTTGTAAGATCTTGAAAAAACGTGTTCTGACCCTGTGAATACTGTTCTTAAGACCTCTCCACCCAGCCACGCCCCAGCTATTGTTCCTTACTCCCTCAAATTCTTAGCGCAAGGACATGCTTGCAGTTAAACCTTCCCCATCCCACAGGCTGCCATAGAAGCTGAGAAGAAAATAAGGGGAATAAGTCTTCATTTCTGTCAGTTTCCTTGTGGGAAGGACTGAAAGGATATTTGATACCTGGGACTCACTGCCAAATTTGTATCAATTTTGAACACTTCATCTATTCTAGATTATTCAGACCAGATCTTCATTATTAAAAATATATTTCATAGTATTATGCAAATACTATGCGGTTCATGTTGAAAATGTCACATATTAAAGATACCCATATCTTTTTGTGTAAAAAAAAAAAAGCACTCTTTTCTTTCAATATAAATAATTCATGCTTTTGTTACGGGTAGTTAGGCGTGGGTGGGGCAGGAGAGGGCTCTCCCCCCACCCACTAGAAAAGTCAGGTGATGATTTGGCAATTATCGCATTGCCTCTCTTAAAATGATAATTCGGCAGCCAGGGAGAGACTGATAGTCCACACCTGTTAATTATTAATTAAAACTGTTAACTGAATGCAGACGCCAGGGAGAAACAGCTTCTTGGGCATGCATATTAAGAGACAAAAATGGCGAAGTATGATCCTTCCAGGTACATTCCACTGGAAAAAGGAAGAAAGCCTCAGCTGGGCATGCCTGTAACTCCCTAAACACACTGCATGAGCTCACTTCTCAAGGGTAAGGAGGGCTCTGTGCATGAGGGCAGCCCACTGTAAGGGAAGAATCATGGTAAAGAAGCGAGCTTATGAAAGTCCCAGGATCACAGTTAAATGGGGCACTTGACCGCTCTTTAACCTTTCACTTGCACGCTTGGGTCTCTTCCAAGCGCACCTGACTTTCTTTCCTGTTCTAAGGCCTTTTAAAATAAACTTCTATTTCTGCTGTGGAACTTGTCTCTGTCTCTTTTTCTGATTTTGTCACTCAGTCGAATTCTTTCTTCTGAGGAGGCAAGGACTGAAGTTGCTACAGACCCCTAAGGACAGACCATCGGTAACACTGGGTAAATCAGATCTCTTCCACGGGTAAGACTTTCTATAAAAATATTGAAAAATACAAGAAGTAGTTTTGTATGCTGTAAATATTCTTGTATGAGAAGAAGAAAATGAAAAATATTTGTAATCCTATTGCCCAGAGATTTCTGGGTAGTCTTTTCAGACTCAAATAAATAATTTTTCCATTACAAAAATGTAGAAAATTTGTTAAAACATAGGAAAGCAAAAACAAAACAACAAATAATAAATCCCTTGTGTTCCTAAGATATAAAACAAAATTTCAACAGAGCTTGCCATTCCATTTTTTCCCCTCTTTTCCTCTCTCCTTCCCTCCTTTTCTCCTCTCCTTTCTCTTTCTTTCCTTTCTTCTCTCTCAATATAATAGCATCATTTTATAATACTCTTTTGTAGTTTGCTTTTTAAAAACCTTTTATGGGCATGTCAAATATTTCATATTTCAATAAATATTCATCTAAAACTTGATTTTTGATGACTGCATAACATTCTATCTTATGAATAATTTGCCTAACAGTTCTCTAGTGTTGAGCATTTATTTTGTTTATACTTATTCACTATTATCAAGAAGGCCATGGTGAACTTTGTTGTATATACATCTTTTTGCATCTTTGATTATTTTAGGATAATTTTATAGAAGCTGAATCAGTGATTCAAAGTTTATATACATTAAAAATATTTTGATAACCATGGCCAAATTGCCTTCTAGAAAGCTTATATTATTTTAATTTCTACTATCAGTTTATGAGAAGCCTATTTCATCATGCCTTTGGCAGTCCTGAGCATTATAACTTTAATTTTTACAAATGTAAAGGGTAAAAAAAATCATTGTTCTTTTATTTTTCTTTGATTAACAGGGAGGTTGAGTTTTTCTGGATTTTTAAAAAATTTTTATTCTATGAATTAGTTTTTTATGCCCTTTGATGATTATTCCTAATGTGTTTATGTTTTTCTTGTTGGGATATTGGCGTTTTATATCTTAAAGGATTTTTTGCATGCTTTTTAATGTATTTTTAAATACCTTAAGGGACTAATATTTGCTTTTCTTATTTATTTTTAATATTTTCCTAATTCATTATATAACATTCATGGTGTCCTTGGATATACAAAAGTTCTAGTGCTTTAAGCCAAGAATCAAGTCTTCTTTTTATGTAGTCGTATTTTTAGCTGCTCAGGTTATAATTTCTTACATTATTTTTATACTTAGTAATCCCTTATCAGTCAGAAATCAATGAAGTTGTCACTTATAGTTTCTGCCTTTTGCAAAAAAAAATGGTTTTGTTCTTAACATTTGACTCTGATTTGTCTGGAATTTACTTGACAGTACGAGATTATATTATGAGACAGAGATCTAACATTCATTTCTCCAAATACATAGTTAATTTTCCAAACCCTATGCATTAAATAGAACATCTAATTCCTATTGCTTTGTGATTCCTTGTTTATCACATTTGAAGTTATAGTATATACTAAAGTGTATTTGCTCCCATTCATCTGTCTTTTATTTATGCAACATATTTTTTAATTTCATTTTTTATTTCAATAGTTTTATTGGGGTACAGGTGGCTTTTGGTTACATGGATGAGTTCTTTAGTGGTGATTTCTGGGATTTTGGTGCACCTATTACCTGAGCAGCGTACACTGTACCCAATATGCAGTCTTTTATCCCTAACCCCCCTTCCACCTTTCCCCTCAAGTCCCCAGAGCCCATTATATTATTCTTATGCCTTTGCATCCTCATAGCTTAGCTCCCACTTACAAGTGAGAACATAAGAATTTTGGTTTTCCATTCCTGAGATACTTCACTTAGAATAATGTCCTCCAGCTCCACCCAAGTTGCTGCAAAAGACGTTATTTCATTCCTTTTTACGGCTGAGTAGTATTCCATGGTGTATATATACCACATTTTCTTTAACCCCTTGTTGGTTGATGGGCACTTAGGTTGGTTCTCTATTTTTGCAACTGCAAATTGTGCTGCTATAAGCATGCAAGTGCTTGTGTCTTTTATATATAATGATTTCTTTTCCTTTGGGTAGATACCCAGTAGTGGGATTGCTGGATCAAATGGTAGTTCTTTTAGTTCTTTAAGGAATCTCCATACTGTTTTCCATAGTGGTTATGCAACATATTTTTACTGAGTACCTAGACCTACTATGTCCCAGACCCTGTGGTTGTCCTGGAACACATGTTGCTGAACCAGACAGACAGTGTAAACTCTATAAGGACAAGGAGAATCTCATTGTGTTTCTTCCCCCACGTGCTTCTTAACATCAGCTTAATTTGAAAGCCTTCAGAAGGTGGGAAACAAGTCTTCATTTTCCATGCACTCTCCATGGTGTTTTTGCCAGGGCCAAATGGACTATAGGGCTTCATAGGAAAATCCATCAAAAAAATGTTCTACTCCTTTCCTCCCACCTTGACTTAGCAAAGGTATAGAGTCTCTTTTTCAAGATGCAGCCATGGTGAATGAGAACATTAGATCAAGAGTCAAGAAACCTGGGTTTGAATTGTGATTATGTACTAACTTCATGCCCTTCAAAAAATATCTTCACTCCTTGGAAACTCAGTTTCCTCATCTTTAAAATGGAGTTAATAGGCCTGGTGCGGTGACTCATGCCTGTAATCCCAGCAGTTTAGGAGGCCAAGGCAGGCGGATCACTTGAGGTCGGGAGTTCGAGACCAGCCTGGCCAACATGGTGAAACCCCGTCTCTACTAAAAATACAAAAATTAGCCAGGAGTGGTGGTGCACGACTGTAATCCCAGCCACTCAGAAGGCTGAGACACGAGAATTGCTTGAACCCAGGAGGCAAAGGTTGCAGTGAACCGAGATCGTGCCACTGCACTCAAGCCTGGGCAACAGAGTGAGACTCAGTGTCAAAAAAAAAAAAAAAAACTAAAACTAAAAATAAAATGGAGTTAATGCTTATAGGAATCTTTGAGTGTGAAATGAAAATTGGTGTTAAAACTCTGAAAATTGTAAAATGTCATGGAGATAAAAATTATTATTTTCATTTTTAGTCAAACTAAAGTACAAATAACCTGAAAGCAGGGCTCATATCTTGCTGCCTTTGTGACCCCCTCTGCCTAAGTACACTATTTACTTAGTACCTGTACTGACAGGAAGCCCTAACCAAATATTTATTGAATACATAAATAAATTCCCCTGCTCAGGTAGATGCTCTTCTAATATAACCTAATGGAAGCACCCCCTGCCAGAAAGCCTAAGCAAATAACTCATTATTTGCTCTGGATTTTAGTTGGCTTTAGTAGATTATATATGTATCCTGATACCCCAGAGTTTGGGAGCCAACTTAAATATTGTTTAAAAGAATAAAAAAGATCTATAAGATAACACATTAAGCCTTTGATATTTGAAAGAGATACTTCTCTAAACCCTCACAAATCTCCAAATTTGTAAATACTATGATAATACACACTTTCCATCACTGAATACAGTAAAATGTAACTAAAATATTTGTGATCAAATTGTTGGTGATTCTGTAAGTCCACTGGCTCTTTAGACTTAAGTTCAACTGGTTGGCCTTTGCTTTCTTTTTGGAGCTAGTTTCTCCTGTTAGCTCCGTAGTCTGCTCTGCTAACAGGCACCAGCAGACTTCTTGAACACTGAATCTAGGATGAACAGAGCTTATGCCCAAATTGACCTCCCTCCTCAACTTTAAATCTTTTCTATCAGGATAATAATTCATAGATCTTAATAAAATTGATGAGGCCAGATGAATAGCCAGGAGGTTGAGGAGACTTGAAAGCCGAAAAAAGTGGGTATTTTGAAGTCATTGGTCCTGTCAAGAGTTTTAATCTCATTTTACAGATGAGGAAAAGTAGGACTGAAGAAGATTTAATAACTTGCCTAAGGTCAAGGAGCTGAAAGAATCAGTACTTCAAACTCTGCTGGATCTATATTTCATTCTCCTAACCATCTTGTTCTATGGAAATGCCACGGACTCTTTTGGATGCCAATTTTTTCCTGTTAGGTATTCAATAAGTGCCCAGATAAATTTAAGAATTGTGGAGAACGATTTAGACTTGCTATGCAACTGGAAGGTGAATTTTATTCTGTTTCAAATCTCTCTGTGAACAATAGGAAGGATTAAGCAGCTGGTAAGCAATTAGGGGTCTGAACAGCTGAGCCCCACACTGAGCAAGACAGACAGTCTGCCAAGTGGCAGTGAGGGCGGGCCCCAGGTGCTCAGTGCCAGTTCAATCTGGCAACTTGGTGACCCCAGGGATTCTGATTCCTGCAGCCCCACAGCACCTCCACTACTATGTTTAATAATTTCCGCATCTGTCAGCAGATACCCAGACATCCCCAATTCTCATGCTGATGGGCATTTGCTCTCAAATGAAAACTGGGATGAGGAAGGCCTAGATGTCTGGATCCCCAGCTAAGACAGGGGTTTGTTACTGTGGTGCCAGAGTTCTCTTCTGTGCCTCTTCTCAGCACCTGCTTGGCATGTTGAGGGTACAAAATGTGCCTCCCTATCATAATGCACCCACCCCATGCCCTACCCCAAGTTATCTGAAAGGGAGGCCTCGTCTCACTTATCCTATTTTCTTAGTTAGGGTAAAGAAGGTAGGTCCATCCTCGCATCAACCCCAGCTCTCCTCTGGGAGAACCAAACCCTCTCAAGAGTCCTCCCCTTTCAAATTTGGAAGCACAGATCTCTTTTAAACATTGCAAGGATTATCTATTACTCATCAAATCCTATGGTCTTTATTACAATATACCAAATACGCATTTTGGCCAAATGCTAAAAGTCCAGTGTAAAAATTCATATGTGGTCAAAGCCGAGGCCAAAGTGGAAAATAACCCTTATAAAATGACCTTCTAGGTCATAAGGATACATCTGAAAATATATCAGAATATTTATTATTAAAAATCTAGTAGTCACCTTTCATGAGATTGACATTATAAACCAGGGACAATATTTTCTCAGGTACTGTCATCTGCTGGATTGTTTGTGTGGTCACTGTACTGTACAAGTGTGATACCAAATGGATGCTCACTTTCAAATGAGGTTGGTGGATAAACAAGATTTTTTGAGGCTTGTTTTGTCAAGTAGGATTCTGCTGGGGCTAAGGCTGCCACCACATTATTGAGCCTTTCTTTCTCTCTCCTAGTAGCCAAGTAAGGTTAAGGATATTTCCTCCTCATCTCTTGGACTTGAACACTGGTTCATGGTGATGCACTTTAATTGAAGCAATCCTCCCCAAATGAAGCTCTGTGCATTGCTTGGGGAAGATGCTTTCTTAAATTTTCAGAAACAGTCTTACAAGTTATCTTGTTTCATATTATTAGTGATATGAATAATCATGATTATTCATATCATTATAATCGTACTTCATATGATTATAATGAAAATAATCTCCCAAAAAATAGATGTGTGATGTAGTCTAATCTCTATTGTTTGCCCTTGTATTGTTACTGAATTTAAGTTTTTATAGAATACTAGTTGGCTTAGAAAGGAATTAATGTTCTTTTTAAACTTATCAACTAATACTCAGTATGTATAAACTGTCAATCTACATCTCTACTTATTTAACTACTTGGAAGTTCTTAATAGTTGTTTTTGAATATAAAATTAACAGCTTTCACGTCACCATTAATTGTAGTAGCGTTTAACTTTTGCAAAGATAAATATGCATTCATACTTCAACGGTTTGAAAGAATTTCCATGTACAAAGCCCATAAGGAGATTTTTTGTTCCATGCTACATTAGAATATCTACCTCTAAGTTTCCATTAGAATTTGAATGTGAACATTCTGATAATATCAATTAATCAGGGTGGCATGTCTTGTTCATCTCACAAATGTTATGTTTACTAAATATGAAGGTAATATGCATCATGACGTGATCATTGATTGTTCACAAATGACCAGAAATGATATAGGTGTTTAGTTGTTTTTTGTTTTTGCCTTCCCAGGACCAAGACTAATGCAGATTTTGTCTTAATACTGAATCTAAAACGTCATGTTGGATACATCTTTAGTTTTCATCTTAAATACTTTTAGGACCGTGTTCAAACCAGCCCTCCTTTAAAAGGTCATCCCTTCACTTGACCTTGATGTTCCTGCTAACTACTGGTCCACTACTTCCCTTCTTTCACGGGCATACCTCTCAACAAAGGTCTTCCCTCTTTCCTTCTATTCCACAGTACTCACTCATTCATTCATCAAAGATTGTCTGAGCTTGTGTAATGTGGCAGGCAATGTGCTAGGTCCTAGAGATACAGCTGAAAGTAAAACACTGCCTTCTCTCAAGAAGCTTATATTTCTAGAGCTGGAAAGATGGGTAAACATGGGATTACTAGATATAGTCTGTGATTAATGTTATGAGGCAAGAGAACACAGGGCGCTGTGGTAACTCCTAGGAAGGTGGCACCTAACCCAGCCTAGAGAGGCAGAGGTAACTTGCTGGGGTTTCCCACTGAGGCTGGTTAGAAGAAAGCCAAGAAAACCCCAAACCAAACCAGACATAAGCGTTAATTTGGTTCTTATCCTTTTCGATGACCCCAGTTGGTACTTGGTGTGATTAAATGACCTTCTTGTAAAATCCAATGGTCCTTGTTTTTGTTTTTGTTTTTTCTTTCAATGGCCTCTGAGACTTGCAACCATGCACATTTTCCCTTTCCTGATACTCTGGCTCTCATGGCCTCATCTGCTCCAGTGTCCCCTATCCTTGTTGACAACTTCTGTGCTTCCCTTGATGATCTCTCCTTCTCTTCTCTCTATCTATGTATGGAAACACACCCAGGGCTCCACCCGTGGCCCCTGGAATTGTCTTCTCCTTCTAGGACAGTTAATCAACCTTCAAGGTTTCTATACCTTTAGTCCAAAACTTCCCTCATTTAATTCCTTTGCACCATACCTCAGACTACCTGTGGATATGTCCCATTGTCTGTCCGTATGTCTATCTCACTCCTATCCTGGCCCTCCTCCTGTAGCAAAGCCCATCACTAGGAAGAGAATGGACATTGGCCATCAACATATCAATTACAATTGGTTTTCTCCTTCTGGGAATGGTAGCAATGGTTTCATTTCAAGCCTCGTTTCAAACTATAGGATATAGATTTTATCCCGTTAGAGGAATTTTTTACTCCAGCAGACATATGATGTAGTTTTTTGTTTTATTTTTCTGGCCGGGGCTGTGTGCACTTCCCAACTCTCTTAAAATAATAGCACTGAAAATACATATGGAAACAGGTTTATTGTATGTTATTATCAATCAAAACTGAAGAATGTATTTAAATATATACAGAATGTGTATGTGTGTGTGTGTATATATATACCTACATACATATATATACTATATATATATACACACACACATATATAATGTATATATTTGTTATTTATTGCTACTTAACAAATTATGCCAAAACTTTATGGCTTAAAACAACAATTTATTATCTCATACTTTCCCTGTGTCTGGAATTTGGGAACAGCTTAGCTGAGTGGTTCCAGCTCAGGGTCTCTTGTGTGGTTAGAGTCAGAATTTTGGCTAGGTCTGAAGTCTCTGAGGACTTGACTGGGGCTGCAGGATCTGCTTCCAAGACGGCTCACTCACATGGCTGTTGGCAGTAGGCAACAGTTCTCCAACATATGGGCTACTCCATTGAGCTGCTTGAATGTCCCCATATGGCAATTGGCTTCCCCTAGAAAGAGTGATGAGACAAAGTGGGAGAGAGAGCAGGAGGAAAGGGGTGGGGGGTAGGGGTGGGAAGAAGCAATAGAAAACTGCAATACTTTTTATGACCTAGTTTCAGAAATCACACACCATCACATCTGTCACATTCTATTAGCTAGAAGCCAGTCATTACATCTGACCCACTCTCAGTGGGAAGGGAATTAGGTTCCACCTTTTGAAGAGAGGAGTGTCAAAAACTTTGTGGACATATTTTAAAACTACCACAATTTGGGGAAAGATATCTGCAATAATAAATGCAACATTTTAAAACAATGATTTTATCTGGGAGGTGAGATTATCAATTATTTGTTTATATTTTTCCCATTTTATGAACATAACTATATTAAAATAATAAAAATTTTAAAATAGACAAAAATTGTATTATGCTGATGTTGTATAACACTGAACATATTTCCTGAAACATCCTCAAAGGATTTACTGGAAATGGTTTGGCCAGAAATGTTTGCATGGCGCAGAATTTCTGAAGTGCATATTATTGTTATCCTCAGTTTATCGGTGATGAAACTGAGGCATAGAGAGATTAACTGAGGTTAACAAGCTACCCAGGGTCCTAGAGTAAATAAATACATGGTATAGATAACATGGGAACCTAGGCAACAGAGTTCTATAGCCCAAGCTCTTAAACTAAATGAAACATCCACAATACATATTAGACTGTATAGAATCACATTGTAGATCTTACAAACAATAGTTCAGAGATGTGAAAGAGTCAAGGGCTCATCTTAGTCAGGGAAATTTTCATTAAAAAGGTGGACAGTGAGCTGTGCCTTAAAGAAAAAGTGAGATTTGGGTAATCTAGGGTTGACATTCCAAATGAGGGACACAGCCTGGCTGAGGCTTAAAAATGGGTTGGGGCCTGGCCTTTCCAAGCATGTCCCAGTGAGAAGATTAGTGCAGGTAAAGTTGAGTGATTCCTGGTACGTTGTGTGAGTTAAGGCAAAATGGATTGAGATGGTGGTAGGGGTGGGATGCCAGATTCAGAGGAACCCCAGATGCAGGCAGGAGGTCAATTTGTATTCATACACAGACTTGGAGATCTTGGCCCTTTACCATCAGGAAGGAACTTAGAAATGTGGCTCGTGCCCCTTATTTTAAATATAGGAAATTATATGGAAGAAAATGATTCATTCACCCCAAATGTATTTCTTATTTATTCTGTTATGTTAAAGGTTGTTGGACTGTTAAAGCATTTTTTAAAAACATCTTAATTATTACATTTTTACCATTAATTTTTTTTCTAGTACAAGGAATAAGGAATCCTTTTACTAAATTAGGCTACTTCAGGCTATAGCTTATTCCATACGAATTGAACCTATAAGAATTCTGCGTGCTAGACTAGGATACTAGATTCAAAGAAGATCTGTTTCCAGAATTACTCAGTGCACTTCATGCTCACGTGGGGAGATTTACTTACTTATTTGTTTGTTTGTTTAGTATATCATGTTCTGGATGCATAGGGCTTCTCAAACCAGATATACAAACCTGTTTGCAAGGACTAAGCAGTTTAAAGTCCATGAAAACTTGGAAATTATCAAAGTTAGATGTTTTCAGCAAACATTGGAATTTTATTACTCTCAGAAATAGTTTCCAGATAGAAAATTTAAAAATATCCAAATAATGAAAGACACCCTATTTGGTTTCTTTTCTGTGTATCAAAGTCTATGTTGAAATAAAGCACTTAAAGAGCTGGGATCAGTTCTCCATGTTACTTAGTACCCATTTCACACTGTGGGCTCTTAGATGATCTCATAATGTTAATTACCTAGAAAGGCTGGATGAAATAATTATTTTCCTTCAATGACTAATGATAGCTGGTGGATTTTTATCGCCTCCCCCATGATTTTTTCAGCAAGGATTCAAAGAGGTTTTGCCACAAACTAGATATGGGTTCCAACTCCTGGATCATTTTGAATTCCCTAGTTCAGACTGAAGATCACAGGTGATTCAGAGTACACACACACACACACACACACACACACACACACACTGCCCTGGGAACTAGGCAGGATGTCTTTATCTTGCTGGGTAATTTCCAGGGTACCAACCTTGGCTTATACATGGTCTCTAGTAATTTCCAAGAATGAATTATAGCTTGCTGTTTCCACCTCTCATCTCTTTCCTCCCTCCCTCCTTTCCTTCCTTTCTAGCAACAATGTAAGAGAAACAATATGCAATTATTGCTGGGGCGCTTCAAAGCCAGTCAGGGAAAAGAACTGTATATGTGACATTGTCAAAGAGGTCAGGCCATTAGCAAGGCAATTAATGTACCCTATGATGCCTCTCATTGAGGGTCAAGTCTCCTTAATAGCTAATGTGGGGAAAATAATCTTCAAGCATCCATTAAAGCTCCCAGATAAATGCCCAAGGGAATTAGTTCACTGGCTACCTCTAGTTGGGAACACTGTTTTTCCCTGACCTGAGGCCTTCGTACTCAGTCACAGCTCTAGCCTCTCTTAGGTGACTCACCTGGCTCAGATCCACATCCAAAGCACTGCTTAGCTTTGCCCTCTTCTCACTCTTCCTGCCATCTGGGGGGCCTCCTATTCACACACTCCCAGGATTTCCAGTGGACTCTTTCTGACTTCCTTCCCAAACCCAGAATCATGCAATCAACCTTAATTGTCACTATTTTATGTTACCACTTCTCAAGCTTCTTATTGAGTGCCATTTCCTCAGCAATTTTTTTTGCCTCTTTGGTTTTTCTTCAGTTGTACTTTCTATCCTTCAGCACTTTACTGTGGTATTTTTTAAAAAAGAAAATTGCCCCTGCTAATGGGGATTAAATCGTGGGTGTATTAAGGCACACATTGAGCAAATGTTTTCCAAAGGCAGCATGTATTATTTCCCTCTTTCTGTATTTTGTATTTTTTTTAAATGGCAATTTTATTTTGTAGTGAAATAATGCTATAAATGTAATATTGGGGGGAAAAGCTTTAGCTCAATACTTGGTTATTCAGTTATAATTTCTGTCACGTATTAATCAGATTTCTGCTGAGATAATGATGCATAAAAAACAATGCTCCAAATCTCAGTAATTTACCAAAAAAAAAAAACAGTTTTTTTTCCCTCACTCTTTGGTCTGCAGGTTGACTGGGAGAGCAGCAAGTAGGTGCATGTGAGTGAAACACTGACATGGGGTGGGGCCAGCAAGGAACAGGTGGAAGAAGACGAGACCCCAGAGGTGGGCAGGTGGCAGGTTTACAAGGGCCTTATGCAACAAGGAGACAATGGGGAACCCCAGAGCTTTTAAAGTAAAGAAGTGGCAGGATTTTATTTTAGAGAATAACACTGATGTTGTATATAGAATGGGCCAAAGCTGGAGTCCCCTGGAGTCAGATGTCCACCCAGAAGGGTGTCACAGGAGTTGAGGTAGGGAGCTAAGGAGCCTATGAAGTAGGACTTTGGGCTGTAAGGAAGGGATGCAGAGCACAGATATTAGAAATTCGTTCCAGGAGGCAAAAATCGTCAGTCTGTTCTATGTAGGGAGTAAGGGGAGGAGAGGCTAGGGTGAAACCAACATTCAAAGGCCATCTAGGAAGAGGGTGGTGCAGCCCTGGAGAGAGTAGGCGAGTTCAGTAGAAACCGAGGAAAAGGAGGACCTTGGCATCCTGCAGACCCCTCCAGGATAAAAAGGGAAGGCGTGAAAACTTGTTTCCTTAGCCAGAAAATTAGTTCAGAATGTGGGAGAGGCAACTGACTACAATGATGATGACGGCAGCAATTACCATTCATTAGGTTGACAATGAGCCAGATGTTGTCTCTTTTTATTGGATTATTTCATTTGAATCTCACAACAATCCTATGGAATAGGTACTATTACTATCCCCATTTTACAGATAAGGAACTGACATGCAGAATTGGTAAGATTCCAAAGACACCCAGCTGATAAGTGGTAGAGCAGAAATTTGATTCCGGGTGTGTCTGCTTCTTCATCTCTGCTTGGTGAGACAGTTGTTACCCCAGTGTTAGGCTGATATTCAGGTAGAGCAGACTGGCCTATGACTAGAGGGATGATTTCACACTTCTCTGAAGTCCTCTTGAAATAGTCTGAATTATATAATTCAGTGCCTTTATTTTCACAATCATTGTTCGGTTGATGGATTGATTGATTTCAGTGGTTTCATGACAATCATCTTCCTAACTAATAAAGTGCACCCCTTACAAGAGTAGTGTCAGGCCTCTGAGCCCAAGCCAAGCCATCGCATCCCCTGTGACTTGCACATATATGCCCAAATGGCCTGAAGTAACTGAAGAATCACAAAAGAAGTGAAAAGGCCCTGCCCCGCCTTAACTGATGACATTCCACCATTGTGATTTGTTCCTGCCCCACCTTAACTGAGTGATTAACCCTGTGAATTTCCTTCTCCTGGCTCAGAAGCTCTCCCACTGAGCACCTTGTGACCCCTGCCCCTGCCCACCAGAGAACAACCCCCTTTGACTGTAATTTTCCATTACCTTCCCAAATCCTATAAAACGGCCCCACCCCTATCTCCCTTCGCTGACTCTCTCTTCCGACTCAGCCCGCCTGCACCCAGGTGAAGTAAACAGCCATGTTGCTCACACAAAGCCTGTTTGGTGGTCTCTTCACACGGACTCCAGTGAAAAGTAGCACTTTTCACTTCACAAATATCTTTCACATGCATCTTCTCATTTGCTTTTTATAAAAATGCTGACGGGAATGCAGGGTGGATATTATGATCACCACCTTTTAGTCCAAAGGTCAGCAGAGATTTTCGTTAAAGGGCCAGATTCTAAAGATTTTAAGCTTTGTGAGCCATATAGTGTCTATGGCACTACTCAGCTCTGCCATTATAGCATGAAAGCAATCATGCTATAATACAATACAATACAATACAGTACTAAATTATTGAGCATAGCTGTGTTCCAATAAAACTCTATTTACAAACATAGATGACTGTCTATATTTGGTATGTGGCCATAGATTGCCAACCCTTGCTCTAGGTAACTAAACTTCCTTGCAAAGTGATTAAATGATCCTCCCAATTTTATACAGGTTGTAGAAGTATGAATGGAACCTAGACCTCTTGCTTGCTTTATTCATTTAATAAATATTTATTGAGTCCCCATTATGTGTCAAACACTATTGTAAGTACTGGGGACAAAAAAGGTCCCTAGCCCCAAGGAGCGTGCATATTTTGGGGAGACATATGATGAACAAGTAAATGAGCAAAGAAGATAACTTCAGAAAGTGAAAAGTGCCATAAGGAAAATACAACTGTGATAGAGGGCAACTGTAGCTACAGGAATCAGAGTGATCCAGTCTGAAGCAGAAAAATGTAAACTGCAATCTGGAAGAAGAGAATAAGCAAATAATGCAGGGATTTTGGGATGATTATTCCAGGCAAATGGAATAGCCAGTGGAAAAAAAAATAAGTGTGGCTAGAGCAAAGTAAATAAGGAAGAGGAGATCTGAGAAATAACAGGGGGCAGATAAGGGCAAGAATTATAAACCGTGGCAAAATATGTGGATCTTATTTGAAGTGAAGTGAGAAGTCAGTGCTTTCCTGGTTTTAACATTCCATCCTTCCTTTTGTGTCTCCTCTGCTGCCCAAGCATGAGGCAGATACTTTCAGAATATATTGGTTGATTGACGGGTTCTGTCACTGAGGTGCCTTCAAGGCATGAAAGACTTAACACGCTGGGCTCATTGAAGACCCTTATGAGGGGACATATTTAGTAGATAATCTTTCATTGTAGGTTTCCAAGAAGGCTGTGCCTAATGCTTTTTTTCAGGGACAGCATGGTGGCCCTTTGTTCTCTCCTGGGGTGATTCTGGGCATCATCCAGACCATCTGCTCTGGCCCCGGCTCCCTGGTCATATAGGCTTTGCCATCATTTGACAAAACACTCCAATAGCTAGGAGTGAGATGTCTCTGACATCAGAGCCACTTTGTCAGGATGAAACATCATGGTGGATTAACAGTTTTGTGGCAATCCAGTTCTAAGTGTACAATTGACCAGCTGTGAGTAAGCAACTCAAAGAGTTGTTGGACTGGTGAAATCAACTTATGTATGTTCAAGTCCTAGTATACTGCCTGGGCCTTAGAGTGCCCAGTGGAAGTCAGCTGCCTTTTCTTCCCAAATGCTCTTGTATTTAGTGTTTACTGGCCATGTCCCATTGAAAGCAGTGATTCACTTAGCATCTTCATTACATTAGGGCTTACAAAATACTAAAATATTTTAGGAAGGCTTAAAGTAATTGAAAGTAAACTGATGCAGTTCGGCCATCTCTGAAATTATTGACTTTTCAGAGAGAATTGTGGTGGATACTGGGATGTTCCTCCACCCAGATTCCCCTTCAACAGAGGATGTGTTGTCCCAGCCACTGGAAGTGCAGTCAGCAGCCAGCCTTCAGTGTCAGCTGCTTCAGAGATTGCCTCATGCTACAGAGAGGAGCCTCACCAACTATTTTGGCCCAATTTGGGACAACTCTGAAGGCTCCAGAGCTTCTCAAGGAGGTTAGCTGAAGCTGTTGTTGAGCTTGCTTCACAGCTCAACTTCTCCCTCTATCCAATCCTGCTGCCATCTCCTTCTTTCCACAAGTGTAGATCCTAAGATCGTTCTCTAAAAACCATCACGCATGGTTAAACTCCGCCCAGAGTCTACTTTCCAGAAAACCCAACCTGTAACAATTGGGTACAGGTGTCGGTGTTAGCATTCCTGTGATCTTCTATTAGTGAATTTGGTGCTCATGTAAAGTACTTCCTTACAATCGTTAGCATTTATGTCCTGTGTCTGAAAGGGTATATGACCTATGTATTGTTTACAAATGACTTTTCTTCTGTAAAGTTTAAAAGTGACAGAAATGTCAAATATTCACTGAAGCACCTGGAACATATTTCTCTATGTTGTAAGAGCTAAAAGAATGTTAAAGGATCTTTGATTACTAAATATTCATTAAATATGAATGACATGGATGTATATCAAATGAGAGGTTAATTATAGACTTATCTATGAGGTTATGTATCATATCAGCATGCAAGAGAAGGAGAACATCCTGGCATTTGAGGGGTTAATTCAGGGTCAGAAAGATTAAGAAATTTAGAAACGCATAGAAAAGATGGTATATCATGTTTATTTGAATCCCAGGCTACTGAGAGTTTGCAAATGCTTTTAAATGATTGTACATGGCAGCCTGTGTCCTTAGCAGAGAGTGTCCTTGGGCAAATTAGTCTTAGAGAGGTTAAATGAGGGTTGTTGTGGTGATTAAATGAGAAAATGGATAGATGGTACATGGTAAGTGCTCAATAAATGTTAGCTTCTGCTGTTGTTGTTATTCAAAGTGGCATCTGGCTAGCAGTCCCCAGGGAAGCTTCTCTCAATATCTAACAAAAACACTAATGAAGGCCTAGGGGAAAAAAAATAAAGCTCCCAACATGGAAAATAAGACTGATGGGTAATCTAATACCAGAACCGTGAAAAAACTGGAACTAATTCCCGGACAGAAGGAGCTGGGTTTGGACACAAAATCAACTTCATAAAAGGTAGAAAAATAGTTCGTGCTTCTGTCACTGGAGATTCAGGATTTGAACCAGCCAGAAACTTAGGGGCATCTCTCTTTTCTCCTGGGTATGGGAAGAGACAGTACATCTACAGGCAACAGATTGGTAGGGTATTATTTGCATGGGGCCTTTGTAGGAAGACCCCAGGTAGCAGTGTAGGCTGAGAATTGTAGTTTTTGACATAACACATCAGTTCAGAGTACCAGAGAACCAGACGGTGAGGTAGGGAGAAGACGTCAGATTGCAAGGAACAAAGGCACACAAAATTAAGTTCCAGTTAACTTGCTCATCAACTTGTCATTTTGTTGTAAATAGTAAAAGAGTGTTTTACCACTAGCATGGGACAGTGTGCAGGACAAAGGACTAGCTAAGACGAATAAAGAAAAAAGTAGCAATGGGGCCCGTGAAATATACCACAGAACAAGGAAACAGACAGTATCTAGAAGATTCAGGAGAAAAACTTCTGATAATTAAGTGAATCCAGAGGAAAGCCTCAAAAAACTATTTGACATTTGCAACAGAGCATAGGAAGACATAATCTTCACGAAATAGCTGTGGAACATTAGAAGGACGGCACTGAATATTATTTAAAAATTTGATTATAAAATCAAATTAAAATGTCAAAAATTATTCCAAAATGAGAAAATACATGATTTTAAGAAAAATGATAGACTTAAAATCCTTTATTATGTTATTAATAAAAACAGGTTTATTGGGCCCTGGTAGTGAGGGTCAGGAACATAAGACTGTATTGTATCCCTTCTCTCAAACAGAGGAAACTCAAATGATATAATTTCACTGCTCATTCATAAGGATTAGACAGAGTGCAAAGCGTTTATAAAAATAACTTCTAAATGACTATTAACAGAATTAAAGTCAATTATTGTCGAAGAACAGAAAGCAAAAGAAACCAGAAGGAAGAACTAAAAAAAGGAAGGCATAGAATAAGATGACAGAAGCCAAATTAGTGATAACAATATTGTAAGTAGGTTAAACCAGTGGTTTTCAAAATTGTAAGCATTTGAAGCTTATTTTCAAGTGAAATACTATGTTTAATCACAAACTACAAAGCTGTACTTTTTTCAGTTGCATGTGTTTATTATAAAGCCAATTAATGAGACCAAAGTTAATGAAAAGTAGCCTCCACTGAGTGCATACCACCAATCCTTGAGCTGTCAGGTTTTTGGAAATTGATCTGTAGATGAATGCAATTCCAATCAAAATATTGTAGGTGTGAAAAAGGAAAGCTTCCCCCTTCATCCTCTGAAGGCTTGCTGAAAATGAACTGACGAAAGGCAAATTAATAGGAAAAAAAGGCATAAAAAATGTATTTTAACATGTATAGAATGGGAGAATTTCAGGAGAATGATCACTCAACAACTCAATGGGGGTACAGATGCTTGTACCTTTTTCATAGGGGAAGGGAAGTGGGGGAAATGTGGCAATCTGAGGGATAGTAAGTGATTTTTAGGGAGAAATGAATAGGCCTAATGCTAAGACAATGGTAAGCAAATAATTTTCTTTGGAAATTGAGTGGGAAAGAGAGTAGACAAAGGTTTGGGATGAAGTTTTTCTGGGGTTTTAGATATGATGTTGAAGTTTTAGTCTCTTTAGGTCCAGTAGCAAGGGGAGGTCAGAGAGATTTTGAGGCTGTTTAGTTCAGCTGTATTTCAGAGTGAGGTGAAATATTCTGGTTTCCTTCATAACAATGCAATTTTTATTAGAAAGTGACAAAATGAGTCTAAAGAACATTTTGGAAAAATAAAGAGAAAATAAACCACAAAGACCTAAAAAGAAGAGTATGAGGGGGGTGAAGTTGCTATGCCAGATATTAAAACATACTGAAACACTCTAATAATTAAAAGTGTGATACCAGCTCCAGAATATCCATAGAACTTTAAAAACCCAACTGTATGTGCATGTGTTTATATTTTTTAGTTTAGAAAAGATTGCAATTCAACTCAATTAGGAAAGTATGGATTATTCAACAAGTGATGTTAAGCCAGATGTTTAACACTGAGAAAAAATTCAGTTAACAAAATTAATTATAAATGTATTAAAGACAGAAAGTTTAAAAGTGAAGACATAAAAGTAAGAATAGAATATATAATATAATATAAGATAATATAGAAAATAATATATGCTTGTGGTGGAGAATCACTTTCAAAACATGACATCAATGGCTTATACCAGAGATTCACTGCTGAATTTAGAATGTAGCCATGCCCATTCATTGACATATTGTCTATCGCTGTTTTTGCCCTACAAAAACAGCATTGAGTAGTTGCAACAGAGACCATTAAGCTGGCAAAGCCTAAAATATGTGTTTTCTGACCCTTTACAGAAGAAGTTTGCTGACACCCGTCATAAACCATACAATAATTTTATGTGGTCAAATCTAAAAACCTTAGCACAGAAAATAACATTGTAAGCAACAAGGAACTGGGAAGAATATTTGTAGTATATGTGGCATAAAATGGTTGCAATATATATGTTATATATATAAACAGCTTTTACAAAAAACTAAGAAAAGTTGTACACTAGTAGAAAAATGGTCAAAATACAGAAACAGGCAATGCACAGCATAGGTATGATAAATAGCCAGTAAACCCATGTTTGAAGGAATGTATTCAAAAAATATCACAAACAGATATTAGCAGGGGCCCCCAGCCCCTTGGCTGTGGACTAGTACTGTCTGTGGTCTGTTAAGAACTAGGCTGCACAGCATGAGGTGAGGAGCAGGTGAACATTACTGCCTGAGCTCCACCTCCTATCAGATTAGCAGTGGCATTAGATTCTCACAGGAATGTGAACCTATTGTGAACTGCATATATGAGGGATCTAGGTTGCATGCTCCTTATGAGAATCTAATACCTGATGATCTGAGGTGGAACAGTTGCATCCTGAAACCATCACTCCTCCTCCCCCTGTTTGTGGAAAAATTGTGTTCCCTGAAACTGGTCTTTGGCGCCAAAAAGGTTGGGGACCACTGGATATTAGGAAACCAAAAGAAGAAAAATACTCAATGTGGGCCAAAATATGGAAAAACAGGGTCTCATGAGCTTTTGGTGGGTGTGAAAACTGAAGAGGAATTGGTAGCATGTAGGAAAACCTTTAACATGTATATACCCCCCCTTTTTTTTTTTTTTTTTTTTGTGATGGAGTCTCGCTCTGTCACCCAGGCTGGAGTGCAGTGGCACAATCTCGGCTCACTGCAAGCTCCGCCTCCCGGGTTCTTGCCATTCTCCTGCCTCAGCCTCCCCAGTAGCTGGGACTACAGGCGCTCGCCACCATGCCTGGCTAATTTTTTGTATTTTTAGTAGAGACGGGGCTTCACCGTGTTAGCCAGGATGGTCTCGATCTCCTGACCTTGTGATCCGCCTGCCTCAGCCTCCCAAAGTGCTGGGTTACAAGCGTGAGCCACCACGCCCGGCCGTATATACCTTTTGATAAGGCAACTCCACTACAAGGATTTACTCTAAGTAAGTAGCTAAGGAGTGGTACAATGATTAAGTTCCAAGGATGTTCATTACAGGATTGTATATAATGGTAAAACATTGGAAGCAAATTTAAATATAAAAGCATATGGAATTTTTAAGTAAATTATCAACTCATGGGATAAAATTTTCTAAGCTATTGAGATTATGTTGTTGGACTCTTTTAAAAAAAAAAAAAAAGCACAAATGTTCAGAATATATTCCTGAGAATAGAAGCTAGGTCAAAAAACAACGAATACTTTGTAATTGCATTTTTGAAAAGAAATTCGCATAAGAATTTTTGGCAAACATTGGTTAATATTAGTTATAGCTGCCTTGTGGGATAACAGATGACTTTTATTTTCTCCTCTTTGCTTATTCATATGTAAGTGTTTTATTGAACTGTCTCATCCCTGTGGGGTATGAAGAGGAAATGGTTTTATTTTTCTCCATTCTAAGCTCTCACTCCCACAACTGTGCCATATGAAAAATCCCTCCCTGCTGGCTCACAGACTCCTTAAGGACATCTTAGGATGATTCCTTAACTTTGCTTTTTGGATATTAAAAATCTGTCCATTTCATTTACCCTTCAGAACTTTTCTCTTTCCCCAGGGCCTGAGAGGTTTGTGGCTTGAGGGGCGTGAAGTGAATATGGTTTGTGGTGAGCTCCTCTGGGATGCTCTTTCTCTGCCCCTTGCTCTTCCTGCTACTTATCTGGTATGGGCAAAGGAAAGGAGGCGGAATTAGGGGAAAGAGCCAGTTACTTAGCTGGGCTCCCTTGCAATCTGCTTTTGGTCATTGCTCCTTCTCTGACAGGTCCTAAGTGCCCTCGTTTTGAGGAGGTCAAAACCCCTGCTCTCCTAACCATTTGCCTCTTTTTTTATCTGTTCCAACTCCTGCTTTCTCTCCAGGTCTGCTCAACCACTAGCCTTCTGGGGTGGGGACATCTGCAAAACTTGCTCAGCTTTGCTTCCTTTGCAGCCATTCTCATGACACATGCAAAACTCAGGCATGAATGGCAAACCAAACTTGGGAAGTGCAAGCTGCTTCACAGTAGCTCTGCTGTCTCTTCCACTGCTCTTCCCTGCTCAGCAGGGCACAAGGATGGATCAGTAAGTCCTCTCCCTACTTAGATTTCAAGACAGGACCTGGTACCAGTCTCCACCTCTTCCAGGGAAAGCCAATGTTACTACTGGTGATTCCCTTAGAGCCTCTCCTCTGGCTTGACTTTCTTCATATTTGGTTAGCTTTGACAAAAGGAAGTGCTCTGGTCCATTGAAGGGTAGGGAGGAGAGAGAAGGGAATTCAACAGCCCTCCTCACTTCTACAATGAGCTAGGACTCCAGAAACGTCCCCCTTTTTCCTCTCCCTGTCCCCTCTTATAAATCAGGGATTGTGGAATGATGAAAATCCTAGTGGGATTTTTTTCTTTGAATATTTTAGGAAGTTCTTTGTGAAGAATGCACTGATGAATAATGTTATAAAATGTGAAAATGTGAAGTTATTTTAATGTTTTTTGAAATATTTCCAACTGCCCACACATTATAAAATGTGTGGGCAGTTGGACAGACTTGCTTGACCAGATCTCAAACACATTATACAATTAAAGCATAATTATGACCAAAAATGTTGAATGATCAATTTTTAAGAGAACACATAGCCCTCAAACAGATTCTAGCATATGGAAGACCTTAGTGCGTGCTAAAGGAAATATCAGACTAATGAGAAGGGATGACATATTCAACAAAAGTGCTGAGAAAATTATCTTGGAAAAAATATTATGTTACATTCTCGTACACCAACATAAATTTCAGATGCATTTAGAATTTAAAATGTAAGCATGAAAATTCTGGAGGATAAAATAGGTAGTTGTAGAACTGATCTTAAATTGAGTAAACTATTTCTCAGCCCCAAAGCAGTGGAAAAAGATACAAAGAAAAAATGATCATTTTCTGAAAAGTAAACATATGCAAGTATGTTATGGGTCTATTGAAAACTCCATCTAAATAGAAGCAAGTGAGATATGTCAAATCCATTCTAGTATCACAGGACAGACAACAGGCTAGTATATTTAACATATAAATATACTACCAGTCAGCAATCAAAGCACTAATGTCCTCATAGAAAAATGGGCCAACACAGAAATAGAAAGGAAAGTTGTATTCATGACCCCAAACGATATCAAAAACATATCTGACCTCCCTAGTAATAAAATAATGCAAGCTGGGCACAGTGGCTCATACCTCTAATCCCAGCACTTTGGGAGGCTGAGGCAGGAGGATTGCTTGAGGCCAGGAGTTTGAGGCCAGTCTAAGCAACGTAACAAGACCCAATATCTATAGAAAATTTAAAAATTAGCTGGGCATGGTGGTGTGCACTTGCCCCAGCTATTCTGGAGGCTGAGGTGGGAGGATCACTTGAAGCCAGGAGTTGGAGGCTGCAGTGAGCTATGATCATGCCACCACACTCTGGGCAATGGCACGAGACCCTGTCTCTACAAATAAATACATAAATAAAATAATGCAAACCCAAGCAACAATAAAATACCTTTTCACCTATAAAATAAGAGATTTTAAATATGTGCAAGATGATAACAGAACAGTGAGGTGATCATTTTTATCCACAGCAGATGAGAGAGTAAATTGCCCTAACTTTTAGGTATGCACTTGAGCATAAAGTAAACAGAGCCTTAAAACTCCTAGTCCTCTTCCACTTAGTTATTGCACTCCTAGCAATCTATCTCAAGGGATGAACTGAATGTTCAACACAATTTATGCACAAGAATATTAATCATATATTTATAATCATCAAAAGTTGAACAGAAAGACAAACGTTGCATGTTCTCACTTATTTGTGGGAATTAAAAGTCAAAACAATTGAACTCATGGAGATAGGGAGTAGAGGATGGTTATCACAAGCTGAGAAGGGTAGTGGGGTGTGGGGAGTGGGGATTGTTAATGGATACAAAAACATAGTTATATAGAATAAATAAGGTCTAGTATTTGATAGCATAACAGGGTGGGGATAGTCAATAATAATTTAATTGTACTTTTTAAATAACTACAACAGTATAATTGGATTGTTTATAACACAAAGGATAAATGCTTGAGGAGATGGATACTCCATTTACCCTGATGTGATTATTACATATTGTATGCCTGCATCAAAATATCCCATATGCTCCATAAGCATATGTACCTACTATGTACTCACAAAAAATTAAAAATTAAAAGAGTTGAAAATAAACTGTTATATTTTTATTGGGCATTCAAAAAATGCATTACAATGTCTTTATTGGATGGTTTTGGTATCTGTGAGATATGCCAAATATTCCATGTGTTGGAGAATTTTAATTGACATGGCCAAGTGCTTATGTGAAAAAAAGCTAACTACAAAACTATTTATAGCATGACTGATTTTTTTTTTCAAATCTCAGAAACATGGCTTTGATCATTTTAGTGCTCATGCCTGTTAGATTGTGCTTTTTTCATATAGACAGAGAGAACCTTCCCATGGCATGAGAATTTCAGCCCAAAAAGGAAACAGAAGGGATTCAGTCCTATATTCCAGTTATAGCAGTCATCCCTGTCCTCTTCACTCTCCTTTCTCAGTGCATCCTCTGTCAAAATTTTTAAAATTGTACTAGATTCAAATATTCAATTTCTATTTTCTTAATTATATTTCTAAATATTTGTTTTTCTTATATTGTTGACATTTTAAGAAAACAGCTTAATTGAGGGATAATTGACATGCAATAAACTGCATGTATTAAATGGTGCAATTTGGTACATTTTGACATATGTATATGCTTGTAAAACCATCACCATAATCAAGATAATGAACATAGCATGATTGGGATTTTATTATAAGAACATATGGCTTGGAAAGAACTATGCCATAAAGCTCAGATTATTTATATTTAACAAATTTTATTTTACTCTTTTGAATGTGTTTTCAAAATTTTCTGTGATGCATATGTGTTACTTTTATGATCAGAAAAACTTTGAGGAAAAGTTAGTAACAGTGACTAAAGGTGGGTGGCAGAATGGCAGGTCAGGACTTGCTGCCTTATGGAAACCAAATAAAGAGAAATTCTTAGTGAGGAAGGCTCAAGACTTTGAAATCTCATGTATCAGACAATTAGGTTCCATCAGAAAGGGTCCAGCTCCATTTTTGTGGAAAACTGATAGAGGAGATTAAAAAAAAGAGAGTGAGTTAAGAAATGAATGGGCTTGGCAGAGTGGAAGAGGAGGGGCTGGGGCCCAGGTGACAAGATAAGCCTAGACCCTGAGGAGGGATACTTCCTCCCCTGAGACCAGAAGTAATGAAACTAGAGGGAAAAGAGATGTCAGACAAAATTTTATATTGGTGGGTGGAGAGTTAACAGCTACATCACAGCATCACTTTTGCTTATGGAGCAGGAGGCAAGGTTGTCTCCTACCAATAATTTGACTTAGATGTCATAATGAAGGACATTGGTGCTTGCATTGAAGAACTGCCTGGTGGCAGAAGACCACCGTTTGAAATAGCCCCTATTTTCCTGTTTTGCTAAATTTTGTCAGTAGATTGGGGCAGAAGAAAAGTGAGGTGTGGGATTAATTCAGTGTTGGAGTTGACAAAGAAGAAGGGGGTAAGTAAAGAATCAAAGAGTTAGGGACACAAGTTAGGTCAGGGGTACTTTATTATTGCAGGAGCAATTGCTGGGATATAAATTAGAAATATCTACTGTTAAAAAAGCAGTGTGTGTGTGTGTGTGTGTGTGTGTGTGTGTTTAAAAAATTAAAATTATCACTCTTATTACTGGAACATGGTTGATTTTGATCATATTTCAAGTTGGATTATCACATTCTCCTCCAGCTAATTGTTCACCCAATATCATTTAGCTAGCATTTTCTAAACACTCCCTGTGCTAATTCATTCCATCGTTACAATATAGCAGTTAAATCAGCTCCCTTGTTTTAAATGAAATGCCAGGAGTAGTACCTGCCCAAAGTAGACGTTCTACAAATATGTTTAATAGATGACCAAGTATTCCTGTGCATTTACAGTCACATATAAAACAGTGCATCATTAAATAATGGCTTTGAGATTCTTTCAGATAGCCACTAATAAGACAATGTTAGCATTATCTGTAATAGATACTTGGGAGGAAAATAAATTTATCAGTATTCTAGGATCTCTAAAATGGAAGAATAGCCTACCCAACCAAATCAATGGCAAATGTGGTATTGTCCTCAGTTCTACACAGATCAGATGACAGCCGCGAATGGATGTTATCTAGTGAAAATTTCCCACCATATTATACTTGCTTGCTTCAGGCATCTTCATGTTTTATTAAAGTCACTAAATAAATTGTCATTTCCTTTCCTTGCTCTTGGAAGGTTCTAAAGTTTCTGAGAGTCATTACTTTTCAGAGAGCACATGAAATTACAGAAGTTGTTTATCAGCACTAGGTATTTCCTTTGAGAGTTGAGCTTTAGGGATAGCATATATTTATTTCCACCAATCATGCAAGCTAAAGGAAATTGTCAAGAACTAATATTAAACAGCCCGAATAGATTTGCATTAACTCTAGATCTAGTATTCACCAAAGATCATTTTCAGCAGTTTTTGTATGCTTTCTATCTCTGCCATTCTCATTTAAGCTATGTTCATAATTGAAGAGTCACTGTCTTGAATTTATATTTTGAAAGATGCCAGCCTGTTATATGGAGTATTTCAGTGCCTGAGTTTCAGATCTAAGCTTCGTCTTTTTTCCAGGAGGATCCTCATACGGTGGCTGGGTGAAGTGACTTTTGTACTCTACTGCAAGTAGTGATGTCTCAGTGAAGGTACTGGAAACTTTCCATGCTTCAGTTTCCTCATCTATAAGATGGTAATAGTATGTCTGGCTTTATACAACAGAACTTTTCAGAGATTCAATATTTTTTTTAATGGGAAAACACTTTGAAAATAATTCAGGGCAAAACAAATACAGGAAATTTTTCCTCTTGTAAGAAGAATTCAACTCAATGCAAAGAAGGTTTTCCCTTCTGGAATGTTACCATTGGGATCCTGGCATCATTTCTCTCAGTATTTTGATGAAGACTTCTGGTTGAACCACTCTTCCATCATTGTTTAGAATCCACTACACACTATTCATTTTTAGTCTCTTATAGGAGCTAAATATTTTCCCTCTCTGGATCTCATCCTGTGTACTTGGAGCAAAATGGCACCCAAGGCTCTGAGAGACCTATTTAAGACTCTTTTGAAAATTTGGTAGTTGGAACTCGGTAGTCTCTGCTGAAGGGGAAAAGCCATCCTTAGTTATTGAAGAATAGTTTTTATGTTTAATTTGATTTCATTCCTGATAACTTAATTGTTATACTGATTTGTTTATAATGTTGAAATTACCTCTTAACTCAGTCAGTAATGATTTATTTTGATATTACAAAAAGTCATTAAAGGTAAGATAATACTCCTTCTCCTATTACTTTGCTGCTTTTCTAAAGATAATTGCCTTAAGATTTATAGTTCTCCTATTCTTAAAATAAGAACATTTGTCCACACAAAACTATTTGCCTAGCTCTAATAAAATATTATCCACATAGACTTTTGTCTGGAGAAAGAAGTATACTTGAATTCTGAACACTTTCACTATGGATTTAATCTCTACTGCAAACTACAAACATTATCAGTGTGAAGATAGGAAGTAGGTGTAGTGGGATGAGTATTAGTAGCATTTAGTGCTTTGGGTTGGAATGACAGGAGTTTGGTTGCAATAGTTAGGACTTTGAATGAGGATTTGCGTCTAAGTTTCTTTTCTTTTTTAAAGGCTGTTGGAAGAGTTTCTACCTAGATAAACCAAGAACAGAGTTATCACATTACCCCTGACTATTTGAGGTAGCAGATACTGTTAGAGCCCCACCTATATCTCTTCAGCTTTAGGGATTTCATTGCATGCCAGCCCAATTTCAAATGCCAGCAATTGCATTTTTGCCTGAGGGCTTTCTCTGGGTGCTTGAGCCAATTCTACTCTTGCCTGTAGCAGGCCAGAAGCACCAGGAAATTAATGCCACCTGAGAATAGCCTTCAATTAATGGCTGATGAAAATAGCTGAATAAATTCCTCAGCCTTTTTGCTTCTGGGACAGTATAACACTGAGTTGTGTTCTATGCTGTTTCTCAGAGTGCTCCAGTGGGATTGAGTTCACATTGCCCTCAGTGGTAACTTCATGGTAATGCCTCTTTTATTGACCTTTCCTTCTCTGTCTCACTTCCTCACTCCTTTACTGGTGGTTTCTAGAATCACCTCCAAAAAAATCTACTTGCACTTAAATACTTGACTTAGGGTTTGTGTCTGGGACAGTTGTGAATGTAGAACAGTTGGAAATCTAGATTCTGTCCATACAGGTATGTTTAGGGAGGGAGGTTGACAGCTGTAGTCAGGATAGGGATAATGAAGGGTGAAGAGTGAACTTACGGATTCACATTGTAGAACTATTTGCAAGGGCTATGATGGCATCAGAGAGAAGGCTTTCTGCCCTTAACTAAAAGGGCAGGTGAACCAGTAACTCAGTTCATGTGTCTGAGAGAGAAGGAAAGAGAGAGAAAGACAAAGAGAGAGAGAGAGAGGGAAGGAGGGGACTTGAGGGCCAGGGGCAGGAAGAGGACCTGACGTTGAGAGTGACATATGAGAGCATGGACACCAGAGTTCACAGGTGAGGAGTGATAACAGTGTTGCTTGTGGCAACGCAGTGCACAGTCCATTCTGATCAGCACAGTGGCAGTAAGAGCTTTTCTGAGATACCAGCATTCCCAGCACACACCACCCTTTTGTGGCTCTCCCTTCACTCACCCTACATTACCACCACCCCATAGGAGGCATGGCTAGGACTTGGTTGATACAGATTTCCATGCATCTCTCCCTAACTATGTTATTTAAAAAGCAAATGTGGATGGACCATTTCTGGTGAGAATAAGAAACCTGTAGGTAGTTAATATTCCCAGTTCACGGTAGAGAGCAGCACTGTAAGAGGAGCAAGATGTTGTTTGACATTTAAAAATAGACTTAACTCTACTGATTAGTCTGTTCTGTCCATGGTAACCTTATTCAATGTTATGGTGGTAATCGCTTCTGGAAAGCTTTGACATATTTTATAATTGTACTGCCAGGTTCACACTTAGCTATAATTCATTCACAGATAAGTGTGTCTTGTTAACCAAATTATGTTGACTCCCTTGGAAGGCCAGTGTGAGGACTTTCCTGTTTCTTGTCTTCATGTGGTTTTATAGTGTCATGACAGACCATTAGTATGATGAAAGATTGATTATTGTCTTGGGTACCAAACTGTAATTTGGCCCTATTTTCATTTTTTCTTTTTCATCAACTGCAGAATCATATGCATTTATCAAAATGGGTGTCATCTGTTTTGAAATTCATGAAGTTAGATTGCACACTTGTCAAACATTTTTTTTCTGGCATTGACAAAACATCAACATCAAGCTTTACTTAAGTTATTTAGAAATAGAGATGTCCAGGTGAAAGAATGGTGGAATCAAAATGAAAGACTAGGGGCTGGAATGGCTCATTCATTCTACCGACATTTTTTGAATGCATTCAGTGCACATGGCAAATTGCCAGGTGGTGAACTGGAGTCTGTGAAGGGTTGGAGAGACATGAAGCTGATTCATTCACTCAAAAACGTTTAGTGCCTACAGTGCTTGACACTGTACTAGGCACTGGGGAAACAGCAGTAACAAAACAGGCAAAGTCCCTTTCCTTACAGAGCTTATATTCTAGAGAGCTTATATAATATAAAAGAAAGGGAATATTTAGTCCTTATCCTCAAGGATCTTACAATCTACTTGGAAAGATAAAGTAAATGTATTAAGTTAAAATTACACAGCAATGCAAAAATGGGACAAATGAATAAAGAATGTGTTTTTCATGTAGGTGGTTAAAGCAAGTGCAATAAAAGAATGACCCAACACTGCTCTGCCAGAAACTTGCTAGGACCTCAAGGAAGTCATTTAACTGCCCAAAACTGTTCCTGGAGCAGTGATTTAGGGGCAGTTTTGCTGCTGATTGGAGCCTTTGACTATCCGTCTTGAAGACCATTCACAATGAGCAATCTGGAAGAAAGGCAATCTCTGAATGCAACTTAAAAAACCTAAAGTGAATATCATACAAAATGCTGATGCACATATTCGTTTAAGATTTAGTGACAAGATAAGGTTGCCTGTTAGCACTGTTTGGATTTAACGTGGTATTAAAGGTTGCAAGCAGTGCATCAGACAAGGAAGATTAATACAGTTTTAAGAACTGGAAGAAAGAAGTTAAATTGTCATTATTTTTAGACAATCTAATTGTTTACGGAGAAAATTCAAGAAACGCAACAAGCTATTAGAACTAATAAGAAATTTCAACAAGGTTGGTGGATAAAAATAAAATTTGAAAAGCAGCGATATTCCAATACATCAGAAACAACCAATTAAAAATGTAATTTTAGGAATCCTATTAACATGAGCAAGAAACACTTAGGAATAAATGTAATAAAAAATATAAACAACTTGACATAAAAAAACTGGGTGGAGAGTACTACATGTTTGTAGATGTTATTTCGACAAAAATCCCAGTAGTTGTGTGTGTGTGTGTGTGTGTGTGTGTGTAATTTGATAAGATGATCTTAAAATACAAACAGGATGGTAAAAAGCCAAGACCACCAAGCCAATTTGAAAAATAAATAAATAAAAGCAAGGTGCAAGAACATGACCTAACATATGTATACATATATATGTAGAAATATATATGTAGATATATATACATATGTATATGGATATTTATATATGTAGATATATATAGCAATATTACATTAATTTAAACAGTGTAGTGTTGCTACAGAGACTGAAAAGTAGACCATTTATCATAGGAAACTGTAAGCATTTCTGTGTGAGTGTGCTTATGTATTGAAGTGTGTGAATGTGTGTCCTATTTTAAAATAGAAGTATTCTAGTCTCAGTTCTCATTGAAGCATGAAGACAATAAATCCTATACTCCAAAGACACCACCATACCAACATTTCAAAGTCAAAATATGACAATTGTTTATTTTGCCTCTGAGCCCTTTTCTTTCATAGAGGATGTAGAAAACAGTGGAGACTTGGAGGGGGGTTTGTGAAGAAAATCTCTTTGGTAGTTGCTGTCTCACTGCAAACTCCTGCCAGGGCAGGACAGTTCGGATTGCTCTCCCTTTGCCTCAGGTCCAAGGAGAAGAAAGGACTGTGAGAAGTTGGTATGGAGGTCCTAATGGACTGGTGCTGCGCCCCTTCCATGAAGTTTAGAGGCTGTGTGAGGAGCAGGGACCTGCGTTGGCGGTGGAGCAAGTGCCCCTGTGCTGAGATTGGCTTCCACTCTTGGACTTTGCTGGTGCTAAGGGTGTCAGAGTGGTTCCTGTGGATGAGATGGGGCCACGTGCAGAAGAGAGAGCCAGCCTGGAGCTTTACACAACCCTGTCCTAGAGAACCACCAGTAGGGGCAAAGAGATTCCAAGAGAGAGTGATCTATATGGAGTGGGCACCTGAAGAGCAAGAGCCGAGAAAAGTAGCCAGCAAGGGGAGAGGCATTTGCCTGGCTCACAGGACATCCACCTCAATGCCTCAGGGGAAACGTTTGTTCAAAGAGAGAAAGTCAACTGTGGTGTCTGCCAGGCCCAGAGAGTATAAAGTCATCTTTTACTCCCTCTTCTCTCCTTAGCTCCTTTATAATCAGAAAGCTGGGGAGCAAGGTAGGGGCAGGGAATTGGAGGCTTTAGGCAGAGAGACAAAGGGGAAGGATCATGTACTGTTCTACAACACAGTCTTCATGTCTGCAGAAGGCCCAGCTGGGTGCAAAAATATAACTTTAAATCAGTTTGAGTTTTGATCATTATATAGGACTAAACTTTCATATGTGTGTATATATTCAGGCTCCTGCTATAACACCAAGTATGCATTTCTGAAAAACCTCTCATGTTGCAAAATCACACACTATAAATAACTGGCTTATGGGAAAAATAGAGTTGGGGCAGACCACTCAAAATATATGGAAATTTCTAACTAGACTACTAACAAAACCATAACAATTCTAATAAAAACCCTGGCATAGTTCCATCTCCACCAATATTTACACTCAGCCTCACAATCAGCTGATGCTTGTCTGCTCTTGGCCATAGATTTCTTTCACATTTGAGATGCAGGATAGTGAGGGCATTCAATTATGATGAGAACTTTAATCAAAACAAAAAATCAGATGCAGAGTGCAGACATTTTAAAATCAAGGTCCTTCCTTCCTGCCCCTTCCTTCTCCACTTCCACATCCTCCCTCCCTCCTTTCCTCCTTCCCTCCTTTCCTCCCTTCCTCTCACTCTCTCTCCCTTCCTTCCTTCTAATTGGCCAGCTTCATGTAATATCTTGTTGATGGCAAATAATCTCAGTGTCAAATTTTGGAAGATCCTAAGAAGTCATTTAATTGAAATTACTGAAAGGAAACTTTCAGCAAAACCATGAAGGATGCTCATCAGCACACTGGCCCACCTAGGCTCTTATTTCTTCATCATCATTTGCTCAGCTTATCTTGATGGCTTGATCAATGGGTTATTTTGCCAGCCATCTTTTCCTTCATTTGGCCCTTCATCCACTACTCAGCTGCCAGGCCCAAGTCTCCATGGTCTGTGTCTGATTTGTGTTGTGATATAGAACTTAAAAACAGCCATTTATTTTATTTTACATAAAAAATAAATACTTCCAAATACCACCTAAAAACCTAATGGCATGGCTCTGATAACTATGTCTAGGAAATGTAAAATGTAAAATGTAAAAGAAAAATTTCAATTCAACACTACACATGTACTGGATGCTTGAAAAAGAAAAATATCCATTTCTCTACCAATGACCACCAACCATAGGTAGTCGCATCCATGGCAGGAAAGAGTCAAGAGGAAGAGGTAGACCAGAGGGAAAAACAGATGGATAATACGAAAAATAAGCCATCAGGTTACCAAGTTGAATTCTAGCAGAGTCTCTGTTGAAACTTCTCTCTCCTTCTACCACTGTCTCAGCCCATGCCTCGCTCAGGGTACTCACCTCATTCCCTGGTGACCAAGTCTTCTGGGTCTACTGCACATTTATTTAATAAGTATCTTGGCTGCACTCGGTTCCACTGATTGTGAACTTCTCACTTTTCATAACAAAATCTGTAGCCTGTAACAGCAGTGTGACTGAGAAAATTGCAATCCTGTTTCCAAGTGATCCACAGAGATCAGAACAATTCCTGAGGAACACTGTTTCTTTTGAACTATGTAATCTTCTTTTGTGGTCCTATGGTATCCAAAGGAAATCTAACCTTGTGACTTTATCAGGGACCAGAGAGAAAAGCATCTAGAATCCAAGATGAGTAACTGGCATTTAGGTTTGATGGGACACAATGGATTTAAATTGTTTCTGAGGTTAATCTTTTTTCCTTGACTTTGAAATTGTTTATTATTGGTCAGAGGCCCATGTTTCCCACACAATGATAGAGCTGGAATCAAGGTTCTTATCCACTTGTTTCCAAAGTCCAGGCTTAGGTAACAAGGTCATTAAATTCAGAATAATGGACATAGTTTGCTAGGGAATTTAAGGGTATGATATATTTGTGACTTGGTAGGCATTGTATCACCACAAAGGGAGCAGATTCCCTGTTGTACAATATGAAATTAGAATCCCAGCAATGATTTTTGCCCACCGTGTGACTTTGGGCAAGTTTCTTAACCTCTCTGGGTTTCTACATCTGTATAGAGGGAGTAAGGATTTATACATAATGAAGTTGTGAGAATTAAATGAGATTATGCATGTCAAGTACTGCATGCAGTGCCTGGAACATTTGGAAACAGTCAAATAGTACCTTGCTACTCCATTTTTGAGCCCTGTATTACTTTTTAGGAATTGAGCTGACTGGAACAAGTTTGATGTTTGTCTTAGTAAGGATGGGCTATGTTATACTGTCATAAAAAATAATCCTAAAATATCAGTGTCTTATAACAACAAAGGCTAGCTTCCTTCTTTCTGGGACCCTAGGTAGCAGAGTGGCCTCGTCCTGGAACATTGCCAGTAGTTGTGGCAAAGAAAAAGAGAACATGGCGAGGAAGAGATTGGCCCTTAAAACCTCCATCCAGAACTGACACACATCACTTCTGCCCACATTCATTGGTCAAGGCAAGTGACTTGGCCATACATAGGTTCAACAGAATGGAGAAATATACTCCTTCCACGTGGACAAGCAGCAAATATTGGTGAAGAATAGTAGTTTACCACAGGGTTGGTTCAGCTGAATGTTTATTTTCCAGCTTTATTTCTCTGAACTCTCCAGACAAACATGTGGAGTGAGTATCTGATCATATGATTATCCACTCATATGAGAACTTTTTGTATAATCCTACCTACTTATCCTTTAAGTTTCAACTCAGATGCTGCTTCCACCATAGTCTTTTGGGATTCTCCTTGCTGAAAAATAAACTCTTTCCACTGTGGTATGACACTTTTCTTCCTAGAGCATGCATCACACACTTTCATGGATTATAATGTATTATTTGTATAGATGTTTTTTTCTTGAGAGTAATTATCTTCATGGAGTTTACAATCTGTATCTTATTCATCTTTAGGAAAATACCTAGTTCAGTGTCTTGCACATAATTGATTCAAATATTTATAGAGACAGACTGAAGATCTGAGGTGAGAAGTGATAATATTGGTGGGCAAGGTGGAGGAAAGTGGGTGTTACACAACAGAGAAGTGTCTCCTCTTGAAGGCAAATATATGTTTTCTGGAAAAACCTTGGTAGTAATCATGGGAAACTCCCTGGGGAAACTGGATGTCAGCTGAGACTCCTGAGAACTACTTGTGCAGGGTTCAGAAAGGACAGAGGCTGTTAGAGAAAATTAAAGTCATCAGACAAATATATCAGCTAGTTTATAATTAGCAATTACTGCAGGAAGGAGAAACATTTATCCCATTCTGACAACAAAGATTGCATAATTGCACCAAGAGTGTTTGCCCACACCCTTTCCAAGATGTGTTAAGCATTTACAAACAGAAACAAATAGCCTTAACATTGGTGGGAGCAGCAAGAAAACAGGCTTTCTTAGGCTGTCACTGATCCATGAACACTAGGCAACAACATGGTTACCATGTGGGTGGATGAACCATGTCTCCATGTTCATTTTCTTTACCAATAATCTCTAGTGCTTAGTCAGGTCTGAGAAAGAACCAAGAAAAATCAATTCATCCCCAGTTACTGGAGATACCAATAAATCACCTGTATATTTTTAATTCAATTATTAGGTATTGAGAATCTACTATGTGCCAGACAGTGATAGCTTGAGTCTACCCAGTCTTTTAAATGACATAGAGTCTTATTCTCAATGCCTTTGTAAATGTTTTTCCCTCCACCTGAAATATTCTGATCTCTGTCCCCTACATACCCTTCTGGTTTTGCTTTAGACATCACATCAATTCGGAAGAATTTCTAGACCTCCAGACAAAGGTTTCAGTTTCCCCTTCAATGTGCTTTTATAACAATATAAACTTCCTCACACACAAAAAAGCACAATTGTATTTTCTTGTTTAAATTGTCTGTAGTTTCCATTGGCCTATACACTCTTAGAAGGCAAGGCCTGTTTCTTGCTCACTTCTGTATCTCCTGCACCATTGTGATGCCTGATGAAAGTTGATTAATGTGTCATTATCTTTTTATGGCTATTATATGATTATATTATTACAATGTATTACCATGTCAATGCCCTATAATAGTGTTAAGTGTCTATGTACTTTTCAGGGATTTAGCCATTTGCAGCTAGCTGTAATTTTTGAAGAGCTATCTTCTATGTGTAGCATGCTTTTTGTTTCAGTGAGCTAAACAAAGCCAGGTTTGTCTCTGTGACTATCTTGTGGTGTGGTCTTGGGAAATAACTTTACGTCTTCAAACTTTTTCCCTCATTTGTCAGAAAAGAATGTGAAATAAGAGATGCCATATGTTTGACATTCTGTGGTGGCAACTGTGTGGTGATTTTGAAACATGACCCAAACATTTTTTAACTCTCCTCCCATTGAGTGGTGGGGTCTATGTTCCCTCCTCTTGATTCTGGGCTCTGTGACTGATAGTCCAATAGAATATAGTAGAAATGATGCTGTGCCAGTTTCTAGGCCCAGACTAAGAAACTGACAGCTTCTACTTCCTGCATCTTGGGATGCTCACATTTGAAACCCAGCCACCATGCCACAAGGAAGCCCAAGTATTCCAAAGAGAGGCCTGCCATGGAAAGGAACTGAGTTCCCTGGTCCCCTGTTCCAACTGAGCTCTCAGATAACAGCCAGCTCTAAGTTGCCAGCCATGTGAGTGAGCCATTTTGAAAGTGAATCCTGCAGCCTTCCATTGAACTGCCCTAGCTGATGCTGTGTAAAGCACGGAGGAGCTGTTCCTGCCCAGCCCTTCTCAAATTGCAGATATAAGAGTAAAGTAAATGATTGTTGTTGCTTTAAACCACTAGGTTTTGGAGTGGCTTGTTACACAGAAATAGATAATTGATATACACCTTTTGCTACTTCACAGTGTCTCAGACCTTTCATCCACTACAATATTCTGGTATGTATAAAATTAACTCCAGACCTTTGACAAATCAATGCTTACTCCAAATTTATTACAGGAACAAAAGCAGTAAGGATAAGATGCCATTAAACGATCAAATGCTGGTTGAGTAGTGCCTCTCCTGGGCTTCTCAGCAGAGGTTAATGGAGAAAACTTTGGTTAAATTAACTGATGTAGGTGATAAATGGGCCAACCACTCTCCATTGGAATGTAAGTTCTATGATTGGTGATGACTCTTTGAAGGACTTTCTGGAGATGACTGTCAATTACGGGTGGATCCCCAAACCACATGGGAGGCTTTCCCTTCATTTATTTTGTGCAAAGTAATGTTCTCAACAATAGCACTGAGGTATCCATTTACCGCTGCCCCCCTCAGTGGCCTGGGGCTTGGAGCTGAGACCATTTCTTTCAAATGGCATTATGCTACATATAAAATAAGATATTTACATCCTCCAATAAATAAGTCTCTAGGTAAAACAATCTAGGGTGCATAATGAAGAGAAGCTCTTCTTTTTCACTAGCTAAGAAGTCAATCTTCAACAGGCTTGAGAAATAAGGATTGATGGTGACATCTTTGTGCTACCATTGTGGTTTCTGGGACTGGTGGCTTCTGGACTAGGTACCAGGACCGAACTTCTGTGATGATTACTCTTCTACGGGAGGGAGTCGCTTTTCCCCCTTAGAGCACAATGGTTGTGAGCAACAGCCCTGGAGCCAAATAATCTGGGTAAAAGCCCAGCTCACTAGCTGCATGACCTTGTACAAGTTACCAGGCCTTTCTATGCCTCCATTTTCTCATCATGGTGATAATACTAGTGACCGTTTAATATGGTTGTTTTTCTAAGGTTAAACAAATTAATATGTATAAAGCATTTAGAACAATGCCTGTAATATTGTTTGGATGTTCATCCCCTCTGAATTCGTGTTGAAATGTGAGCTCCAATGTTGGAGGTGGGCGCAGTGGGAGGTGTTTCAGTCATGGAGGCAGATCCTTCATGAATAGCTTGGTGTTGTCCTCTTGGTAATGAGTGAGTTCTGACTCTACGAGTTCACACAAGATCTGGTTGTTTAAAAGAGCCTGGCACCTCCTCCCTGTCTCTCTTGCTATGTGATATGCCTGCTACCCCTTCACCTCCTGCCATGATTGGAAGCTTTCTGAGGCCTTCACTAGATGCAGATGCTGACACCATGCTTCCTGTACAGCCTGCAGAACCATGAGCCAAATAACCCTCTTTTCTTCATACATTTCCCAGCCTCAGGTATTTCTTTATAGCAGTGCAAATGGACTAACACAACCTGCAATGTAGAAAGCACTATATAAGTGTTAGCTATTACTACTACTGTTAATATTGTCATTAGTTAATTTTATTTTTATTTTCTTCTTACCTTACAGCTGATTACCTTGCCTATAATCAGATCCTTTATGTATGGACACCAAGCAGAGCTGCCACATTCAGAAGGCCTTTTATTAATTGCAAAAGTGCAAAGCATACCATTGGAACAGGGAACACTTTGGGCATCCTCTTTTCCTCTCTTATTCCTGGGACTTTGTCTGCCACAGCAGTCTCCTCTTATTTATTCCTCCTCCTAGGAACTGCCCACTCCCATTCCACTTCTACTAGTCCCTTTTTATACCATCTTTTGAATAACATATTTGAGAAAAGATTTGGGGTTTGAGGCCTCGTATATTTTGGGAGTTTTTTTTCCCCCAACACTCAGGTTTAAGTCTACACCTCAGATTGCATTCCCTGGAAATGGATTCTGAGACAGAATTGTGTGTAGAAGGTTTACCGGGTTGTGCTCCGGGGAAATACACGCAGAAGGAAGTGAGGAAGGCAGGACTGGACAAAGACAGAAGACTCATGATGAGGTTGCTACAGAAGCCTCAGTTGATCCTATGGGGAGTGCTAGAGCAGGGAAGGCCCTTCAAGTTGTGCCAAATTGAGGTTTATGGGGCCAGGCTTTTGAATCTCCAAATCAGACACTGAAGCTGAACTACCTGGAGGAGGCATAAACTTGGGCAGGCTGTTTCTCATAGGCAAGGGCACTTCGTGTGAAGGGGTGCAGCTGTGAATCATCTGCAGCTGATAGTTCCAGCAGCTGTGGATGGGTGCATTGACCCTGAGAAGAGGATCTGGACAGAGCACCACAGTGTCCACTAATGCAGACAATTTGTTTCAAGAAAGATATATTTCTAGTGAAAAGAGCTTTGAAGTCTACTCACAAGGGGTATATGACCCAGGCAAATTATTGAATCTCTCTCACCCTCCTTTTCTCCTATACCTTGGAGATGAGATCATTTCTAAAGGCTAACAGGGCTCTGTGACTGCATCTTTCCTACGGGGAATACTCAGTCAAGTCTAGCTCCCGTCCCATCTTGCTCAATTGCATGACACCAAAAATCTTAGGTCCAGAAATTCTAGCCCCGGTATTTTCAAATGGCTCTGGGGCCTGTATGTCTGTTCTCACTTAGCGCTAGCCCTGAGGGCAGGAAGTGAATGCCACTTAAACACCTACAATGAGCCAGGCTCTCTGCCAGCTCATGTCACCTTCACCACAACACTGAGGGCAGGTGTTAGGTCCTCATTTTACATAGGAGGAAACTGAAGCTCAGACAGGTGAAACGACTTGCTTAAGGTTATACGGCTAATAAGGGGCAGAGACAAGACTCAAATCCAGGTTCATACACTGCTTCATGTACTGCTGCCCTGGCCCAGGTATAATGCTCTTCACTTTAAAGCCCAAGCTTCCAGAATATAGCTGGAAACAAAAAATTAAAATTTTAAGGGGGATTAATATTTTACAAATATTGATGTAATTTTCTATTCTGCCTTCCTGAGCATGTGATTGTACTCTAGTTGGCTCATGATACCCAAGTACCTAGAAATATTTTTGAAGCTGTGTGTGTGTATGTGTGTCTGGGTATGTGTTAGGGTTAAGAAATGTTAAGGAATATAGAAAGAGCATGACCATATTTGCAGAATATGATTGTGCAGCAGGGCAACAGCCTTGTAAGTCAGGCTATAGTCTTAGAAAAGGATTTGCTCAGTTTTTAAAGCTCATTCCCTTTTTACAACATAGCATATCCAGCCTCAAGGACCCAGAGTAGAACTAAAACACACTGAGTCCACACAGCAAAGCCATGAATCTTGCTGCTCAGTACTAGAAGGAGAATATGACCCAGGGAACTAAGAGATAGCTGAACCCCTTTCCCTCCCAGAAGAAAGTGGGAAGGAGAAAGAGGTAAGAGGAAAATGGAGATCAAACTAAGCTGTTATGCGTCCCTGATTGTTTTCGCTCCAGGTGTCAGTAAGGAGATGGTGAGGGGATTTAGAGAAATTAGGGTAATGCCAAGAGTGAATGAGGCATAGCATGGCTGGACAGAGGAAGCCCCTAGGTTAAACTTTGTGGTACTGCTAGTGTTCAATTCCTGGACTTGGAGTTACCATAGACTTGGAGTTGAGAATCCATGGACTTTTCTCAGGGATCCCCTGTGACAGAATGAAGAACAATTTTACTGAGTCTTGGGGTAGATATCTGGGCCAACAGGCATGATGGAGCACTTGGAAGAGACCCAGGGATTGGTCAGTAACCAGTGGGGGTTGAAGTGAAGCCAAGTCACCACTGAGTTGGAAACAAGCTGAGAGGTTAGCAAACAAGGGATTTACCACCCACAGCCCTCAGTGGATAGTGGGGACACAGTAAATAGTCCATTCAAAAGGGGACTAAGGTGTTCCCCTTATTGCTTTGGAGGCAGAGGTCACCGTGCCTGAGGAACTCAAGCTCTTCCTGCCATCATGAGGATGCATTAGTCCCCCGAGTCCCGTCCCATTGAATAATAGTGTGTTAGATATTATTTTCCCTATTCCCACACAGGATTCATTTTCACCCTTTTCTGCGCCTACCAGCTCCCTTCACTTCTGGCTTCTGGCTGCCTTTGGCTAATGGACATCACCAGCAGGAAGGCAAGAGTGTGGGTAGAAAGATTGGGCTTATTTTCTTCCTGCTCCCTCCGTACCTGACAGTGGATTAAAGGGGACTGCATTCCCCTGATGAAGGTCACAGCTTCGAATGAGCAGCCCTCTCCCATAGCCATAAGCCTCACCAGGCTCTGGAACTCTTACCTCCTTTTACTCTTTTAGGCTTAGGGGTGGCAGCATCCTCCTACTGTTGTGGGCCTTAGGTGCTTTCCCATCTCTTGTTGGCTTCTCTTAACCCTATCTACACCTTTGAAAAATAGACCCTTAATTAAATGAACCCCTATTGACTGTGGTTTCCATCTGGATAGAATGACTTTCTGTACTGGTTTGCCCCCAGACAGTCCCAGTCTATTCCAATTATTCCAGTGTAATTATTTCAGCATCCTGCTTTACTCTCAGAAGTTCCTGGTTTGGACAGTATCCTACTCCTGGGACCCTGACTGCTGTGGCATCTTAGGGAGGGGGGCAGGAGGAAGTGTTATAGGTTATATTTGAACCATACTGCGCCTTTAACTAACTGGCTTTCCTGCACACTCACAGGAAGGTATCTGATTAGTTATAGACGCAATCAAAGAAGCTAAATTTCCTCTACACTTGCAGGTTGTGATGTGAATGATTTTTCAAGTCCTATTTCTCAATCGTCACTCCTGGGGGACAGGACTCTACCTTATGCATCTCTGCCAGCTCAGCTATACCAAGTTCCCTGTCTGGCCCAATGTTCATAAACACTGTCTGAATGAACAATAAAGGAATGGTGTCACTATATTCAATCAGCGTGACAACTCACTCACACATAGAGGTAACCATGGCGCCAGTTCTTACAGGAGCTGCACATATTTCACAGAAGAAGATGCTGTTAAAGAAAAAGGAATGGGAGGAATGGATGTGTGTGTGTGTAGGTTTGGACATGAGATTATAATCTAAATACAAATTCACAATGAAGTCTCATTTCTGTTATTAGGGTGAGCATGAAATTTAAAGATCTGCCTGCAGATACTGTGGTCGCAACAGTGAGCATCCCTGAGTGCAGTCAGCCTCCTTGCATCAGGAGTTAGAACTCACTGCCTCTACCTCCTGCCTGACCTCTTTCTCTCTTTATCTGAACAAATATGAATAGAAGAATCTCAGTAGAACTCATTTGTTTCTCTTGAGAAGCAGGAGTCTGGGGTACTCAACAACCACAACTGCCTATGACAACTTCTGAGAAACTCAACCAGCCAAGAGTAGCCTTAGCCCTTCTGGGTGGGCTTGCACTTTGTCTCAGGCAATGATGTTCATTACTGAGATGCTGGTGGCCAGAGGTGGGTGTTGTGACAGGGAGTTTCCTGTGCACCTTGAGCCAGGCCTGGGTGATTCCACAGTTGTAGTCCTGAAAATGACACTTATCTCATACTAATCACAGTGGGTCTCTGAGTACTCTTCGATTTTGACTACCACTTCTCTGGGCTGTTTCTCCCTGCCATACAGGGCTCACCCTCATATTAAGCAACCTCTATCCTCAGGTCTGGGATCCATTTGGGGTCACCTTTTTGCTACAGCAACTTGTAATGACCTCTCCTGTGGTGGACTTGTTATTTATGGGCTCCTTCTTACCTTTTCTCTGGCCATGACCACAAGCATCCCTGAGATTCCTGATAGAGTCTCTGCATTCTGATTCTAGCTCCTTACGACTGCCCCCACTTGTTTCCTATACCCTAAAAGGACAAAGGGTTCCCCAACTGAAGAGATGTGTCATGCTTAACACACAACTGCACATTTTTGTCACTCGTCCCATCAAGGGCTAAAGTCTAATCCCCTTCCTCTTGAACATGGCCTGGCCATAGCGGTTTGCTTCTAACAAATAAAATGCAAAGAAAATTATTCTTTGTGATTAGACCTAAACTACATATTAAATTATTTCATCTTAAAAGATGAGACAGCATTGGCCTGGCTCTCTGTCTTTTTTGAGAGGCTCACTCTTGAAACCCAACCCAGGCACCAGAGACAGGCCACAGGTGGGTGTTCTGGCCTACGACCCCAGTGGAGGTCCTAGTTAACAACCAGCATTAACCACCAGATACATGAGTAAGGACACCTTCATGAGAACTCCAGTTCCAGTCTCTGTCTGACTGCAACCATTTAAGAGACCCTCAAGAGAAAACCAGCTAGCCGAGCCCAGTCAACCCCCAGGCGTATGAAAGATAATATTAATAAATGGTTGTTGCTGTTTTAATGCCATCGTGTTTGGGGTGGTTTCTTAGGCAGCTATAGACAACCATAATGAGAGGCAAGAAGAACTTGGATAAAGCTCCCAGAGAGCCAGAGGGTGATTAAAAGGTTATATATAAAACATGATAACATGCTGGGGAGGCTGAGCTTCCTAGCCAACCAAAGGAAAGATCAAGAGGAAATTTTAAAAATATCTTTAAAAACGCAACAAAGGAGACTAAACCTTCTTGAGTTCCAGTGAGGACAGCATAACAAGAAATCAGCTTAAATTGTAGCATGACAATTTGGGATTGATGTAAGCAGTGATTTTTGAGTGGGGAAAAAGCCCTGGGTATTCATATTTTCACATATCATATATCGCCTTTATTGTCCTCCTACCCAGTTAGGTGCCTGCCCTTCCTTCATGTTCACTGTGGTTTCTAAAAACTATTAATACAAAATGTAATAAATACAGATTGAAGATAAAATGCATTAATTAGTTTATAGATATTCATTATTTGGGTTTTAAAGAATTAACAAAGAAATTATGTCCAAACAAGATTTCCTTAGAACAGTGTCATCTCCTTAAATAGTATGATTTTTTAAAAATTAACACACCTGGGTTAGTTGGTTTGGAGCTATGTAATATAATTTGCCAAAAAGATTCATGTAGAAGTGTGTACTGGAGAGATATCACTTAGCATTCTCGTTATACATGAGACTATTTTGCAATTCCATGGCTTTCAACTTTCTTCAACCTGGAAGCACCCCCGTCTTACCTCATCTGCCTGTACAGTTACCTGTTGCTAAGTAACAACTGCACCCTACCCAAAATAAAATATAGCCTACCTTCCGTATCTGTGGGTTTCACATCTGTGGATTCAACCAACCATGAATTGAAAATATTTGAAAAAAATAAAATGGATGGTTGCATCTGTACTGACAAGTAGACATTTTTTCTTGTCATTATTCCCTAAACAATAGAGTGTAACAACTATTTACATAGCATTTACATTGTATTAGGTATTATGAGTAATCTAGAGATGATTTAGTATACAGGAGGATGTGCAAAGGTTATATGAAAATACTATACTAGTTTATACCAGGGACTTGAGCATCATTGGATTTTGGTATCCTCAGGGTCCTGGAACCAATCCCTCCACAAGTGTGAAGGGACAACTATATTATGTAAGCAGTTATTTTTGAGTGGGGGAAAAAGCCATGGGTATTCATATTTTCGCATATCATATATTGCCTTTATTGTCCTCTTACCCAGTTAGGTGCCTGCCCTATTTTTATAGCTCATGATTCTGAGGATTGGTTGAGTCCCATGGTGTCTTTGAAACTCTAGTCTGAGACTTTGCTATACTGTATATAGTTTGGAGACGTGTTGAGCCATCAGCATGTGAGGTGCTCCATAGCCACCAGGAATTCATGAACAGAGACTCAGAAACCCTTGACTGGACCGCCACCCTCAGTCTTGAAATATCGTTTGTTTTTATTCCCCACCCCTTCCACACTTACCCATCCACTGACACTCTTTGGGCAGGAACCTGGATTTACAGAAAACATCCAGAAACCTCTTGAAGGAACAAGAATGACCCTCCTGCATCTTAAAGGTAATCACAAAAGCTGAACTCGGAGAATTTTTTTCCTACTGCTTCTGCTGAAATTTTTTGATGCTGGAAGGCATTTATTCAGCTTTTATTATTTTCTTATTAAAGAATATTTAATCTTACTAGTGGGTTGGTGTGGGTGGTGATCACTTCAGAGGGAAGAAAAAGAAATCCAAGCATATTTCTGTGGAAAAAATATGTGTTAACCATTATATGATGGTACATTATTTAGGGTTAATATACAGTTCAGGAAAGAACATAAGACAATAGCTTCCAAACCATACAGAAAGCAAAATCAACTCTGTGTAAACCATACCCTGTATTAACAAACTCTGAGCTGTGTTATCTTGTAAGCCAGATTCATTTGCTGGTGGACATTTTTTCTGAATTAACTTATTGTTTATAAAGTACCCTGGAGCTACAAAGTAACATTGGTTATACAATGGATCAGAAATTCTCTTGACCTACAATGTTGAAGGCTCAAAAAACAAGGCCCAAGAGAACTAAGAGAGGGCCTTGGAATGTTTACCTTGTAAGTACCAAGGCCAGAATCTTGAAGAAAACATGTAAATGACACTGCCATTAAACAAATCACAGTTTAGTAAAATGTTAATCTAAGTTTGTCCTACCATTTACTATGGTAGAACAATCCCTTTAGTTTAACTGCCCCAGGAAACAATACTCTGTCTGTGATAGACTGGTTATTTCTTAATGTCTTCATGATCTGTGAAATGGAAAATAATAATAGTAATAGTAATAGTAATAATACCCCCTTCATGAGGTTGTTTTGAGTATTGCATGAAGTAACACATAAAAATGTGTAGCCCAGTGACTGGTACTTAATACTAGCTAACACTCAGAGTCATGATGAGTATTACTGCTAGTAGGCATCATAATGCAGGTAAGAACATGTGTTTTTAAATTTGATAGAATTGAATTTAAATGCCAATTGCTTTTTTAAAAACATAAGTAGCAACACATCCTTGGGTATATCACCATAAAATTGTGATAATATTACCTATCTTATATAGTTGCTATGAGGCTTAACTGGAATTACTTACAAAAATAATTGAACACAGTGTCTGGCACATGGAAATTAATGAATGAATGATAGCTCTTATTACTCTTTGGAACTTCTGTAGTATCTAGAGAGATATGTTTGGTCTGTGCCATACCTGATGGTATGCAAAAACAAGCCACTGTGCCTCAGGATTTGTGGTAATTGTGAGCTGAGTCAGCTCAGGTCCTCCTAGAAGATGGGATTAGATGTAAAATGACTTATTGGGAGAGGCTCATTTTGATGGATAAATGGGCAGTAAGCAAGAGTAGGCAGAGAGAACCTTCAGACTGGGAGGCAGGTCTGACTCCTGTGGAAAGAGAGAGGAAGGAAGGAAGGGTGGGTAGGGAGAGACTCTGATGGCAGTGCAGCTCTGAGAAAGTCTCACCCAGGCTGATGGGGAGCCCCAGAGCACAGACTGCACATAGGAGAGGTTCCCTGTCAGGCAGGAATAGCCCAGCTCTAGTTCTCTCACTGTACTTTGCCATTGGCCTGGGGTAAGCACAGCCTTGGCATGGGTGCCACGGTGGATCTGAAGGTTTTGCAGCTGTAGACTGTCAGCAAATGATGCTCCTCCTCTGAGCAGGGCTCTTGAAGGGAGATCTGAATGCCGTACCTCTATGGCCACCGAAAGGTGCCAAGTTAAGCAGCATCCCAGTCAGAATTATCTTTATTCATATTAGTTAGGGCTGGTTTGGGTCAAGCCCTCATAACAGACTCTCTCTAAATGTGAAATTGAATAGAGTTTTTTAAAAATAAGAAATACTGCATGGAGTATTTATAGAGAACAATTGAGGCACTTAATTGAAAAACTATGATATTATGAAAAATTAAGTTTTCATTTAGAGAAGAGCAACACAGGTGCCAGCTTGTCCTGTTTGATTCCTGGAAGGAAGACAGACCCTAAATTTCTTTTCTATATGTAATTGAAAAAAAAAAAACTGGAGATTTTAAGTGACAACTTTAGTTATGAAGTTTCAATAATTCATTCTGGTGTCTATTCCTAATTGCACTAATCAGATTTATTTAAACTTTCTGTTTTAGAGGGATCTCAGGAATATAATAGTAGAGGTAGAGTGGAGAAATATAGCCAGTCTACATTTACCTCTTATTTCTACTTCTACAAAACCTTTGTGTTTTCCATGTTTCCTTTGTATTTTCCTCATATTTTGTGATGTCAGGGAGGGAACTCTTTTCCTGTACCCTGTTAGGTTTAGTGACTGGGACCGATGAACTAAACTGACAAGAGACAGATAAGGAAGAGAAAAGACAGTTTTTAATCACCAACATGCATGTGCATATGGGAGTTCACAAAGAAATACGACTCAAAGAGGCAGTTTGAATTTGGAGCTTATACACCATCTTAATAGGGGAAGGGGAGAGAGAGAAAGGATATTTATGGAAAAACAAATGACTTTTTCTTGGAAAGATAAATAAGCCCTTAGGAGAATAAATGGGAGATATGAGCGTTTCTCTGACAATATCTGTTTAGCTGTGGTGTGGAGACTTCTCAATCTCTGATGATAAGAGTCAGTCTTCCCCAATTTCTCACAAGAAGAGGATTTATGACAGTTGAGTTCTTCTGAGTTCTTTGGGAAGCTCTACTTTTAGGCAGATAAGGGATTTTAGAAATTCAAATGTCTTCTCAAAATAATTTTTTATGCTACAGAGACATACTCTGAACCCCTTCAGTGACATGGATACTGAAATATTGGTTTGCCACACAATTTGAGGGCCCAGAACAAAGGTAGTGCGTAAAGCTCACTAATACTACTGGTATTACCTTGCCAGTTCAGTGTTTACTTACTGGAAATAATTTAATAGTGGTGGAAAACAATCCAGAGGAGCCCATAAGTGGCATTTGCTGATGGCATAGGTCCTGAAAACACCTTATTGGAAAGAAAAAAAATTACAACTTTTCTAATCAGAATATTACCATAATAAGGAAAAGGAATTGGAATTGAGGGAATGGGAAAGGGAAGAGAAAGTATCAGTATCAGTATCAGTATAGACAGGAAATTTCAGAGCCAAGAAATAACAGGTTTGTGGCTGGATAAACTGACTGCTTAAGAAAAGCCAACGGGGTGAACCAATGAAAATGTCACATGACTAGGGAATTGACAGGGCTAGTAAAATCAGCAGCAGGCCTGAAGAAATTAAACCTTGGCAGTCCAGGCAGTGACCATGATCACAGTTGCTATGACCCATTCTGAATTTTCTACCTGAGTTGAAAATGAGGTGAGAGTGAAAACAAAAGTTGATGTTTACACTGCTGGTATCCTATGGAATCATTGTAGAGTTTTGATGAAAAACAATGTAAGTTCTGTTGTTTTTATTTTTTATTTTTTAAAAGATGAGCATCTCTGAAAGGCAAGGGCAACAGGATTACATACTAGATAAGTTTGCTGATATAACTTTGCCTTTGGCCAGAGTAATGCAGGACTAAATAGTGGACTCAAACTTTTGTTAAGAGTGTGTTTGAGGTTCTGCTAGAGGTTGGTAATTACTTGATACCATTGACTAAACAATACTCCTATACTATCTGGGAATTGATCCTCTTTGAACAAATGGGTATATTCAATACTATTTGTTGCACCATTGTTTTTAATGACAAAAAATCTGTAAATAATCTGAGCATATATCAATAGAGAAATTATTGAATGAATTGTATTATATTTATACTATGCAGCTATTAAGAATGAGTTAGATCAATACTTACTGACCTTGAGAGATATCTATGAAGAAAAAAATACCATGCATGATGTTAAAAAATATTCCAAAATTACACCTGAGAGACTTTGAAACTTCTTTTGTTTATGATTTGAACCATATATGAATCCATCTGGTTGATAATAAAAAGCAAATTATTAAATTATAGTTCTTTCAATTTAGCTAGTAGATAGCACTTATCTTGTGTTTGGCACACTTTTCTCTGCCTCAACATAGCTGAAATAATCTTGAGAAAATAGTATTATAATAGTATAATAATAAAATTACTACTTTTTAAAAGTTAAAGGAGTAAGTAGATTTGGGGTGGTAAAAGGTGGAGTAATAAATGTGCTAAATTGTTTGTTTACAGTTAGGTACTTTAAAAAATGTTTAAATTCGAGACGAAAAGCAAAGATGTTTTATACTTCTTTTTGAGTAGTAGGAGAAGAGATAGAGAAGCAAAAGTGATCAATGTAAAAGGTGTAGAATTGCCTATATGACTTCATATTGATACAGCTCCCATGAATGGAGGAACACCAGGGTTCTTGATCCTCATGCCAGTTTAGATAAAATGACACGGACACACATGGAGTGGTTTTAAGGAGCGGAGGGTTTAATAGGCAAGAAAGAAGGAAGAAGAAAGAAGGAAGAACTCCCCTCCCCACTTACAGAGACAGAGGGAAGGGGGCTCCAAAGCCGAGAGAGGAGATCCCAAGTGTCACAGATACCAGCCAGTTTTGTGAGTAGGCTGGAGGAGGTGGTGTCTGATTTGCATAGGGCTCTGGGAATTGGTTTGACCAGGCATGTCATTCACGTAGCCCTCGAAAAAGCTGGCCCTCCCACCCTAGCCTTTTAATATGCAAATACAGGGCACCAGGATGTTCTACACACGTGGGGATATGTGGGGGCTGTCATGTTGCCAGGAACATGTGGGGCAAGGACAAGAAGGCCTGGGGGGATCGCCATGATTGAGTGGACCATTTCTAATGGCTTGCATTTGCATATCAAAGGTTGCTGGCCTGGCTCTAAGAGCTGCTTTAAAAAGGAAAAGTTTCCAAGGACCACTTTTCCTCTCTATCTGCCTAAAATAATTTCTTAATAACTCCTACAACAATATGTGTATAGAGCATTGCAGTTTTAAAGACATTTTCACATCTAGCTCCCTACGTGTCAGAGAGCTGGATATATGCCTGCCATTTCACAGAAAAAAAAAGCAGAATGTCTCTGAGTGCTGGCTAAATTGGACAATTGATAAAATCTGTATGTGGAGTCAGTCAAGAGAAAATTAAGGTTTTCTTCATTGGAGTTTGGAATTGAGATATTCTTCAGTGTAAATAAATACATGAGCTGCGCTGTGGATGAACTCACAGCTCTCCTGTATTTTACAGAGGCTCTGAGAGATTTGGAAGCAGAATGAGGATGGAGTAGAAGCGATACCATCTGGGTTGTGATGCAAGTTAAGAGGAAAGAGCAGAGGACTTGGGGTATAGAGGTCACGGATGAATTAAAGTGATGATTATGATGAGTCTGGGTACAGAACTCCCACTTCTGGTAAGGTTGGACTAGTTAATTAAGACTAGCCCTCCTGCTGAAGACAACTAAGAAAAGCTGACACATACACATGAACACAAACATACACACACACACACACATACTTCGTATTAAAATGATATTCTCAAAAGTGCCAGATAAGTTAGCTAAAATATAAAAAAAAAAAAAAAATAGAGTAGAGAATTACTGGGCCAGAAACCACAGGAAGATAGATTCTCAGGGAGTGAGGCAGGGTTTGGGGCCAGTTTTCCCTTGGGATAGCTGTCATTTCCTTAGCAGGTGACTAAGAACCTAAAAGGTTGAATGCCGCTTTTGATAGCATTATAAGTGTAGAGATACAGGGTTTGACATTCAGAGCTCTCTGAGGCCTTAGTACCATAGAAGGTCTATATCCTAGGAGTAAGGGTATACCTGATACAAGCTTTCACAAATACTGTAGCTCAACTCATGTTCAATCCCTAAGTGGATTGCAGTGATACTGAATGAGCTTAATCCTCAGATAAAGGCAGAAGCAAAGGAAAATCTACTTTGGAGGAGGCTAATAGTTTCTTAGGCCTCACATAATTTCTATGAATATTTTATAAATACAATGTCTGGCAAACAAAATTTAGCCAGATGCATAAGAGACAAGATCACCTAAAAGAAAACCAGCAGAAACAACAGATAAGGAATAATCAAATACACAGCTTAAAATACTTTTTACTGTGCTCAGAGACAGAAATTAAAATTGAGAAAATAGGCATATAATTGGAAATATGTAAAAGAATGAAAAATAAAGTTCAGAAATGAAAAACACAACAAAAAATTAAGAACTGGTGGCTGACAAGATGGCCGAATAGGAACAGCTTCGGTCTGCAGCTCCCAGTGAGATCAACGCAGAAAGCAGGTGATTTCTGCATTTCCAACTGAGGTACCCAGCTCATCTCGTTGGGACTGCTTAGACAGTGGGTGCAGCCCACGGAGGGCAAGCCAAAGCAGGGTGGGGTATCACCTCACCCAGGAAGCACAGGGGTCAGAAAACTCCTTCCCCTAGCCAAGGGAAGCCGTGAAGGACTGTGCTGTGAGGAACAGTGCACTCTGACCCAGATACTACCCTTTTCCCACGGACTTCGCAACTCGCAGATCAGGAGATTCCCTGGGGTGCCTATGCCACCAGGGACCTGGGTTTCAAGCACAAAACTGGGCAGCTATTTGGGCAGACACCGGGCTAGCTGCAGGAGTTTTTTTTTTTTTTCATACCCCAGTGGTGCCTGGAATGCCAGTGAGACAGAACCATTCACTCCTCTGGAAAGAAGGCTGAAGGCAGGCAGCCAAGTGCTCTAGTTCAGGAGATCCCACCGCTTGGAGCCCAGCAAGCTAAGATCCACTGGCTTGAAATTCTCGCCACCAGCACAGCAGTCTGAAGTTTACCTGGGACACTCAAGCTTGGTGGGGGAGGGGCATCTGCCATTACTAAGGCTTCAGTAGGCAGTTTTCCCCTCACAGTGTAAACAAAGCCACCAGGATGTTTCAACTGGGCGGAGCCCACCACAGCTCAGCAAAGCCACTGTAGCCAGGCTGCCTCTCTAGATTCCCCCTCTCTGGGCAGAGCATCTCTGAAAGAAAGGCAGCAGCTACAGTCAGAGGTTTATAGATAAAACTCCCATCTCCCTGGGACAGAGCACCTGGGGGAAGGGGCAGCTGTTGGGTCAGCTTCAGCAGACTTAAACATTCCTGCCTGCTGGCTCTGAAGAGAGCAGCGGATCTCCCAGCACAGCGCTCAAGCTCTGCTAAGGGACAGACTGCCTCCTCAAGTGGGTCCCTGACCCCCATGCCTCCTGAGTGGGAGACACCTCCCAGCAGGGGTCAACAGACACTTCATATAGGAGAGCTCCGGCTGGCACCTGGTGGGTGTCCCTCTGGAACGAAGCTTCCAGAGGAAGGAACAGGCAGCAATCTTTGCTGTTCTGCAGGCTCCACTGGTGATACCCAGGCAACACTCCAGCAAACTTTGGCAGACCTGCAGCAGAGGGGCCTGACTGTTAGGAGGAAAACTAACAAACAGAAAGAAATAGCATCAACATCAACAAAAAGGACGTCCACACAGAAAACCCAACTGAAGATCACCAACATCAAAGACCAAAGGTAGATAAATCCACGAAGATAAGAAAACCAGCACAAAAAGGCTGAAAATTCCAAAAACCAGAAAGCCTCTTCTCCTCCAAAGGATCACAGCTCCTCACCAGCAAGAGAACAAAACTGGAGAGAGAATGAGTTTCACAAATTGACAGAAGTAGGCTTCAGAAGGTGGGTAATAACAAACTCCTCCAAGCTAAAGGAGCATGTTCTAGCTCAATGCAATGAAGCTAAGAACCTTGAAAAATGGTTAGAGGAATTGTTAACTAGAATAACCAGTTTAGAGAAGAACATACATGACCTAATGGTGCTGAAAAACACAGCACAACAACTTCGGGAAGCATACACAAGTAACAATAGCTGAATCAATCAAGCAGAAAAAAGGATATCAGAGATAAGATCAACTTAATGAAATAAAGCATGAAGACAAGAATAGAGAACAGAGAATGAAAAGGAATGAACAAAGCCTCCAAGAAATGTGGGACTATGTGAAAAGACCAAACCTACATTTGACTGGAATACCTGAAAGTAACAGGGAAAACAGAACCATGTTGGAAAACACTCTGCAAGATATTATCCAGGAGAACGTCCCCAACCTAGCAAGACAGGCCAACATTCAAATTCAGGAAATACAGAGAACACCACAAAGATACTCCTTGAGAAGAGCAACCTCAAGACACATAATTCTCAGATTCACCAAAGTTGAAATGGAGGAAAAAATGTTAAGGGCAGCCAGAGAGAAAGGTCAGGTTACCACAAAGGGAAGCCCATCAGACTAACAGCAGATCTCTCTGCAGAAACCCTACAAGCCAGAAAGAGAGTGGGGGCCAATATTGAACGTTCTTAAAGAAAAGAATTTTCAACCCAGAATTTCATATCCAGCCAAACTAAGCTTCATAAGCAAAGGAGAAAAAATAAATCCTTTACAGACAAGCAAATGCTGAGAGATTTTCTCACCACGAGGCCTGCATTACAAGAGCTCCTAAAGGAAGCACTAAATATGGTAAGGAAAAATCAGTACCAGCCATTGCAAAACCAAACCAAAATGTAAAGACCATCAACACTATGAAGAAATTGCATCAACTAATGGGCAAAATAACCAACTAGCAACATAATGACAGGATCAAATTCACATATAACAATATTAACCTTAAATATAAATGAGACAAAAGTCCCAACTAAAAGACACAGACTGGCAAATTAGATAAACAGTGTGCATCAGTGTGCTGTATTCAGGAGACCCATCTCACATGCATAGGCACACATAGTCTCAGAATAAAGGTATGGAAGAATATTTACCAAGAAAACAGAAAGCAAAAAAAAAAAAAAAAAAAAGGCAGGGGTTGCAATCCTAGTCTCTGATAAAACAGACTTTAAACCAACAAAGATCAAAAAAGACAAAGAAGGGCATTACTTAATGGTAAAGGGATCCATGCAACAAGAAGAGCTAACTATCCTAAATATACATGCACCCAATACAGGAGCACGCAGATTCATAAAGCAAGTTCTTAGAGACTTACAGAGAGACTTAGACTCCCACACAATAATAGTGGGAGACTTTAACACCCCACTGTCAATATTAGACAGATCAAAGAGACAGAAAATTAAAAAGGATATTCAGGACTTGAACTCAGCTCTGGACCAAGTGGACCTAATAGACATCTACAGAACTCTCCACCCCAAATCAGCAGAATATACATTCTTCTCAGCACCACATTGCACTTATTCTAAAATCAACCACAAAATTGGGAGTAAAACACTCCTCAGCAAATGCAAAAGAACAGAAATCATAACAAACAGTCTCTCAGACCACAGTGCAATCAAATTAGAACTCAGGATTAAGAAACTCACTCAAAACCACACAACTACATGGAAACTGAACAACCTGCTCCTAAGTGACTACTGGGTAAATAACGAAATTAAGGCAGAAATAAACAATTTATTCAAAACCAATGAGAACAAAGACAAATTGTACCAGAATCTCTGGGACACAGCTAAAGCAGTGTTTAGAGGAAAATTTATAGCACTAAATGCCCACAGGAGAGAGCAGGAAATATTTAAAGTCAACATTCTAACATCACAATTAAAAGAACTAGAGAAGCAAGAGCAAACAAATTCAAAATCTAGCAGAAGACAAGAAATAACTAAGATCAGAGCAGAACTGAAGGAGATAGAGACACGAAAAACCCTTCAAAAAATCAGTGAATCCAGGAGTTGGCTTTTTTGGAAAGATCAACAAAATAGATAGGCCACTAGCTAGACTAATAAAGAAGAAAAGAGAGAAGAAGGAAATAGACACAATAAAAAAATGATAAAGCGGAGATAACTACTGATCCCAAAGTAATGCGTACTACCATCAGAGAATACTGTAAACACCTCTATGCAAATAAACTAGAAAATCTAGAAGAAATGGATAAATTCCTGGACACATACACCCTCCCAAGAATAAACCAGGAAGAAGTCGAATCCCTGAATAGAACAATAGCAAGTTCTGAAATTGAGGCAGTAATTAATAGCCTACCAACCAAAAAAAGCTTAGGACCAGACGGCTTCACAGCTGAATTCTATCAGAGGTACAAAGAGGAGCTGGTACCATTTTTTCTAAAACTATTCCAAGCAATAGAAAAAGAGGAACTCCTCCTTAACTCACTTTATGAGGCCAGTATCATCCTGATACCAAAACCTGGTGGAGACACAACAAAAAATTGAAAATTTTAGGCCAATATCCCTGATAACATCGATGTAAAAATCCTCAGTAAAATACTGGCAAACCAAATCCAGCAGCACATCAAATAGCTTATCCATGACGATCATCCCTGGGATGCAAGGCTGGTTCAGCATATGCAAATAAATAAACATAATCCATCACATAAACAGAACCAACAACAAAAACCCCATGATTATCACAATAGATGCAGAAAAGGCCTTTGACAAATTCAATACCCCTTCATGCTAAAAACTCTCAATAAACTAGGTATTGATGGAATGTATCTCAAAATAATAAGAGCCATTTATGACAAACCCACCACCAATATCATACTGAGTGGGCAAAAGCTGGAAGCATTCTGTTAGAAACCTGGCACAAGACAAAGATGCCCTCTCTCACCACTCCTATTCAACGTAGTATTGGAAGTTCTGGCCAGGGAAATCAGCCAAGAGAAAGAAATAAAGAGTATTCAAACAGGAAGAGAGGATGTCTAATTGTCTCTGTTTGCAGATGACGTGATTGTATATTTAGGAAACCCCATCATCTCAGCCCAAAGTGTCTTTAAGCTGAAAAGCAACTTCAGCATTCTCAGGATACAAAATCAATGTGCAAAAATCACAAGCATTCCTATACGCCAATAATAGAGAGCCAAATCATGAGTGAACTCCCATTCATAATTGCTACAAAGAGAATAAAATACCTAGGAATGCAACTTCCAAGGGATGTTAAGGACCTTTTCCAGGAGAACTACAAACCATAGCTCAAGGAAATAAGAGAGGACACAAACAAATGGAAAAAGCACTCCATGCTCATGGATAGGAAGAATCAATATAGTGAAGATGGCCATACTGCTCAAAGTAATTTATAGATTCAATGCCATCCCCATCAAGCTACCATTGACTTTCTTCACAGAATTATAATGAACTACTTTAAATTTCATATGGAATCAAAAAAGAGCCTGAATAACCAAGACAGTCCTAAGCAAAAAGAACAAAGCTGGAGGCATCACAGTACCTGACTTCAAACTATACTATAAGGCTACAGTAACCAAAACAGTATGGTACTAGTACCAAAACAGATATATAGACCAATGGAACAGAACAGAGGCCTCAAAAATAACACCACACATCTACAACCATCTGATCTTTGACAAACCTGACAAAAACAAGCAATGGGGAAAGGATTCCCTATTTAATAAATGGTGTTGGGAAAACTGACTAGGCATACGCACAAAACTGAAACTGGACTCCTTCCTTACATCTTATACAAAAATTAACTCAAGATGGATTAAAGACTTAAACCTAAAACCTAAAACCATAAAAACCCTAAAAGAAAACCTAGGCAATACCATTCAGGACATAGGCATGGACAAAGACTTCATGGCTAAAACACCAAAAGCAATGGCAACAAAAGCCAAAATTGACAAATGGGATCTAATTAAACTAAAGCATTTCTGCACAGCAAAAGAAACTATCATCAGAGTGAATAGGCAACCTAAAAAATGGGAGAAAATTTTTGCAATCTATCCATCTGACAAAGAGGTAATATCCAGAATCTACAAAGAACTTAAATTTACAAGGAAAAAACAGACAACCCCATCAAAAAGTGGGTGAAGGATATGAACAGAGGATATGAACAGACACTTCTCAAAAGAAGGCAGTTATATGGCCAACAAACATATGAAAAAAAGCTCATAATCACTGGTCATTAGATAAATGCAAATCAAAACCACAATGTGATACAATCTCATACCAGTTAGAATGGTGATCATTAAAAAGTCAGGAAACAACAGATGCTGGAGAGGATGTGGAGAAATAGGAACCACTTTTACACTGTTGGTGGAAGTGTAAATTAGTTCAACCATTGTGTAAGACAGCATGGTGATTTCTCAAGGATGTAGAACCAGAAATACCATTTGACCCAGTAATCCCATTACTGTGTATATACCCAAAGTTTTATAAATCATTCTACTATAAAGACACATGCACGCATATGTTTACTGCACCACTGTTCACAATAGCAAAGACTTGGAACCAACACAAATGCCCATCAATGTTAGACTGGATGAAGAAAATGTGGCACATATACACCATGGAATACTATGCAGCCATAAAAAAGGATGAGTTCATGTCCTTTGCAGGGACATGGATGAAGCTGGAAACTATCATTCCCAGTTAACTAATGCAGGAACAGAAAACCAAACACTGTGTGTTCTCACTCATAAGTGGGAGCTGAACAATGAGAACACATGGACACAGGGAGGGGAACATCACACACCGGGGCCTGTCAGGGGGTCGGGGGGGTAGGGGAGGAATAGCATTAGGAGAAATACCTAATGTAGATGATGGGTTGATGGGTGCAGCAAACCACCATGGCATGTGTATACCTATGTTACAAACCTGCATGTTCTGCACATGTATCCCAGAACTTAAAGCATAATAAAAAAGTTAAAATAAAAATAAATAAAACATAAAAATAAAAAATTAAGAACTTACGGTTTACAGCAAATTAGACAGAGTTAAGGTGATTAATGAATGGGAAGATAGTTCAGAAGAAAATATCTAGAATTAAGCTGGGTAAGTTAGAAAGATCAAACATACAGAAGATACAGTAAAACGTATGGTAAGATGACCTAGCACATATGTAATTGGAATCTCAGAAATAGAACAAAAGAGAGATTGGAACAGAACAGCATCTGAATAAAATGGCTGAGACTATTTCAAAAATAGATAAAAGATATCAAGAAGCCCTATTGATTCCAAGCAAGATATATAAAATGGAATTATTACCTAGGCACATCACAGTAAAACTACTGAACACTCAAAATAACAATCTTGAAAAATGTTAAAAGCAGCTAGAATAAAAATATCAATTACTTTCAAAGAAGCAACAAATGCAATGACCACTGACTTCTCAATAGAAACATCACAAACCCAATACCTTGGAATGACATCTTTAAAATGTTGAAAGAAAACATGCACCACCCTAGAATTCTATACTAAGTGATAATTTTCTTCAGTAGTAAAGATGACACAAACACGTTGTTTTAGTTATTTGTTGTTGCATAACAATATTACACAAACATAGCAGCTTAAAATAATGCATATTTATTATTTCACAGTTTATGTGGGTTGAGAGACTGGGCATAGGTTAGCTGAGCCCTCTGCAAGGCTGCAATCAAGGTGTTGTCCAGAACTTGGTTTTCATTTGAGGCTCTACCAGGGAAGACTTTGTTTCCAAACTCACGTGGTTGTTTGCAGCATTCATTTCTTTTCAGGCTGTCAGACTGAGGGACTCAGCTTCTTGCTGGCTTTCAGCTGGAGGCTGGAGGTTTTAAACCCACGTATGATAAGAGGAAGGCTAAAAATCAATAAGCTAAGCATTCATATAAATAAATTAGGAAAAGGAAGCCAAATTAAAATCAGAGGAAGTAGAAGAAAATAAAAAAGCATCAATAAGGATACTTATTGACACTTTTTATTACTTTAAATCAATGGATAAAATTTTTAAAAGTCATAAAATATCACTGTGCATCCTAGACATAAAAATATATTAAGAAGCTATCATATACAACTTTATGCCAATAAACTTGAAAAATTTAGATGAACTAGAGAAATTTATAGAAAAATACAAGTTTATAAGCCTGACACAAGAAGAAATAGAAGACCTGAAGAATAGAAAAACATTTGCCAATGAAATTTATAAGCTTTTCTACATGTAAGGGAGAAAATCTGTATTTTTACCTCATAGGTTCTTAGTTGAGGCACTCCCCTGAAAATAAAAGTCAGATTAACAAGAGAAAAACCAGTAGAAGTTTATTGACAAATGCTATACACATCACACAGGAGAGGCCTCAGTTCAAAAGCGCTTTTCTCTCAAGACAGTGTCCTAGTGGTTTTACTTAAATAGTATTTTAACCAAGAGCCATAAATTCTACAGTGAAAAGACAAAAAGGAGAGCATTTTCAGGCTTCCAAAAGGTGGGAAAATGTGAGAAGTTAAGTTTATGGGAAGAGTAAAATCTGCTTCTAGATCCTCAGGCACCACTGTCTCTGAGCTGATAAGCAAGCATTGTAAAGGGGCCTATCTTTAGGTGGGAAAAGGCAGAGGGAAGAAAAACCTTGTCTATGGAAATTGTCCTGCCATCAGGCAAGCAGAGGGAGGAGCAGAGTGTCCTCCTGCTATTTAATATTCTTCAGCTCAATAATCCCCAGTATTTTAGACAGCAATATTTTGGTTTTCTTTATACACAGAAAATTCCCAAATGACTTCACTAGTACATTTTACCAAACATTTAATGAAAATAGAATGGCAATCTGTTAAAAACGATGTGACATATGAAGAAAAGGAGAACATTCCCCAACTCATTTTGTAGGCCAGCATAATCACAGATACTAAAAATCTAAGTAGGATATAATGAGACATTTCAGGTCAATATTACTCAAGAACATACATGAAAAATCCCAAATAATGTAATAGCTATTCAAATCTAGCAATATATTAAAAATATGATAGATCTGAACCAAGTTGAGTTTACTCCAGAAAGGCAAGGTTGGTTTAACAATACAAAGTTGAGCAATGTAATTCATCACAACATAATTAAGGGCAAAAATGATGTGTTCATCTCTATAGATGCTGAAAAAATTGATAAAATTCCATATCCATTTATAGGGGTAAAAAGCTCCTCTAAACAAACTAGTAATAAAAGAACTTTCTTAAACTGATAAAATTATCCACAGAAAAAAAGCTACAACAAAAATCATACTAAATTATGAATTGCTAGAAGCTTTTCCTTTATGACTGAGAACAAGACAAGTTTGCCTGTTATCACCTCTTCTATTCATTGTTGTACTGGAGGACCTTAACAGAGAAATAAGGTAAGATAGAAACTTGGAACGGATACGGAGGAGAATGAAAATAACTGAACTCTACAAATTTGCTTGGCCCTGCTTTATTTTGGGGAGGGTGTGGCTAGGACTATTTTGTTCTAAGTTTTGTATATCTTTTTTTTTTTTAACATTTCTTATATTTGGTTCTATGCAAGTGAAGTGGCATATCTGGGAAAAATATAAAACGATGGTTACTGGCCATTTGAATTGACTTCTGAAGGAAGGAGACATTTTGAATCAGCCTTGCTCTAGTCAATGGGGCTTTCTGAGGCTTAGTGAAAATTTGTACTTGTGCCCTATTCAGGCCAATGTTGCTGGAATATCTTATTTTGATTTTACTATGGCTGACAAAAGGCAGAGTACAGAAAGAGTATTATTTTGGAAGATATTTTCTCTGGGGCTATTTTTTTAGAACAAAATCAACAGGGTGCTGATATATGTTTGGATACTGGAGCACTGACTGATCAGTATTGTGATTCACCTATTCTTAAAGAAAATGACATACATCTAGCTATTGCACATGCAGAAAAATGTCTAAGCCTGATGCTAATGGATGAGTAAGCTTAGCTTCAACAATTGGAATGAAAATAAAACAATTTATTTTAAGACTTGCTATTACTGGACAAGTTCAAACAACAAGGATGATCATAATAGAATTAATAAAGATCTTTGCATGGTAGACTGACAGGCCATGCAGATATGAAGGAAGCAATAGATGTAACCTACATAGACATCAATGGAGCTTTGATTATATTAAAATGATATTCTTCTCCAAAAGAGATGAAGATTTCTCTGCTATTCTTAGATATCTATTGGGAGGGTGATAGGAAGGAAAAGGTAATTGAGGGAGTCACTGGGTAGGTGAAAAGTATACTCGGCATGAATATACTTGGGAGTGGGGTCATAGGTTCTTAAGTGAATTTAGGATGTTTCCATAGATGGCGTTAGCCTTGTTTCCTTTTTAGTCTGACTCAAGTGGTTACAGTTAAACACGGTGAGTGTTTTCCACTGATTTGGCTGCTATTGGGCTGCATATATGCAATGTCAAAACAACAGAATACTTTGGAAACTTTGCCAACGTGGGTGATTGACTCACACAACCAGTTACAAAGAAATGTTTAAGGGTCTTCCATATACTGAAGAGCTGATGTTTAAATTCATCTTGCTTCTCACAAACACATAAAGTGTGATAAAGCTTGTTGCTCCTGGGTAGGCAATGAAAGATCAGCAGCACACCACTGAAAAGATGTGAGTGTAGCCGTATGTTGAGCATCCCTAGCAATTGTGGAATGCTTTAAAATGGATAGGTATTCACATTTTGAAGCTATAAGTTTCAGATATTTATCTTCTTTGATGCAGCCGTCTGAACCAAATCTTGAGATTTGGTTTTTCCTTTTTCTTTCTTTTTGAGACAGGGTTTTGCTCTGTCACCAGGCTGGAGTGCAGTCGCACAATCTCAGCTCACTACAGCCTTGATCTGCCAGGCTCAAGCAATCCTCGCACATTAGCCTCCTGAGTAGCTGGGACCACAGGCAAGTGCCACTACACCTGGCTATTTTTTTTTTTTTTTTTTTTTTTTTTTGGTAGAGACAGGGTTTCGCCATGTTGCTCAGGCTGGTCTTGAACTCTGGTCTCAAACTCTGGTCTCAAGCAATCATCCCACCTCAGCCTCCCAAAGTGCTGGGATTGCAGGTGTGAGGCACCATACCCAGCCAAAATTTGGTTTTCCGATGTGATTTCAGGATTCTAGATTGGGTGCTGTTTCTCCTACACTTTCCTTCCCTCAATCTCCATGTTAGGTTGTTCAGAGTATGCACTGCACAGGGTCAACACATCTGAGGAGGCAGCATTCACATTAGGGACATATACAGAACTAACTTACCTGGGAGCGCTGCAGGTGAGTGTAGACATTCCAGGCCTCTTGGCTGAGTCCTGAAGCAGCAAGAGAGCGCCCTCTACTCCATAAACTTTCACTCTCTCAACTGGTCATGCACACCTCAGCAGGGCCTGCACTATCACATTTACTTGGAGATGAACATGTGCACATGGCTACGCTTTCTTCTGGCTGTGCTCTGAGTATCTGGATTCCAACATTTCCTCTTACACTGAACTTCTCATGGTCACCTCATCTGGGGTTGGAGTATGTGCGCTCCTTACGTTTTATGTGCTGGGCAGGAGGTAAGTTCACAGGAATGTATGGTTTTGTGTGTGTGTGTGTGTGTACACAAGCAGCTGCCACCCTCAGGCCCTGGGACGATCTTTGTACTCAAGTGGAGTACATTCGAGTAGGCTTTATCCAATCCCTAAAGGTAGTGTTACCCTGATTCCTTTTCTCTCTCTCCTGCCCTTCTCTACTTTTTTACACACTGGCTACCTCTATGGTCACTGTGCTAGGCTGAAAAAAATGACATCTCTTTCGAGATATAGCCACTTCCTAAGCCCCAGAACCTGTAAATATTTTCTTACATAGTAAAGAGTGAATATTACCTTATATGGCAAAGTATGTGATTAAGTTAAAGATACTGACATGCAGTGCTTTTCTTGAATTTTCTCGGTGGGGCCTAAATGCAATCACATGTGTCCTTGTAAGAGAGAGGCAGAGGGAGTTTAGAGACAAATACAGTCACCTAATGTGGCCAGAGGGGTCAACAGCTGGTTGCTGTGTATGATTGTTGGGATTACACATGAATATATATATTAGCTTTCTATTGCTGCATAACAAATTGCCACAAACTTAGTGAGTTAGAACAACAAATATTTATTGTCTCACGGTTTTTGTGTGTCAGGACTCTGGCCATGGCTTAGTTAGGTCCTCTGCCAGGCTGCAATCCAGGTGTCAGCCAGAGCTGAGTTCTCATCTAGAGGCTCAACTGGCAATGGATCTGCTACCAAGCTCTTGTGGTCATTGGCAGAATTCATTTCCTTGTGTTTGTAAGACTGAGGACTCTGGCTTCTTCCTGGTTATTGGCTGGAGGCCGCCCTCAGCTCCTAGAGGCTTCCATAGCTCCTTGCCACATAGCCCTTTACATAGGTCCACTCAACATGGCGGCTTACCTCTCCAAAGCCAGCAAGGAAGAAAGATAGCAAGTTAGCTAGTAAGATGGAGTTATATAATGTAATGTGATTACAGGAGTGACATCCCATCGCCTTTGCCATATTCTGTTGGTTACAAGGAGGTCACAGGCCCCACCACACTCAAAGAGAGGGAACCATACAAAGGTATGAACTCCAGGGGTTGGGGATCATAAGGCCACCTTAAAGCCTGTCTACTACAATACATTCATTTAAGAAATTATATGGAAAGATGTTGGTCAAAGGGTACAAAGTTTTTGCAGGATAAATAAGTTCTGGAGAGCTAATATACAGTCTGGTGACTATAATTAACAATACTGTATTGTATACGTAGAAGTTGCTAAGAGGGTAGATCTTGAGTGTTCTCACCACACACACACACACACACACACACACACACAAAAGAAAGAAAACAGTAACTATGTAAGATGATGAACATGTTAATTAGCTTGATTGTGATTATTTCACAATGTGTATGTATATCAAAACATCAAATTGTACACCTCAAATATATACAATTTTTGTTTGTCAATTATACCTCAGTAAAGCTGAAAATAAATTATTAAAGAATGAGAATATTTTCCTAATTCACACGAAAGTATCACATTGGTTAGTAGCAGCTTTTTGTCCACCCCAGCACTCTTTATTTTTTTCTGACAAAAGTAGTGCTAAAATGATAAATCAAGGGACAGACATGTAGTTATTAGCTGATGGAAAGTGATAAAATTGGAGAGGATGTAATCATGGTGTAGTTTTACAAGCGTTCTTTCCATTTTGATAACTTTTATTAGAATGTGCCTGGTTTTGGAAAACAGAAATCTTAATAAATAAACCACCACAACTTAAAATATCTCCTATTGGCTCAAATTCTTCTTTTTTATCAGACAAATTATCTCCCAAACAGGTCCTATAAATATGCATTTATTATAAAGTTGTGTGTTTGTCTTAGTGAATTTAGAAAGTAGGGGTTGCTCATTAGTGTTGATCTAGTTTCTCTGGGTTCCTGTAACTAGAAGGTATGATGAGCTATAGTGTGTTGAGTGAAAAATATTTGAAAATATTTTCTCCTTCTTCGAAATCTTGTCCATTCTCATTGGCCCAAGCAGGTTTTAGGCCTGAGTCACCACTTACCTGGACTGTTGCCAAAGACTCCAGACTTCTCTTATTCTAGTCTATGCCTCTCTGATTTGTGTTTCTCCTCAGCTTACATACTTTGTGTAGTGCTTCATTCCCCTCACCTTAAATTCTGAGTCCTTTTGACTGTTCTCAAAGGCCCCACATGGTCCCCCTACAGGCCAGTTCCTTCAGGCTCTTCCTATCAGAGTGAAGGAGAAAAACATGCTCTTATATGCCATAGGTCTTTGCACATTGTTTCTTCTACCTGAAATACCTTCTTCCCTTTCTTCAACTTGTAAACTCCAACTCATTTCTTTAGTGCTTTGTCTTATGTAATTATTAACTTACATTATGAAACCTTTCAAACATAAACAAAATAGAATAACATAATAAACAAACATATCCCTACCATCTGTTTTAAAAATATTGGTATCTTGCCATATTTACCTCAGATGTATATTTCTCCAACTTCTATAGTAAACATTTTCTAACATACAGAAAGTTGAAAGAATGGTACAATGAACACTCATATACCTGGCACTGAGTTTCGACAATTGCTAATATTTTGCTTATTCATTCTCCTTCTCTCATTTCATTTATTTCGTTTATTTTATTTATTACTACCTCCCCCAACACCACATACACGTGGAACATTTAAACCTAAGTTAAGTCATTGCAGGCATCATCACTTCACCCCAAAATATTTCCACATACCTCTCATAAGAGTAAGGTGTTCTCCTACGTAATGTTCACATCATTGCTGCACCTACAAAAATTAACAAGCATTCCCTTACTTCATGTAGTACTCTGTCAATATAAATTTTTCCCCGAAGTATCTTTTTATAACTATTTTTTCTATGCAACATCCATTCAAATTTCACTCATTACGTTTGGTTTTGTTTCTTTAAACTATTTCATTCTAGAACGGTCATCCCTACAATTTTTTCTTATGATACTGACCTTTTGAAGTCATCAGGACAATTGACTAAGTGGCCTAATGCATAATCTGGACTTCTCAGAATCTTTCCCCATGTTTTCATTTAACATTTACTTTAGAACATATGTCTCCTGATAACTGAACATTTTTCTCTTTCCCATGACTCTTTTACCTAATGGTTTTAGCATACCTTGACGCCTGAATCGATGATATAATTAGTGATTCTAAGATGATGTTAATTTTCTAATTCTTTCAATTATTCTACATTTATTAGTTGCCATTCAGCTAAAAAGAAGAGCATTTATCACTGATCAACTGGGAGTGAACTCCAGTTTTTCCTCTAGGGTGATTACTTCATTCTTTTCCTTTAATTAGCAATTTTTAAAGTAAGTCATCTCAATTGATGGCAGATGAGTGGGGTTTTCCTTCTTTTCTTTCTTTTGAGGATTATTATGGGCTATCTTAGTGTGGGTTTCCCCAGAAACAGACCCAGAGACAGAACTCAAGCGGAGGTAGTTATTTAGAAAGTGATTCCAAAGACACTGGTAGAGGAGTAGGGAAATGAGACAGGGAAGAGATGGAAGATAATCAGGGAGTGTTACTTAGTGGCTCACCACTGCAATTAACTAGAGCTTAATCCTGATGCAGAAAAGAGCCACGTAACACATGTGCCACAGAGCTGTCTCATTTGAGAGGTATTTATTCACCAATTTCTGTCAGTCATTCTTTGAAGACTGCTCCTAGGAGCATTAATTAGTTGGTATTATCAACTGGCCATGTGGGCAGGCAAAAGGGCTCCAATATCCAGAGAAAGCCCTCCAGCAAAGAAACACAGGTGCTGGCAGGTACTGGCACTCAGAAGTCTACTGATTAAGGGGTATGAGTAAGGCACCAACAGTTAAGGTCAGCTACACTGATTCATGAGTTTTTATTTATTAAGTGTGTTACCATCACTTATTAAAATCTCCCAAATTTGGCCAGTGGGAACCTCTTCAAGCCTACTGGCCTTGGATTCTTTTGGTACACTTTCATTAGCTTTGGGCACTTTCTAACTTTCTGACACATGATGAACCAGACTCACTTCATACTTCCTCTGTCCCAGACCTGGAATTAACCATTTCTCCAAGAAATTCTGATTCATATTATGAAGGAAACTAGGATCTGAGAGCTAAAAATACTCACTGTTACTGAGTGTGGGATTGCTTCTTGGCCCTTTGTGTGGCCTAGTTTCACAAGTTCACATTGACATTCTCAATTCAAATTTATACAGAATTCTTTATTTTTAACTTTTCTTTTCTCTTACACTGAATATACTGTTTCTAGTAACACTATTATTTAAAAATTAGTATACCAATATTACTACTGAGTAAATATTATTATAATTTCTTTGCAATTCTTTTTGTTCTTACCATATCCTAATAAGTATATACAGAGTACTGTGCTCTACAATTACCTGAAATAATTTTCTCTGTCTTTCTTTTGTGCTTTCTTTTTAAACATTTTGATACAGTTATGATCATTTCTTGTCATTTTAGAGGTTTCTTTTATTTTTGAATATAGTAAAACATTTACACAGTGCATATATCAAAACACATATAAGAAAATACTCAGAAAAATCTGCCCTTTCAGTTTCCTGGTTTGCCTTTCCTGTGCTTGTTTTTGCATATGTATTTATATTTCCCGTACTTTCTTACCAAGATGGTAGACTAGTGTATATACTGTTATGTACTTTGCCTTTTCCTTTTAACAGTATATCCTGGAATTGAGTTTACTTCAATTCATAGAGATCTTCCTCATCACCTTTTAAAGTTGCATAGCACTCCATTTTGTGGCAGTAACACAGCTCATACCGCTGCTGTTGAATGACATTTGGGTTGCTTCCAAATTTTTGCTTTCTCAAATAAAGTTGCAATGGATAATATTGTGTGTGTGTGTGTGTGTGTGTGTGTGTGTGTATGCATCTATAAAGGTGCAACTTTAGAGTAGATTCTCTGACATTCATAGCCTCATCAGTAGTTTGTTGTTATTAATGCACTTGTTTATTCCCATTATACTCATATTATTTACACTGTTGTACTTTTCCTTCTAAAGCCTTTTGCCTCCAAGTTTCCTTTTGTCTAATTGCTTTGGCTAATACCTCCAATACAATATTAAGAGTAGTGGACATAGTGAGATCCTTGCACTGTTTCTAACTATAATGTGAGTGCCTGCACTGATTCCCTATTAAGTAAGATGCTGGCTTTATTCAATCTTATTTTATCACGACAAAGAAGGACCAATGCCTATTTTATTAAGTGTTTTAAAAGAATGGACTTCGACTATTACCAGTGCCTTATTTTTAACATGTATGGATATGTAATTTTAAAGATATATTAATATGAAGCATTACATTAATAGATTTTTAAAAATATTGCAACTTTCTTACATTCTTGGAATAAACCCTTTTTGTTCATGATATGTGAGGAGCTCTGTGGACCCGCTCCCCAGTGAAACTGCTAGAAATTATAAAAAACAAACAAGCGTTTAAAGTCTCTGGGAACAGCCCTAAGGGCATAATGAAAATGAAGAAACATTTATTCAAGATGATTTAGTAAATCAGTTACTAAAACTCAAGAAGAACTCTAAGAGTCTGTAGTATTTGTACCCTCCCTCCCTTCTCTCCGTTCGGTAACTCAGAAACTCCACTCAATACTGGTATAGCCAAGAATACAGGGCTCCTTTTTCTCCCAGCTCCCAATTGAGGGCTAACTTACTGGAAGAGGCACAAAATCACCATTTCTCATCCTGCCCTCAGCTGTCTGTTTCTGAATCTAAGCTCTGGGCAAGTACAGGTGAGAGGGAGGGGCTCCCTTCTTCTGCCCAGCCCTCACGTGTGGAATGGAGTCTCTCTACCTTGGGTGTGTTGCCACTGAGAATACTAGGGCCCCATTCATCTTTAACCCAGCTCAAGGCACATGAGTTCCATGCTGCAACAGGCAAGCAGAGAAGACCTGGTTTCATCTAGATTTCTGAACATAATTATAATGACTACTTTGTAGTCTTTAATCTGTCAAATCTGACATTTGGTCACTCACAATTTCTGCTGCTTGATTTTTGTTTGTTTGGTCAGTTGGTTGGTTTGCAGTATACGGGTTTTACCTTCTTGTCTTTTTGCATGTCTTGTAATTTTTTTGTTGAAAACAAAAAATTTAGATAATATATTGTAGCAACTCTGGGAAGTAGTTACTCCTTTTCAGGGCTTATTATTTGCTTGTTTACTTGTTTAATTACCAGCAAAATTATTTCAGTGAAATCTATTTACCTCTGCAGTGTGAATCCCCTGATGCTGCTTTTCATGGAGTGCAGACTTAGATGTACCCACAGTCATGCTGGGATGACAATGGTTTTTGCAGGGCTCTCTTACTGTCTCTTTCCCTGACCCCATCCAGCAGTTGAGCTTCACTAATTGCTGCCTGATTGCTGTATGTTTCAAACAATGACTTAGAATAGAAATTGCTTCCCCATAAATCCAATGAAATCTGGGCTCCTTTGAAAGGATAGTTCCCAAAGATACTATTTGAAATTAGTTATTACTTCAGAAGGGCTCTTCAACTTTGTCTTTCCCTATTTCTCTCTGGAAAACTAGCCAGCCTACAATTTAGCTTGTTGTTCCACCTACCAGACTCCTCTTGAGTCTGGGTTGCCTCTGTGACTTTCTTTGATCAACAGAATGCCATGGAAGTGATATGAGAAATATGAGATCACCGTACTGTGAGCAAGCCCAGGTTATCCGTGTGGAGATAGAGAGTTCACATAAAGGAGCATCAAGGCACCAAATAATTGAGTTAATATTTCTTGGACATTCCAGCCAGCTCAGTCACCACTTAAATGCAGCTGAGTGTATTATCCTAGCCACCACATAAAACAGAAAACGTTCCAGCTGATCCCTGCCTGAATTCTTGACCCACAGAATCATGAGAAATAACAAATTGTTGTTTTCAGATTCAGTGTACCTTGTCAGAAATGGAAAACTGAAATGCCCATACTGTTATAAAGAAAATCCTTGTAACTTTTTCTAAAAGTTCTAAAGTTTTACATTTTGCATTGAAGTCATTATTCAGGTGTATGGAGTCACCTGGAGTTTAATGAGCTGCATCCAGGTATCACAGGCAATGGCCAAGAATAAATCAAGAGAACAGGGCTGGCTGAGTGCAGTGGCTCACACCTGTAATCCCAGCATTTTGGGAGGCCAAGGCAGGAGGATCACTTGAGCCCAGGAGTTTGAGACCAGCCATCTCTGCAAAAAAGTGAGACCCCTGTCTCTGCAAAAAAAAAAAAAAATTAATTTTTAAATTAGCCAAGTGTGGTGGCATGGGCCTGTGGTTCCAGCTACTTGAGAGGCTGAGGTGGGAGGATCACTTGAGCCAGGAGGTGGGAGGTTGAGGCTGCAATGAGCCTTGATGTTGCCACTGCACTCCAGCCTTTGTGACAGAAGGAGGATTTGTCTCAGGAAAAAAAAAAAAAAGAGGGCGGAAGTCCAGAAATGTATTTTACATAACCAGCCAAGGGGGGGAAAAAAAAACAAAAACAAAACCTTTAAGGCTAAAAACAAAGCAAAACCAGTTACTACTAATATTAAGAGGATAAATATTATGAATGATGAAAAAGTTAACAAAGTGAATAAAGCTTTTGTAAGTATACAAAAGGAACTTGCATGCTTCTCAAAGGGCCTTTCTTTTGAATCTCTGCAGAATGAACTGATTCCTCAGCAGGTCATGAAAGAAAACCAGCTAATATTGATGAAGCTACAGAATTAATGGCTCACTTGTAATACAGTAGTGATGCATCTAATTCCCCCAAAAGACCAATAAATAAATGTTTTATACAAAAAAAGTCTTTCTTCAACCTAGAATGCATTCACATATTATGAGGGTTAGAAATCTGAGGTTGTTTTATTATACCATTTGTTGTATAATCCACATTTTCCCCCACTGATTTGTTAGATCACATCTGTCATAAGCAAGTGGAGCAAATTGTCCAGAAATAAACTTATGCGTATATGGAAAGACCACATTTATCTAGCCATATGCTAGTACCATGCAGTATTAACTACTATAATTTTACAATGGTTATGATATTTGATATGGCAAACAATGCTGCCCCTGTATCCAGTTATTCATAATTTTTTTACTATTGTCATATGACTCTTGGGATTAGTTTGTCAAGGTTTACGTAAAATCCTGTTTGGATTTTAATCGAAATTGCGGTGAAATTATTCTCTAGAGATGTCTTGTACATATTTGCTAAGCTTATTTCTAGATACCTAATGACTATTGTTCCTTGTAAATAAAGTGTTTTTTCAATAGCATTTAAAAATTAGTTAATAATATATAGGAATGCTGTTGATGTTTGTATGTTAATGATATATTGAACAAGCTTGCCAAATCTTAAATCCAATTATTTTATTCAAACTTCTCTTTTATTTTCTATGTAAACAGCAATAGATAGAAATGAGAATAGATATGCTAAAATATGAAATGGTGTTACTTTGTGTTTTAACTTGCATTTTCTTGCTTATTAATGAAGATGAACATCTCTTCATTTGTTTGTTGGTCATTTGGGTTTCTTATTAATTCTTCCTTTACTAGGTTTTCCTATTCCTACTTCCTAGTCTGCCCATTCAGGAATCCTATTCCTGTTCTGACCTGAATAGAATTCAACACAGAATTATTTTATTTAAAAAAATCTGTACTGTTATGTAGGATTTTGCATACTTAATATTGCGTTTATGTACATTTTCCGCTTGTAATTATCTCAGAATATGGCTTTATTTGGAGATAGGGGCTTTATTGTTTCTTGAAACAACCTTCTTTTCAGTGTGTTGATCTGCTCTATTTTTTTTGTTTTCTATTTCACTACATTTCTCTCATATTTATTATTTTTTTCTCTTCATACTTTAGGTTTAATTATATTTTTTCTAACTTCTCCATTGAATGCTTACCTTTAGTTTGAATCCATTTAATATTTTAAACAATGAATTTAAGCTACTGATTTTCTCTAACTGCCATTTTAGCTGTAGCTCCCAAATTTTGATGTAATTCTTTTGTTAAAGTTTACTTTCTAAACATTTAAAAATTTCTCTTATGGTTTCTCTTTAACCTGAAATTCTTAGCCCTTGAGTTTCAGAAGTATACACACTTAAAAGATTCTTCAATTGTATTTTATTTTTAACCCTGAAAAAAATCCCATCATTTTATTGCATATGATCCACAGGTCCAGCTAATAGAATATAATTGGAAATTAAGTGAATTAGGTTTTGTTTATTAGAATTCTTAGTGGCTGCAGGCAGAATACTGCTATTTGCTTCAGTCTTCCTACTGGTTTAACTGGGACAATAATAAAATATAACCTTTTTTTCTAGCAATAACCTCAAACAATCAAATCTTTCTGGCAATCAGACTGACTTTCAGTGTGCAAAAGCAATAATATACTGCCCATAACTTTACAAGGTAATTATCTGTGTTAGCATCCTAAAATGTTTTAAGCTTTGGTGGGAATTGCATCTAACTTTGAGGAGAATAATCCCCAAAAGACTCGAGGTAGTGCCAACTGAGTATTTTAGGACGAACTGTGAAGCTATGCAAAGAAATAGAACTACTTTTGATTTTTAAGTTTTTTTTTAATTTAATTGCATTGTGGTCATAAAATATGATATAGAAGATATCAATTCCTCATACTTTTTGAGATTATTTTTGTGACACAGTGTTTGGTCAATTTTTGTAATTGTTTCAAGTGTACTTAAACTATGGTCTCTGTTGGGTTCATGCCATTCTCTTTCTGTATATAAATATATGTATGTAAGTATATATATATGTATATATACATATATATATACTTACAAACTGTTTTTCAAGTCTCAAACCTATGCTCTTACTTTAGTTGCTTGATCTATCAATTTATGATAGAATTATGTTTAATATTCATCTAATACTGGGCTTAACACTTTTTCCTTGTAACACATCTTGCTTTATGTGTTTTGAGTCTATATTATTTGGTGCACTTAAATTTATGATTTATAATACTGATGGTTATTTTTTTTACACTGACTCTTTGTTTTAATGTAACATTCCTACTTATCCTTAATAATGCTTTTCACTTAAATCTGTTTTGTTTAATGTTAATGTGACTATACCAGTTTTCTTTTGTTTAATGTCTTCCTGGTATAGTTTTCCCATCTTTTTATTTTAAAACTTTCTCTATGGTTTTGTTTGAGAAGTCTTTTTTATATGAAGTATATAGATGGAGGTTTTTTTTAGTATTCACTATCTTTTTGCATAAAAAGGAAGTTAGTACGTGGATTGATACATTTTTCTCTATATTTCTATTCTTTGCTTATTTTGACAGTAGATGCTTTTAATTTTTTTCACTAGTTATCCTTAACACTTTGACATATATTTATGTCTTTTTTTAATACTGTACACAATCATTTCCTAATTTTAGTCTTTTCCCTAACTTACTAAAGACTTTATCATGCTTTTACTATCTGTAAAATAGCACCCATCTTATTATTGATGGCTAGAGATTTAGTTTTACCATTTGTAAGAAAAATATTTTTTACAAAAAATAATGAATTATACTTTATGTTTTCTTGTTATTTTTTAACCTACTCTTTCCTCCAGTATTTATTTTTTCTTCCTAAAGAACATCCTATAATATCTCTTTTAGTAAGTATCTATGAGTGGTAAACCTTCTTAATATTTGTATATCTGAAAATTTTGTTATTCTCTCCATCTACCTGAACTAATAAATAATACTTAATCTGGGTATAAAATTACAGGTTGATAGTTTATTTTTAGCACCACAAAGATATGATCTTACTTTGATTTCTAGCATTTATTGCTGATATGAATTCTGCTGACAGTCTAATTATTGTTCTTTAGTAGGCAATCTTCCCTTTTTGCATGATAACTCTTTCACAGCATTTTTTCTTCCATATTTTTATTCACCACCTTTATTATGTACCTGAGTAAGGATTTATATTTATTTATTCAACATGTTTCTTGGAAAGCACTTTTGATTTTAGGCTTCTTCTCTTCCTTCAACTTTAAAGTTATTCTGTTCTCTCTATAGGTCTCAGTACAGCCTCAAACTCACCAAAGATCTCACTGCTTCCCAATCACCAAATCCCTTCCAATAGGTCTTGGAGCTCATAGCCTATCATCAGTAATGTCCATTATATCCACAGACTCTTCTCTGTATTTCTCTTTTCTATATCTACTTAATCTTGGTTCGTTCTGCTTCGTAATTAAGCACTTTGTCTCTGTATATTTTCCTATCTGCTCACTCTTCCCTTCCACTTGGGTCCCAGACCCACAGTGCAGAATCAGCTCAGTGCTTTCTGCCCTGGTGATGTTGGTGATGTGGCAAATACATTCTCTATGCTAACTGTCAGCTTGGCCTAGTTCCTACATCTGCCTCTTCTCTCTTTGCTAGCCTGAAGCTGTCTGTCATTAACTACAGGCACAGCTGTGTTTTTCAGCCTCTTTCTAGGAGTTGGGGAGGTATATCCCAGCCTGTTGCTTCAGTTGATAGGCCAGGCTCTGTTTCCTCACTTTATATGAGGTGTTTTTAGTCCCTTTACCCTATAGAAGGTAAACTGCCAGTCACCAAAGGCTGCTGTAGTCTCAGAGCCCAGCAAGCCTACCAGGCCCGTGGCCTCAGTACTTCACCATTGTGTGTTTCTGTTCCATTTCAGATCTAATATGTATTTGGTTTGCAAGCCTGCTTATGACTATTTTTGGTTGTTATAGTTTGTCAATCATGCAATATATTGGAGCAGATGCAATGCCTTACAATATGGGCTTGCTTCCACATTGTGTCGAGAGGTTCACTGTTCATTCTTAAAATCCCAACTTAGACAATACCTCTTGCGGAATGCCACCCTTGGTCACCCACAGCCCATTCTACCCCCAACCAAAGTTGATAATTTTCTCCTTTTTGGTTTCTCTGCACATGGTTCATCGCTACACCCATAACACTGTAAGATATGCTGTATTTGGTATTTTCTTCCACTTGTAGTGAATCTCCCCTCCCCACAAATGATGGAGTCCTGATATGTTGAGTAATCCTCAAGTTTCAGAATCCAGCTCATTAGAATTTGCTGTGTTGATTACAGTATGCTTTCAGCATTTAGATCACTGTGGCAGACATTGTTGGTGCTAAAATCTTCTCAGATGCCTTTTATCCTTTTTAGATCCCCCTCTTTTGGCCTTGGTATGCTTTAGCTTTGAAAACCTAACACCTGACATTCTTCTTTGGACGCTTGCCCTTGGGCTACTGGAGGCTCTGCCTGTATGTCTGGAAGCTGGGAGTGCTTGTGTGTACATGTTAGCCCATGGCTGCCCTCAGTCAATGACTAATGAGTATGGGAGTATAAAAGCTCAGCTCACTTACTTTTGGCAGCAGTGACTCTGAGGCATAAATCAGACTATAGAGTTTCCTTGCAGGATAAGGCAGAAGCTACCCTCTATAGGATTTTGCTTGTAATTGTACCCTTGCTTGGTTTCTTCCCCTTTCCCGACCTATTTCTTCCACTCCCTTAGTGTTTTTTCCTGGGAAAATATCCTTAATAAATTGCTTGCATATGACTTCTGATTTAATGGTCCACTTTTAAGGATGTAGACTTAATACACCAACAGTTAAGAAAGCCCAAGATCTAGAGGTAGAGAGAAGTAGATTCTCTCACCACTGATGCACCCAGATGTCTTCACCCCAGAGCATTTCCTCTTGTATGTATCTATGGTTTTTCCTCTTTGTTCTTTATCTATCTGTCTTACCCGTTAATTGCTCTGTCCCTCCTTTGAGTGGAGGGTCTATTTGTCTTTTCCTCCCTTTCTTTTAAAATTTCCTTCCTCTTCTCACTTTGCCTGAGGCTAATGATTACTCCTAGTCCCCAGGAACATATGTCTCAACTATTCCCCTTGTTCATATTAATTGGAAGCCTCATATACTAACAAACTTGTGATGCAATTTTGAGCTGAAAGATAGAAGGAACCATGGGGTCCCCTTTTAATATAGGGGTTCTGGGTGTCCCTGGATTACTGGGCATTTTAAGACTATGTGTTGTAATATATTTTTGGTATGTTTTCCCCATGTGCTAGACTTGAAGGGCACAGATTAACTTCTTTATTTTTGCATCCAAAGCTCCTAGAAAAAGAGCCTAGGGAAGTGGTTTTCAAATCATCTGCAGATGGGGAGATGGGGAATTTAGTGTGCTGGGCCCCACCCCAGATACACTGAAAGCAGAATCTCTAAGGGATAAGGCCTATAATTCTACTTCTTAAATAAAATCACCAGGGAATTCTTACACGGTTTGAAAATTCGTGGCCTAAAACTTAGATCCCTCAAAAAACATTTATTGAATTAAATGGGCCTGCTTACTTAAATGACAAATATAAGAAATAAAGCATATTACAGACATTAGATTACTGCAGATTTGATAACACTTTTTAAATTATAAATGAATTCTGGAAGCATTCTATCCCCCTGACTGATGGAAATTCAAATAGGTAACTTCTAAAACACAAATCAACTTGAAACAAAATTATGAAAAGAGGCACTAGGCAATTACCTATAGATAGATGCTGCAGCTAAAAGTTTGGGTCAGCAATCATTGGGTAATACTCTTTTCCTCAGATAACTAGTCCTTGGTTTTGGTTGTGAAAAAACACCTCTAATGGCAGAAATTAGTTGGACTTTCATATCTGTTGATGTTAGAGAAATTTAGTCGCAGCAGATACCAGCTTGAACTCACCAAAATTGATAAGCTATCTCTGACGTTTTTACTGCAGGGTTCAGTGACAGCCTGTTTCCATGGAAACAGACACCAGCTTGCTGAAAACAGAGGAAGGAACTTTAGCATTAATTACTGTTTCAATTTGAATTCAATTGATTTAAGAGTAAATCTAGAGACAACTTGGCAGTATTATTGTGAGAGTGCTGTAGGCATGCCCCACACTATATTAAAATAGTTTAACAAATATAACAAAGTGTTGTGGCTTATAAGAGAATTAGAGCTCAACTGTTGAAGTAAGCACAAGAAAAGTATACACCAAAGTCTCAAAAGTCAGTAGTTTTTAATTCCTTTTTTTTTTTTTAAATTCAGAGGGTACATGTGCGGGTTTGTTATATGGGTGTATTGTGTGATGCTGAGGTTTGGGCTTCTAATGATCCCGCTGCCAATGTAGTGAAGAGAGTACCTGATAGGTAGTTTTCCAACCGTTGTTACCCTCCCTTCCTCCTTGCTTTTGGAAGCCCCAGTGTTTATTGGAACCCCCAGTGTTTATTATTTTCATCTTTGTGTCCATGTGTACCCAATATTTAGCTCCTACTTGTAAGTGAGAAGACGTGGTATTTGGTTTTCTGTTTCTGTGTTAATTTGCTTAGGATAATGACCTCCAGCTGTATCCATGTCACTGCAAAGGACATGCTTTCATTCTTTTTTATGACTATGTAGTATTTCATGGTGTATATGTACCACACTTTCTTTATGCAATTCACCATTGACGGGCACCTGGGTTGATTCCATGTCTTTGTTATTGTGAATGGTGTTTTGATAAACATACAAGGGCATGTCTTTTTGGTAGATTAATGGGATGGGATTGCTGGATCCAATGGTAATTCTATTTTTAGTTCTTTGAGGAATCTTCAAACTGCTTTCCACAGTGGATGAACTAATATGCATTCCTACCAACAGTGTATGAGTGTTCCCTTTTCTCTGCAACTTCCCCAGCATCTGTTATTTTCTGACTTTTTAATAATCACCCATTCTAACTGGTATGAGGTATCTCATTGTGGTTTTGATTTGCACCTCTCTGATGATTAGTGATGTTGGACGTTTTTCATAGTTTATTGGCCAAAAAACTCACTTTTTGAACTGTGTAGATGAAAGATTGACTTGCTTTTAATGAATCTAATTCCCTTCAAAAAAGCCACATAATTATAGGATTGCTCTTGATGTCCCTTCCACCAACACCGAGGAAGAAAATGCAAAAAGAAGTAAATTTTTAAAAAGTCTAATTTTGGAGTACTCTATGTTTGGCTCTATGAGGTTTGAGGATGAGAATGCTGGGTTCCTTAAATTATTTATCCTATTGGCCATTGGATTGCTTAGCCTCATTTCCTGGCTTCCTTGGGGTGCGTGTGTGTGTATGTGTATGTGTGTGTATACACTAAAATCTTAGGAAGTTTCGTCAATTTTGTTGCACTCAAGCTTGGACTGGTTAGGACTGAATTTCTCTCCAACACCGACAGACATGAGAGTCTGACTAATTTTTAGAATAGTTTCAGTATATATTTATACGTATATATACACACACATATATATACACATGCAGTATATACACATACACATACACATATATATACACACACACATATATATACATACATATATATACACACACACACACACACACACATTCAAGAGTTTCTATTTTGAAAGTCCTTGGAAGGAGTTATACAGTAGAACATTATTTGCCCTGGAAAGTAATAGGTTGGGTTTAGTAGTTAGAAGTTGGCACAGAGCTAGAAGTGAATACAACAAATAATTGGTGAGAAGTCAGGATGAGGAGTCCAAAGGACAGAAAAACACCAACAAATCTTGACAAAAGTGAATTTTGTCTATTGAACTACTTCATTGAGACTGTAAAATTATATATAATGTATATATAATATTTAAATGTAAATATATAATTAGTATATATTATTGATATATAAATATTTATTAAGGTATAATAAATGTGTATTAAATATTAAATATATACTATGTATTTATATATAAATATGTAATATATATTTAAATATATATTTAAGTATATTATTTAAAACCCTAGATAAGCAAGATGGAGAGCATAATGTTTATTAAAAAGGGCTTCAAGAAAGTCACATTTCTCTCTAGAGAAGTGTGTGCATTTCTTGGTCACAGTTTTAAAGCAGAAGATCTTAACAAAGTCAAAAGCCAAATGTTGCAAGATAGTATTTAAGAATGGGGATTCTAGAGTAGGATATAACCAAAAGTAGAAGGAAGTTGTTAGGGCCTCACCTAGATTTCCTCTGTTCCATTTACCGAATCTCTGAGCCCAGCTCCCAGCTTCTGTGTGCTATCAGTAGCTATTAATAACATCTGTGACCTTTCTGGTACTATCTTTTTGGTTATTGGAGCTGTTTCCTTTGCATAGACAGCCAGAGCCTGGAAGTTCACAGGCCATGCCTATATCTTACTGTTGTAGGACCACAAAAGCCTGGATCTTTTTTTCTTGGAGTGGGACAAACTTTGAGATGCAACTAACACTTCAGAGTTCACAGTAGGATCAGGGTGAGGCAGGAACTTTGTGTGAAATCTTACTCTTGTTTGGCTTTTACCCCTTCTTGGCATATGTGGTAGCCAGCCTCCAAAATGACCTCCGATGACCCTTGTTTTCTGGTTTTCATGCCTTTGTAGAGTCCCCTTCCACAATGAATAGGGCTTACCATTGTGAAAATGGTATGTGTGACTTCCAAGGCTAGATTATAAAATTCATTGTGGCTTCTACCTTGCTCTGTCTTGGTCTGTCCTCCCTGGGGGAAGCCATTTGCCTTGTGAAGCAGACACTCAAGTAGTCCTATGAAGAGGTCCATGTGGCAAGGAACTGAGCCCTCTCACCAATAGCCAGTACAAGTTTGCCATTTACATGAGGGAGCCATCTTGGAAGTGGATCCTCCAGCCTCAGTCAATCCTTCAGATGACTGCAGCCCCAGCTGACAATGTGACTACAACCTCATAAGAGACCCTAAGCCAGAACCACCCAGCTAAGCTACTCCAGATTTCTGACCCACAGAAAAATATGAGATGATAACTATTTGTTGTTATTTTAAGTCACTAGGTTTTGAGGTACTTTTTAGTGTAGCAATGAGAAAAGTGATAAATATTCCATCCCCCACTTCCTTTGTTGGTTTCTTCTGGTACCATATGCTTAATGAATAACTTGCACCTGAATTTTATCTCAGGCTCTGCTACTGGTGAGTTTGACTTAGGACATTTGGATTGAAATCTGAACTCTGCCATCTCTAAGCTGTGTGACCTTGGGCAAATCACTAATCTGTTTATTGTGCCTCAGTAAAATGTGAATAATGATAGTACTGACCTCTTAGAGTTGTGTGAAGATTAAAGGGGCAATGCTCATAAAGTTCATAGCATTGTGGCAAGCACATTGCTGGAGCTCAATAAATGTTAGTAATCAGTATGAGGGTAGCAGTACAGGGTGGCAGTTGTTAGCCTTAAGATCTAAACCAAGTGGAATTTTTCTTCTAGCCTCTGTGGCCCCTGTTATCCACCATGCTGGCTTTTGACCATAAGGAAGTATGAACACGAGGCTGTGGATGCCTCAGCCCAATTTGGTAAAAAACAAAACAAAAAAACACAAAACATAAAAATAATTCAAGGCACATGTGTTTCTTCTCCTTGCGGTAGGTCAATAGTGTCATCTTTATAAATGAAACTCAAACCATTGCATTATTGTGATAAAATCTGCCATTTTACCTTAAGTAAACAAACCTTGCTGCCTGATCCATCACTGTTCCTACCACAAAGGTGGTGTAAAGCTGAAGCAGTTATTTCAACAGCTAAGTGACAATATTTTTCTGCTGGAAACAACAGACCAGACAGTGCCATTCTCCCATAGCTTTTTACATTCAGGAAATAGTGTATAAGGCAATGCCCCAATTAAGAATCTTTTTAAAAGAGATTCTTTTATTCTAGTAAGGCTGGTTTAAAAAAAATCTTCATGTAATATTAACATATGCGTATGAATAGATATTGGACAATTGTAATAGACTGGAGAAAAGATGATCATGTTCTGACAATGAGGATATAATGAAGAAAAATCAGAATTCTGCAAGCTGAACAGGCAGTGGAAGATGAGGGGATTCTGGACATCGGACTCCAGTTAAGTAGCAACAAGAGATAATTCTGCCTTAATGAGGAATATAAGGGAAGAATCTCAACCGTAAAGCTGCCAGATGAAATGGCTTAATGCACAGAGACCCTTAGAAGCTTTCTCAGTGCCATTTCTTCCTCTACGATGGCTGAGAAAAACACCTTCAGCAGCCCCAATAAATTGTTGGAGAATGTTTTCTCCTGAATTTTGTTTTAGCATCTATAGTCTAATCATCAGCTACAAAGACTTGTTGATTTTTTTTTTTTTTTTTGAGACAGAGTCTTGCTGTGTCGCCCAGGCTGGAGTGCAGTGTCGGGATCTTGGCTTACTGCAAATTTCGCCTCCCAGGTTCAAGTGATTCTCCTGCCTCAGCCTCCCAAGTAGCTGGTATTGCAAGTGTGCACCACCATGCCTGGCTAATTTTTTGTATTTTTTAGTAGAGACGGGATTTCCCCATGTTGCCCAGGCTGGTCTCGAACTCCTGAGCTCAGGTGATCTGTCCACCTTGGCCTCCCAAAGTGCTAGGATTACAGGCGTGAGCCACCACACCCAGCCCCCAGAAACAGTTTTGACACTCAACACTTTGTGAGTCCATTGCAGTTTGTCCTATTTCCAGGATTGTCTGAGGAATACTCCCTAAAACAGGCATGGCTAGTTATGTTGCTTATTCAGAGCCTTTCTTGAGATTCCTGTGGAATTTGTGATTAAGCCAACCCATGAAACTGGCATCTGATACCAAGAGAAATGTTCCTTTTGGCTCAGTAATAGTTCTGCTTCAATGCATGTGGGCTGAGCCTGCCAATAGTCATGGAAATGGTGCACTGAGGTTTAAAAAAGGGACGTTTGATTGAGAGCAAAAGTCACAGAGAACTTTTCTGAAGGTCTTTGGTCAGCACAAGAATTATTCTTTCATGGCACAGGGAGAGGGGAATCTTAAGCAGCTCTGACCTTTTATCCATCGTGAAGAATTGGCCATCATTGTGTACATCATTGAATTTCAAAGCATTTAAGCTCTTGCTTATCCAATACTCCCCCTAGCAGTCTGCACAAAGTGGGTTAACTGGGCACTCACACACTGTTGGTAGGAGGACAAATGGCTACAGCCTTTTAGTAGGCAATTTAGGAACGTGCATCAAAATTCAGAATGCATGGTATCAGTCAAGGTCCTGGCATGAAACAGATGGCACTTTCAAACTGGGTAATTGAGGGCATGCGATAAAGGGCTTAGGGAAGCCAACAAGGGATGGTTGGCCAGAGCAGGAAACCATTACCACCCTAGGTCTGAGGGGTGAGAGTAAGGAGTGGTTAGCAGAACTTGGAACTGTATGGAAAGGGCAGCTTGCCAGGAGGTGTGGCCTTTGACAAAATGATACAGCCAATCTACTCCGATAGCCGGGAGGGTATTGAGAGAAACAAATAACCCAGAGTCACTCTCTTCCTTTCTTCCAATCTCTTCCCTGTACCTCCCACTAGCAAAATCCAAACAGAAGCCAGAGTCAAGGGAGCCTATAGTTATAGTCCATATGGGTCAGTCTTCTTGGGCAAGAAAGAGGGTGCTAAAGGGTGGGTCTGCAGTGACAGGCAGAAAGGTACTAAGACTTAAGCAAAATGTAGGAAATGCACAGTGACCCATGCCTGTAGATCATGTGTAGCTGGAATCTTTGAACTTCCTATCTGAGTCTCACACCTTCTCTATTGCACACTGTCCTGTTGCTTCATCTCTGTCCTACTTTCTGATTGCTCAAGTCCTCCCATTTGGCATCCACAATGTTTGAGTATGCTAGCTTGCCATTGTAACTTATTATTGTTGTTTCATTCTGGCATTTTTTTTTGGTTGCACTTCTACTAGCCTTCCCCTTTGGCTAGATGAAGGAGCCATTGCTATGCCCTGCCTTATCTGACAGCCCTGCTGGGCATGGCCCCATTTCTTCCCTGCACTCTGACTCTGACCTAAAAAGGCCATGTCTAGAGAAGCTCCTGCCTTGGTTTCCTAATGCACTAAGGTTTCTTCATTTGTGCAGTCTTCCCTGGACCCAACTTGCATGGTTGGGACCTGCCCATCTTGTCTAACTCTTACTAATGTTTTCTCACCAAAGGGATATTCACCTTGCTTCCTGTACATCCAAGTTCTTTCTGTCTTGCTCTAAATCAAGGAGACCACATGGAACCACTTGCTGCAAACTCTTGAGTCTTTTTGTTATTGAGTGGTTCTCAAAGTGTGGTCCCTAGCCCAGCAGTATTATTATCACTTGGAAACTTGTAAGAAATGCAAATCCTCATTCTCACTCAGACTTATTGAATCCGAATCTCTGGAGCTGGGGCCCAGCAACCTGCTTTTAACCTCCAGGAGGTTCTGATGCATGTTGATGTTAGAGGACCACTGGCCTAGATACTCTGGCTATCCCACAATGGCTCTTAAATGTGAAGTTCTCAGATTTTAGTGTGTATAGGAATCAGCTGAGGAACTTGTTTATAAATGTAGATTACAGCATTCTACCCACAGACAGACTGATCTATAGAGTGAGATTCAAAGATTTTTATTAAAAAATATTCTACTCAAGAAGTCTGGGGAAGGTATTTTGAGGAATATTGTCTTAGTTTTTGGATGAGCTCCAAGTTCTCCAGGGAGTTGGGCCACTTACAAGTGACCCAGGCCCTCCTTTAGAGTAGAGTTAGATGTCTATACTCCAGTCTATTTCTACCCATTAATCACTTTCCCCATTTATAAACTTCTTACAGCCGAGATCTTAGAATGCCTCACAGCTGGGTTCAACACAGGAATTACAATGATACAGAATTACTATCTGGTAAAAGATTATCAATTCAAATGGACAGCTATTTCTTCTCCATGATAGGAGTGGAGGTGTATTGTGAGACGGATTTTTTTAGACCTTCTATCTTTTTCTATTTCAGTCAGGAAAGTTTTCTGGTGCCCAGGCAAACTGCTTGCCATATGTTTGCATTGACTCAAATAATGCATTCATAGAAGCTGACACAGTGATTATAACACTACCTGGTAAGTCTTATCATTTCAGTTAAGCACATATTTTGGAGCATAGTTTATATGGGGCATAGTTATTGACATATGGTTGTATCTATTGGCATACTTAATAAACTATGCCAAGCAAATATGTGTCTCTTGACTGGTTTCCCTTTTCTATTGTGAAAAGGTGATCTATCATATCTCCACTACTGGAAGTAGCCTTCTGATTTTCAGAGCAAATATCCTGCCAAATTTGCCCCTAATAGCAACCTTCAAGACCAAATTTGTTCCTGTCTGGAGGTTGTAACCTAAGTCTGAACTGCTTGTCTTAAACTCTTTCAGCTGATTCAGTTCATTCAACTCAGGGTTCAAATCTTGTTTGGCCTTCACCAAACAATTCAGCCTGAAGGTCTAGGATCATTCCTGGTCTTACCTCAAGTCTGACTCATCATCCAAGTCCAGGGTCCAATGACACCTGCTTTGTCAAGCCTACCTTAACAGGTCCCCTCCCTATCAGTGTTCCTCTTAAACCTCTGTATTTATACCAATCATCATTTTTGTTCACAAGAAACTGAAAAAGGCCATTTGAAATTAAGTACCAGTGTGACTATCTCTCTATACTGCATGTTTCTTGAAAGTAAGAATTATATTTTCATACACCCTTGTATACCTTGTAGCATATCAAGCAGTGCTCTGCATATATGTGTTCGGAATGTCATCTGGATTGGATAGAAGAATGAAAGACTACTTTATTGTCTGAAGGGCACCTGGGAATCAAGTTATCCATAGCACAGTCCACAGGGATTAGCCATCTTGGTCCACGTTGATGAAGTGGATATGACTATTCTCCATGCCAAGAAATAAGAAATAGTAATACATAGTAAAGCATTTAAGGCAGCCCTGGGTGTGCTAATGTGGGGTATAGATGGTAGAACTATTTACAGTACTTTTCTTGTTCATTTACACATCTCTTCAACTTGTATCTATCGAGCATCCACTACATCAAATGCACTGTGCTGAGTACTAAGGAGGATACATAAGAGAATAATATGAAGTACCCACCCCTGACTCTTTTGACTTCAAGGAGCTTCAGGAATAACTTTTTGGGAGATGAGAACTGTACATAAAAATAGATGGCAATACAAGATAGTACTTAAGTACAATATGAGGATTGTTGAAGCTCAGAGGAAGAAGTGATCATAGTGGACTGGAATGGGTCTGGAGAAAGTGTGCTCCACTTTCTCCAGTGGAAGGCTAGAAAGATTAAGATTACAAGCTGTTGGATATTCTAGCCAGGAGACCTGTTGATGGAATATGCATGTGTGTCTATGGAACAATAGATAAACTACAGTTTTTAAAGCATGGAACCTAGCAACCTTGAGCTCTCGGATCTCAGTCAGTGGGATCATGGACATTGCTAGTGCTCAATCATAATCTGGTTCCTACAGCACTCAAATCTCTTGGTTACTAGATATCCACACACTAACTAACCTGAGCCACTTGGTTATCTCCCTCATGGGTCATCTCTGCTGGCAAGATGCTTACCTTTCAAATAGTATTTTTCTCTCTTTTCTCATAAAGTTGCCTCTTTGGGGTTTAGTTATGTATGTCTTCAGAGACAGCACTAAGGGAGACTCAAGCTCAGTTCACTTTACTACCTATCTGTTGCACAATTTGAAGCAGGTGGCATGCATTGGTTGTCCACTCCTAGGATTGCAGTGTGTGTAGTTAAACCATAAGCTCCAAAATTCTATACACAGTCCCTCCTATGGGGCCTGGGAATTTCTCTGCTTATTGAGCCCCAGGGCCTGCCTGACTACCCCAGGGCTTCCTGAGGAATGCATGCAAATTAGACCCAAACAGTGACACCAGATGACACTTAATTTTTATTTGTGCTTGAATACCTCTTAAAAAATGCACATAACATCTAGAACCACCCTCAAGGGACTTATTTTGACTATCTCTTCATGGAAATAACTAATATGGGTTCAAGCTGAATATATTATGGAACTATTTCAAGGATGATTTCTTGGGTTTGTTTTCCCTTTCTCAAGGATATCACTGTGCTCTTCATAATTGGCAAATTAGATATTGTGAAAGGGAAGGAAAAACGGGCAATGAGAGCAGTAACATGCCAAGAGGGCAGCAATAGAAGCAGCTAATGGCGAGGGTTGCTTCATAGGCTTGCACTGTGCAGGTGCAGCTCCCTAAGGAGAAGAGCCAATGTATTATGCCGTAGAAAGACAAAAGAAGCAAGTGAGACAAAAGAAGCATTTGGGTGTTGGTGACTGCTTTGCAAATATTTTAAGAGCTGCGTTTTTGACTTGTTTTCCTTTCTAGAGATATTACCTTGGTACTATCATTTATATGACATTGCCAGGAAGCTCTCTTGACCAGTGATGCCTTGTTAGCATGGGCCTCCATGCCAAGAACAGACATTCAGGCTTCCATGAGCATTTTCAGCCAGAGGTAATTGAGATAATCTGGAGGCTAAAGTCAGAATGAGACCCACTGTGTGTTCAGCCAATACTGTACAGCTTCCTAAAGCTTCCATGGCAGGATTTGTGTTTCTAATGGCACAGCTTCTACTCAACCAATGTGGCTCCTTTCAAGAAAATCGTAAATTTTTTTTGTAAAGAAAAAGAGGAAAAGAGACTGGGAGGGGTTAGAGCAAGATGGCAGAATAGAAGTCCCCATTGATTATTCCCCCCAACAGGGACACCACATTCAACAACCAGCTACACGAAAAAGCACCTTCATAAGAACCAAAAATCAGTTGAGCACTCACATTACCGGTTTTTAACTTCATATCACTGAAAGAGACACTGAAGAGGATAGGAATGACAGTCGTATTACCAACACTACCCCTCTGCCATTTCTCCACAACAGCTGCATGGCATGGAGAAATCTGTGCACGTGGGAGAGGGAGAGTGCAGTGATTGAGACTTCCTACTGAATTCAGGGTTGCCCTGTCACAGAAGAAAGCAAAAACTGGGCTGAACTCAGCTGATGCCCGTTTATGGAGGAAGCATTTAGGTGAGCCTTAGCCAGAGGGGAATAGCCCATCTCAGTGGTAGGAACCTGAGTTCTAGCAACCCTTGCCACTGTGCGCTGAAGTACTCTGAAAGGCAATCTAGGTCACAAGGACTGCAAGTCCTAGGGCTGAGCTGAGCTCAGAGCCGGTGGACTGGGTGGGGGACAGATACATGACTTACTGGAACACCAGCAAGACAACTTAGAGATTGCTTGTGCTACACCTTTCCAAACCCTAGGCAGCACAGCTCACAGCTTCAAAAGAGACCCTTTCCTTCTACTTGAGGAAAGAAGAGGAAAGAGTAAAGAGGACTTTTGTCTTGCATCTTGGATAATAGCTCAGCCATAGCAGGATAGGGTACTGATCAGAGTTGTGAGGCCCCCATTTCAGGCCCTAGCTCCTGGATGACATTACTAGACACATTCTGGGCCATAAGGGAACCTGCTGCCTTGAAGGGAAGAAACAAGTACTGGCAGGATGCATCACCTGTCAATTAAAGAAACTCTGGGCCCTGAATAACCAGCAGTGATACCCAGGTAGTATGCCATGGGCCTTGGGTGAGACTCTGAGACATGCTGGCTTCAGGTGAGACCCAGCAATTCCTGGCTGTGATGGCTATGGAGACAGACACCTCTTGTTTGAGAAAAGCAGAGGGAAAAACAAAGGGAACTAGGTTTAGCACCTTAGGTACCAGCTTGGCCATAGTGGGGTAGAGCACCAAGCAGGCTCTTGGGGTCCCCAACTTCAGGCTTTGGCTCTTGGACAGCATTTCTGGAGCTGTCCTGGGCCAGAGGAGAGCCTAGTGCCCTGAAGGGTGAGTCCCAGGCCTGGCAAAATTCACCACAGGCTGACTGAGGAGCACTTGAGAATTCAGTGAACATCAGTAGTAGCCTAGAAGTACAGCCTGTGGGCCTTTTAGTGGTGATGGCCACGGAGAGAGGCTCCTCTGCCTGTGGAAAGGGGAGGGAGAGAAGAGTTAGAAGGCCTATGCCTTGTAATTTGAGGGCCAGCTAAGCCACAGTAGAATAGTACACCAGGTAGAATTCTAAGGTTTTTGATTCCAGTCCCTAGATCCCAAGTAGCGTCTCTGGACCTGCTTAGGGCCTGTGGGAGTTTGCCACCCTGAATAGAAGAATGCAAACCTGGATAGCCTTGTCACCTCTTGATTGTGGAGCCCTAGGGTCTTGAGCAAACATAGACAATAGCCAGGTAGTGGTTACAGTGGTCGCTGGGTGAGACCCAGTGCTATGCTGGCTACAGGTCTGACCCAGACAGTCCCAGTGGTGGTGGCCACAGAGGTGCTTGTGTCACTCCACCCCCAAGCCAGGCAGCACAGCATAGGGAGAGAGACTCTGTTTGGGAGAAAGTTAGGGAAGAGAACAAGAGTCTCTGCCTGGTAATCTAGAGAATTCTTCTGGATCTTATTCAAGACCACTAAGGGAATACCTCTATGAATCTGTAAGAACCACAGCATTACTCGGCTTGAGTTACCCCCTAATGCAGATACAGCTTAGATCACACCACTCAAGTCCTTTTGAATACCTGGAAAACCTTCTCAAGAAGGACGGGTACAAAGAAGACCAGACTGCAAAGACTACAATAAATACCTAACAATAAATACCTGAAATAAATGCCCAGGCACTGATGAACATCAACAAGCATCCAGACCATCCTGGAAAATATAACCTCACCAAATGAACTTCATAAATCTCCAGGGAAAAATCCTGGAGAAACAGATATGTAACTTTTCAGACAGAGAATTCAAAATAGCAGTTTTGAGGAAGCTCAAAGAAATTCAAGATAACAAAGAGAAGGAATTCAGAATTCTATCAGATAAATTTAACGTATAGATTGAAATAATGAAAAAGAACTAAGCAGACATTCTGGAGTTGAAAACTGAAACTGATACACCAAAGAATGCATCAGTCTCTTAATAACAGAATTGATCAAGCAGAAGAAAGAATTAGTGAACTTGAAGACAGGCTATTTGAAAATACAGAGGCTAACAAAGAAAAAAGAATAAAAAACAATGAAGCATGCCTACAGGATCCAGAAAGTAGTCTCAAAAGGGCAAATCTGAGATGTATTGGCCTTAAAGAAGAGGCAGAGAAAGAGATAGGGTTAGAGAATTTATTCAAAGAGATAACAGAGAACTTCCTAAACCAAGATAAAGATATTAATATCCAAGTACAAGAAGGTTATAGTCCAGCAAGCGGGTATAACCCAAATATGACTACCTCAAGGCAGGTGATAAACTCCCAAAGGTCAAAGATAAAGAAGGGATCCTAAAAGCAGCAAGAGAAAATAGGATCCTAAAAGCAGCAAGAGAAAATAAACTAGTTTCAAAGCTAATTCATGTGAATCAATTAAATATTTCAAAAGATAGAAGCATATTTTTTTTTGGTCAACAAGTAACAAGTGTTCTTATATAACACTGGGTAAAAATCTCTCCAAGGCTCTATTGTTACTAGGAACATACCAGCAATAATAATAATCATAATCATAGTGTAATATTCTATGAACATCTCTCATGCTAAACCTTATTGACTCCAATTTTCTTGAAGAATTTTATTTCATTTTATAAGAATCAACTTTGAATTAATGGCAAACATATCTGTTCTGAGTTGCATCTCATTTTTGTTAAATTGGGTTTATCTTCAGATTTGCCGGTAGCATTGTAAAGAGCCATAATGTCTACTTGTTGTCATAGCCACTGGTTTGGTGCTTTGTGTAGGTTATCATATTGTATTTCATTGAATCTATGATGCAGTTGATTGTAAGATATGCCATAATTTTATGTAATGGTAAAATGCTGCCATTTAAACCATGGCATAAATCTTTCTTATCGCCTGGAATTTCTATTGGTACTGTTTGAAATAGCTTCTTTAGACTTATATAAATACAAATTTTAATCATATATCACACACATGCATACATATAAAGGGGAACGTGAATGAAATAAGTTGATTAATGTATTCCTAAAACTTCATATTTAGAGTCTTTTTAAAAAATCTATTTTTTTTGAAATGACAGATAACATTATATGTATTTATCCTGTATAACATGATGTTTTGAAGTATATATACATTGTGGAATGGTGAAATCTAGCTAATTACCATAATTACCTTACATAGTTGTTATTTTTTTTTTTTTGGTGATAATACTTAACATTCACTCACTATTTTTCAAGAATACAATATATCGTCATTAACTATAGTCACCTCAATGGTGCCTCCATGTCTTCCAGATTTTTCATCTTTGTTGTTCACTGAGGGGCAGAAAACAATTTACTATAATGAAGGGCTGGAGTTGAGGAACGTGGCAGGCTTTTAGTTTAAGTCCTTCAAACAAAATGAATCACACAGAAACTACTGTCTTTTGGCTTTCACACATCCACCTGATCTTAGAGTCAGACATAAGGGATTTATGCCAAATATAGCAAACTAGGAACAAAAATTCTTGGGTTGTTTTTCAGAGGCCTCTGTTCTGTGAAGGCTTTGAATTATTATTTCCTTCTCCTTTCCCTCCTCTTCCTATTTTTCTTATTCTTCTCATATTTCATTGTTTTTCTTCCTATGACTTTCAGTGCCCAATATTATTGTCTAGTAAAATATACATGATTGGAAATCTACCCTATAAAAGAAGAAACCCATATTGGTCAAGGTCAAATCATATTCACGCCCCATCACATTTATTTTTTGTACTACCCTAAATGAATTATGTTGATGCTCTGATCACCATTTATGGCACAGGAGAGGCAAAACACATCATTACTAGAGCAACCCAGATGACAGCAATAAAACACAATATTACTAGAGCAACCCAGATGGCAGCAATTTCATAAGTTTATGTAAGAAAATTAAAAGGGATTCTGGGTTCAACCATTGAGTATTCCTCATTTAACAAATACTTACCAAGCACTTTGTGTCATGTACGCTATTCTAAAGATTCTAATTGTGAGAAAAAGTAGACATAGACCCTCCTGTCATAAAATGTATAATCTGGTGATTTCAAGTCCCATCACTAATCTGATAACATACAAATTTCTCCAGTCAAGACCTCTTCTTTGGGTCTCATAGTTGTATGTCTAACTATTTACTCAATATTTTCACTTCAATGTCACCTCAAGGTCAACATGTCCAAGACTGAATTTATAAAATTAAACTTATGGTCACTTCTCACCATCTTCCAATAAAAGAAAAATAAATGCCACTTATCCCTGTTTTAGAATTCCATATTTTAGTGAATGTCACCTTTATCAACAGTGTCTCAAGAAAAAACAGAGGTATAGATGATGCCTCCCTTTTTACATGCCAGTTTCTTATCTATCACCAAGTCCTGTTGATTTTACTTCTTAACATTTCACAGCCCTGTCCACTTCTTTTCATTTCCCCAGCACCACCATTTTCCTAGACCAAACCATCAGTATGTTTTGAGTGAACTGCTGCAAAAGCTCACAAACTAGTCTCCAGGATCAATGCTTACCCTCCTCCAATCCATCTTTCAGTCAGAATGGACATAAGTGATATCATGTGTATTTTCATTCATTTCTCTATCCCCAGCACTAGAATAGCACCTAGCAATAGTAAGCATGCTAAGTATATGCTGATTATTTAAATAGATGACTTTCCTCAAGACATTAAAGAGCAATATCTTTGACATGGCCAATAGGATGCTGCATTATTTGTCCCTGCCTAGCACTTCAGTATCATCTGTCATCAGTGTCCTTCCCAAGGTCTTACTTTCTGTGCCTCAACCAAACTGGGATTCTTTAAGCTTCTAGAACAAATCCTGCTTCTTATATCAACAGGGCCTTTGCACATACGGTCCCCTTGGTCTGGGTTGTAGTCCTCCTTCAACTAATGAGCTACCCTTCATTCAACTCTTAGGCCACATGCTCCCTCCTCAAGAAAGCCTACCCTCCCCGTTCTCCCAGACCTCACAGATTTCTTAGTAATTTCTTAGTAATCCTAAGAGGCCCAAAACCCTTTCTTTTACAACACTTTTCTCCATTTGTAATGATGTATTCATTATTGTGGTCAATTGACTAGTTTCTGTTTCCTTATTTAAACTGGAATTTCCACAAGAGCAAGGGAAATGTCTTCTTTTGCTAACTAGCACCTAGCACCTTGCCTGGACTATAACTGGTACACTATGAATGTTTACTAAGTGAAGGCAAATACTTTATTGAGAAATTAATTAATTATAACTAAATATTTGATTATGTTGTGACATTTCTAGATGTCGCTGCAAATAAAGTAACAATTTGAGCACACTTATGGTATTGTCTGTCTTTTCTATTACTTTCCCTTCAGTAGAGTATAGTCTACTATAGGTGTGTAGTTTTTAAAAATTGAGTCGTCCATCACCTTAGGGAAGACAGTAATGAAAGTATTCGTTTAGAATACAAGCTGTGACAGAAAACCAAACACCGCATGTTCTCACTCATAAGAACATTGAAAACACATGGACACAGAGAGGGGAACAACACACACCAGGGCCTGTTGAGGGGTGGGAGGTGAGGGGAGGGAACTTAGAGGATGGGTCAATAGGTGCAGCAAACCACCATGGCACACGTGTATCTACGTAACAAACCTGCACGTTCTGCACATGTATCCCATTTTTGTTTTAGAAGAAATAAAGAAAAAAAAAGAATACAAGCCGTAAACAGACAGAATCCTAACTTCTATGTTTATGAAGTTAAAAGTTTAGAAGTTTATCATTTGTTACTGCCATCAGGTAGCAAGACACTTTTAACTGGTGTTTCAGGACCTAAGAGAAAATGAACTGGGTAAAAACAAATAGAGTCAGCCATAAAATTAAATGGCTTGATTCTTTACTCTGCCAAGTGTCTGAGGGGGAATTATTTAATTCAGCCAGTGAGTCAACAAGTCAGTCTAATTCTCTAAATCTGGTTATTTTCCTTAGCAAAATGTATTTGTTCTCTTCACCACAAAAGCATATTTGCAGAAGATGTTGACTATGAAATTCTCTTTGCCACAGTTATTGAAAAAGAATATAAAGAGCCACATAATAATTAGACAATTGATGTTCTCAAAACAAGATTAAGATTCTCATTCCCACTCAAAGTAATTCTTTGTCAACTGAGCTATGAAAACTCTCTCTGCCCAAAAGGGAACCAAATTTAAGCACTTAAATGTCTCTAATACAAATCCTGAAAACTTATGACACTTTTAGTCATTCGGTGGTAGCGTCTTTCTTAAAATATTTGGAAGTATTAAATATTATTTTACCTATTTCAGAATTGTAAGCCCCAACTGTTTTTCCAAGTCTACATATGTATCAAATTAAAAATATTTTTAAAAAGTTAATGAAAACAACTATGTATTTTTCTTGGTGGATATTCCAAGTAAATCACTATTCTCTGTAACAGTATCCTCTTGTAGTTTACAACATGTGTTGCTTAATTTGATCCACAGAATAATCCTATGAAAAAAGCATTTTTATCCTCCCCTGCTATTCCCAAATGGCAAAACTGAGTGTTCCCCTCATTATCAAATAGTAAATAGTGAAGCTTATAATTCATTAATATCTTCAGATTCCAAGTCCCATAATGGTTTGCTCTACACCAGTCTGAAGAGAAGAGCTATCACTATGTTTAAATCATTGGGAGAATAAGCCAGAACAAATTGTCAAAGTTTCCAGTATCCCCAAACTTCAATAAGAGAAGTCTGAGGGGGGTGATAGTGATTATCAAATTTCTGCAGGGTTACTAAGATCTGTTCTTGTCCCTCCTAACTCCAGAATAAAAAGAAATGGACTCACCTAAAGACAAGTTCTGTTCATTTATTGAGCTCCCAATATATACCAAGCACTGTCCAAGGTTCTGGAAATACAAAGATGGCTAAAACATGGCCCCCATACCCTAGGGCTTCATGGTCCTTTGGAGAAGATGAACACATAAACAGGTAGTCATGAGTCAATGTGGCAAATGCAGTGAAAGATGTGCAGAAGGGCTTTTGGAACACAGAGAAAGCCATCTACATTGGCCTACAGTGTGTCAGAGAAGTATCCTTACTGAAGATAGCCCCAAAGGCCAACTGGACATCATGATGCATTTGGGATACAAGTTCTGTGAGAATAAGAGGACTAATTTTACTTATTTTTGTATTCCCCAGCACCTAATACATGGCTAGTGCTCAACCCATTAGTGTATTTAACCAAACTGAACTGCCAGGTCAGAGATTCTGAGGAGGCTCATGAAATGCTTGTCCTCTTTCTTGGAAAGAAATATGGCCCTCAGGCATGTGTGAGACCATTCTTGCATTGCTGTAAATAAATACCTGAGACTGGTTAATTTATAAGTAAAGAGGTTTAATTGGCTCCTGGTTCTGCAGGCTGTACTGGAAGCATAGCAGCACCTGCTTCTGGTGGGGCCTTAAGAAGCTTACAATCATGGCAGAACACAAAGGGGGAGCAGGTATATAACATGGCAAGAATGGAGCAAGAGAGAAGGAGGATGTGCCACATACATTTAAGCAGCCAGATCTCGTGAGGAACTCACTCACTGTCTCAAGGACAGCACCAAAGGGATGACACTAAACTCTTCATGAGAAAACTTCCCCCATGATCCAATCACTTCCTACCAGGCCCCACCTCCAATACTGGGTATTGTAATTCAACATGAGATTTGGGTGGGGACAAATATACAAACTATGTTATTCTGCCCATGGTCCCTTCCAAATCTCATGTCCTTCTTACATTTCAAAATACAATCATGCCTTCTCAATAGTCCCCCAAAGTCTTAACTCATTCCAGCATTAACTCAAAACTCCAAAGTCTCATTTGAGATGAGGCAAGTCCCATTCACCTATGAGCCTGTAAAATAAAAAATAAATTATTTACTTCCAAGATCCAATGGGGGTATAGGTATTGGGTAAACATTCTCATTCCTAAAGGGATAAATTGTCTAAAAAAGGGGCTACAGGCCCCATGCAAGTTTGAAACCTAGCAGGGCAGTCATTAAATCTTAAAGCTCCAAAATAATCTCTTTTGACTACATTTCCCACATCCAGGGCACACTGGTGCAAGTGGTGGGCTCCCAAGGCCTTGGGCAGTGCTACTCCTGTGGCTTTGCAGGGTGCAGCCCCTGAGGCTGCTCTCACAGGTTGTTGAGTGCCTACAGCTTTTCCAGGCACAGGGTGCAAGATGCCGGTGGATCTACCATTCTGGAGTCTGAAGGATGGTGGTCCCCTTCCCACAGCTCCACTAGACAGTGTCCCAATGGAGACTCTGTATGGGGTCTCCAACCCCACATTTCCTCTTGGCACTGTTCTAGTAGAGGTTCTCTGTGAAGGCTCTGCCCCTGCAGCAGCCTTCTGCCTGGGCACATAGGCTTTTTTATAATTCCTCTGAAACCTAGGCAGAGGGTGCCAAGCCTCATTTACTCTTGCACTCTGTGCACCCACAGGCTTAACACTACATGGAAGCTGCCAAGGCTACGGTAGCTTGCACTCTCCAAAGTGATGGCCCAAGCAGTACATGGGGCTCTTTGAGCCAATGTTGGGGACAGAGTGGTCAGGATGTGGAGAGCAGTATCCTGAGGCTGCGTAGGGCAGCAGGGCTCTGGGCCTGGCCCACGAAGCCATTCAATCCTCCTAGGCCTCAGGGCTTGTGATGGGAGGGGCTGTCTCTTAGATATCTGGAATGCCTTTGAGACCTTTTTCCCAATGTCTCAGTTATTAGCACTTGGCTCCATTTTATTTATGCCAGTATTTCTAGCAAGTGGTTTCTTGATAGCCTGATTGAACTCCTCTCCTGAAAAAGCCTTTTCTTTCTCTGCCACATGGCCATGCTGCAATTTTCCAAACCTTTATGCTCTGATTCCTGTTTAAATATAAATACCAAGTTTAGATCATTTCTTTGCTCCTACATTGAGCATAGTCTGTTAAAAGCAGCCAGGCAAAATATTGAATGCTTTGCTGCTTAGAAATTTCTTCCACCAGATACCCTAAATCATCACTCTCAAATTCAAACTTCCGCAAACCCTTAGATCATGAACAGAAAGAATGCAGCCAACTCTTTGCTAAGGCATAACATGTGTGACCTTTGCCCCAGTTTCCAATAAGTTCCCCATTTTCATCTGAGACTTCATCATCAGCCTGGACTTCACTGTCCATGTCACTATAAGCATTTTGGTCACAACTATTCTTGTCTATAAGAAGTTGCACACTTTGGGAGGCCGAGGCAGGTGGATCACGAGGCCAGGAGATCAAGACCATCCTGGCTAACAAAGTGAAACCCCGTCTCTACTAAAAATATGAAGAAATTAGCAGGGGATAGTGGCAGGTGCTGTGGTGGGCGCCTGTAGTCCCAGCTACTCGGGAGGCTGAGGCAGGAGAATGGTGTGAACTTGGGAGGCAGAGCTTGCAGTGAGCTGAGATCCCGCCACTGCACTCCAGCCTGGGCGACAAAGCAAGACTCCGTCTCAAAAAAAAAAAAAAAAAGGAAGTTGCAATCATTCCCTCATCTTCCTGTCTTCTTCTGAGTCCTTCAAACTCTTCCAACCTCTGCTTGCTACCCAGTTCCAAAGTTGCTTCCACATTTTTAGGTATCTTTATAATAATGCCCCATTCCCAAGTACCAATTTTCTGTGTTAGGCTGTTATTGCATTGCTATAAAGACATTCCTGAGACTGGGTAACTTATAAGCAAAGAGGTTTAATTGTCTCATGGTTCTGTAGGCTGTACAGGAAGCATAGTGCTGGTATCTGCTTCTGGGGAGGCCTCAGGAAGCTTACAATCTTGGAGGAAGGCAAAGGGGAGCTGGCAGCACATCACATGATGAGAATGGAGCAAGGTGGTGGGGGTGGAATGTGCCACACGTGTTTAAACAGCCCAGATCACATGAGAACTCACTCACTACTGCAAGGACAGCACCAAGAAGATGGCACTAAACTATTCATGAGAAATCCACCCCCATGATCTAATAACCTCCCCAAAGGCCCATCTCCAATATACTAGAGATTACAGTTCAATGATATTTGGAAAGGGACAAATATACAAACTGTAGCAGGCCACATGATGAATGTCTTTTCAGTTCCTCAGTTAACCTGATTTTTCCTATCACGAAATATTTTCAAATCTGTGAAATTTCCTTCTATTAGAACTCTGGGCAACAAATTTAATCTTTTTTTTTTTTTTTTTTTTTTTTTTAACAGTGGTTCTATCTGAGAGAGAAACACTCAAGGTTTCCTCCAGCCCAGTGATCTTTGACTCTTGCCCTGGATTTTTCTTATTTAAAAGAAAAAGTGGTTTTGTATGCTAATCAGTGCCTATTGCATTAAATGGCCTCATATATTAACATTGCATTTGATAAAACCACAAATTTAATAGTCTCTTATTTATTCAGTTATCAAGTTCTATTAATTCTACCTCAAAACTGACTCTTGAATCTCTCCTTTTTTCTTATTTTTTAAAATTGTATACTGCCTTGTCATCATCTCTTGCCTAGACTTTTGCATTAACATTCTAATCCCATGTTTACAAAGCTTCCAAAGTTATCTGGAGACTATTTTTCAAAAACCTTTGATGGGTCTCCATCACTAATGTGATAAATTCAACACCCTTTAGCATGGTTTACTAGGTCTTTATGTCCTGAAAAGTGAATTGGGTTGAAGTGAATTACATTGTGTTATTTGTAAACAGAATGGTCACAGCCCATGATCAGTGAGTTATTTTAATAAGTTGAAGTCAATCTTTAAAACACTGTCTTGTGATATACTAATTTCTTATCCTACCAAATATATTTACAAAACAGGACTACAAAGCAGAGTCACAAAATTGCCATGCCTAGATGCTGAAAAGACTGCCTGTTTGACAAAAATATTGCTCTCTTGGAGCATGCGGAAGCTAAGAAAATAAGTTTTTCCACTGATGGAAGGCCCCTGCTGTACTCTCTGATGATGATTGGGAAATATTTATTTTACCAGAAGTGGGATTATAACCATTTTCATGCATCGACGGAGGTTCAGGAGTCAGCCCCTCAAATTCTGTTGTCAATTCTCCTGTCAATTCAGCTCTGCATTTAGACTCTCTCCAGGGTCTGCTGGAACTTTAACTGCTGAAAACTTTAAAGATTTTGCCTCCTTCAAAAATATTATAGAGAGCTTGCTGTGTTGACTTAACTTGTGTGTGTGTGTGTGTGTGTGAATCTTGTTCTTCATACTCTACTAACACACCACTACCTCCAACAATAGGGGAGACATTTTTGAATTGATGTCTCAGCAATTGTGGCACATCATACTGAATCATTCACCTTTTCCTGCCCAGCCTGCTTTACCTTCAGATACTAAAGAGAATGTTTTAATGAGCAGGGGAAAATTATGGACAGTCAGAAAAAATAAACTGATTGAATTCAAGCATCTTGTTTTTGAAGTTGAAGTCTGTCTGGCACAACAGCTGGAGCTTAATTCAGAGGGGATACCACAGTAGCTTTTGGTCTTGAAAAGTGAGTTACCAATGTTTTCTTCTAAAGAATATCTGCCATTTCCTTTTATTTCTGTGCCTTGACTCCTGTTTCTTTACTGTACCAAGGTAATAGAAAAAAAACTAGTGAAAGGTACAATCTGTTAATATAGCTCTGGGAAGTGTAAAAATGAATGAGATCTCTGTCTGCTGTGCTTGGAATGTTTGAGAAGCACCCCTGGCTGGATGATTGATATTTGGGTTTAAATCCTGATTTATTCAAGACTTACTATAAAGTTGATTCACTTATGGGATGAAGGGGTTGTCCTGGTTGATTTATGAATATGTATGTGTGAGGGGGTGGGAGGAAACGTCTTTTTGTATCTAACATTCCCTGACTCTGTGATCTATACCCATAATTCTAATAAGGATCTCTCTGTGTGTAATTAAGGGGTTTCCTGGCCTTTCGCAGAAGTATGTAGAACAGAGAGGACAAAAGAAGGAGGAGGAAATATAGAAATGCAACTTGGGCCAATAATGCTACCCCCAAAATCTTCTCATCTGTTTCTCTATGGGTGGCTCCAATCATGTTTCCTCCATGACTCAGTACAATTTCAGGCCTAGGTCTGACTCTGTACTTCTAAGAGAAGTAAACTGCATCTTTAGTTTAGAGGTAGGGGAAGAGTGAGCATAATGGTGGTAAAAGGAGGCAGATGCTTGTGTCAGATGATAGGTATGCTCGAACTAGAGCACGTGATTGTCATGTAAGGTAAAGCAGAGCTTGAGGTGGTCACGGATGGAAAACATGCCTGTGCTGACAATAATAAATACAATGTACTGAATACTTACTATGTGCTAGGGACTACTCTAGATGCTTTATATGTGTTGACTGATTGACTCTTTCAATAACTGTGTGAGTTAAGTATTGCCAACCACATAGTACATATGATGAAACTGAGACTATCAGAGATTAAATATCTTGCCTAAGGCCTCATAACTCGTAAGCAATAAAAACAAGATTCAAACTACGATCTGGCAGTATTCTTAACCATTCTACCTCAGTGGTCTTACATAGCCATAATCTGATTTTTCTCTTTATCCAAAATTTTGAGAGTAATAGATGTTGCTTAAAACAAATGGGGTTTGAAAATAATCCATTTGAGACCAGGCACGGTGGCTCACGCCTGTAGTCCCAGCACTTTGGGAGTCTGAGGCGGACGGATCACCTGAGGTCAGGAATTCAAAAATAATCCATTAGCACCTTTTTAAAAAATCTTCTAAGATCTTGTTTTAAAATTATACTTAAATTCTGGGATACATGTGCAGAATGTATAGGTTTGTTACATAAGTATACATGTGCCATGGTGATTTGCTGCATCCATCAACCTGTCATCTACATTAGCTATTCCTCCTAAAGCTATCCTTCCCCCCTCTCCCATCCGCCGACAGGCCTTAGTGTGTGATATTCCCCTCCCTGTGCCCATGTGTTCACGCTGTTTAACTCCCACTTATGAGTGAGAACATGCGGTGTTTGGTTTTTTGTTCCTGCATTAGTTTGCTGAGAAGGATGGTTTCCAGCTTCACCCATGTCCCTGCAAAGGACATGAACTCATTCTTTTTTATGGCTGCATAGTATTCCATGGGAGATATGCACCACATTTTCTTTATCCAGTCTAACATTGATGGGCGTTTGGGTTGGTTCCAAGTCTTTGCTATTGTGAATTTTGCTGCAATAAATATACGTGCCCATGTGTCTTTACAGTAGAATGATTTATAATCCTTTGGGTATATACCCAGTAATGGGATTGCTGAGTCAAATGGTATTTCTGGTTCTAGATCCTTGAGGAATCGCCACACTGTCTTCCACAATGGTTGAACTAATTTACAGTCCCACCAATGGTGTAAAAGCATTCCTATTTCTTCACATCCTCTCCAGCATCTGTTGTTTCTTGACTTTTTTTTTTTTTTTTGAGACAGACTCTTGCTCTGTCACCCAGGCTGGAGTGCAGTGGTGTGATCTCAGCTGACTGCAACCTCCACCTCCTAGGTTCAAGCAATTCTCTGCCTCAGTCTCCCAAGTAGCCGGGATTACAGGCACCTGCCACCATGCCTGGCTAATTTTTGTATTTTTAGTAGAGATGCTGATTCACCAACTTGGCCAGGCTGGTCTTGAACTCCTGACCTCGTGATCCACCTGCCTCGACCTCCCAAAGTGGTTTCCTGACTTTTTAATGATAGCCATTCTAACTGGTGTGAGATGGTATCGCACTGTGGTTTTGATTTGCATTTCTCTAATGACCAGTGATGATGAGCTTTTTTCATATGTTTGTTGGCCACATTCTTTTGAAAAGTGTCTGTTCATATCCTTCTCCCACTTTTTGATGGGGTTGTTTTTTTCTTGTAAATTTGTTGAAGTCCTTTGCAGATTCTGGATATTAGCCCTTTGTCAGATGGATAGATTGCAAAAATGTTCTCCCACTCTGTAGGTTGCCTGTTCATTCTGATGATAGCTTCTTTTGTTGTGGAGAAGCTCTTTAGTTTAATTAGATCCCATTTGTCAATCTTGGCTTTTGTTGCCATTGCTTTTGGTGTTTTAGTCATGAAGTCTTTGCCCATGCCTATGTCCTGAATGGTGTTGCCTAGGTTTTCTTCTAGGATTTTTATGGTTTTAGATCTTACGTTTAAATCTTTAATTGATCTTGAGTTGATTTTTGTATAAGGTGTAAGGAAGGGGTCCAGTTTCAGTTTTCTGCATGTGGCTAGCCAGTTTTCCCAATACCATTTATTAAATAGGGAATCCTTTCCCCATTGCTTGTTTTTGTCAGGTTTGTCAAAGATCAGATGGTTGTAGATGTGTGGTGTTATTTCTGAGGGCTCTGTTCTGTTCCATTGTTCTATATATCTGTTTTGGTACCAGTACCATGCTGTTTGGTTACTGCAGTCTTTTAGTATAGTTTGAAGTCAAGTAGCGTGGTGCCTCCAGCTTTGTTCTTTTTGCTTACGATTGTCTTGGCTATATGGGCTCCTTTTTGGTTCCATATGAAATTTAAAGTAGTTTTTTCTAATTATGTGAAGAAAGTCAACGGTAGCTTGATGGGAATAGCATTGAATCTATAAATTACTTTTGGCAGTGTGGCCATTTTCATGATATTGATTCTTCCTATCCATGAGCATGGAATGTTTTTCCATTTGTTTATATCCTCTCTTATTTCCTTGAGCAGTGGTTTGTAGTTCTCCTTGAAGAGGTCCTTCACATCCCTTGTAAGTTATATTCCTAGGTATTTCATTCTCTTTGTAGCAATTGTGAATGGGATTTTGCTCATTATTTGGCTCTCTGTTTGTCTATTATTTGTGTATAGGAATGCCTGTGATTTTTGCACATTGATTTTGTATCCTGAGACTGCTGAGGTTCTTTAACAGCTTAAGGAGATTTGGGGCTGAGATGACGGGGTTTTCTAAATATACAATCATGTCATCTGCAAACAGAGATAATTTGACTTCCTCTCTTCCTATTTGAATGCTCTTTATTTCTTTCTCTTGCCTGATTTCCCTGGCCAGAACTTCCAATACTATATTGAACAGAGTAGTGAGAGAGGGCATCTTTGTCTTGTGCCAGTTTTCAAAGGGAATGCTTCCAGCTTTTGCCCATGCAGTATGATATTGGCTGTGGGCTTGTCATAAATAGGTCTTATTATTTTGAGATATGTTCCATCAATACTTAGTTCATTAAGTGCTTTTAGCATGAAGGGGTGTTGAATTTTATCGAAGGCCTTTTCTGCATCTATTGAGATAATCATGTAGTTTTTGTCATTGGTTCTGTTTATGTGATGGATTACATTTATTGATTTGCACATGTTGCAGCAGCCTTGCATCCCAGGGATGAAGCTGACTTGATTGTGGTGGATAAGCTTTTTGATGTGCTGCTGGATTTGGCTTGCCAGTATTTTATTGAGGATTTTCACATTGATGTTCGTCAGGGATATTGGCCTGAAATGTTCTTTTTTTGTTTTGTCTTTGTTATGATTTCCGTTCTTTTTCATTTGCTGAGGAGTGCTTTACTTCCAATTATGTGGTCAATTTTAGAATAAGTGCTATGTTTTGCTGACAAGAATGTATACTCTGTTGATTTGGAGTGGAGAGTTCTGTAGATGTCTATTAGGTCCACTTGGTCCAGAGCTGAGTCCAAGTTGTGAATATCCTTGTAAATTTTCTGTCTCATTGATCTGTCTAATATTGACAGTGGGGCGTTAAAGTCTCCCACTATTATTGTGTGGGAGTCTAAGTCTCTTTGTAGGTCTCTAAGAACTTGCTTCATGAATCTGGGTGCTCCTGTATTGGGTACATATATATTTAGGATAGTTATCTCTTCTTGTTGCATGGATCCCTTTATCATTATGTAATGCCCTTCTTTGTCTTTTTTTATCTTTGTTGGTTCAAAGTCTGTTTTATCAGATTGCAACCCCTACTTTTTTATGCTTTCCATTTTCTTGGTAAATATTCCTCCATCCCTTTATTTTGAGCCTATGCGTGTCTTTGCATGTGAGATGGGTCTCCTGAATACACCACACTGATGGGTCTTGACTCTTTATCCAATTTGCCAGTCTGTGCCTTTTAATTGGGGCATTTAGCCTGTTTACATTTAAGGTTAATATTGTTATGTATGAATTTGATCCTGTCATTATGATGCTAGTTGGTTAGTTTGCCCATTAATTGATGCAGTTTCTTCATAGTGTCAATGGTCTTTACATTTTGGTTTGGTTTTGCAATGGCTGACACCAGTTTTTCCTTTCCATATTTAGTGCTACCTTCAAGAGCTCTCGTAAGGCAGGCCTGGTGGTGACAAAATCTCTCAGCATTTGTTTGTCTGTAAAGGATTTTATTTCTCCTTTGCTTATGAAGCTTAGTTTGGCTGGATATTAAATTCTGGGTTGAAAATTATTTTCTTTAAGAATGTTGAATATTGGCCCCCATTCTCTTCTGGCTTGTAGGGTTTCTGCAGAGAGATCCACTGTTAGTCTGATGGGCTTCCGTTTGTGCATAACCCGACCTTTCTCTCTGGCTGCCCTTAACATTTTTTCCTTCATTTCAACCTTGGTGAATCTGACGGTTATGTGTCTTCAGGTTGCTTTTCTCGAGGAGTATCTTTGTAATAAAACCTTTTGTTTTTTGCCACTGGAGATATAGATATGCAGAGATTGATGATAACTAAGAAACAATCTACAGAGTATGCTTGTAAGCATGGTATGAACAGAGACTGTGGAAGCTCCTAGGAGTGATTTGTCAAGGTCTATTACTCTCTCAGATCACAATGCAATAAAAATAGAAATCAAAACTAAGACAATTGCTCAAAACCGTACAATTACATGGAAATTGAACAACCTGGTCCTGATTGACTTTTGGGTAAATAATGAAATTAAGGCAGAAATCAAGAATTTCTTTGAAACTAATGAGAGCAAAGATTATAATATACCAGAATCTCTGGGACACAGCTAAGGCAGTGTTAAGAGGGAAATTTATAGCCTTAACACCCACATCCAAAAGTTAGAAAGATCTCAAATTAACAACTAAAAGAACTAGAGAACCAAGAGCAAACCAATGCCAAAGATAGCAGAAGACAAGAAATAACCAAAATTGCAGCTGGGCTGAAGGAAACTGAGACCCCAAAAAACATTCAAAAGATTCAGGAGCTTTTTTGTTTTTAAAAATAATATTACAAAGTAGATAGACTGCTAGCTAGGCTAATAAAGAGGGAAAGAGAGAAGATCCGAATGAACACAATTTTTAAGTGGCATATGGGGTATTACCCCTGACCCCACAGAAATAAAAACAAATATCAGAAATTACTATTAACACCTCTATGCAAACAAACTAGAAAAGCTAGAAGAAATAGGTAAATTCCTGGACATTTAGCCCCTCCCAAGATTGAAACAGGAAGAAATTGAATCCCTGAACAGACCAATAATGATCTCCAACATTGAATCAGTAATAAATAGCCTATCAACCAAAAAGAAAAAAAAAAAAAGTCCAGGACCAGATAGATGGATTCACAGCCGAATTCTACCAGATGTACAAAGAAGAGCTGGAATCATTTCTACTGAAACTATTCCAAAAGCTAAGAAAGAGGGAGTCCTCTCCAACTCATCCTATGAGGCCAGCATCATCCCGATACCAAAACCTGGCAAAGACACAACATAAAAAGAGAAAATTTCAGGTCAATATCCTTGATGAACATTGATGCAAAAATCCTCAGCAATACTAGCAAACTGAATCTAGCAGCACATCAAAAACATATCCACCACGATCAAGTAGACTTTTCTCTAAGATTCAAGGTTGGTTCAACATATACAAATCAATAAATGTGATTCATCACATAAACAGAACTAAAGACAAAAACCACATGATTACCTCAATAGATGCAGAAAAGGCTTTCAACAAAATTCATTATCTCCTCCAGTTAAAAACTCTCAACAAACTAGGTATTGAAGGAACATACCTCAAAATAATAAGAGCCATCTGTGACAAACCCACAGCCAACATCATGTTGAATGAGCAAAAGCTGGAAGCATTCTCTTTGAAAACCATCACAAGAGAAGGATGGCCTGTCTCACCACTCCTGTTCAACTTAGTATTGTAAGTCCTGACTAGAGAAATTAGGCAAGAGAAAGATATAAAGGGCATCCAGATAGGAAGAGAGGAAGTGAATCTATCCGTTTGTAGGTGACATGATCCTATATGTAGAAAACCCCATCATCTCAGCCCAAAATCTTCTTAAGCTGATCAGCAACTTCGGCAAAGTCTCAGGATACAAAATCAATGCGCAAAAATCACTAGCATTCCTATACATCAACAACAGTCAAGCCAAGAGCCAAATCAGGAACAAACTCCCATTTAAAATTGCCACAAAAAGAATAAAATACCTAGGAATACAGCTAACTAGGGAGGTGAAAGATCTCTACAAGGAGAACTAAACTGCTCAAACAAATCAGAGATGACACAAATTTCCCATGCTCATGGATGGCAAGAATCAATATCATAAAATGGCCATACTGCCCAAAATAATTTATCAATTCAATGATATTCCTATTAAGCTACTGATGAGATTCTTCTCAGAACTAGAAAAAAAGCTATTTTAAAATTGATATGGAACCAAGAAAGAGCCCCCAAATTTCAAGGCAATCCTAAGCAAAATGAGCAAAGCTGGAGGCATCACACTACCCAGCTTGGTAATGCATTTTCTTACATTTGCTCTCCCTCCTTTCCTGTCTCACTTCTCCTTTTCCTTACAAGTGAATGCCTTGAATTTCATACCCCTAGAAGTGTTAGCATGTACCTCAGGCTCTGTTTTCTAGGCAACCCAAGCTAAAATGATAAAATATTGGTGCAGTTAGTAACATGATGAGTTGGTAGTTGAAGGGCTTTGAAAATTGTGCTTAAGAATTTGGATTTGGGCTTTATCCACAGGTTGTGGATAAGGAGAAGGGTATTTAGATAGAGTTCCTGGCATAATACTTGGGTGATGAAATAATCCGTACAACAAACCCCCATGACACATATTTACCTATTTAACAACCGTACACATCCTGCACATGTACCACTGAACTTAAAAGTGAAAAAAAAAGTTGCTTAGAAGCTTTGTTACTTATGATTTTGAGATTAGGGATAAAAAATATCCATAGTGTCCTCAAAAAAGAAATGTAATGAATGATGTCTTTAACATTTATATAGTAAATACAATAACATATTTAATAACATAATTTCTTATAGCTTCTTTCTTATAAGTAGGCCAAGGGCAAGATAGCATAGAAGCAATGTACTCTATATTTGTATGATGTATATAGAAATTGGCCCACTCAAGCGGCTTCTTAAAACAGCCTAGACACAGTCGAAAACTTACCTAGTGGAATGACCATGCCAAAGGAAACTCATTGCACCTGGGTGGTTCAGACCAATGTCTGATGGCCACTCTATAAACCACAGATAAAAGATCTGATTCACTCTACTGGCCCTTCTTCAAAAAAGAACAGGAGTCCTGAGAGATCTGTAAGCTCAGGACTATTTTCAGCTTGTAAAGGGCTCTCTCCAGTCCTTGCACATAGTACCCTACATCTCAGAACCAGCAATAGGGTGTTGAATGTTTCTCATGATGCCATGTCTCCAACCCTTCTTCTTTTGTCACATCTTTTTCTGACCAAGCTGGGAAAGATTCTCTGCTTTTCAGGATTTTTGTGATTAGACTTAGTCAACCCAGGTCTTACAGCCAATTGCCCCATCTCAAGGTCAGTATCCTTAATCACATCTGCAAAATCCCTTCTGCCATGTAAGGTAACATATTCATAGGTTCCGGGCATTAGGGTGTGGATATAATGGGAATGCGGGGCATTATTTTATGTACCACAATGCCTGTTTTGATCAAGGTGTAGTAGTGGAGATAAAGAAAAGCAGGAGATTCCAAATATGTTTTTTAAGGTAGAAACAATGGGATTTGTCTATTTTGCTGAGATTACAAATGAAAGAGAAAATTCAAGGATGACTCTAAGTTGCTTGGCCTGAGTAATGGGAATTATTGAATTGCCATTAATTGAGATGAGGAAGACTACATGAATAGGCTTGCAGGGTCTATATGTCAGGATAGGTTAGGTTATGTTGTAGTAGCTAACAATTATAAAAGCTCAGTGGTTTTACAAAGGACATGACAGCCAATTTTTAAAAATTTTTATAGATTTAGGGGGTACAAGTGCCATTTTCTTACATGGGTATATTGCATAGTGGTAAACTCTGGGCTCGACAGCCACCTGTTTTATTTGGTCCTTGCCTCAAGGTATAGTTTTAAAGGCCCTTGTGATTCAAATAATTTGTCAGTTTTATATTTGATAGTTGGTGGCAAAAACCACTTACATCTTACAATCCTGCAAGTCCCTGGAGTTCTGAATTCTATTTCCTCTCACTCCTGTTTCAAATTGGCAGAGCTCATCTCTTTCTTGAAGTACAGTGTCAAATACAGTCAATAGTAGCAGACATAATACTAACATTCTGTTTTGCAACATTTTAAGCCATAAAGCAACAAACGTATTAAGAACATTATTTATCTTTGAACTTATTGCAGGCAAACTTTTCAGCACTGCATACTGTAGATCACCATACCTTCCATACTCTGGTAACATTTTTTTTTTTCTTCTCACTACCTGGCCCTGAAACCAATGCCATGTTTTTTTCTATTATAGCAGAACCGACTTCTGGCACCAATTTCACTATCAGCTAGGATAGACTAGGTCATGTAGCACCATCACACACCATAAAATTCTAATGGCTTATAACCACAAACACTTATTTCTTACTCACACATCTCATTCATGTCATCTTCACTCTGGAACACACAATGATAAAATACCTACTATCTGGATTATTGCCAGTCTTCTGAGAGGGGGAAAAAGAGAGAACATGAAAACCATGTATTGACTCTTAAAGCTATGCCTAAAAATGACACATGTCACTTCTGTTTATACTTCTTTTGCCCAGAATAAGGCACGTAGCCAACTCGATATCATCAGGACAAGGAGTATCATCCTCTGCCAGATTGGGTTAGTAAATACTTACAAGCAATAAAATAGTCTAATACAGGAGACCAGCTCAAGTGTTTGGTTTTGGATGTATTATATTTGAACTATCTCTTAGATGTCCAAGTGGAGATACGAAGTAAGAATTTGCATTTGAAAGTTTGGAGCTCAGAAGAGATAGAAACTTTAGGAATCGAGATCATATATAAAGTAGTTAAAATCAGGAGAGTGGAGTGATTATGATCATTAAAGAAATGAGTACATCTAGAGAAGAGAAGAGATCTACCATCATTTAGAAGTGAAGCAAAAAGAAAGTAAAAATTTAAAAATAAATGGGGGAGCAGTTGTCAATAAGGTAGAGGAAAAACTGGGAATGTGTGATGTCCTGAAAGCCAAGCAAAGAAATTATTTCAGTGAAGAGGCAGTGATCATCTTTGTTATGTTGCCAATAGGTCAAGTAAGATAAAGACTGAAAATTGACCATTGGCTACATTTGCGTGGATACCATTGGTGATCTTGAGACAGTTTTTTGTGGGGCAGTGGGTATGGAAGTCTGATTAGACTATATTTAAAGAGAGGGTGAGAGAAAAGGAATTAATGATAGTTAAAAATGGGATAATAGAGGGGTAAATAGGGCCAAGAGAGGGTTTTTTTAAAAGAAATGTGAATGGTATCAGCATGTTTGTGTGTTAAGTAAAAAGTTCTACTCTAAAAAGATCTTACTCTAAAAAGAGTTAGAGATGTTAGTGATGATGCAGCGCAGATAGAGGAGAATCGCTGGAACAAGGTTTTTGAGTAAGTGAGAGAATATGCGACCCAGTTACAAGTTGAAGCTTTGGTCTTAGCTAGAATCATAGACAGTCCATTCTTAGTAACAGTAGAAAATATTGAGCATACAATACAAATGCTAATACACAGATAAATGTGTTGGTGGCAGCTTATTGAAGTTCTCTATTGATTTCTTCTATGTAATCAATAAAACAAGCAACAAAGTCATCTGAGACCAAGAGGAAGAAAGTGTTGGAAGGCTGGAAATAGTGGAAAATGTATGAAATTGTCCTATGAGAGAACAGTGGAGAGAAGAAACTAGGGAAATATAATTTAGTGACCAGGTAGCATTAAGAACCCCTCTGAGGCCAAGAATCATAAATTTAAAGACCAGTCAGTATGGATGTATGTTTTGCTCCAGTCACATTCAGATATAGAAGTAAAGCCATGGAATAGGTGAAAAACTGAATTTAACTATGGTTGGAGTTTTGCCATGTGAGAATGATGATTTGAGAGAGGAGAAACGGTATTTGTGTTATATGCATGGCGGTGGTTATAATTGCCCATGGGCTTTTTAAACTGGATAATAAGGGAAGTAGTATCATTCAGAGGGCTACAGACAGTGAAAAAATGATAGGCTCAATACATGGTAAATCTAAGTGGGATTGAAGAATTATGGGATTCAAGTTACTCCAGGAAGTGAACTGTAAAGAGAGCAGCAATGGCTGGAGGCTGGGATGCATGAAATTGAAATTATGAAAAGATTATACATATACGTAATGACAGGATCTATGCATCATCATCTTTGTTCTCTCTTTTGTCAGAAAAGGCACTGCTATTTCCTCTGGCCAGAAAGAAATGTATGTTTGTAGCACTAGAAACCCATGGGTTGGGACTCATGGGTGACCTTAAATTATCTGGGTCTCTGTTATCTCATCTCTAAATGGGATTGATAATATTGCCTTTTCTTTGGATTAATGCAAGGATTAGACATAATATATGTTTGAACCCAGGAGTTCAAAGTTGCAATGAGCTATGCTCACCCCACAGTACACTAGCCCAGGTGACAGGGTGAGATCCTGTCTCTAAATAATAACAATAATAATAATAATAATAATAATAATAAAAATAAATGTAAAGTGCTTGAAACATACCATTTCTGAATACCTGTTATTATTGTTGTTATTGTTATTATCCTTATCTCAAACAGAGCTGGCGCTTGGCATTTCTTACTTAGAGATTACTTTCGATGGTTTTGGAGTGAGGGGAGAGATGAGACTTACCGAGAATCAGAAAAGCCTGTGAGGTCATGAAGAGAAATAGCATTTTCTTTTCCCAGCCTTCATGTACTCATTCTACTCTTTACCTCACACTATATTTATGACATTAAACTGACATGATTGAAAGTCAGAAGGTACATCAACACTGTGTTCTATTAAGAAGTGATCTTTTGATAAAGTTTGTGCATAAATTGTTGACATTGTGACAAATGTAAAAGCCTGTCTCAGCCAAAAACCCCATCCCAGGTAGTTTAACATATTCCTTATAATTATTATACATTTATCCCCAAGAACTGATAATGCCAAGGGCTGAGAGCCTGGGAAACTTGGACATAACCTGCTCCAAGCTCAATTCCAGTTATCCTTAAAAGAGGGGTGTGGTAATATTGTCCCAGAGTGACAGCTTCAGCCAGTTTCCTGTCCCACTCTTCTGCCCCAGAGTTTCTTTCTTGTGGTGAAGAGAAGGAGGAAGACAGCAGGATGTTGGTGGAAACCCTGCTGGCTGAAGTGGACAGAATGGTGTTCAGACACTGTTCATCTCCAAACCTTCTGCTTTACTTTTATGACAACATTCCCATGGGTAAGGCAATCTGGCCATCTGGCACACTGATCCCCCATCTCCTGCACCCCAGACTGCTTCAGGACCTTTGTTTTGAGTTCTTGGACTGCTCGGTGAACAGGACCAGGAGGGGACATAAATTTTGGGTTGTTAGTACCAGCTAAGTGACCATGTCATTTCCTCTTGTTGGGCTTCAGTTTGGGAGTAGGGGTAGGCAAGATACCAAGGGAATTCTATGATCTCATGGGAACCCAAGAACCCAGTGGTGCAAATAATGTAATCATTTGAAAAAAAGTTTGAAAACAAGTATTGAGAAACTATCATGTTGGTCAATTTCAATTTAAATGGCTGCCTCAGAATAATGTGGATAAAATGCACAGCATTGACTTTACCTGGGTTCTCTGAGCCCTAACATTCTTAATTTAGACAACACATTGCTATTATTCTTGAGAAATACTAGATTATAAAAAAATTCAAATTCAATGAAAAAAATAAATAATTTAAAACATATTTTATATTGTTCCCAGTAACTTCTTCATTTTCTGATTAAAAACTATTACCCTTGAGAGATTATATTTCTCCTCACTGATGATTTGAAGGAGTTATTTGGCTTATTTTTTGGTCAGAGTTGCTGTAATGTTGAACTTTTTTGTGGGGCAAAGAGTGCGTATAAAAACTTCCAAAAGTGTTTGTTTACTAGGCATTTTTGTTTGATCAAAGTATTAAGAAATCACGATAATGGACGATAAAAATCTTAGTTTAAAAGCAATGGACCACCTGCACACGTCAACTGTGGTGAATGTCAAATGACTGCCCCATGTGAGAATAAGCACAAGGGGCCTAACCAGAGGTCTGGAACCTGTAGCATCTGTTTTAAGTTTCCTTCCTGGACTTAGACCATACGTGGTATAACAGACAACCCTTATGTAGATCCTTTCAGCTTCATCTATCTCCAGGGCCACTTATTCTGCCCTAGCCACTCAGTGTTGATGGACTTCATGGGAGACCCTTACCACCAGGAATCTCTGGCTTCTTCCACCACTTTTAGACTTAAGTATGGCTTCACATAGTCATGCATAGGATCTACCTTCCCCAGCTGTGGCTGAAGGGGCCTTGCGATGCAACTCAGAACTGGGAGGCTGTTAATTCCCTATGAAATTAGGGTGTGAACTTTAACAAGTTGGGTTAGAAGATAAGAGAAAACTGGTTGATGAATTCCCAGTCTGGCACCCCATCACTCTGTTTAGAGATAGTAGCTTCATAAATCTCTCTAAACATCCAACATGAGTGAGCAATTGACTGTATTTTTACAAAGCTTTGGCCAGCTTGTTAATGCATGCTTTTACATTTGCTCTCCCTCCTTTCCTGTCTTACTCCTTCTTTTCCTTACAAGTGATTACCTTGAATTGCATACCCCTAAAAGTGTTAGCATGTACCTCAGGCTCTGTTTTCTAGGCAACACAAGCTAAAACAGATAAAATATTGGTGCAATTAGTAACATGATGAGTTGGTAGTTGAAGGGCTTTGAATATTGTGCTTGGGAATTTGGATTTGGGCTTTATCCACATGTTGCGGATACCGAAGAGGGTTTTTAGATAGGGTTCCTGGCTGCCAGCAGCAGAAACCAGCTCTGACTAAAGCAAAAAAGGAGATTTATTTGAGAAATATTATAGAAATCCTCAGGATGGAAGGTAGGACTTGGGAGGGATAGGTGTGAAGATAGTACTGGAAAACTCGGTGGTGGAACTCCTGGGCCCTCTCTTTAAAAACTATCATCAAATCAACTTCCTGCAAATTAGAAGTGGACCAGGTATGAACCAATCATTGTCAAGATTCGAGAGTGAAATAAAGGGGAAATGAAGTGTAAAAAGAAGATTGAAGATGTTGGAGAAAAGAGGAACTGGTGAAGGAGTTCTTCCTTAGGCAGTTGGGAGAGGTGGTAACTGAGACTGTGAAGCCTGTAGAAAGAAGTAGGATATGTTGTCTTCCTAAATAGGAGAGAAAGAAGATTATGATTTTAAACACAAAAATTATCTGAGATGGTGAGAAGTAGTAGGTGAGGGAATGAAGTCTGGATAGAACTTCCCAGAGGATGAATTCACATTTGTTCATGTGCTCCCTCTGCGGTGTGATTATGTTATTTACTTCACTTCTGTGATTCAGTTTCTTCATATTTTAAAAGAGGGTTTCAGACCCAAAAGTCCTTTTCTACCTAAATAAGCTATAATTCTCTATCTCCTTTGGTGGTAGAAAGGGTGAAGAGTAGGTTGGGGGGACTCTTTGGTCTATCTTGGATAGATGGAGCTCTTTAGGTTTCTCCATTTGCACCAACATTTCTCAGACATTTTCCTCCAAAGTTATGCCATCTTAGACAATATTTGTGTAAATGGATGGATTAGGCTGTGATTCTTCCATATCACCAAGAAGGGATATTTTCACTGTCGAAGTCACTTGATTTCTCTTCAATTTGCCTCTCCCTACAGGAAGATGCTCTCCTGGTACCTGACCATCTTACCAAGGATGAAATACACTGACGCATGGTATAGAAAGCTGGGAGATGTCATAGCAGAATACCTCCCCTTTGTATTGTCAGGATTAGCCATATGACTTGCCTTAACAATGAATTGTTAGCAGAAATGATGTGAATCACCTTTGGCAGAAACTTTAGGAGCCCGTTTGAAGCTCTTTTTTCCTTCTGCCATGGTGACTGGAAACATTCTCCAATAGTGGTTGCTCCTTCAGCCTGAGACTTAAAGTGACAATAATGGCAATGCAGGGAATAGCCCAAGCCAACCTTCTAGAATTGTTACAAAAGCGAGGAATCAACCTTTAGGCTACAAGGACTTGAGGATTGTTTATTAGTGTGGTGTTCCCTAGATTGTCCTAATTGACACAAGGCCTCAATACTCTTCTATTGAGTGTAGAATTGTTTAAGCCACCAAAAACCAAAGAAATGCTGGTAGTGCACACCCCCTTGACTTCTTTAATTGCAATATAGCATGATACAGTTACAAAAACTAATTATGCCTTTAGCTTCATTTCTCCCTCCCCTTCCATTGTTCTTTTTCTATCTTGCTACTGTGCCTCTTTATAATGTTGGGGGTGTTAAGACTCTTTCTTTTCTTTTGTAGGAAAGAAGTCACCCATGCTTGGCCCAAAGATCCACATATTATCTCTTTCATTGTAGGCATCGAGACATTTTTTAAGCACATATTGTTCAACAAATGATATTCTCAGTTTCAGTAGATAATAAAAAATAAAAAGCCCAATGTACATTCTATTCCTGTAGAAACAGACAACCAGTGATTTATTTTATCATAATAAAAAGTATTTATGCCATGACTCATATCTTTAATGCAGTGTCATTATTCTGTGGCTGTGCTAACTGTAGAGGAAGAGTTGTTTATAGTCACAGACAGAGCGTCAGACTGAGACCCAAGAGTTATTCCAAGAATGGTGACAAGAACAGAGTGTGTTAGAAGGAGCTGCCCAGCTGGGAGGAGGATTGTGTGAAGTAGAGGTAACCTAAATATTCTATTATCTTCTGTGCTTTTCTTCTCTCCAGGGAGAATTTCTTTGTTCTGATCTTTATTGGAGCCCCTAGTTCCTTCACATTCCATTCTTTAATGATGATTTTTTTGAACATCCAAGTTTGTAATGGAATCTCTCTCCACAAATTTCACTGGGATTTCCACAGAAGAAGGTGTACACATAGCTAGCTTAAGAATACATGCGCCAGTATGGGCTGGTCCAGACCAATCAAAGAGCGCTAGTGCACAGTGTATAGTCAGACCATTTAACTAATACTAACAAACCCTTATTTTTCTCTTTTCCTGAGACAGAACAATTATAACTCTGGGATAATGCTAGGGAACTTGATTTTCTTTTAGAAAGTTATACTTTTTCAAATGATAACATAAGGAAACACCCATATACTCATGTTCCAGATTTAAAAACTCTTAATAATTTTTATATTTCCTTGTAGCCTTTGTGTGTATGCTTTTTTAAAAAAAGACGACAAGTTATATAGATGTATTCTTTTTTCAGGTTTAAAGGTTTTTTTAACTTTTTTGGGGGGTTCAGGGATACATGTGCAAGTTTGTTATATAGGTAAATTGCATGTTGTGGGAGTTTGGTGTATTGATTATTTCATCACCCAGCTAATAAGCATAGTACTCAATAGGTAGTTTTTTGATCCTCACCCTGCTGCCACCCTCCACACACCCTCCACCCTCCACCCTCAAGTTGGCCCCAGTGTCTGTTGCTCCCTTCTTTGTGTCCTTATGTACTCAATGTTTGGCTACCACTTGTAAGTGAGAATATACAGTATTTGGTTTTCTGTTCCTGTGTTAGTCCACTTAGGATAATGGCCTCCAGCTCCATCCATGCTCCTGCAAAGGACATGATCTCATTTTGTTTATGGCTGCGTAGTATACCACATTTTCTTTATCCAGTCTACCATAGATGGGCATTTAGGTTGATTCCATGTCTTTGGTATTGTGAGTAGAGCTGCAGTGAACATACACCTGCCTGTGTCTTTATGATGGAATGATATATAGTCCTTTGGGCATATACCCATTAATGGGATTGCTGAGTCTAATGGTAGTTCAATTTTAAGCTCTTTGAGAAATCTCCCGATGGCTTTCCACAATGGTTGAACTAATTTACACTCTCTCCAACAGTATGTAAGTGTTTCCTTTTTTCCGTAGCCTCACTGCCATCTGTTGTTTTCTGACCTTTTAATAGTAGCCATGCGGACGGGTGTGAGATGCTATCTTATTGTGATTTTGATTTGCATTTCTCTAATGATCATTGATACTGAGCTTTTTTTTTATATGCTTGTTGGTTACATGTATTCCTTCTTTTAAAAAGTGTCTGTTCATGTCCTCTGCCCACTTTTTAATGTGGCTGTTTGTTTTTCTTTTGTAAATTTAAGTTCCTTATAGATTCTGGACATTAGACTTTTGTCAGATGCATAGTTTGCAAAAATTTTCTCCCATTCTGCATGTTTACTCTTTTGATAGTTTCTTTTGCTGTGCATAAGGTCTTTAGTTTAATTAGGTCCTATTTCTCAATTTTAGTTTTTATTACAGTTGCTTTTGGTGTTTTCATCATGAAGTCTTTGCCAGTTTTTTTTTTAATATATAAGATGTAAAACTCCTCTTTGACTATATTTCCAGACCATTGCTCTCTCCTTGTTCCTCAGAGACAACCACTATGATGGGTTTGATATTCATCCTTTTAATACTTTTACATATAGCAATAGAAATTTAGAAACAAGATATAATATTTCTAAGTTTTGAAAAACTATATATATGGAATTGTTCCATACATTTCATTCTGCAATTTGTTTTTTAAATTTAACATTGTTTTAGGGCTATTCTTACTGATTGTTATAGCTCTGATCTCTTTCTTTTAGCTGGATAGCAGTCCATTTCATTAAAATTCCGTATTTTATCTATTCCTTTAATGATGGATGTTTGGATTATTCTTAATTTTTTTTTTTGCTATTCTTGACAATGCTGTAATAAACATCCATTTATGTGTCTTCTTGTATACATAGTCAAATATTTCTCTAGGGTGTACACCCAGAAGGGGAAATGTTAGGTTGTAGGTTTGACATCTTTCTCATTTTACTAGATACTGTTACATTCCTCTCCCAAGTGGCTGTTTCAATTTACACACCCAAAGGCATGGTATGAGATTATCTGTTTATTCATCCTCCTTCTCTATACTGATGATTGTCACACTTTTTAATTATGGTTAGTCTGATGAGTAAAAGATGCTCTCTCATTGTAGTTTTAATTTACATTTCCCTGATTACTGGTGAGATTGAATTTCTTTTCATATGTTTATTGACCATTTATGTTTCCTCTGGATCCATTATATGCTTACATTATCTCTGCTGATTTTTTCCTACATACAGAAAAAGTACACTCAAAAGCATTTATGCATAAAAAGAAGCTGGAGGAAGAGGGAAAACCATTTTCAGTATTGTTTACTAGAGCAGTTTTCTTTAATCTACCTGAATAAGATGACTTCATTGTGCAATTTCATTTTAGGAAGAAGAGACTATGGTATCACATTCATTTACTGCATAGATGTTATCTAATCACAAAGCACCTTCAAAACCGATACAAATTCTATGCAACTTCCTTCAAAATTAACACATTAGCATGCTTTAAGTAAACATCAGTGTGTAATAGCTAAAACATGGGTTTTGGAGTCAGAAGGAGTTGGCTTCCTATTTCAGTTCTGCCAGTTTCTTCCTAGAAGGAACTTGGGGAGTCCATTTAGTGTCTCAGAGTCATTAGTATATTTTCTTGGACTCTTTTTCAGCACCAGACTCAGCGTTCACCTCTCCATCCACTTCCTTGTTATAATTCCTGGCATTTTCATGATAATTATACAGCCTGGCTTCACAGTCTAGAATTTTTCATTCGGGCACTGTCTCCTTGCTACTTCTGTTGACCTATTAGTATGGTCTCACATAGAACCAGGTTATTACTTATGATCCACCTCCAAGAACCCCAACTTCAAACTTTTTCTTTCTGGCCATCGTGCTCTTTCATTTCTGATCCTTCACTTTTCTTGTTATATTATCTTCCATCCCACTAGCTCTACCCTATCTTCACAGGTCCTCAGCCTCTTTTCTCTTTACCAGCTTGTCTAGCAGTCTAAAGCCTTGTTCGACAATGCCTTCTCTCTCCAGGGCTCCCCTGGTCCTTCCATTGCATCCACCTGGTAAGTCCTCAGTCCCAAACACACCTGCTGTGAGTTTTCTCTGCTCTTCCCATCATGAGCTAGTCAGCACCAGGATAATTCGATTAAATACAGCAGTGGTTCTCCAAACATGGGTCCTGGACCAGCAGCATCCACATCACCTAAGAACTTATTAAAAGTGTACATTCTTGAACCCTACCCCAGACCTACTGATTTAGAAATTGTGGGGCTGGGACCCAGTAATCTGTGTTCAACATGCCCTCCAGGTGACGTACTACACCTTCTTGACCTCAGCTGAGGTTTCTTGACAAATCTATTAACTCTTCAGTTGAATGCCTGCCAAAATTTTCAAACTAAAGTGCAGATTCCCCAATGTTAACAATTCTAATTTAGTATATCTTAGTGCAACTCAGGAATCTGCATTTCTAATATGCATTCCATGAGTTCTGATTCAGGAGTGTCTGTGGACAACACCATGGCAAACATTGGGGAAAAAAGAACCCTCATGGTAGTCTTCTAATACCACTAACCTCAACCCATCTCTCGAAAAAGACATGGCCTCTCTTTTGAGCTCAAGGAGTTGAAAGCTCAATCCCATTCTTTCCTCCCTCCTCTGATAACTCATTCAGTTACTTCCCACTTATGTTCCCCCACATACGGAAATCTGTTTTATGTTTAAAAACGTTTCCATGACATTGCTACACCTTTGGATTCTAATTTTATTTTATTCCATTTCTTCTTTAAGTATTTGAAAGAGTGAAGTAACCACACAACTTACATATCTTCACGCTCACACTCACTCAATTCTACCACCGTCAACACCTCACTGAAATTATTCTCTTGACGTTTCCTAAGGACTTCAAAATTGTCCAATCAAATGACCTTGTCAGTTTACCTCCTCCTCTCCCATTCTAAAATTTTATTCTGATGACCACCCTCTCTTATTAAAACTCTCCCTTCGACTGGCTTCCCATGACAACTTCTCTTGGTTTCCCTTCTATGGCTCAGATTTCCCCTTCTCTTTCTCTGTTTTGTGGCTTCCATCCCTCCAATTCTCTCAGTGAAGAGTATGTTTTCCTTGCTCTTCTCTTTTCTTTTTCACATATGTTAATCATTTTTTTCACTTTCAATTGAGCTGTAATTGACGTACGATAAAATTCAGCATTTAAAAAATGCAATTCAATAGATTTTGTTATATTCACAGAGTTGTGCAACCACCATCACGGTGTACTTTCAGAATATTTTTATCACCTCCCTCCTGCCCCCTCAAAGAACCCACCCTGTACCCATTAGCAGCCACTCCCTATTCCTCCCTCCCTGCTGCCTCTGGCAACCACTAACCTTTTGTCTCTACGGATTTGCTTATTTGAGACATTTCGTATAAATGGAATCATACAATATGTGGCCTTTTGTGTCTGGCTTCATTCACTTAGCATGATGCTCTCAAGAGAGAGCCATGTTGTATCATGCATCAGAATTTCATTCTTTTTATGTCCAAACAATATTTCATTGTATAGTTATATCATATTTTATCCTTTCATTAGTTGATGGAAATTTGATTTGTTTCCACCTTTTCACTATGATAAATATTGCTACCATGAAATTTTGTGTACAAGTTTCTGTGTGGACATATATTTTCAATCCTTTTGTATATATACCTAGGAGTTCAGTTGCTAGGTTATATTTTAGCTCAATGTTTAAGTTTTTAAGGAACTGCCAAACCATTTTCCAAAGCAGCTGCATCATTTTGCATTCCTACCAGCAGTGTATGAGGATTCTGGTTTCTCCACATCCTTACCAACACTTGTTACTGTTTTTATTTTTTAATTATAGCCACCCTAATGGGTGTGAAGTGGTATAATTTCATGATTTTGGTTTGCATTTCCTTAATGACTAATGACGTTGGTAATCTTTTCATGTGCTTATTGGCTATTTGTATATCTTCTTTGAAAAATATCTATTCTTACTTTTGCCCATTTTAAAATTGGACTATTTTTCTTTCTTTCTTTTTTTTTCTTTTTTTTGAGCTGTCAGAGCTCTTTGTGTATTCTGGATACTACTCCAGTATCAGATTTATGTGATTTGCAAATATATTCTCTCTTCTTCTATGGGTTGTCTTTTTACTTTCTTGATAGTATCCTTTGTGTATAAATGTTTTTAATTTTGATGAAGTCTAAGTTATCTATTTTTTCTTTCCATGTTTATGCTTTTGATGTCATATCTAAGATTCCACTGGCAAATTGAGGTCATTCTCTAGAAGGCTGTGTATGCTCTGAATCAGCATCTAATATATGGTAGTGTTTCTCCCGTATCCAGGATTCATGTGTCCAGGAATCAAGGGGTAGAAGGGGAAGTGGCACCACTCACCACCAACCCTAGTGACCCACTAGGAAAATTTTTGCTTCCTGTTCCTGTGACATTATGTTCTGCTGGCCTAGAGGTCTTAGTTCCAGAGGGAGGCCACCAGGAGACACAACAATGATTCCATTAAACTGGAAGTTAAGATGACTACCTGGCCACTTTGAGCTCCTCCTGCCTCTAAGTCAACAGGCTAAGAAGGGAGTTACAGTGCTGGTTGGGGTGATTGACCTGGACTATCAAGATGAAATCAGACTACTACTACACAATGGAGGTAAGGAAGAGTATGCGTGGAATACAGGAGATACCTTAGGGTGTCTCTTAGTATTACCATACCCTGTGATTAAGATCAATGGGAAACTACAACAACCCAATCCAGGCAGGACCACAAGTGGTCCAGACCCTTCAGGAATGAAGGTTTGGGTCACTCCACCAGGTGAAAAACCATGACCAGCTGAGGTGCTTGCTGAAAGCAAGGAAATACAGAATGGGTAGTAGAATAAGGTAGTCATCAGTACAAGCTATGACCATGAGACCAATTGCAAAAACAAAGACTGTAATTGTCATGAGTATGTATACACCTGTACTAAGAAAATATCCTTGTTTTATCTCCTTTCTTTTTCCTTTATCATGTGACATAAGATTTATTGACTTCATATTAGCATTTAAATGTTGTTAACTTTCTGTAATAGCATTTAGGTTAAGTATTAATATGCTTCCAGTTGTACAAAGGGTAGCTGTACTATGTTAGGTATAATTATGACCTTATTATTGTCTTTATTTGGAGATTAAGTATGATTTCAGGAGATGCGTATGGGTTCAAGTTGACAAGGGGTAGACTTGTGATGGTTAATATTAGGTGTCAACTTGATTGGATTGAAGGATGCCTAGATAGTTGGTAAAGTATTGTTTCTGGGTGTGTCTGTGAGGGTGTTGCCAGAGGAGATTGACGTTTGAGTCAGTGGACTGGGAGAGGAAGACCCACCCTCAGTGTGGGTGGGCACCATCCAATAGGCTGCCAGCACTGGTAGAACAAAGCAAGTGGGAGAAGGTGGGCTAAGCTGGCTTGCTGAGTCTTCTGGCTTTCATCTTTTTCCCGTGCTGGATGCTTCCTTCCATTTCTCCTGCCCTTGAACATCAGACCCCAGGCTCTTCAGCTTTTGGACTCTTAGACTTACACCTGTGGTTTGCCGGGGGCTCTTGGGCCTTTGGCCACAGACTGAAGGCTGCACTATTGGCTTCCCTGCTTTTGAGGCTTTTTGGACTCCAACTGAGCAACTACTGGCTTCTTTCTTCCCCTACTTGTAGAAGGCCTATCGTGGGACTTGGACTTGTGATAGTGTGAGCCAATTCTCCCTAATAAATTCCCTAATAGGATATATATAGCCTATTAGTTCTGTCCCTCTAGAGAACCCTAATACAGTTTTACCCCTATATTTTCTTCTAAGAGTATTAAAGCTGTAGCTTACAGCTAGGTCTTTTATCCATTTTGAATTAATTTTTGTCTATGATGTGAAGGGCTCAATTTCACTTTTTGTTTTTGCATCTAGATATCCAATTGTACCAGCACTATTTGTTGAAAAGACTATTCTTTCCTCATTAAACTGTTCTGGAACCTTTGTTGAAAATCAATTGATCATAAATGTAAGAGTTCATTTATTGACTTTTAATTCTATTTCATCTGTATCTCTATTCTTATGCTAGTACCATGCTGTCTTGATTACTAGTAGCTTTCTAGTTGATTTTGAAATAGAAATGTGTGAGTTCTCAAACTTCATCTTTTTCAAAATTGTTTTGGCTATTCTGGATCCCTTGTAATTCCATAAAAACATTAACATTAACTTCTCAATCTCTGTAAAATATCCAAGTGGAATTTTGTTAGGGATTGCATTGAATCTGTGGATCAATTTTGGGAGTAGTGCCATTTTAATAATACTATGTTTTCTAATCAATGAACATGGAATGTCTTTCAATTTATTTACATCTTTAATTTCTTTAAATAATGCTTTGTACTTTTCAGTGCAGTCTTGTACTTCTATGGTTAAAGCTATTTCTAAATATTTTGTTCTTGTTGATGCTCTTATAAATGGAATTATCTTAATTTTGTTTCCCAGTTGTTCATTGCTACTGTATAGAAATACAGTTGACTTTTTTAGACTTTACTATAACTATTTTTTGGATATTGATCTTGTATTTTGCAACATAGCTGAATTCATTTATTAGTTCAAATAGGTTTTGTTGTGAATTTCTTAGGATCTTCTATGTGCAAGATCATGTCATATGTAAATACATACAGTTTTACCTCTTTTTTAAAATCTGTATTGCTTTTATTTTTTTTCTGTCTAATTGACCTAAAATCTCCAGTACAATATTATATATAAGTGGCAAGATCAGACATCCTTGTCTTGTTCTTGATCTTAGGGAGAAAACTTTCAATTTTTTGCCATTAAGTATGTGTTAGCTGTGTGTTTTTCCTAGGTGCCCTTTATCAAGTCGAGTAAATTCCCTTCTATTTCTAGTTTGCTCAGTGATTTTATCTTGAAGTTGTGTTTAATTTTGTCAAATGCATTTTCTGTATCTTTTTGAGACAATCATGTGGGTTTTTAAAAATCCTTTATTCTATTAATACAGTGTATCACATTGATTGCTTTTTGTATGTCGAAGTAACCTTACATTTATAGAATAAATCCCACTTGGCCATGGTGTATAATCCCTTTTATATGTTGTTGGATTCCATTTGCTAGGATTTTGTTGAGACTTTTGCATCTATAATCATAAAGTGTGTTAATCTGTAGTTTTCCTGTCATGACTGCCTGGTTTGGGTATCTGGGTAATACTGACAATATATAATAAATTGGAAAATATTCCCTCCTTTTCTATTGCTTTGGAAGGGCTTGTGAAGTTTGGTGTTAATTTTTCTTTAAATGTTTGGTGCAATTCACCAGTAAAGCCATCTAGGACAGGGCTTTTCTTTGTGGGAAGTTTATTTTTATTAATAGCTCAATTTCTTTATTTATTATAGATATACTCAAATTTTGTATTTCTTTTTGAGTCAATTTTGTAGTTTGTTTCTTTCTCAGAATTTGTCCATTTCATTTATGTAATTTATTGACATGCTATTGTTTATAGTATTCCCATATAATTCTTTTTATTTTGGCAATGTAAGTTCCCCCTTTCCTTCCTGATTTTAAGGATTTGCGTCTCCTCTCTTTTATCTTTGGTCAGTATAGCTAACGGTTTATTAATTTTGTTAATTGTTTCAAAGAACCAAGTTTGATTTGATTGATTTTATTCATTGTTTTTCTATTATGTATTTCATTAATTTTTGCTCTAATCATTATTATTTCCTTCCTTTTCTTTGCTCTGGGTTTAAGTTGCTTTTCCTTTTCTAGTGTCTTAAGGTAGAAGTTTAGGTAACAGATTTGCTATCTTTTTTCATTTTTAATATAAATATTTACAGCTATAAATTTTCCTATAAGCACTGTTTTCACTGTATTTCATATGTTTTGGTGTATGTATTTTTGTTTTCATTCATCTCAAAGTATATTTGAATTTCCCTGTGATTTCTTCTTTGACCCATTTGTTATTTAAGAGTTGGTCTCCATATAGTTGTAATTTTCCCAAATTTCCTATTACTTTCTAATTTCATTCCACTATGCTTGAAATACGTACTTTGTATAATTTTAATTCGCTTAAATTTACTAAGATTTATTTTATGACCTAATATATGGTCTATCCTGGATAACGTTTCATGTGTACTTGAGGAGAATGTGTATTCTGCTGCCGTTGGATGAAGTGTACTAGAGATGTCTTTTAGGTCTAGTTGACTTATAGTGTTGCTCAAGTCTTCTATTTCATTGTGGATTTTCTGATTCCTGTTCTGTATTTGAAAGTGGATATTGAAGTCTCCAAATTTAATTGTTATATTATCTATTTCTTCAATGCTGTGAAGTTTTCCTTCATACATTTTAGGACTCTGTTGTTAGATGCATACCTGCTTGGAATTATTTTGTCTTCTTGATGAATTAACCCTTTTATCCTTATATAATGTCCTTGCTTGTCTTTAGTGACAAATTTGTCATCTTAACTCTATTTTGTCTGATATTAGTATAGCCATTTCATCTCTCATTTAGTTACTGTTTGCATGGTATGTTTTTTTCCATCTATTTACTTTCAACTTTTTTATATCTTTAAATCTAAAGTGTGTTTGTAAAGCATGGACATAATCAGCCATCTCAACAGAGGCCATGAATAGAGATAGGACTATTCAGCAGAAACACTGCCATGTGAGACTAAAGAAAACAAAGAAAATGTCATAAAATGAAGGAAGACTGTTGGACTTCTTAGACCTTATAGGACTGGACCATAAAGCTATTTCTATCTCTTTTGATATTCTCTGTTTGGTCAGACCTCATTCTCATATTTCCTTTAGTTCTTTAGAAGTAGTTTCCTTTGGTTCTTTGAACATGTTTAAAATAGTTTATTTAAAATTTTGTCTAACAAGTCTAATGTCTGGTTTCCTCAAGTATAGTTTCTATTCACTGCTTCTTTTCTTGCATATGAGCTATAATTTCATATTTCTTCTCATGTCACATATTTTTGGTTGAAAACTGGACACTTTAATAAATTGTGGTAACTCTCAAAATAAGATTATGCCCTCTCCCTAGGGTTTCTTGTTGCTGCTACTTGTTGTAGCTGTTACTTGTTGTAGCTGTTATTATATCTTTCCTTAGTGACTTTTATGAATTGATTCTGTAAAGTTTGTATTCTTTGACATGTTTGGCCATAAAAGTTTCTGTTCTGTTAGCTTAGCGGTCAGCTAATTATTGGACTGAGATTTCCTTAAATATCTGAAATCAGTAATTCTCCCAGTCTTTGCAGAAAGGCCCTGTATGTGTTTTGGCCCATGCCAGCAACACTCAGGAAATTTACAGCCCTATCATAGCCTTTACTTCCTGCTTACGCAAAACCTCAATGTCAGCTAAAGGTGAGTGCTTAGAGCCTTCTCAGGCTCTTTCCTGTATGTAAACATAGCCTTGGGAATGCACACAGCCCTATGTATGTGCATGGCCTTCTTGGATTACTAGGAATGTAGTGGATCTTTCCAAAGTCCTCTGTGAACATCTCATTCTCTAACAATTTCTTTTGTTTTTTTTGGCCTGGTTCTTGTATGCTCCAATTGCTATCACTACTTCAGGCAGCTGCCTTGCTGAACAATTGCTGCTGATTGTTTTCACAAATGCCTCCAGGAATTTTTCTATACTGTCTGCACTGAGTGAAGTCTGGGTCAGGTCAAATAAAGGCAAGTCTTGCGAATGAGGGTTTACAGATAACTGCTAGATACATCAACTAATGACAGTTCTCTAAGAATGGTGTATTTAGGAGACTCCAAAAACATTCTGTCCCTTTAACTTCTGCTAGGCTATTGGGATGGGAATAGGGAAAGTTAAAATGTTCCAAAGCTTACTGCCCTTAATGAGATTTAGTAATTTTTCTTTAATAAATGCTCCTCAGATTGTCGCAACCTTTTGGTTAATTTCCAGACTTCTGAAAATGTTGATTTTGACAGTTTTTGCCAGTGTTCTCATTGCTTTTATGGGGGAACTGGCATTATGGAGATCCTTACTCTGCTTTTCCTGTTGATGTCATCACTGTTAATTTAATATTGGCTGCTACATCTGTGTTCCCATTTCACTTGACCTCCACCTGAATTTCCCTTGATACATACCTCAAATTTAATAAGTTGTAAATAGAACTAATAGTCTCTTTCCTCAAATTTGCTCCTGCTTCCAATGTTCCTGTTAAAGGTTTTACTGCAAGGCCAGAGAAAATTAAGCTGGCAAAGCAGATGGAGGAGTCATCAAAATGGCAGTAGAATTTAATTATAATTATCTGTGTTAATCTGGTGCTGCTGGGTGTGAAAGGAATGAAAAGATTACGAATTGGAAATTTAGGAATTTGATTCACAAGATTGACACCAAAATTCCCACTGCCTCTATACTCTCAGACTCAATTGAATAATTATTTGTGCTGTGCAATTAATTGCTTGCTCCACAGACCAGCTGAATTATAACCCACTTCACTGAATTTCCTACACGTAGTAGGTGCTCAATAAATGACTAATAGCATAAAACTTAAGTAAATAACATAAATAGGTTTCTTTTATTCTCTCACTCACTCTGTTTCTCTGCCTCATAAACCAGGGATCTTGTCTCTTTCCCAGCTGGAAATTTCTCTAAAAAGTCATGAATATAATTACTTTTTAAAGATTTCATTGACATGTCAACCTGAATTATATATCAAACAGAGTCCAAATGAGAGTTTGGTATGAGATATAAGACCTAATATGATTTCATGCCTCCTTGTGGGCATTTAATAAATATTAATTGTGCTGGGAGCCAATCTAGCAAATGATGGCTGAATTTGTTATTGCCCATCTTTTACATTTCATACCTGTATACTTGACACAGAACACTGGAAATCAAGGACTGGCATTCACCACAATGAAATAAACAACAAAATTATTAGCAGGGACCATGGCCCGTGGAGCTGACCTAAAATAGTAAAGTCCTTCATTTAGGCCTTTAAGGAAAAAATGGCACTGAAAGTCTCAGGACAGGCCCACATGACATAAGTATATCTAAACTATTTTTTACGGTGGAAGATTTTTACTTTACTGTTTCCATGTGCATGAATGTGTGCATGCGTATGAGAGAGAGAAAAAAAAGAGACAGAGGGAATTGTGTAGATGTATCTGAATGTTATATTCACTGTTCCTCAAGCTGAAAGCTTTATACAGTAAGACAATGGAACGTAAAAATGAACTAAAAATTCATTAATAGATGCCTACGTGAAATATTTCAAAGATTTAAACATTATGTATAATTATTTTTCTTACAATTAAATAAAAAATAAATATATGTATTTATCTGAGTAAATACATTCTTGGACAATAGTGAGTTCTCATCATTTGCTATGTGAATGAATGAATGAACAATGAATGAAAACAGTTTCTCTTAAAAATTAAATGGAAATACAATGTTGCATGTAGGTATTTAAGTAAATAACGTTTGTGTCTTTTGCAAAAACATAATCAAGTCCACTGTCTAGTGTGTTACTTAATGTCCCTTATTAAAGGAAAGATATTTTTTATCAGTCTCTTATAAAAACTGAGGCTAGAGTATTAAGTTAACTGTCTAAAGATACAGTATTATGTTAACTGTCTAAAGATGTCTGGCCCAGGTTCAAGTACTTTTTTTTTAAATTTTGTAACAAGGGATAGTTTACATATAGTAAGGTGCATATATCTAAAGGGTACACAACTTGATGAATTTTTACCCACTTTGAGAAATGAAACATTTACGTATCAGTAGACTCCCTCATGCCCCCTCTCAGTCAATACACTTGCCCAAAGGCAACTACTTTCCTGACTTTTTACAACAAAAATAAATGTTGTCTGGTTTTGAACTTTACATAAATGGAATTATATAATATGTATTCCTTTGTGTATGAATCCTATCACACCACATAATCTACATTGTTGCGTGTAGCACTAGTTTATTCTTTTTCATTGTTGTGTAGTATTCCATTGTATCAACATAACACATGTTATTTATTCAGCCTACTGCTAATGGACATTTGACATGGTTTCCGGTTTTTGGCTATTTTGAATACTACTCTATGAACATTCTTTTGTGACCATAAACACATTTCTTTATTGGGAATAAAACTCTGTGTCATATGATATGGGTATATTTAACTTTAGTAGATACTACTAAAGAGTTTTCCAAGGTGAGTCTACCAATTTTTATTACTACTAGCAATGTATGAGAGCTCCAGTTGCTTTACATCATGCACATTATTTTTTAATATATCATTCAGGATCATAGGTCCTCTTTGTTCATTTGCATTTTATTAGAAGTTTTTTTCTTCTAATTCTAAAATGATTTCAGTTGGTGGTGGAGGGTTCTCCCAAGTATACATTTTTTTTTTTCCAACTGAGAAACAGTTTCCTTTTTCAATGGAAATGAAGGTACAGACTTCTACAAAATATTTCTTTGCTCTGCAGGTCTATCAATGAGAAGAAGGTGCCAACTGAAAACTTCTAGAAAATACCCAGTTTACTCAAGGAAAATAACATGCATTGAAGGTGATTGCTCAATAGAGAGAAGTTGAAACAGCAGACTAATTGCCTGTTTGTGACACCCATGTAATCAACTTGGTAAGTAAAAACTCAAGAATAATGTTCAATGTTCTCTAAAATGGGCCAGAAGCCCTTCAGTGCAGATTCAGGCTCTCTCTCTTTCTCTCACACACACTCTCTCTCTCTCTTTCGTTTACATCTTATGGCAGATCTTAGGGTCAGTAGAGCACATGCAGATTTCACACTATGCACTCTCTCTAGCTGATATCTGATATCGAGTCTCATGGGAGTGATTGGAGAAGAAAACCAAGCACGGACTCTATTATGCTGAGATCCTCATTTTTAGTTGTGGTAATTTCTATTATATTTTATAGTGCCAAACACTACTTTTAATCTGGAACTTTAGGTCATTATTTCCATTGTGGCTCCCTACAGTCTGGCTCCAACTATGAATAAGTACTAGTTGTTACTGTTAGCTCAATCATTATTTTTGCTTTCTTTAAACAACATATACTATACTCAGGAGTATATTCAGTTAATGGTTTGAAGTGCATCAGAAAAATTAGATGACATTAAAGTGCAGTTACTTCTGAAGAAAGCTTGTGGTACTATATAATAGTGGAGAGGTAAAACTGTTTAACAGATTAAACATTTTTTCATGCTTCAGGGAAAATTTGAAAAACAATTCTAAATTTAGAGCTATTTCTTAGACTTTTATGTTGCTCCCCTAATCTGTTTATTCTAATTGTAAGTTAGACACTTATATTCTCCCTTATAAATTATATCTTGACATATAGGATGATCAATCCATGCACATGTGGACAGTAAAAATGGCCTGAAATTGTATTTTGTGTTTTGTTTCACTCAGTCATTTAACATTTGTTCATCTATCAAATGTCACTCAGTCATGTCCCTTAGCATTGGCTCTGTCAATATAATGTGGAAAATCTAGGAAGAGATCCTTTATTTTTCCTCGGGAGCCTGGTTTTTAAACAGAGTTATATCTTCCCAGTGACCACCAGAGTCACATACTATCCAGCAGTACTCAAGTAAGAATGCTTTAAGCGGTATATTATCTTTAATACCTATAAGTAATAAATTATGACTTTGGAAATAGTAACATTTTTTAAAGATACATACAATTTGGGCTTCAAAATGCCCAGCTTGCCTATGTCCCATAAAGATCCCATTAACAGTTTATCTCATTAACAGCCATTTGTACTCATCAGTTCAGGCTGTGTTTTCCCACTGAGACATCATTTACAGTGCTCTCAACATATTTTCACAACATTCACCTGACAACATCAGCTGAGAGAAAAATTTTCAGACTGCCGAGAAACATCAGGAGGCCATGAATTCTTAATCAACACACCAAATTATGAAAATGGTATGTATATCTCTTTGAAAATATCCTTGGCAATAGTTAATCGGGAAAAGAAACAGTAGATAGTCCAAAGACTTTGGCTCAGTACCCTGCTCCCCAGTTGTTAAGAGGAGATTTCAAGGCGTTTGTGTGGTGGCAAAGGTTCATGACTTCTGTCTCCCTTGGGGATTGCCACTAGAGAACATGTGGAAAGAAAAAATGGTTTTAGTTTTTTGAAGTTCACAAAGAAGCAGAAACAGGCTAACCAAGAATCACCTGGTGAAAGATCTCCTTTAATGAGCAAATAAAAATGATTTATAATTAGTACATATACATAATTTTAAAATGAGACCACACCAAAAAGAAATCTATTCCCTTAACCGGTAAATAAATAATTCTTCTTCTAATATCCTTTAGCACATTTATTTGTACAATAATTTACTTTTACATTTCCTTATAAAGTGACCCTTAAACTTAAACCAGAGTTTCTGTATTGTACTTCACTCAGATTGCATTTCACTGTGCTGGGAACCTGGAGATGCCTGATATGATAACTTAGGGTGTGAATTAAATCTACAGCCGCATCCCTTGGTGATGTGGTTGGTACCCATACTGGACTTCCTTGGAAAGCCTTTCATTGTGGTCTAGGTCCTTGCTACTCAAGCCTACTCAGAGTATGGTCTTCAAACCATCAGCATTAGTATCACTTGGGAAGTTGTTAGAAATTCTGGATCTCCTAACCAGATTTTATAAATCACAATCTTGGGGTGCAGTGGAGGACCAGTAATTGCTGTTTTAACAAACATTCCAGGAGATTCTTCTACATGCAAAATGTGGGAAGCACTTGTCTAGGATATAGTGTTCATAAAATCAAAACTATTTATTTTGCCACATTGCCTCACATGTCATTGCCTTTGGATGGGCTGTAGCCTCTATCATAAACTTACTTTTCTTTTTCTTTCTTTTTTTTTTTTTTTTTCACTGTAGCACTCCACGAGCCTTTTTGTGGGCTGGTTCTTATTTGTCGTTTGTGACTTTCTTTAAGGAATTATCTCCAGACCCCAAAATGCACTTATTCTTCCCTCCAGATTAAAGTAGACACTTTTCTGCTTCCTCCCTTGGCATACCACACACATCACAGCAACCATATAAGCCCACTGACAATTATAACACAGTATAAGGTCTTTCCTTCTACTGTGGTCAACTCCTGGAAGGCAGAGCTGCAACTTTAAAAAATCCCTGATAATAAAAATAGAGCTTGATTTTTAATAGAATATTTTGTTGATAAAAGGTGGAAGGACCCTCATTGCCTTCAGAATCGTCCTCAGAATACTTCATTTTTGTTACTGACTGAATTGCTTTGCTTTTTATGTTCCCTCTCCATCTCCTCATGGGACAGCTCTCTCTCCTACTCCAGCTCCACCATGTATTTGTTTCTCCCATCTGCCTAGCCAAACTGCTCAAATTAATGTGCATCCTTTGATTTGTCCAGCCCCTTCCCTGAGGCCTGCTCCAAGCCTCCATTGTCTTTTGTCAATATGTACAGAGTGGTGGGTTAGGAAAAGGTTGGTAAAGGAGACTGCAGGTGGCCATTTATCCTGCTGATTAAGAGATCTCGACTGGTTTGATGAAGAAGCACCATTAAAAACAATAGACTCAACTTCCATTTCAGGAAAGAGTAGGTAGACGTGCTTTTCTTTTTAACTTTTACTATATACAACTAGAAATTCTGAACATTATATAAAAAACAAATATAAGAATACTCTGGGCCAAGCACGGTGGCTCACGGCTATAATCCCAGCACTTTGGGAGGCTGAGGCGGGTGGATCACCTGAGGTCAGGAGTTTGAGACCAGCTTTGCCAACATGGTGAAACCCCATCTCTACTAAAAATACAAAAAATTAGCCAGGCGTGGTGGTGGGCACCTGTAATCCCAGCTACTCGGGAGGCTGAGGCAGGAGAATCGCTTGAACCTGGGAGGCAGAGGTTGCAGTGAGCTGAGATCACACCATTGCACTCCAGCCTGGGCAACAAGAGCGAAACTCCATCTTAAAAAAAAAAAAAGAAAAAGAAGAAAAGAATGCTCTGCAATGTGGAGAGAAGACAGTCCGGCAATGCAGAAATGCCAGTGAGTACAGAAAAATAAAATCCCCAATAAAAGCCTTCTCTCTTTAGCCAAAGTATTAGAGAAAAGGCAGCACATGAAGAGAGAAAATTTTTGATACTATTTCACTCTAGACAAACATCACAGATAAAACTAAGGCCCCACCCTCACCAGCCACAGCAAAGGGTGACTGGAGAGCCAGGACTTTCATCACCACTGAGAAGTAATGAGGTCTTCCCCACATTGTCAGTGGTGGCCATGTGAGACACACTAATGAACTACCCCTGCCTCTCCCAGCCAGGGTGGTATCAGCAGAGCCCTACTGGGCAGCCAGAAGTCCCACCTCCACCCAGCAGTAATGAGGAACCCCTTCCTTCTGGGTGCCAATGGAAGCTGAGTGGGTAATGTAGACATAAAACCCATCTGGAAGTAGCAAGGTGGTACCTGTACTTCCCTTTTTAAACAGTGTGAGAGGAAGCTTGCTAAAACATAAGACTTAAATAAGATCCAGAGACTCAAGACAATGCCTAAATGTCTAGGTTTCAATCAAAAACAATTCCTTATACAATGAACCAAGAGAATCTCACTGAAATGAGAAAAGACAATCAAAGGATACCAATGCTGAGATGATACAGATGTTAGAATTATCTGATGAAAACTTTTAAATAGCCATCATAAAAATGCTTCAGTGGGCAATTACAAACATGGTTGAAGTAAGTGAAAAAATAAAAAGTTATAAGAAAGAACCAAACGAAAAGTTTAGAACTGAAAAATAATTTTTAAAAAACTCGATGGATGGACTCAGCATGATAATGGAAGGAATAGAGGAAAGAATCAGTAAACTTGAAAACAGGGCAATAGAAATTACTGAATCAGAACAAGAGTGAGAAAACAGACTGCAAAAATTAATAGAACTCCAGGGACATGTGGGATTATAACAAAAGATTTTGTGTCATCAGAATCCTAGGAGAGGAGAAAGAGAGTGAGGCTGAAAAGTACTGGAAGAAATAGTGGCTAAAAACTCCTCAAATTTGTCAAGAAACATAAATCCGCAGAATCAGAAGCTGAACAAATCCCAAACAGGATAAACTCAAAGAAATCCATGCCAAGACACATCATAAATAAACTTCTGAAAACTAAAGACAAGGAAAAAAAATCTTAAAAATAGAGAAAAACCATATCTTACTTATGGGGGAAAACAATTAGAATAATGGCAAATTTGTCATCAAAGCTGTGGACACCAGAAGGAAATGACACAATATTTTTTCAGGTGGTGAAAAAGAACTGTGAGTCAGTACATATTTATAGCAGTTTTATTTGTAATAGCCAAAAACTGGAAACACCCAAAATATCCTATAATAGGTGAATAGATAAACAAAAGATGGTACATTCCATAATTTGAAATATTACTCAGCAATGAAATGGAATGAACTACTGATATACTCAACAACTGGATGGCTCTCAAGGGCATTACGTTGTGTTTTTAAAAGCCAGTCTCAAGAGGATACATGCTTCATGATCTTATTTACATAAGATACTTTATGTGACAAAATGATAGAGATAAAGAACAGATTAGTGGTTGCCAGAGGTTAGGTATAGTGGGGAGGAGGGCTTGGTATGACTAAAAAGGTGGCACTAGGGAGATCATTGTGGTGGGATAATAGTTCTGTATCCTGATTGCTGTGGTGGTTACACAAATCTGCACATCTGACGAAATGGCATAGAAGTATGCACGTACATTGTATCAATGTCAATTTCCTGCTTTTGATCTTATAATTTCATTATCTGTAACCACTGTGGGAAACTAGGTCAGTGTATGTGGAACTTCTCTGTACTATTCTTCACAATGTTCTGTGAATCTTTAATTCTTTAAAAATAAAAAAATTAAAAAACAACAATAGGCTTACTATTTGGCATTAGACAAAGAGATAGGAAATGGTGTTGGAGGTGACAGTAAGACTTCAGGCATTTCAGTGCCAGAGCCAGAGAGAACTCAAGAAAGAATATATGCTGGTTGAAAGGAATCCTGGAGAGAGTTGGAAACTTTTTCTTTTGTAAGCACTAGGATGCAAAGAAGCCCCACATTGGACTGTGAAATCCCTAATGGCCATGATCATGATGTGATGTATGTGACAACTGCACAGAACAAATAAAAATATTTGTGGACTGAACAAATGAATAAATGAGAGTGTCAGTCCTAGGGAGTGGCTTGTTGGTGGCAGGCAGAAAGAAAAGCTAGAAATAGGCTTTGAGAGGACCAAGAATTACATCCAGTCTCATGCAGGTGCCTGTCCGAAGCTTTCCTAAGTTAACCTTCTAGTTTTCAGAATGTATGGATTCTAGTGTTTCAAAGTAGGAGGGAGAAAAGGAAAAGGCTTAAAACCTCAGTTAATGTCAAAGCAGTCAATCTCTGGCCAGACTTGTGGTGTCAGGATCAGGATTCTGTGTGCTTAGGCATTTATTCTACTTTTGTAAGTTCTTCATTTCCTTTTAGATTCTTGGTGAAGTTCCTTATAAATTTTTAATTTATCATGACTATCGTAAGTCAGAATGACCTGCTTATGCCCAGAAGAACTCAGAAGACAAGCATTGAGGCCAGGCCATAGCAGCGGGAGTTTTTCAAGCTAGACATCAGGGAAGAAACTAAGGGAGATGATGCTGTTAATGAGGTGGACCCTCCTAAAGAGAGATGTCAGAGAAAGGTGTGACCTCTGCTTTCATTCCAAGAGGACTGGTCATTTTTATGGGCCCTGGATATTGCTCAGTGTGTAGATATATTAGTCCAATCTGATTTTCTTGGGCCTGTCTGCAATATAAAAGTACATAACAATAGAGTAAAATACACGTACAGTATTGCTGCTCTCATCCAGTAGGGATCAACATGCAATTCAGAGAGAATAAGAGATAACAAGAATGTCTCATAAAATAGTCAACAACCTATACAATGACTTCATGGAGAGTAACAAATACTTGATTTCAAAACCACAAAGCTGAAGTGGCCACTTGAGTTTTAAAACTAATGCAAAATGCATTAAGAATCCATCCTAAAACATTTTTGAAGTGAAGATCAAATCTACATATTTTCAGTCAATGCTTTTGTAACTGTCATGTGAACTTTAGGACATCAAACAGTCAGATATTTATTGAATACCTACTGAAGCAAAGAATTTTATGTATTGAGGATCATAGAAAGAAGTAATTTTGCTGGAGATTTTAAAAAGTGTGTGTGTGTGTGTGTGTGTGTGTGAGAGAGAGAGAGAGAGAGAGAGGGAGAGAGAAAGGGAGAGAGAGAAAGAGATGTTCTTTCCTTCACCTTAGACATCTACTCCCACAGCCTTAAAAGTTGCATATGACTTCAGTCCACTTATTTATTCATTCATTCTACAAAATTGTCTCCAGAACGAACTATATATCAGATATTGTGAAAGGATAAATGGCTCCTAAATGACATGAAAGAAAGATTCAAGAAGAAAAATACATGTGAGCAGGTGGAGGAAAATTCAAGCCAGGGAACAGGAGGCTAGAGGATGGAAGGATAAAAGGGGAACAACAGAAAAATATAACCATTTCTGGAGATACTTAACAGAAAGGGGTTCTGACATCTTGAAAGAAGTTGTACAGGCACCAGCAAACATGAATAATCCAGTGACCATCCAAAAGGACAGTGAGCTCCTTAGATTGGGGGTTAAGTCCTCCTTATTTCCCTTTCATTAACCTATGCCCAGTATAGAATTTTATCCGTAGTAAGCATTCAATAAATATTAGTCCAATGAAGGAATGAATAAGGAAAGTTGGTACTTCTTTTCTGAGAAACACAGAAATGCTATGTACAAATCTGACACGACACATTTAGGGGTACACTCCCTTCCTACAGAATCGTTCAGGACTTATCAAAACCACTGGCTGATGCCCAAGCAAGAAAGTCAAAGAAGTGATGGAAACATCCTGGAACCCCAAGGTCCTTCACTTTTTCTTTACAGGATTTGACTTCAAAGTCTTTAGAGAAATTCTTCAGTTTTCTTCCAGGTTAGTAATTTTCAAAAAGAAAACTACTGTAGCCCATTGTTTTCTGTCTTTAAGTATTTGGAAGACTACTATGAATAATGGAAATGTATAGTAGGTGTTAATATACATAGGATTGGGGCTTTGGAGAAGCTGATACCACCAAAATACAAAAGATCCTCAAAAAGTATTATGAACACCTGTATGCACATAAACTAGAAGTCTAGAGGAAATGAATAAATTCTTGGAAACACACAATCTCCTAAGTTTGAGTCAGGAAGAAATTGAAACCCTGACCAGACCAATATCAAATTCCAAAATTGAATAAGTAATAAAAAAACTTCACCAAAAAATTCCCCACACCAGATGGATTCACAGCTGAATAAGATGTACAAAAAGATCTAGTAGTACCAATTCTACTGAAAACTATTCCAAAAAATCAAAGAGGAAGGATTCCTCCCTAACTCATTCTATGAAACCAGCATCACTCTGATACCAAAACCTAGCAAGGACGCAATGAGAAAAGAAAACTACAGACCTGCATTTCTGATGAACATATTCATAAATCTCCAACAAAATACCAGCAAACCAAATCCAAGAGCACATTAAAAAGTTAATTCACCATAATAAAATAGATGTCATTCCTGGGATGCAAAGTTGGTTCAACATACACAAATCAATAAGTGTGATTCATCACATAAACAGAATTAAAAGCAAAGGCTATTGGATAATCTAAATAGATGCAGAAAAATCTTTTGATAAAATCCAACATCACTTCATGATTAAAAAAAAAACCTGAAGAAACTAAGCATCAAAGGAACCTACCTCAAAATAATAAGAGTCAACTATGACAAACCTGCAGCCAACATCATACTGAATGGACAAAAACTGGAAGCATTCCCCTTGAAAAATGGAACAAGGCGGGGGCTGGAGCCAAGATGGCCGACTAGGAAGAGCTCCAGTCTACAGCAGAAGACGGGTGATTTCTGCATTTCCATCTGAGATACCAGGTTCATCTCACTAGGGAGTGCCAGACAGTGAGCGCAGGTCAGTGGGTGCAGCGCACCGTGTGCAAGCCGAAGCAGGGCAAGGCATTGCCTCACTCGGGAAGCGCAAGGGGTCAGGGAGTTCCCTTTCCTAGTCAAAGAAAGGGGTAACAGATGGCACTTGAAAAAATGGGTCACTCCCACCCCAACTTTTCTGATGGGCTTAAAAAATGGCACACCAGGAGATTATATCCCGCACCTTGCTTGGAGGATCCTACGCCCACAGAGTCTCGCTGATTGCTAGCACAGCATTCTGAGATCAAACTGCAAGGCGGCAGCGAGGCTAGGGGAGGGGTGCCCGCTATTGCCCAGGCTTGCTTAGGTAAACAAAGCAGCCGGGAAGCTCAAACTCGGTGGAGCCCACCACAGCTCAAGGAGACCTGCCTGCCTCTGTAGTCTCCACCTCTGGGAGCAGGACACAGACAAACAAAAAGACAGCAGTAACCTCTGCAGACTTAAATGTCCCTGTCTGACAGCTTTGAAGAGAGCAGTGGTTCTCCCAGCACACAGCTGGAGATCTGAGAATGGGCAGACTGCCTCCTCAAGTGGGTCCCTGACCCCGACCCCCGAGCAGCCTAACTAGGAGGCACCCTCCAGTAGGGGCAGACTGACACTTCACACGGCCAGGTACTCCTCTGAGACAAAATTTTCAGAGGAACGATCAGACAGCAGCATTTGCGGTTCACAAAAATCTGCTGCTCTGCAGCCACCGCTGCTGGTACCCAGGCAAACAGGGTCTGGAGTGGACCTCTAGCAAACTCCAACAAACCTGCAGCTGAGGGTCCTGTCTGTTAGAAGGAAAACTAACAGAAAGGACATCCACACCCAAAACCCATCTGTACCTCAGCATCATCAAAGACCAAAAGTAGATAAAACCACAAAGATGGGGGAAAAAACAGAGCAGAAAAACTGGAAACTCTAAAAAGCAGAGCGCCTCTCCTCCTACAAAAGGAACGCAGCTTCTCACCAGCAACGGAACAAAGCTGGACGGAGAATGACTTTGGCAAGTTGAGAGAAGAAGGCTTCAGACGATCAAACTACTCCGAGCTACAGGAGGAAATTCAAACCAAAGGCAAAGAAGTCGAAAACTTTGAAAAAAGTTTAGACGAATGTATAACTAGAATAACCAATACAGAGAAGTGCTTAAAGGAGCTGATGGAGCTGAAAGCCAAGGCTCGAGAACTACGTGAAGAATGCAGAAGCCTCAGGAGCCGATGCGATCAACTGGAAGAAAGGGTATCAGTGATGGAAGATGAAATGAATGAAATGAAGCCAGAAGGGAAGTTTAGAGAAAAAAGAATAAAAAGAAATGAACAAAGCCTCCAAGAAATGTGGGACTATATGAAAAGACCAAATCTACGTCTGATTGGTGTACCTGAAAGTGACGGGGAGAATGGAACCAAGTTGGAAAACACTCTGCAGTATATTATCCAGGAGAACTTCCCCAATCTAGCAAGGCAGGCCAACATTCAGATTCAGGAAATACAGAGAACGCCACAAAGATACTCCTCGAGAAGAGTAACTCCAAGACACATAATTGTCAGATTCACCAAAGTTGAAATGAAGGAAAAAATGTTAAGGGCAGCCAGAGAGAAAGGTCAGGTTACCCACAAAGGGAAGCCCATCAGACTAACAGCGGATCTCTTGGCAGAAACTCTACAAGCCAGAAGAGAGTGGGGGCCAATATTCAACATTCTTAAAGAAAAGAATTTTCAACCCAGAATTTCATATCCAGCCAAACTAAGCTTCATAAGTGAAGGAGGAATAAAATACTTTACAGACAAGCAGATGCTGAGGGATTTTGTCACCACCAGGCCTGCCCTAAAAGAGCTCCTGAAGGAAGCGCTAAACATGGAAAGGAACAACAGGTACCAGCCACTGCAAAATCATGCCAAATTGTAAAGACCATCAAGGCTAGGAATAAACTGCATCAACTAACGAGCAAAATAACCAGCTAACATCATAATGACAGGATCAAATTCACACATAACAATATTAACTTTAAATGTAAATGGACTAAATGCTCCAATTAAAAGACACAGACTGGCAAATTGGATAAAGAGTCAAGACCCATCAGTGTGCTGTATTCAGGAAACCCATCTCACATGCAGAGACACACACAGGCTCAAAATAAAAGGATGGAGGAAGATCTACCAAGCAAATAGAAAACAAAAAAAGGCAGGGGTTGCAATCCTAGTCTCTGATAAAACAGACTTTAAACCAGCAAAGATCAAAAGAGACAAAGAAGGCCATTACATAATGGTAAAGGGATCAATTCAACAAGAAGAGCTAACTATCCTAAATATATATGTACCCAATACAGGAGCACCCAGATTCATAAAGCAAGTGCTGAGTGACCTACAGAGAGACTTAGACTCCCACACATTAATAATGGGAGACTTTAACACCCCACTGTCAACATTAGACACATCAACGAGACAGAAACTCAACAAGGATACCCAGGAATTGAACTCAGCTCTGCACCAAGCAGAACTAATAGACATCTACAGAACTCTTCACCCCAAATCAACAGAATATACATTTTTTTCAGCACCACACCACACCCATTCCAAAATTGACCACATAGTTGGAAGTAAAGCTCTCCTCAGCAAATGTAAAAGATCAGAAATTATAACAAACTGTCTCTGACACCACAGTGCAATCAAACTAGAACTCGGGATTAAGAAACTCACTCAAAACCGCTCAACTGCATGGAAACTGAACAACCTGCTCCTGAATGACTACTGGGTACATAACGAAATGAAGGCAGAAATAAAGATGTTCTTTGAAACCAACAAGAACAAAGACACGACATACCAGAATCCCTGGGACGCATTCGAAGCAGTGTGCAGAGGGAAATTTATAGCACTAAATGCCCACAAGAGAAAGCAGAAAAGATCCAAAATTGACACCCTAACATCAAAATTAAAAGAACTAGAAAAGCAAGAGCAAACACATTCAAAAGCTAGCAGAAGGAAAGAAATAACTAAAATCAGAGCAGAACTGAAGGAAATAGAGACACAAAAAACCCTTCAAAAAATTAATGAATCCAGGAGCTGGTTTTTTGAAAGGATCAACAAAATTGATAGACTGCTAGCAAGACTAATAAAGAAGAAAAGAAAGAAGAATCAAATAGATGCAATAAAAAATGATAAAGGGGATATCACCACTGAGCCCACAGAAATACAAACTACCATCAGAGAATACTACAAACACCTCTACGCAAATAAACTAGAAAATCTAGAAGAAATGGATAAATTCCTCGACACATACACTCTCCCAAGACTAAACCAGGAAGAAGTTGACTCTCTGAATAGACCAATATCAGGCTCTGAAATTGTGGCAATAATCAATAGCTTACCAACCAAAAAGAGTCCAGGACCAGATGGATTCACAGCCAAATTCTGCCAGAGGTACAAGGAGGAACTGGTACCATTCCTTCTGAAACTATTCCAATCAATAGAAAAAGAGGGAATCCTCCCTAACTCATTTTATGAGGCCAGCATCATCCTGATACCAAAGCCGGGCAGAGACACAACCAAAAAAGAAAATTTTAGACCAATATTCTTGATGAACATTGATGCAAAAATCCTCAATAAAATACTGGCAAACCAAATCCAGCAGCACATCAAAAAAAGCTTATCCACCATGGTCAAGTGGGCTTCATCCCTGGGATGCAAGGCTGGTTCAATATATGCAAATCAATAAATGTAATCCAGCATATAAACAGAACCAAAGACAAAAACCACGATTATCTCAATAGATGCAGAAAAGGCCTTTGACAAAATTCAACAACCCTTCATGCTAAAAACTCTCAATAAATTAGGTATTGATGGGACGTATCTCAAAATAATAAGAGCTATCTATGACAAACCCACAGCCAACATCATACTGAATGGGCAAAAACTGGAAGCATTCCCTTTGAAAACTGGCACAAGACAGGGATGCCCTCTCTCACCACTCCTATTCAACATAGTGTTGGAAGTTCTGGCCAGGGCAATTAGGCAGGAGAAGGAAATAAAGGGTATTCAACTAGGAAAAGAGGAAGTCAAATTGTCCCTGTTTGCAGATGACATGATTGTATATCTAGAAAACCCCATTGTCTCAGCCCAAAATCTCCTTAAGCTGATAAGCAACTTCAGCAAAGTCTCAGGATACAAAATCAATGTACAAAAATCACAAGCATTCTTATACACCAACAACAAACAAACAGAGAGCCAAATCATGAGTGAACTCCCATTCACAATTGCTCCAAAGAGAATAAAATACCTAGGAATCCAACTTACAAGGGATGTGAAGGACCTCTTCAAGGAGAACTACAAACCACTGCTCAATGAAGTAAAAGAGGATACAAACAAATGGAAGAACATTCCATGCTCACGGGTAGGAAGAATCAATATCATGAAAATGGCCATACTGCCCAAGGTAATTTATAGATTCAATGCCATCCCCATCTAGCTACCCATGACTTTCTTCACAGAATTGGAAAAAACTACTTTAAAGTTCATATGGAACCAAAAAAGAGCCCGCATTGCCAAGTCAATCCTAAGCCAAAAGAACAAAGCTGGAGGCATCACACTACGTGACTGCAAACTATACTGCAAGGCTACAGTAACCAAAACAGCATGGTACTGGTACCAAAACAGAGATATAGATCAATGGAACAGAACAGAGCCCTCAGAAATAATGCCGCATATCTACAACTATCTGATCTTTGACAAACCTGAGAAAAACAAGCAATGGGAAAAGGATTCCCTATTTAATAAATGGTGCTGGGAAAACTGGCTAGCCATATGTAGAAAGCTGAAACTGGATCCCTTCCTTACACCTTATACAAAACTTAATTCAAGATGGATTAAAGACTTAAACGTTAGACCTATAACCATAAAAACTCTAGAAGAAAACCTAGGCATTACCATTCAGGACATAGGCATGGGCAAGGACTTCATATCTAAAACATCAAAGCGATGGCAACAAAAGCCATAATTGACAAATGGGATCTAATTAAACTAAAGAGCTTCTGCACAGCAAAAGAAACTACCATCAGAGTGAACAGGGAACCTACAAAATGGGAGAAAATTTTCGCAACCTACTCATCTGACAAAGGGCTAATATCCAGAATCTACAATGAACTCAAACAAATTTACAAGAAAAAAACAAACAACCCCATCAAAAAGTGAGTGAAGGACATGAACAGACACTTCTCAAAAGAAGACATTTATGCAGCCAAAAAACACATGGAAAAATGCTCACCATCACTGGCCATCAGAGAAATGCAAATCAAAACCACAATGAGATACCATCTCACACCAGTTAGAATGGCAATCATTAAAGAGTCAGGAACCAACAGGTGCTGGAGAGGATGTGGAGAAATAGGAACACTTTTACACTGTTGGTGGGACCGTAAACTAGTTCAACCCTTGTGGAAGTCAGTGTGGCGATTCCTCAGGGATCTAGAACTAGAAATACCATTTGACCCAGCCATCCCATTACTGGGTATACACCCAAAGGACTATAAATCATGCTGCTATAAAGACACATGCACACGTATGTTTATTGCGGCGCTATTCACAATAGCAAAGATTTGGAACCAACCCAAATGTCCAACAATGATAGACTGGATTAAGAAAATGTGTCACATATACACCTTGGAATACTATGCAGCCATAAAAAATGATGAGTTCATGTCCTTTGTAGGGACATGGATGAAATTGGAAATCATCATTCTCAGTAAACTATCGCAAGAACAAAAATCCAAACACCACCTACTCTCACTCATAGGTGGGAATTGAACAATGAGAACACATGGACACAGGAAAGGGATCATCACACTCTGGGGACTGTTGTGGGGTGGGGGGAGGGGGGAGGGATAGCTTTAGGAGATATACCTAATGCTAAATGATGAGTTAATGGGTGCAGCACACCAGCATGGCACATGTATACATATGTAACTAACCTGCACATTGTGCACATGTACCCTAAAACTTAAAGTATAATAATAATAAAATAAAAATAAATAAATAAATAAATAAAATTTGTTGAATAAAATATTTATCTCATTGTTAAAAAAAAAATGGAACAAGGCAAGGATGCTTACTCTCACCACTCCTGCTTAACGTAGTAATGGAATTGCTAATCAGAGCAGTTGGGCAAGAGAAAGAAATACAAACCATCCAAGTAGGAAAAGAAGGTAAACTATCTCTCCTCATGAATGATGTGATTATATACCTAGAAATCCCTAAAGATTATGCCAAAAGTCTCCTAAAAATGATAAACAACTCTAGTAAAGTTTCAGGATACAAAATCAATTACAAAAATCAGTAGCATTTTTATACACCAATAACATTCAAACTGAGAGTCAAATCACGAACGCAATCTCATTTGCAATAGCTAGAAATAAATAAAATACTTAGGAATACATTTAACCAAGGAGGTGAAAAATCTCTACAAAAAGAACTACAAAACACCACTGAAAGAAATTGTACATGACCCAAACATGTGGAAAAGCATTCCATTCTCATGGATTGGAAGAAACAATATCATTAAAATGTCCATACTGCCCAAAGCAATCTGCAGATTCAACACTATTCCTATCATGCTACCAATGTCATTTTTCACAAAACTAGAAAAAACTATTTTCAAATTCATATGGAACCAAGAAAGAGCCTGAATAGCTAAAGTAATCATAAGCAAAAAGAACAAAGTCGGAAGCATCACATTACCTGACTTCAAACTATACTCAAAGGCTATGGTAACCAAAACAGCAATGTACTGGTACAAAAACAGGCACATACACCAATGAAACAATATGTAGAACTCAGAAATAAAGCCACACACCTACAGCCATCTGATTTTGGACAAAGTCAACAAAAATAAGCAATTGGGAGATGACTCCCTCTTCAGTTAATTGTGCTGGAGAGGCTGGCTAGCCATATGCAAAAGAATGAAACTGGACCCCTACCTTTCACTATATACAAAAATTAAGATGAATTAAAGATTTAAATGTAATACTTCAAACTATAAGAATTCTAGAAGAAAACCTATGAAACACCATTCTGGATATCAGCCTTAGAAAAGAATTTACAACTAAGTCCTCAAAAGCAATTGTAACAAAAGTGAAAATTGTCATGTGGGACCTAATTGAACTAAACAGCTTCTGCACAGCAAAAGAAACTATCAACAGAGTAAACAGACAACCTGCAGAATGGGAGAAAATATTGGCAAACCATGAATCTGAGAAACATCTGTCATCCAGAATCGATATGGAATTTAAACAATTGAACAAGCAAAAAGCAAATGACCCTATTAAAAAATTGGCAAAAGTCATGAACAGACACTTCTCAAAAGAAAACATATAAATGGCCAACAAACGTGAAAAAATGCTCAATATCACTAATCATCAGAGAAATGCAAATCAAAACCACAATGAGATACCAGCTCACATCAGTCAGCATGGCTGTTATTAAAAAGTCAAAAAACAATAGATGCTGGCAAGGCTATGGAGAAAGGGAAACACTTATACACTGTTGGTGGGAATGTAAATTAGTTCAGCCATTGTGGAAAGCAGTTCGGCGATTTCTCAAAGAACTTAAAACAGAAGTACCACTCAACGCAGAAATCCCATTACTGAGTATATATCAAAAATTCTACCAAAAAGACACACACATTCACATGTTCATTGCAGCTCTATTCACAATAGCAAAGACATGAAATCGACCTCGGTGCCCATCAGCAGTGGATTCGATAAAGAAAATGTGGCACATTTACACCATAGAATCTTGCAAGACTGTAACAAAGAATGAAATCATGTCTTTTGTAGCAACATGGATGCAGCTGGAGGCTATTATCCTAAGCAGATTAACTCAGGAACAGAAAACCAAATGCCACATGTTCTCACTAAACACTGGGTATTCACGAACATAAAGATAGCAACAATAGACACTGGAGACTTCTAGAGGGAGAGTCAGGGAAGCAAGGGTTGAAAAACTATTGAGTACTATGCTCAGTACCTAGGTGATAGGATCGATTGTACTCCAAACCTCAGCATCATGCAATATATCCAGGTAACAAACCTGCACATGTACCCCTGAATCTAAAGTAAAAGTTAAAATTATGAAAATAAAAAAATAAAGTCTTTAGCTTAAAAAAATGAAAAAAAAATTCTAAATATTTCTTGCCTTTTCTATATCTTTAGCTTTTATATATTTTCTGGAAGATTGTACTGACTTTATCTTCCATCTTCAACATACTTTTTAGAAATTTCAGCAATTATGTTATTCATTTATTTTATAAAGCTCTTTCTTGTTCTTTGTTCATTTTCATGGTCTCCTTTTTATATCAATTAAATAACATTTTAATCTTTCAAAATACTTTTTTTATTATTGTGCATTTATTTGGATCTCTCTGCTTCATGATATACACTTTTTAAAAATACCTGGTGCTATGTGGTAAAAAGAGGTAAAAAGAGAAAGAAAAATAAGACCAGACTGGGAGACTTAGGTAAATTATCTTCTAGGTAGAGGGATAATTTTTTATTCATTATTATGATTTTCCCTGAAAATAATTCCAACCGAAGTCATCACTGGTCACTGGCTTGTGGCAATCGGGCCTCAGTGGGATTTTACCTGGAATGAGAGAGTCCCATTTCTGTGCAAATTTTTACTTCCTTTCATTGATTCTATTAATGCCTCATTTACCAGTGATCATTAGATAATTACACTATTTCAAAAATAGCCTTGCTTGCTAAAGAGGGACTAAAAGTGTTTTCACAGTAAGATTAGCTTATTTTGCAGAGATAATCCACCTTGTAGTAGTCATGGAAAATAAATGTAATGTGTTAGCGGTGCCAGTTGCTTTTTTTCTGTATTGCGAAACTAAATCATCAATTTTGAATAATGAAACTTTAAGCTACATAAGAAATATCAAGCTTGTTCATTCATGTTCAAAACTTACAACCAAATACCTTTGTTTCCTCTTCACATTTGCTCCCTAATTATATCACTGGCCTGTACAGGTGTATGTTTTAACTCCTGGTTTCTCCGAAATGGATATCTGACATTCTCTAAAACCCTTTATGAAGGGGCATTCCTGTGGGGATATATGTTTTTTGTGACTCTAGGGCCGTATGAGAAGAGAAGACATTTGGGGATCCCTAGACGCTGATTCTACTCCCTCTCATGAAGATGAGATGTCACCTTGATGATGCTGAGTTTGTTTTACAAATTGGCTCTTTTGGTTAGCATTCTAGCTGAATAAAAGGGCATACTCAAACTGGGCAATTTGAGGAAAGTGTAATAAAGGGAATATTTTTAAATGCATGGGCATAGGGATAAGAAAACCAACAAACGATAGTGTAGTTCTCCACATCTAGCAACAGTGGGGACCCATAACCATCATTAGACCTGAAAGTGCAAGAGGAGGGCACAGAGACAGGATCTATATTAAGAGGGCAGCCTGACAGCAACAGCTTTCCATAAAAGGAAGCAGCCAATCCATGGTGATCCTGTAGAGAGGCAGCCAGGGAAGTAAAATATCCCAGCCTGATTCTTCTTTCATCTTTCCGTCTCAGCCAGTGTCTCTCATTGGCTGAAGCCAACCAGAAGCCAGGCAATGAAGCCTGTTGACAGAGTTCATACAGGTCAGTTTCCTGGAGTGCAGAGAAGGGTGGGGAAGGCCAGAGTGGATTTGAGACAGACGATGGAAAATATTCAGCGGAAAATATTCAGCACACCATGAAAAGCTCATGCCTGTAAACAATTTCTTAAATAGAGTAGTTGGTGTCACTTCTTCCAGAATGATAATGTAAGTCCATGAATTCAGAAGGAAGTAGTATAGTGCGATCTGGATTATTTCTCAATTCTGGAGGACTACCTGCATGGAGAATGACATAGGCAGTTTCATATTCTGTAGAAAACCCAGGTATGACAGGAAAGCCATGTGAAGATATATTACATCTGCTCATACTCTGCACGGTCACCTCATTCTATATAGTTGGTAAAATTATTGAAAACTTTTATCCTAAGTGTATATATGTCTGTCTGTGTATTTAGTTTTTTCTTCCCATTAATTCACAATGTACCTGAAACACTATACCTTCATATTTCTCAAACACATAAATATTTCACGGTACACATATACTTATTCTTTAACCATAGAAATAGATACCACTGGCTGGGCGCGGTGGCTCACGCCTGTAATCCCAGCACTTTCGGAGGCCGAGGCAGGTGGATCACGAGGTCAGGAGATCGAGACCATCTTGGCTAACACAGTGAAACCCCATCTCTACTAAAAATACAAAAAATTAGCCAGGCGTGGTGGCAGGCGCCTGTAGTCCCAGCTACTCGGGAGGCTGAGGCAGGAGAATGGCATGAACCCGGGAGGCGGAGCTGGCAGTGAGCCGAGATCGCGCCACTGCACTCCAGCCTGGGCGACAGAGCAAGACTCTGTCTCAAAAACAAACAAAAAAAAAAAATACCACTTAATTCTGCTAAAGATTATACTTTATGAAACACCGGTGGAGTATGATTCATTTGATTACTGTTGACACTAGTATTTAATTTCCATAATTAACATCCATACTCATTGATAATGTTAATAAAAGCATCCTAAGTGTCTTTGGATGGAGAGGGAACTCTGGGTAGTGGCCAAGTGAAGGTAGGAGAGACAGCTGGGAATAAAAGAAACTGATGAAAAAAGGGAAAGTATTTGAAGTAGAGTGCTGAATTTCTATTGCTGCAGAGTAAATCCTGACATGGCTGCATTAACTTGGGATAAGGATTGTTAGCCAGAAACAGATCTAGGTTTTGTGGGACCTGAAGATGATACAATTTGAAGGATCCTCTTTAAGAAAAACAGTTCAAACTTATAAATGTGAAGTTCTATATGAAAGTAAAATGTCTTGAGAAATTGCATCGAATAAATTTTAAGAAATTAACATCACAAACCTCAAAGAATCTTGAAACACAACATAATATTACTATAAATTAGCTGCCTTATATATCTCTATAATACTTTTCTTTTTATATTTTGGCTGTGTACTCCTTTATTTCCTCTTCGTATGCAACCTTTTTATAATACCATTTTCTATAAAGAGAATAGAAGGTAATTCAGTTTTTCCTCTAGTGTGTTTTTGTTCCTCTATCTTTATATTTCCCATGCTGGACACTATAGTTTGTGTTCTTATTTCATAAAAACTTTGGCCCTGCACTGGCATAGTAGTTCTGGGTTAGTTGGCACAATGGATGGCAGAAGTATTTCTGGAACCCATTCTTACCCTTGATTGGCTAATAGTAGCTTAACTCTACTCAGTGACTGTCTCCCACATAAATATATCTCGCTAACTCCAAATTAAAATTAAGCCCAACTCAAGTTCCCTCTGAAATGTCTGTGCCCACTCCATTGCTACCTGACATGAGTAGAAATGTGACAGAATGGAAAATTGCCATAAAAATAGTCAGTGGTTTTAGCAGAGCATGATTAAACTATCTTATTTTGCAATTATTCCAAAATACATAATGTTAATACATTGCTTGTGCCTCTTCTATGGCCTTGGAAAGGAACTGTGTGAGTTTTACTTGCTTCATGATAAATCCAACTTTAGGTAATTGAAATAAACTGCACAGTGCTTCACCTTCCTCCTGTGGAGGTGACAAGAAGAGGATTCAGTGTGGAGTCAATTCTGCTGCTTCTCCCATAGAGTGAAGGTAGAATTGGGAAATTAAAGTTCTCATTTTTGCCCATTCATCACTCATCCTGGCATGGGGCAGGGCATGGGGTTTGGCAGGGAGGAATGCTTGTAATACTAGCTATGATAACTTATTCATGTATTCAATCATTCAACATGTATCTGATGATTATGTGCCAGGCACTATTTGAGATAATAGTGTCATTCCTATCACAATGGTGAGTAAAACAGATGCAATCTCTGTCTTCAGTGACATGGGGCAGGGCATGGGTTTTGGTGGGGAGGAATGCTTGTAATACTAGCTATGATAACTTATTCATGTATTCAATCATTCAACATGTATTTGATGATTATGTGCCAGGCACTATTTGAGATAATAGTGTCATTCCTATCACAATGGTGAGTAAAACAGATGCAATCTCTGTCTTCAGTGATCTTAAAGTCTAAAAGAGGACAGACAACTCACCTTTCCATCTTTGAGTAAAACAAATATGTGAAAAGTAATAGAATAATTTGTCTTACCATCCTGTCCATATCTTGGCACAAAGCACTGGTAATCCCGGAAAAATAATTCTCTAAAGTCCCATTCATGGCCTTGGTATCTGTGGTCTCTTTCTGCTCCTAAAACATAGCAGAAAGGGAAGGCAAGAACTCCAAATTGGAGTGGAGAGTGTAGAACCTGAGAAATCAACCCATCTCCAAGTTTTTGTTCTTTGCAGTCTTGTGCTTCATTGGATTGTGGACAATATAGAAGGGGTATAATTTCCTATATTCAACCAATCAGTGATAAAAGATTAAGAGAATGGGTACCACATGAAGCTTCTCTTCTTCTAGTCTCTCATGTCATTCCTATCACAATGGCTGTAAAACATTTGTTGGCAATGTGAAGGCTTCCATTATTGAATAGAGAGGAAGATAAAAGATTTCCCTCTATGTTCATTCTTGCCACAGACTTTCAGAAAACTATCTAATTTCTTAGCACCTCAGCTGCATACCAGTGAAATGAGGTCAACTATACAAATTCCTTACTTATCTAATTGGGATACAAACTGCTGCAAGAATTACAGCTGTGAATTAGTGGGTTCCAGAGGACTTGTCTGTGGTTACAGAAAATAGGCAGAACTCCGTGGGCCCTCAAGAAAGAATAACCATTCAAAGTTGTACATACCTAAAGAGGAATAATTTTTTTTAAAGAAAATCCTTAGGCAGAAAGGGTTTTTAATCAGCATTGAATGTTGAATCAATACTAAAATCAGTACTCTCTATGGCCAAAGCATGCATACTGCTCTCATTGGTCTCTGATTGACCTTTTTGTCTTGAGATATACCCTCACAGGAATGTCAGTATTCTGGAAATGGTGATGGGAATTCTACTCCCAGGTAAAAACTCAATGAGGTAATGAATATGCAAATGACCTGTTGTATCTACCATGCACATTACATTTCTTAAAGTCTGTTAAGCTCTCCCTAGGCCAAGCCATGTGATCTTTGGATGAGTCAAAGCTCAGGAAAAAAACACTGAGTTTGAATCCTCACTCTGCAACTTTCTGGGTTCCTGTGACGTTGGACAAGTTACCTAACATTTGTGAACATGAGTTTCCTTGGCCTATGAAATAAGGATAGCAATAACTCTTGCAGAATTGCTTAATTATTTAAAAAATTTATACTCATATAAAGCATGTGCTATAAAGCAGGTGCTCAACGAATTGTAAGTATTACTAATTATAAACTTCAGCACAAGCATAAGCTTTTTAAAATTATTTTTTCTTTCCAGTATTTAAACTTTGGGCTAAGAGAGATTTTATCGTAAGATTATTATGATGTGTAAACATGAACCAACTTCTCTATAGCAATTATTTTGCTGGGAAGTAAGCAAGGTCATAAATCAATAATGACTCTTGCAACCTCAGGACTTATTGATCTTGCTGTTTGTCTTCTGTAATGTTCCTGGAAAACCCAATTATTTTGGGAGGTTATCCAAACTAGTTTACCCAGTATTCTATATTAGTGTTATTAGTAACAAGTTATGAAAGCGTTTGATTGATTTTCTTGGAAAACAATCCCTTTATAGTATAATAGAGATATTTATTCGATAAATGTCTTAGCATATTACATTTCTTAAAAAGAACAAGTTGAGACAAGCAGCTAGAGATTCTAGAATCATGTGCTTCTGATAAATTCCACTTTTCTGGGCACCACGGTCGAGAGTGCAAATAAGCACTTTAGGAAAAATTCTAGAGAGATGTGAGTCCTGTCTATCTTATGGGGCTGGCCATTGGCAGTAATTTAAAGTAGAAGTATCTTTTAATATGTCTGGTGTTGTTCTCCAATACTCAGTATAGTGCTTGGTGTGGAGTAAATGCCCAGTAAATGTTGGTTAGATGAATGAATAAATGAGTGAATGAAAGTATAAGCAAATAAATCACAAATACATAAATACTTACCCACAAGCATTTAATGCTTGTGAAGGTGGCTCTACTTTCCTTCTCAGTACAAATGTTTTCTTGGATTTATAGTGATGTCTAAAAGGCCTATTTCGTTAACACTGAACTCTATTGGCAAATTCAACTGCCTCTCTGTTCCCTTTTTCAATTTAGTCTGTTTGATAAGAAGTAGTCACTAAGATGCATAAGACTTTGCTTTATGATGGTGAGGTGGCTTGAATTTGAGCCTAATATTTGGAAGGCCAAAGGGAACTATTTATTAAAACAAAATGGAGTACAGAAGAAGTTAGTGGTTCCTCAAATTTGTCTGATGGAAGAATCACTTGATGTACTTGTTAAAAATACGAATTCTTAGGTGTCAGCCAAGAATCTCCAAAAGCAATATACCAAGTGCTTCTTATGACCAGGCAGGTTGGGCAAAGACTGGGATAGGGTATGACTGTTACCTTGCTATCAGAAGACCAATGGAGCTTGCTTGAGGTAACAATTTTCCTTAACTTCTGTTTTCTCAGACTTAATATATGGATATCAGTATCTCCCCAGACCACATCAAAGCGATTCTAGGAGAATCGTAAGAGGATTAATTTTCAAACCTTTATACTGTATGCAAACTTTTGAAATCTATCCTGAAGATAGTAACAAACCCATCAGAATTGCAATGTTTCTGTGAGAAGACACCTTCATAGTCTGACAAATCCTTGTTTGGCAACTTCTCATGTGACCTTTCCAAAATCACTATGGCCATCCCACACTAACTAGGAGCTCCCAGCCTACCTTGTTTGTCACTATTTCCCTGGAAATGAGCTACTATATTTGTGCAATAAATAAATATTTAAATGTAGCAAAATATGTGTCTTTGCCAAAGGAAAACAAGAACCTAGTCTATTAGCAGGTTACTATTAGAAATTAATCATTTATATTTGGCTGATTTTCTTGTCTAGACTAATATTCTGTCATTAGCAAATGCTCCTACAGGTATATTGAGAAGAAAATAAAAATAACAAAAACAGTTGTCACTACATTAATAACCATTGTAATATTAATACCTTTTTAACTCAGTATGTGTCCGGGCATTTTCACTAGAATTGGGAATTTGCATTACTGGAATAAGACTTCTGCAATGTAAAAATGAAGGTGATAAATGTAATGTTAACCTAGCCAAGAAAGTACACTTGGTCTCTTCATGGTTATTGCCTAATAAGATCCAGGCATGAAGAAAGATTTTCCCTTTATTTTAACAATAAAAATTATTATTAATAAAAATATTATGAGAAAAGCTTTGAGCTAAGTGTTTTATATGCTGTATTTCTCTTAAACTTCATGACATCCTTCTGGAGCAAGTATTATTATTATCATCATCATTTTACAAATGAGGACATTGAGGCTAAAAAAGTTATAACTTGCCAGAGGTCTTGCAGCTAAGTGACAAAGTCAGAATATGTATTCATCTCTGTAAAACTCCAGAAGCCAAATTCTTAATTACCATCATTTATTGATTCTTAACCAAAAACAAATAGAAACTTAATAGTTCATATTCCTGGTTTTTAAGATAATCTATCTTCATTTATTTATATTTCCTGCCTGATTTTCTTTAAGATCTCAAGAAATTGGTAATGGTACAATTACCAATTGCTTTAGGCTAAAACTATTTTTTATTTAAATAGCCATTTCTAATTATTGTTATTAATAAACAACTATATATTTATATATGTATATGTATTAATATATGTATATTTGTGTCTGTGTATATAAATATGTATTCATATTGTATAAATATGTATTCATAATGATGTGAAAACACAAAACTCAAATTGTAACATCTGTTATCTTCATTCTGAAGCCTTTCTTCTGGGTCTTTCCAGTTTAAATATCTATCCTAGGAGCTGCTAGGTACTAGTAGTTGGTGAATGATCCTAGGTTTATGCTCAGATTTGACTGAATAGCTTTCTCAAGAGATTACAAGGTGACTTTATCCGGGTTTAAATTTCAATGTCGATGCATGTTGGATTCTCTGGAAGCACAGCGGAGATAGAATTTGGCATAAGAAGTATTTATTAGGGAGAGGGAGGAAGCAGGATTAGGCAGAGGGAGACGTTGAACAGCAAAGCAGACCTGGCAAAGCCTTGGCACACCCCACAGGGGGCTTAGGGAACCATAGGGCCCATCGGGGTTGCCTGATTTAGCAAATAAAATACAGGACACCCAGTTAAATCAAATTTTTGATAAAATCACAAATCACTTTTTAGTATGTGTATGTCCCATGCAATATTTATCCCATGCAATATTTTGTCTGGCAAACCTACTCCCATTGGACCAAAATGTCTGGGTGTTTATATCCCAATTTTGATCAGTCATTGGATGTAGCCAAGGCCAGGAAAGATAGAACCTTGGGAGAGGTGGCTTTTTGCAGTGGAGGCAGACCCTGAAGGAACTGAGAGCTAGGCAGCAAACCCTTCCACAAAAGGAGATCTGGGAGGCATGTGTCTGTGTTCACCACTAATTTATAGCCACGGGAAGTCTCGAGGCAACTGAAAGCTCCAGAAAAAGGGTTTTAATGAAGGGATTTTAGCAGCTCTAAATTTTGCTGCTTAGTGGTGGATTTGCACTGATACTACAGAGGATTTACCTAACAAGAAAGCTCTTTTCAGTCAAGTGTATAAGCAGTGAGACTGAACACATATCCGTGGAAGAAATATGACAACCGAAAAGTTTGGAGCAGGGCCAGATTTATGGGTGTGTGACCAATGCAGTCACACAGGGCCTGGGCTCAGAAGGGCCCTGAACTTGATTTAATGCTTTGATGACTCTGTCTTGAAGTTATTGGTAATTTTATCTCTTTTATTTTGTTAGTGAAGTCTGATAGACAAAGGAACATGCATGTGAGCAGGGAAGAAGCACGCACGATATGTGTGTGTCTGCCATTGCTGGTGTCCCTGTTCACATGTAGTTTTCATGATAGCACATGAGTCCCCAATTCCTGTGGATTAGCTATCCATGGGAGTTCAGTGAGACTCAGAGTGAATACAAGATAAGCAGGCTACATTTACGAACAATAGGCCAGGACACTGACAGCCCCAGGAGGCCATGTTTTCTATTTGAATTAGAGCTTTCCTTGAATGCAGAAGGAAGGAAATTGTATTCTAAGAAATACAAATCACCAGGAAAATCTACTATATTCTTTCTTATTCACGTTATATTCTGGTATTAGCCAACCACTTATGCTGAAAATGATGACAAAGAAGGAAATGATGAGCAACCCATAGTTATTTTTTCTTTTCTCTCAGACCTTTCTAACTCACTAGTAAGCTGAGGGTAGAGAGTGCTGGTAGAATGTGTGTGTGTATGAAGAAGTGAAATAAAAACAGTTAAGTTCATTTTTCCAGTGTTTCTACTGTTCTGGTAAGAATAAAATACATATGCATGTATGAACTATGAAATATATATTGGGTGTTTTTAGTGATACCACATATGAATTAAATGTTCTTATATTTGCAGTTAAAACTAGCATTGTACAATATAAAAGTGAACAGTAAAATTCATGCAATAGTTTAAAATTTGAATTTTTCTTTGCTTAGAATCACATTAGATGGCTGATAAAAAAATCTTAGCAAATCAAGAAAGAAACTGCAGAAGAAAGGAAAAGGCTTTATCTTTTAGTATCTTTATAGACACTTTTTGAACAGGAGGCCCTCATTTTCATTTTGTACTGGGGCTCAAAAATTATGCAGCTTTTAGGTCAGACAAATAGGATTAGCAAGTATAAATGGAGTGGAGTGAGGCAAGGATTCTGAAAAACAGTTTTAGGAGAGATTCTGGTCTTCCAGGATCATGACTGTGGATGGATGGACTTGCACTACTTCTAACAATTTGTTATTTGTATCTTGTGACCTAACATGCCAGCAATAAAGAATGCTCTTTATTCTGTGATCAATTATCAAATATTTATTGAGTCTGTATGGATATAGCAACGTATTAGGATATATGAAAGGGAAAAACTGGTGTTGAGTTACAGGGACAATAAATATCAGCTACCCTCAGGGAGCTTGCATTCAAATAATTGACTTTTCTAATTATTTCTAGATTCTAATATGTACCTACATCATAGTGCTTGTGCACATAAACACATACAAACACACACCCCTGACATTTTCCTTCCTTCCCTCTTAACCATATTTTGTTCCCTTTCTCTTTCAGCTCTCTGGACATTGCTAGGATGGTGATGATGATGATGATAGTAATGGTGATGATGACGATAATAGTGAACATTATTATAAGTACTTTACACATATTAATCCAGTTAATCCACATAATATTCCTGTGAGATCTGTGCCATTTTAGTCTCCTTATTATAAATGAAGAAACTGAAGCCCAGAAAGGTTAAGTAATGTGTGCCCCAAATCAAATAGCTAGAAAGTAGATGAGCCAGAGTTTGAACCAATATGGTCTCCACTATACTACACTATGAAATTTCCTCAAAATTTTAGGCAATAGTGACCTTGAGCAGTGGTCTTCAAATTTACATATGTTTATTGCAGCAGGAGAGAGGTACTAAAAATTCCAGCAAAGTTTTAGGAAATTATTATTTCCAGATCCTCAGCCTCATTGAGCTCCTTTTCAAGTAAGTGGTCTGCCAAGAACAAACCTGAAGTTGAGGCTGGTTCCCTTTCCCACCTCCCCTTTCGCAATACCCATTATCCCTTCTTAGAGAAAAAAGGCCCTCATGCTAAATGTTATTATAGCTCATTGTCCTGGGGTATAACAACCTCCCCTCTGAGTACCAACTGAAGGGTAATTTAAAGTACTGGTAATAATGTTGAGAAAGTGAATGACTTTTAAGACTGTGTAACAATATCATTTATAACGCAGGAGTTTCAAATTCTTTATTATCAATAAATTAAAGGACATAAACAGAGTACTAGCTGATAGGTTATTAAAATAATTTTTGATGATAAAACACTGAATTTTGTTGTCATATAACTTAGAATGAGTTTAAGAACTAGGTGATGGTTTTATGACAAATCCATTCTCATTCTTTTATTTAAGTGACAAGTTTTCTCAGGGTTTATGTTTATAGAAACAGATCAGAGAAAGTGAGTTCATGTTGAATTATTTCATTCTAAGTACCATTCATTCAGAGATACATAAATTAATTGTATAAATGTAATGCCATCCATTCATTAAAAAGCACATTTCTGTTAAGATTGTACTTTTGTTTAACATATTAAAAAAACTCAACATCCCTGATCATTAGAGAAATGTAAATCAAAACAACAATGAGACACCATCTCATGCCAGTTAGAATGGCTATTATTGAAAACTCAAGAAACTACAGATGCTGGCAAGGCTGTAAGGCTGTGGAAAAATAGCAGCAATTTTACACTGTTGGTGGGAATGTAAATTAGTTCAACCATTGTGGTAGACAGTGTGGTGATTCCTCAAAGATCTAGAACCAGAAATACCATTTGACCCAGCAATCCCATTACTGGGTATATACCCAAAGGAATATAAATCAGTCTATTATAAACATACATGCATGCGTATGTTCATTGCAGCACTATTTACAATAGCAAAGACATGGAATCAACCCGAATGCCCATCAGTGATAGAGTGGATAAAGAAAATATGGTACATATACACCATGGAATACTATGCAGCCATAAAAAGAAATGAGATCATGTCCTTTATAGGGATGTGGATGAGGCTGGAAGCCATTATCCTCAGCAAACTAATGCAGGAACAGAAAACCAAGCATTGCATATTCTAACTTATAAGTGGGAGCTGAACAATATGAACACATGGGCACAGGGAGGGGAATAAAACATACTGGGGCCTGTCAGGGGATGGGGGAAGGGAGAGCATCAGGATAAATAGCTAATGCATACTGGGCTTAAATTTTCTTTAATAATTATCAAAATCTGTAATGTATTTGTTGTTTCTGATCATTATTTCTAATAACAATTGTAATGACAATTCAACCCTGAAGAACATTTTAATATGTAATGTTGTTTGATCAAATGAAGTTTTTAAAAAATAGATTTCAATTTAAATATGTATATTTATTGCATAGAAAAAATAGGTTATTAAAAGATTTTGAAAGGTAAAATATGGAAATAGTATAAAATTTCTGACAGTTAAAAAAGAGCTTGTTCACATAATGATTTTTCAAATAACTGATGAGTAACACTATAGTAACAGAATCGAATGGATACCTTTAAGAATGATGTAACAGTTCGTTTAAAAATGTCCAAATGTAAAAGATATTCTTCATACTTGCTTAACATTATAATGAAACAATTTAAAGGTCAACTTAAAAATATATAAAGGGGTATTTATTTTAATGCAACTTTTTGTAGGTATACTAACATAAAAGTTCGAAGACCTCATGACCTGGGGAAATTATCTTGTAACCTAAGTATGTTATGTTCAATTCATCTCCATTACAGACTACACACTCCTTCAGCTCTTTTTAATGCCCAAAGCATTCTTTGAAGTGATGAAAGTCTTGTGCCAAGAAGAAAGAAAGTATTAGAGAAAGGGGTGATAGAAACCCATCAATTGTAGTGTCTCCAGAGGGGCTGTTTAAATGAGCAATCAATTTTATTCTTCTCTTCATCGTGTTCAGGAAACTTTCAGCCTTCTTACTTATTTAATTTGAAAATTGCATCTCTCATAATTACTTTTGGACGTACATACAGCATTGATAAGTAAAAAAGTATTTACCTTATAACTTCCCACTGGTATAGCCCTAGGGAAAAACAAGAATAAGATTTTATAAGTGAGAAAATTAAACAGGACAATTGTTTTCACCTTGGAAATGGAAAGCAAGATGACCAATAGAGGTGTAACCAAGATAGAATGAGGAAGCAAATCCTTTCTGACTAGTTGTGTGTGCCTAAAGTTACTTATTTAACCTCTCTGAGACTTAGTTTCTTCAAATAGGGAACAAAGTAATACCTGTCTTAGAAGTTTCTGTGAGGTATGAATGAGATTAAATGTGAAGAGCTTGGCAAAGTGTCCAATATTTTTAAAATGTTAGAAATCTGTGGAGTTGGCTAGGGAAGGAAAGAAAGAAATTTCTTGAAAAAAAAGTAAGGTCAGGAATTCACTTTAATATATCAGCAGTTTCCTCTTCTAAGTAATGCCCTTTAAAGGCTATATGATTATTTCAGAGATAATTGTCATTGCTAAGATATTTTTGTAATTTCTCCTTGGGGATTGTCTTCCAAACAGCAGTTTAGAATATCGTCTCTTAAAGGTTTAAAAGAGGATATTCTAAACTTTTAAGAAACTTTTTTAGTTAGTTGTACATTTGTATGCAGTCATAAGATAGAATACAGAAAGATCCTGTGTACCTCCTCCCCTAATAACATATTCCAAAACTATAATACAATATCACAACGAGAGAGATGCAATCCACTGGTCTAATTCAGATATCCCTGGTATTATTTGTGTTCATGTGTGGATATTTGCTAGATGAAACCTTTCATAATTTTCAGTTATCAGGCCCTGCCTTCCTAATGAGAATCTGGATCAGAATTTGAGGACCCCTAAAAAGGAAAACAGATGAAAATCCAGCAAAATCTTACTTCTTGGTAAAATGATGTTATTACAAAGTTGAGAAAATCTTCTTCATAAAATACGGAAACCACAAAGCTGGAAAGGGAATGTGTTTGATATAATAGAGTATATCAAAATTAAAACTTTCTATACAAGAAAATAAACCATTAACGAAGTTTAAATACAACATAGAAGCTGGGTGAAAATATTTGCTACAGATATAAAAGACAAAGCTTTAGTATTAAGAATAGACAGAACGATTCTGTGAATAAATATGAACAAAAACAATAGAAAAAATGAAGACTATATGCTAACAATTCATAGAAACAGGTTCTTTTCTCTTAGGGTGTTAAAGCCATTATTCTACTGTCTTCTGGCCTCTATGGTTTTTGGTAAACAAACAAAACAGACAAACAAAATAAAATAAAAAACCCGAATAAGTTTTTTCTGTTGTTTTTATTTATTTTATTTATTTATTTTTTATTTCCATAGGTTTTTGGGAAATAGGTGGTGTTTGGTTACATGACTAAGTTCTTTAGTGATGATTTATGAGATTTTGGTGTACCCATCACCCAAACAGTATACACTATATCCAGTTTGTAGTCTCTTATCCCTCACCCTCCTCCCACCCTTTTCCCCAAGTCCCCAAAGTCCATTGTACCATTCTTATGCCTTTGTGTCCTCATATCTTAGCTCTCACTTATGAGAGAGAACATACGATGTTTGGTTTTCCATTCCTGAGTTACTTCACTTAGAATAATGGTCTCCAATTCCATCCAGGTTGTTGCTAATACCATTATTTTGTTTCTTTTTATGGCTGAATAGTATTCCATGGGGTATTTGTGTGTGTGTGTGTGTGTGTGTGTGTGTGTATGTATATAGTTGGTAGTATTTTGTTAAAGACTTATGTGTCTATATTCATCAGGGATATCAGTCTGTAGTTTTCTTTTTTTGTTATGTCCTTTCCTGGTTTTGGCATTAGAGTGATGCTGGGTTCATGGAATAATTTAAGATGGATTCCCTCTTTCTCCGTATTGTGGAATCATGTCAATAGGATTGGTATCAATTCTTCTTGGAATGTCTAATATAATTCAGGTGTGAATTGTGTGGTCCTGGACTTTTTTTTGGTGGCAAATTTTCATTACCATTTCAATCTTGCTGCTTGTTATTGGTCTGTTCAGGGTTTCTAATTCTTCCTGGTTTAAGCTAGGAGGGTTGTATCTTTCCAGGACCTTATCCATCTCCTCCAGGTTTTTTAGTTTATGTGTGTAAAGCTGTTCATAGTAGCCTTGAATGATCTTTTGTATTTCTGTGGTGTTGGTTGTAATATATTCCATTTCATTTCTAATTGAGCTTATTTGGATTTTCTCTCTTCTTTTCTTGGTTAATCTCACTAATGGTCTATCAATTTTATTTATCTTTTCAAAGAACCGGCTTTGTGTTTCATTTATCTTTTGTATTTTTTTGTTTCAATCTCATTTAGTTCTGCTCTGATCTTGGTTATTTCTTTTCTTCTGCTGGGTTTGGGTTTGATTTGTTCTTCTTTCTCTGTTTCCTTGAGGTGTGACCTTAGATTGTCTACTTGTGCTCTTTCAGACTTTTTGATGTAGGCATTTAAGGCCGTGAACTTTCCTCTTAGCACCACCTTTGCTGTATCCCACAGATTTTGGTAAGTTGTGTCACTATTATTGTTAAGTTCAAAGAATTTTTTAAATTTCCATCTTGATTTCATTGTTGACCCAATGATCATTAAGGAACAGATTATTTAATTTCCATTATTTGCATGGTTTTGAAGTTTCCTTTTGGAGTTGATTTCCAATTTTATTCCACTGTGATCAGAGAGAACACTTGATAGAATTTTAATTTTCTTAAATTTATTGAGAATTGTTTTGTGGCCTATCATATAGAATATCTTGAGGAATATTCTATGCGCTGATGAATAGAATGTATATTATGCAGATGTTGGGTAGAATGTTCCATAAATATCTGTTTGTTAAGTCCATTTGTTCTAGGGTATAGTTTAAATCCATTGTTTCTTTGTTGACTTTCTGTCTTGATGGCCTGTCTAGTGCTGTCTGTAGAGTATTGAAGTCCCCCACTGTTATTGTGCTGCTATCATCTCATTTCTTAGGTCTAGTAGTAATTGTTTTGTAAATTTGGGAGCTCCAGTGTTAGGTGCATATATATTTAGGATTATGATACTTTCCTGTTGGATGAAGCCTTTTATCATTATATAATGTCCCTCTTTGTCTTTTTAAACTGCTGTTGCTTTAAAAGCTTGTTTTGTTCAATATATGAATAACTACTCTTGCTCTCTTTTGGTGTCCATTTGCATGTAATGTCTTTTTCCACCTCTTTACCTTAGGTTTATGTAAGTCCTTTTGCATTAGGTGAGTCTTGTAAAGACAGCAGAAACGTGATTGGTGAATTCTTATCCATTATGCCATTCTGTATCTTTTAAGTGGAGCATTTAAGCCATTTATATTCAATGTTAGCATTGAGATGTGAGGTACTATTCTATTCATCATGCTATTTGTTGAATACCTTGGTGTGTTTTTTTTTATTTTTTTAAATTTACTGTGTTGTTGTTTTATAGGTCCTGTGAGATTTATGCTTTAAGGGGGTTCAGCTTTGATATAGTTTGAGGATTTATTTCAAGATTTACAGCTCCTTTTAGCAGTTCTTGTAGTGCTGGCTTGGTAGTGGTGTTTTCTTTCAACATTTATTTGTCTGAAAAAGACTATTTTTCCTTCATTTATGAAGCTTAGTTTTTCTGGATAGAAAATTATTGGATGATAATTTTTTTTTTAAGGAGGCTAGAGATAGGGCCCCAATCCCTTTTAACTTGTAGGGTTTCTGCTGAAAAATCTGCTATTAATCTGTTAAGTTTTTAGTTATAGGTTACCTGGTGCTTTTGCCTCACAGGTCTTAGTATTCCTTCCTTTGTCTTGACTTTAGATAACCTGATGACTATGTGCCTCGGCAATGATCTTTTGTGATGAATTTCCCAGGTGCTCTTTGAGCTTCTTGAATTTGGATGTCTATATCTCTAGCAAGGCTGGGGAAGTTTTCCTCAATTATTCCCTAAAATATGTTTTCCAAACTTTTAGATTTCTCTTCTTCCTCAGGAATGCCAAGTATTCATAGATTTGGTCATTGAACACAATCGCAAACTTCTTGGAGCCTTTGTTCATTTTTTTAAAATTCTTTTTTCTTTGTCTTTGTTGGATTGGGTTATTTCAAAAACCTTGTCTTCGAGCTGTAAAGTTCTTTCTTCTTGTTCGATTCTATTGCTGAGGCTTTCCAGTGCATTTTACATTTCTGCAACTGTGTCCTTGATTTCCAGAAGTTGTGATTGTTTTTCATTTATGCTATCTATTTCATTGAAGATTTCACCCTTCATATCTTGTATCTTTTTTTTAATTTCATTAAATCAGACCTCACCTTTCTCTG